>NC_054868.1:53738740-54338740 GCF_018320785.1 Cheilinus undulatus | reverse complement strand
TATCCTGATGATTTAAGATTTCCTTGTTAAGTCGCAAAATCTGAAAATGCTGCTAGGGGGGCGTGGCTGTGTGGTTTAAGATGTGTCACATCCAAATCTTTGTTTATCTTCTGGTCATGACAACCGAGGTGTAGCGGGTGTGATTGGAGTTGGATCTCATTGATATTGACGATCAAATTCTATTGCTGTAACTGTTGAAGCGCAGACGACAGAGAAGATGTCTGTGGAGGTGGTTTGTATGACCAGTAAACGAGTTGAGGCTGAGGATGGGTGAATTTACCACAGTGGTTCACCCACTGAGGGACCTGGATGAAGAAGTGGAGTTTAGAGTGGAACAAATCACAACCCTTACAGTCTGTATCACCGCGACACATAGGAATTTTGGAGGTGTGTGTCAGGCTATAGGTTGCAGAGGGCTAAGCAAAGTTACGGGGCGTTAAACTTAGTTTGGTCACGGCGTGTTAAACTTTGTTCGGTCTAATGGCGTGTTAAACTTTGTTCGGTCTAATGGCGTGTTAAACTTTGTTCGGTCTAATGGCGTGTTAAACTTTGTTCGGTCTAATGGCGTGTTAAACTTTGTTCGGTCTAATGGCGTGTTAAACTTTGTTCGGTCTAATGGCGTGTTAAACTTTGTTCGGTCTAATGGCGTGTTAAACTTTGTTTGGTCATGGCGTGTTAAACTTGGTTTGGTCATGGCGTGTTAAACTTGGTTTGGTCACGGCGTGTTAAACTTGGTTTGGTCTAAAGGTGTTAAAGGCGTGTTAAAGGTCCTCTTCAGAGGAGACTTCATCTGCTGCAGTGTTAGCTAACCTCAGGCTCTTACTGACGGGATCCTGAGAATCAGGTGCCCGTCACTGAGGACCAGTGGCAGTCTGTGCCGGCGTTTGAGTTCTGTAAATCATTTAAAGTAAGCATGAACTCCTCAGTGATGGGCACGTGATTCTTGGGATGCTTTTCTGAGCACAAAACTTGCACCAGGTTACGCTAAAGAACACTGAAATAAAACTGATGGCTTATGGCTTTTTAAAAATTTTTTATATTCCATCTTTGATCTTAACATGAACAGCAAATGAAACAAAAAAAAAATATTTGTTTTGTTGTTAAAAACAGATAAATGATAAATGAGCTGTTTTTCATGTATTTGTTATTCAATGATCAATCAAACATAAACTGAACCACTGGAACACAGATTTAGAAATAGTGGACTAATAACATTCTTTTCTGGTGCATCAGACGTTAGTTTTATTTCCATCTGAAACAAGTGAGCATCCCCTGTGATGTGACTTAACTGATTTTATTAATGTGATTGCTTCATAAACCCGGCCCCACTCCTTCATTCATTCCTGTTGACTCCCTGCAGATGGCTGCCCCCTGCTGGATGGTGGTGATGCTGGCTCTCTTCCTGTCCCCTGAGAACAGTCTAGCTGCCGTGAACCCGGACACACTGGCAGAGCTGATGAATGGAATCTCAACAGAGTGAGTCGAGCTCTTCTCTCCACTATGAATATTTCTATCTGTGCTTTTAGATGTTGTTTTAAACAAGCGCTTTGACAGCATGGGCAAAAATGTAGATTTGCTTGTATTTTGTGTCAGATAGTTTAACACCAATGCTTGGTGGGATCCTTTAAAAATATCACTGGGGGCTTCTTCTGTATTGTGTATTTTATATGTACACATATGCTGTCTTTTTAAATCTTATTTCCTCGGCACAAATTAAAATAAATGAGAGAACTATAAGAGAGAGTGAGAGCTGGCGAGCTGCGAGCGGCACACAGCGGGCTGCCGTCGCTGCCGTCGCCTCAGCTGCTGGCCTAACTGGAGCATCTACCACCAGAAAGATGCAGCTTTAGCGCCACCTACAGGCAGGGGCGCAGCACAAGGGGGAAAAAGGGTACTGATTACCCAGGCCCACAGCAGGGAGGGGCCCTTGAGATGCCTGTATGGGCGACCGTTTACACCAAAAAAACCAAAAATAAAATTGAAGAGTACAGTTCTTGAAAAAGAAAAAAATCCAAAGTCATTATCATGAGATAAAAAGATATAATTTTAAGAAAGAAAAAAAAAAAAAACAAATGTATGAGATTAAAGTCGAAATTATGAATAAAAACGTTGTAATAATAAGAAAAAGTCAAAATTATGAGACAAAGTCAAAATTCTGAGTAACAAATTCTTAATTATGAGATAAAATTTTTAGATTAAAATTACCAGAAAAAGTTATAATTACTAAAATGTCTTCTCTTGTTTTTTAAGATTTTGTTCTTATAATAATTTTTTAATAATAGTTTTAACTTTTTATCTCATAATTTGCCTTTTAACCTCATAATTATGACTTGTCTTTTAATTGACTTTTTAACTCACATATTTGATGTTTTGTCTAATGATTTTGACTTTTAACCTCATAATTATAACTTTTATCTTATAATTATGACTTTTTAACCTCATTATTTTGACTTTTTATCTCATAATAATGATTTTTATCTCATAATTTTAAAGTTTTATGTTACAATTAAGCCCTTTTAACTTATAATTTTAATTTTTATGTTATAATTAAGAGTTTTTACCTCATAATTTTAATTTTCTCTCATGATTTGACTTTTTAACTCATGTTTTTAACTTTTTATCTCATAATTTTGACTTCTATCTCATAATTTTGACTTTTTATCTCACAGCAATAACTTTTAATAACTTTTTTTGTCAAGAATTGCTGTACTTTCACATTTATAAAGCCATAATTATGAGATAAAAAAAATCATAATTGACTGAATGACTTTCGTGTCTCATAACTTTGACTTTTTATCTAATAATTTTTTACTTTTTATCTCAAAATTATGACTTAGGATTCTTCTTTTTATTCAAATGTCCTAACTTTCACATTTTTCTTTTTTAAGTGGCGGAAATGGGCTTCCATATGCCTGCAATGAAAAGTGTGTTTTTATTCAGTTTTTCTTAGTAATTAGTGTCATTTTTGAATTAACAGTGATTAAATGAATCGGTCAACAGACTGAAATTTGTATCAAATACAGTTCTGGGGGGCCCTTAAAAATGACCAAATGGTGTAGTCCAGCGCTGCAAAGTAAAGCAAGTAAATTTAATTTAACCACAGTAAAAATTATTGCTCAGAAATTGGGAAATTCTGGTTAAAAAATTCATCAAAATGCATAAATATTAGTAAAAAAGATGCAACAATTGTTGCTTGGCTAGCCGGCTATGGGGAGCCCGGCTATGGGGACCCCGGCTATGGGGAGCCCGGCTATGGGGAGCCCGGCTATGGGGACCCCGGCTATGGGGACCCCGGCTATGGGGAGCCCTGTGTAATCTTCTTTCTGGGGGCCCTAGCTACACCTCTGCCTACAGGCGACATATCAGGGGATCAGGTTTGATGTTAGGCTTCGTCTGTATGACTCTGTTCAGGATAATCACCATCAATAAGCATTTAAATGTCTTTTAAACAGCAACAGTGCGGCGACATGCTGAAATGTGTTCTGTACCCTCTATTGAGGAACTGAATGATGAAGACTGAGGAAGAACCAGGAGTGACAAACACTCGTTTCACTGTCGCCACAGCTGTGGGTAACAGAACGTGTTTATCTGGTACCTGCACCCGTTATTTCTGACAACATACTCCTGCGCTATATACTCAGTTAGTGCATAAGCATGGGCGCCACCTGGTGTTGAACCCAGGTCTAATGAAGGACAGCTGCCTAATTCACTGAGCCACTGAAGGAGCTGATATATCACATCTGCACTGTTCAGGCAATGACAGCATGTAGTAAAAATCCACTGATGTTTGTGACATTCATGATGTTGATCATTTGAAACATTTTATTTTCATTTAAAGATTTTTCCTCATTAATACACAACAAAACACAAGGACAAATGTTTGTGTTTGTGAGGATTTCTTAGGAAGTAATGAGATTTAACCCTTGGTCGATTCCTTCCCCGGTTGTGGGACTTACCTGCTAGTGGAGACCAAAATCCACTTGGCTTTCCTGTGGAGTATTTTGTAAACTCCAACCAGGCTTCCATGTGTTTCTCTCTGAGGAGAGTCTTCATCTCCTCCGTAAAGCCCAGATCAGTGGAGGCTGCAGTGATGGCTGTCCTTCTAGAACTTTGTCCCATCTCCTCCAGGATCTCTGGAGCTCAGTCAGAGGGACCATCAGGTTCTGGGTCTCCTCTCTCACTAAGGTCCTTCTTCCCAGATGGTGACCAGGTCTTGAGGAGTCCTGGTTGGTCCAAACTTCTTCCATGTGAGGATTCTGGAGGTCTCTGGTCTCTTGGGAACCTTCAGAGCAGCAGAAATGTTTCTGTAGTCTTCCCCAGATCTGTGCCTGTCAACATTCCTGTCTCTGCAGCTCCTCTGACCTTTGACCCTTGGTTTCTGCTCTGATATCAATATCAGCTGTGAGGCCTTCTATAGAGAGGTGTGAGCCTTTAGAATCATGTCCAATCAGGTTCATTTAGCTCAGATGGACTCCAGTTAAGGTGTAGAACAGGGGTCATCAAGAACATCTACACAAGGGCCAGATTAAGTCTCAACAGAAACTCTGGGGGCCGGACTTTTAAATATACAAAAATTAAATAAATATTTTGGTCTGATGGAAATATTGTTGTAGTAGTATTTGTATTTTCTTTTAAAATGTAGGACATTTTCAGTCATTACCAGTGAGATCCATCCCTATTATCTATAACACAGAAGGACCCAAGGAGACAGACCTGACAAGAGAATCGGCCGGAAAATCCAAGAGAATGGGCCCACCCCAATTGTCATTTAGCACCAATATTAACCCATTTTTTACACTTTTAACCTTTTTTAAAATACTTTCTGCCTCTTTAACCAAATTTTTTAATCAATTTTTGCCTTGCAACTAGGGGTACGCGGTATATGCGGTAGACGGTATTAATGATATAAATTTGGCCTAAGGTAGAGATTTGGACTCTACTAACCAATCGCGATGACGCTTGTTAATATCGCCATCGTATCTGCCTCAGTGTGAGTTAGCAAGCAAAAACACGTGTTTTTTCCTCTCAAAGTCTTACGGCCGTACCGCAAATAAGGTAAGGCAAGGCAAGTTTATTTGTATAGCACATTTCAGCAACAAGGCAATTCAAAGTGCTTCACACAGGACATTAAAATACATTGACAAAGGGGAAAAAAGAAACACAATGGAAAAAAATTTAAACGAAACATGTAAAAGGTGATTAAAAACAGCAAATAAGATCCACAAAAGATAAAAACCTGGGTTCCTCTCAACCTTGGTCCGGAGACCGAATTCTGTCCCAGACAGTTTCACATTTCTGGCCAATACCAGATCCTTATCTGAACTCCAAGCTCTTAACTTAAAACAATTTAAAAGAAGAATGTACAGGGTGATAAAAACAGCACATAAACCCCAAAAAGATATTAACTAAGTCAGTGTGCTGTCTCTGTCAGCCTGCCTGGGGCTTTAACCAGTAGTCCAGTTGTAAAAAACAAAAACAAAAAAACAAAACAAAAAAACAAAAAACAAAACAGGGGGGATGATCAGGGCTGTAGCCAGGGTTTCAAAATTAGTGAGGTCCAGAATTTACCCCCCCCACCCCCATATATATATTAATTTTTATATCTTGCCTTTTTTTCCTGCTTTTGACCATTTTTCTCACAGTTTTGCCCATTTAAGTTACCGTTCCACTGATTTTTTTTTTGCTGTTTTTCCTGCTTTTTGACCTTTTTCTCACATTTTTGTGAGCTTTCAATGATCATATTCCTTGTTGCAATAATAAAGATAATATTTTTAATGTCTGTGTGACTTTTTCAAGACTTATTTTCATCATAACATTAATCCCACATTTTTTGCTCTGTTTTATTGTGGATTTTCCCTCAGAATTAAACTAGCATAAATCAGTGATCTTGCCTCCCTCATCCCCCCTCAAATACACCCCGCACCCTTCCCTTCCCTCACACACCAGCTCATCCGTTTTGCTTCTGTATCTTTATCACTATGTTTCTGTCATTATCAGTAGGCTTTATTTTATATCACCTTAAAAATATACCTACATTTTCTTTATTTGTTTTCACCCGCGATCTGATTTGAAAACAGCTGATCAGTGCAATCAGAACCAGCACGGGAGCTTCATGGAGTTTTACCATAAATTCACAAACTAAAGGATCTACTATAGCTTCTACTATAGCAGAAGCTGACTTTTGACAAGAGAGGTTGCAGAATAACAGGTGGATATACAGGCCACACGGGATTAGAGTTTCTGTGCTGCTCAGGAGACAGAGAGAGAGAGAGAGAGAGAGAGAGAGAGAGGGAGAGCGAGCGCACTCAGCATGCACCTCATTGATCACGGATGGCACTGATTTCCAAAAATAGATATCGTGAGGGTTGATTTACTAACATAGTGACCAGGTTAAGTTTCTGTTTGGTCAACATTGTGTATACATTACCTTGATTATATTTATCATACAGCTGCTACCAGCCATGGCCAAAATCCACCCGCATTTGGCTAGTTGGTGGGTGTAAATGTCAAGCCCTGTCAAAGCCTCCTAAATGTTGAAGTGGTGGTAATATTTCCAGTGTTAAAATGGTAGTAATATTTCCACATTCATTGATAAAAATTGCTTAAGGGATGGAAAGGGGGGGATGACCGTTTTAGAAGGGGGATGATTTTGACCATTTTTATTTCAGTGGGGATGCCATCCCCCCTCATCCCCCCTCAACTCGAGTAACACAAGCTAAATGCTGCTTTGGCTGGTCTCAGAGCCCAGCGCTGCAGCTATTCCTCTTACAACGGCATAAACAACCACTTAAAAGTCTATTTCAACTTGTGACTTTCTTTTTTAAGTCCACGGTGAGTCAAAGATCCAGGCTGCGATGTTAAATGAGGTCAGAAAAGCTGCTGTAAACTAGCCATATTCTCCAGTATGGCTGCCAAAGCTAAGCTAACTCAGTGCTAAACACAATACTTCCATCAAGCACTTCAAAATAAAAGTCTGCGGCTGTTATTTTTCTGCAGCGCTTTTATTGTGAATGCCTTCACCAGGAAACGTGCTCAAGTCATTAGCAGCTTAACACACCTCATCAGGTTAGAGATGAAATGTGAAACTTGGAGTGCAGTTAGAAGTAAACCTATAGAGACTAAAAAAAAAAAAAAAGTTTTCTGTGATCCTATACTTAGAGATAAATTGACCATATCGACCAGGCCTACTTGTCACCAAATTTTTAAACCCTCTTTTACCATTTTTTTTTGCCACATTTTAACCTCTTTTCACCACCCTATCTTGTCATTTTTGCAACACTTCTGCCAACCTTTTCTAAGCATCAACTAATTATGACACTAAATCTGTATAAAAACAGATCAAATTTTAAGTCATTCTAAAACTATTTCAATGTTAATTTTTTGTAGGATGGATTTAACAGTTGAATACATTTAAAGCCGAAAGATACTCTTAAAATCTTCTTTTCCTCCTTTTCTGAATTTAATGATCTTTCAAGGGCTGGACAGGAAGCTTTGGGGGGCCTGATGTGGCCCCCGGGCTGCCAGTTGATGATCAGTAGTGTAGAAACATCTCAGCAAAGATCAGAGACATGGAGGAACCTGAGCAACATTTACAGAGTTGTTGTTCAGGGTTTGAATACTTTTGTCCATGTGATATTTCAGTGTGTCAGACGTTTTTTTTGACTGTAGCATCAGGCTGGAGGATGCCAGAGTTGTAAAAGTGATGGGGACTTGTGGAATTCATCGTAGGTAGCACAACTAGAGCAATAAGTTTGTTTGTAAAGTTTTTGAAGCTGACTCCTCAACGTGGTGAGCTGGACCAGACCACCAAAGAACAAAGCTGTCCCCTTCCCATCCTTGCTCTCCTGAGCGTGAGGTCTTGCCAACAATACTCAAAAGTGTGCAAAGGGAAACTGTAAGTAAGAGTCCAGAATGCATCTTTGGCAAGACCCCCAGAATGTTCTACCCAGATATATGTCCATCTTTTTAGTGAAGACAGCAACAAAGCTCAGGCTTTTTCATTTTCTATGTACAAAAATGTAAATAAATGCACAATCTAATAATATGCGTTTATTTTGATAGGTATGGTACCAACAACATGTATTCTTTGGCTGTGAGGATCCTGGACGTCCAGAACCAGAAGACATCAAACCTGCTTCAGCAAGTTTTTGACTGTGATCCTGGTCAGAACGTGAAGAACACAATCAACAGGAATGAGGTGTACATCGGCAAAAGAGTGGTCGCAGCCACAGTTTTAAGACATCCAAAAAGAGGAGACTATCATGCAGAGTCACGTGTTGCAGACCACTTACACCACTTAGAAAACAGCCGAGACAAGAATGATTTACTGCTTTTCTACATTTATGCTTCCCCCTGTGTTCAAACACACATGAAGAATGTTCTAGATAGGTTGAATCAGACTCAGCCATGGAATAGCTCTGTTATTGTGTTTTCAAAAATATTCAGCTCAAAGAATAGTTTCAAAGAACAGCAGAGCGGCCTTCAGCTGAACAGGACGTACCCAGGTATCCAAGGTCTGATTGGTCCGATGAACTTATTCCGTTGTGACAAACAAAGAGGTAAAATGAAATGCGTGTGCTGCTTCTGTCAAAATTCAGTTCCACACTTTTGTATGTCAGACAACGCAGCGCTCCAACTGGGTGGGATTTTAAATTTAGGGGACAGAAAAGGTGGAAGGGGACAAAGTGTGGGTGAGCTGAATGTAGGCATAGGAATAAGCTGGCACATGACAGGACAAGGAGGGAAAGGACCAGTAGGTGGAGGACAAGAAGGGGAAGGACAAGGAGGGAAAGGACCAGTAGGTGGAGGACAAGAAGGGGAAGGACAAGGAGGGAAAGGACCAGGAGGTGGAGGTGGAGGACAAGGAGGTGGAGGACAAGGAGGGAAAGGACCAGGAGGTGGAGGACAAGGAGGTGGAGGACAAGAAGGGAAAGGACCAGGAGGTGGAGGACAAGGAGGTGGAGGACAAGAAGGGAAAGGACCAGGGGGTGGAGGACAAGGAGGTGGAGGACAAGGAGGGAAAGGACCAGGAGGTGGAGGACAAGGAGGGAAAGGACCAGGAGGTGGAGGACAAGGAGGTGGGGGACAAGGAGGGAAAGGACCAGGAGGTGGAGAACAAGAAGGGGGAGGACAAGGAGGAAAAGGACCAGGGGGACAAGGAGGGAAAGGACCAGGAGGTGGAGGACAAGAAGGGGGAGGACAAGGAGGGAAAGGACCAGGAGATGGAGGACAAGAAGGGGGAGGTCAAAGAGTGAAAGGACCGGGAGGACAAGGAGGGAAAGGACCAGGAGGTGGAGGACAAGAAGGGGGAGGACAAGGAGGGAAAGGACCAGGAGGTGGAGGACAAGAAGGGGGAGGTCAAGGAGTGAAAGGACCGGGAGGACAAGGAGGGAAAGGACCAGGAGGTGGAGGACAAGGAGGGAAAGGACCAGGGGGTGGAGGACAAGGAGGTGGGGGACAAGGAGGGAAAGAACCAGGAGGTGGAGGACAAGAAGGGGGAGGACAAGGAGGGAAAGGACCAGGAGGTGGAGGACAAGAAGGGGGAGGACAAGGAGGAAAGGGACCAGGAGGTGGAGGACAAGAAGGGGGAGGACAAGGAGGGAAAGGACCGGGAGGTGGAGGACAAGGAGGGACAGGACCAGGAGGTGGAGGACAAGGAGGGAAAGGACCAGGAGGTGGAGAACAAGGAGGGGGAGGACAAGGAGGGAAAGGACCAGTAGGTGGAGGACAAGGAGGTGGAGGACAAGGAGGGAAAGGACCAGGAAGTGGAGGACAGGAAGGTGGAGGACAAGGAGGGAAAGGACCAGGAGGTGGAGGACAAGGAGGTGGAGGACAAGGAGGGGAAGGACCAGGAGGTGGAGGACAAGGAGGTGGGGGACAAGGAGGGAAAGGACCAGGAGGTGGAGAACAAGAAGGGCGAGGACAAGAAGGGACAGGACCAGGGGGTGGAGGACAAGGAGGTGGAGGACAAGGAGGTGGAGGACAAGAAGGGGGAGGACAAGGAGGGAAGGGACCAGGAGGTGGAGGACAAGGAGGGAAAGGACCGGGAGGACAAGGAGGGAAAGGACCAGTAGGTGGAGGACAAGAAGGGGGAGGACAAGGAGGGAAAGGACCAGGAGGTGGAGGACAAGAAGGGGGAGGACAAGGAGGGAAAGGACCCGGAGGACAAGGAGGGACAGGACCAGGAGGTGGAGGACAAGGAGGTGGAGGACAAGAAGGTAAAGGACCAGGACCGGGAGGACAAGGAGGGAAAGGACCAGGAGATGGAGGACAAGAAGGGGGAGGACAAGGAGGGAAAGGACCGGGAGGACAAGGAGGGAAAGAACAAGGAGGTGGAGGACAAGAAGGGGGAGGACAAGGAGGGAAAGGACCAGGAGGTGGAGGACAAGAAGGGGGAGGAAAAGGAGGGAAAGGACCAGTAGGTGGAGGACAAGGAGGTGGGGGACAAGGAGGAAAAGGACCAGGAGGTGGAGGACAAGAAGGGGGAGGACAAGGAGGGAAAGGACCCGGAGGACAAGGAGGGAAAGGACCAGGAGGTGGAGGACAAGAAGGGGGAGGACAAGGAGGGAAGGGACCAGGAGGTGGAGGACAAGAAGGGGGAGGACAAGGAGGGAAAGGACCGGGAGGACAAGGAGGGAAAGGACCAGGAGGTGAAGGACAAGAAGGTGGAGGACAAGGAGGGAAAGGACCAGGAGGTGGAGGACAAGAAGGGGGAGGACAAGGAGGGAAAGGACCAGGAGGACAAGGAGGGACAGGACCAGGAGGTGGAGGACAAGGAGGTGGAGGACAAGGAGGGAAAGGACCAGGACCGGGAGGACAAGGAGGGAAAGGACCAGGAGGTGGAGTACAAGAAGGGAAAGGACCAGGGGGTGGAGGACAAGGAGGTGGAGGACAAGGAGGTGGAGGACAAGGAGGGGGAGGACAAGGAGGGAAAGGACCAGGAGGTGGAGGACAAGAAGGTGGAGGACAAGGAGGGAGGGGACAAGGAGGGAAAGGACCAGGAGGTGGAGGACAAGAAGGGGGAGGACAAGGAGGGAAAGCACCGGGAGGACAAGGAGAGACAGGACCAGGAGGTGGAGAACAAGGAGGTGGAGGACAAGGAGGTGGGGGACAAGGAGGGGGAGGACAAGGAGGGACAGGACCAGGGGGTGGAGGACAAGGAGGTGGGGGACAAGGAGGAAAAGGACCAGGAGGTGGAGGACAAGAAGGTGGAGGACAAGGAGGGAAAGGACCAGGAGGTGGAGGACAAGGAGGTGGAGGACAAGGAGGGAAAGGACCAGGAGGTGGAGGACAAGGAGACGGAGGACAAGGAGGGAAAAGACCAGGAGGTGGAGGACAAGAAGGGGGAGGACAAGGAAATGGGGGACAAGGAGGGAAAAGACCGGGAGGACAAGGAGGGAAAGGACCAGGAGGTGGAGGACAAGAAGGGGGAGGACAAGGAGGGAAAGGACCGGGAGGACAAGGAGGGAATTTTCCAGGAGGTGGAGGACAAGGAGGGGGAGGACAAGGAGGGAAGGGACCAGTAGGTGGAGGACAAGAAGGGGGGGGACAAGGAGGGAAAGGACCGGGAGGACAAGGAGGGACAGGACCAGGAGGTGGAGGACAAGGAGGGAAAGGACCAGGGGTTGGAGGACAAGGAGGTGGAGGACAAGGAGGGAAAGGACCAGGAGGTGGAGGACAAGGAGGGAAAGGACCAGGAGGTGGAGGACAAGGAGGTGGGGGACAAGGAGGAAAAGGACCAGGAGGTGGAGGACAAGAAGGGGGAGGACAAGGAGGGAAAGGACCGGGAGGACAAGGAGGGAAAGGACCAGGAGGTGGAGGACAAGAAGGGGGAGGACAAGGAGGGAAGGGACCAGGAGGTGGAGGACAAGAAGGGGGAGGACAAGGAGGGAAAGGACCGGGAGGTGGAGGACAAGAAGGTGGAGGACAAGGAGGGAAAGGACCAGGAGGTGGAGGACAAGGAGGTGGAGGACAAGGAGGGAAAGGACCAGGAGGTGGAGGACAAGGAGGTGGAGGACAAGGAGGGAAAAGACCAGGAGGTGGAGGACAAGGAGGTGGAGGACAAGGAAATGGGGGACAAGGAGGGAAAGGACCGGGAGGACAAGGAGGGAAAGGACCAGGAGGTGGAGGACAAGAAGGGGGAGGACAAGGAGGGAAAGGGCCCGGAGGACAAGGAGGGACATGCCCAGGAGGTGGAGGACAAGGAGGGAAAGGACCAGGAGGTGGAGGACAAGAAGGGGGAGGACAAGGAGGGAAAGGACTGGGAGGACAAGGAGGGACAGGACCAGGAGGTGGAGAACAAGGAGGTGGAGGACAAGGAGGTGGAGGACAAGGAGGGAAAAGACCAGGAGATGGAGGACAAGGAGGTGGAGGACAAGGAGGGAAAGGACCAGGAGGTAGAGGACAAGGACGTGGAGGACAAGGAGGTGGGGGACAAGGAGGGAAAGGACGGGGAGGACAAGGAGGGAAAGGACCAGGAGGTGGAGGACAAGAAGGGGGAGGACAAGGAGGGAAGGGACCAGGAGGTGGAGGACAAGAAGGTGGAGGACAAGGAGGGAAAGGACCGGGAGGTGGAGGACAAGAAGGTGGAGGACAAGGAGGGAAAGGACCAGGAGGTGGAGGACAAGGAGGTGGAGGACAAGGAGGGAAAGGACCAGGAGGTGGAGGACAAGGAGGTGGAGGACAAGGAGGGAAAAGACCAGGAGGTGGAGGACAAGGAGGTGGAGGACAAGGAAATGGGGGACAAGGAGGGAAAGGACCGGGAGGACAAGGAGGGAAAGGACCAGGAGGTGGAGGACAAGGAGGTGGAGGACAAGAAGGGGGAGGACAAGGAGGGAAAGGGCCCGGAGGACAAGGAGGGACATGCCCAGGAGGTGGAGGACAAGGAGGGAAAGGACCAGGAGGTGGAGGACAAGAAGGGGGAGGACAAGGAGGGAAAGGACTGGGAGGACAAGGAGGGACAGGACCAGGAGGTGGAGAACAAGGAGGTGGAGGACAAGGAGGGAAAGGACCAGGAGGGAAAGGACCAGGAGGTGGAGGACAAGGAGGGAAAAGACCAGGAGGTGGAGGACAAGGAGGTGGAGGACAAGGAGGGAAAAGACCAGGAGGTGGAGGACAAGGAGGTGGGGGACAAGGAGGTGGGGGACAAGGAGGGAAAGGACCGGGAGGACAAGGAGGGAAAGGACCAGGAGGTGGAGGACAAGGAGGTGGGGGACAAGGAGGGAAAGGACCAGGAGGTGGAGGACAAGGAGGTGGAGGACAAGGAGGTGGGGGACAAGAGGGGAAAGGACCAGGAGGTGGAGGACAAGGAGGTGGAGGACAAGGAGGGAAAGGACCAGGAGGGAAAGGACCGGGAGGACATGGAGGGAAAAGACCAGGAGGTGGAGGACAAGGAGGTGGGGGACAAGGAGGGAAAGGACCAGGAGGTGGAGGACAAGAAGGGGGAGGACAAGGAGGGAAAGGACCGGGGGGACAAGGAGGGAAAGGACCAGGAGGTAGAGGACAAGGACGTGGAGGACAAGGAGGAAAAAGACCAGGAGGTGGAGGAAAAGGAGGTGGGGGAAAAGGAGGTGGTGGAAAAGAAACCACTGGGCATGGAACTAGTAGAGGACAAAGAGGTGGAAAAGGAGGTAAAGGACAAGTAGGTACTGGAGAAGGAGCTCGCACCTGCAGTAGCATCAGGGGTCATCGGCATCACGGGACATGGTGTGGGGTCAGGGGTCATGGGAATCATGGAACATGGTGTGGGGTCAGGGGTCATGGGCATCACGGAACATCGTGTGGCGTCAGGGGTCATTGTCATCATGAAACATGGTGTGGGGTCAGGGGTCATGGGCATCACAGGACAGGGTGTGGCGTCAGGGGTCATAGGCATCACAGGACATCGTGTGGCGTCAGGGGTGATAGGCATCACAGGACATGGTGTGGGGTCAGGGGTCATGGGCATCACAGGACATGACTTAGGGTCAGGGGTCATGGCATCACAAGAGATGCTGTAGGGTCAGGGGTCATGGGCATCACAGGACATGGACTAGGATCAGGGGTCATGGGCATCACAAGACATGGTCTAGGGTCAGGGGTCATGGGCATCACAAGATATGGTGTGGCGTCAGGGGTCATGGGCATCACAGGACATGGACTAGGATCAGGGGTCATGTGCATCACAGGACATGGTGTAGGGTCAGGGGTCATGGGCATCACAGGACATAGACTAGGATCAGGGGTCATGGGCATCACAAGACATGGACTAGGATCAGGGGTCATGGGCATCACAAGACATGGTGTATGGTCAGGAGTCATGGGCATCACAGGACATGGACTAGGATCAGGGGTCATGGGCATCACAAGACATGGACTAGGATCAGGGGTCATGGGCATCACAAGACATGATGTAGGGTCAGGGGTCATGGGCATCACAGGACATGGTATGGGGTCAGGGGTCATGGGCATCACAGGACATGGTGTGGGGTCAGGGGTCATTGGAGGCGTAAAGGATAGGGGAAAGGTTACAGGAAGTGGGTGTCTTAGACACTGCTGCAACTGCAAACAGTGGTGCCACTGTTGCAAACAAAGGATTTGCAAAGGCAATATGAAAAATGCCACAGTTTAAATGAAGCTTTGTGAACAGATTCATAACAGTAATCCCCAACTGTCCCATAAATACTGCTTTGACACAAACAAAATCCATTAGCTAAACAACAGTAAGACTGGATCCACAACAGAGAATTTCTAAATCTCAACTAACTAACTTTAAAAATATTTACGGGTCAGCCAGCCTTGCCACTGGCAAGATCCACGTGATTTTTGAAACATGCAAAGTGTATCTCTGAGCAGATTTGACAAATGCAGCGACTGAAAACAATCACCATTTAAACAACATGCCCCAAGACAGTCACTGTTCAGCTGGCCTCACCCCCAGAGTTTAGTTAGGACATGCTGCATTCGCTTTGATAATCTTTATTGCTTCTCCTTTCACAAGTTTTTGCACCAGTGTAATTTAATGATATGTGATGTGAGAATGCACATGATTTCAAAGCATATGAACACATAGGGCCTTAAAGGTCACATATTATGCAAAATCCACTTTTTCAGGCTTTTCTAACAAAAAAAAAAAAAATGTCCCGGGCCTGTCCACAATCCCCCCAAGAATCAGAAAAATCCAATCCCTCCCCCCTCTTTCTACATCTTCAGAAATGTGTGCTGAAACAAGCCATTCTCAGATTTTCCTCTCATGATATCATGTGGGGAGATAGCCCCGCCCCCAGGTTTGATTGAAAGAAAGCCGTTCTCCTCTCCTGATCCTTCACTCTGTTGGCCACATCCATTAAGCCTCATCCATTTCCTATGAGGGGTGGAGTCAAACAGCTCTTTAACATTTAAAGCCACAGACACAGAGACAGCTCGTTCTGAGCAGGGCTAAAACAGAGGGGATTTTAAACATGCAGAAATCCAATACTGGAGTGTTTTTTTAGCAACAAACTTCAAAGGCATGTTTAGGGGACCTCTGAGACCAATGTAAACTTGTCTGAAAGGGGTTAAATATGTGACCTTTAAGGTAACAACGACAACACAAAATTCTTATAATTCAAAATCTTCATCTACACTCTTCTTCCATTACATTACACTTCAGTTGAACTGAATCTTGCAGACATTAATCATGAAACAAGTTATTTTGGATCAAATCACCTTATGATATTTCCATCTGATACTGTTGTCAGTACTGTTGTAATGTTCTTTTTGTTTCCTGGTGTAAAGCAGTAAACATTGTGCTGTTTCTGATTAAAGCTTGGCTTAGCATTAAATCTGGTCTGTCAGTCCATCATTCATTCTCCTCCTACAGGACCTCCTTTGGGGTGGCGAGACACTGAGAGGGGGTCACCAGACACCTTAAAAAAAAACTAAGAATATTTTTAAATAGCAGTGTTGCCACTTTACACCAATGTGACCAAATTTGAATCCTTTTAATCACTTTTTACCACCCATTTAGCCAATTTTAGTACATTTTTGCCACTTAAAACCTATTTTTGTTCAATTCAAACCATTTCCATCACTTTTTTCTGCCTGTTTTTACCACTTCTAAAACAATTCTTGCCACTTTCTGCCTATCGTTGCCTCTCTCATCCACTTTTTACACTTATTTTCACACATTTTTGCCAGTTAATATCAATTTTACATCCCAGTCCACCTAATTTCCACCAATTTTTTGCACTTAAAAGCCATATCAGCCACTTTTCAAGCCCCTTTTACCACTCTTTGTGCCCATTTTTGCCACTTCTATCCACTTTTAAAGCATTTATGTTCTATAAAAATCCAATTTCATCACCTTTACCAACACTTGTTGCCATAATAAACCAATTTCAGCAATATTCAACCCATTTTAATTATATTTTTAACAAATGAATCTAAATAAAGATATTTGTTTCTTTGATAAGAGTGGTTATTATTCAGGTCAAATACAAAATATGGTTTTCGCAGCTTAACTTCACAATGGACCATGGTTTTGCTGACCTCCAAGGGCCCCAAGTTTGGCTGGGTCCCAGAACGCTCCCCCTTTATGGATGACCTTGTCTGCACATGACTATTCTTGAATGTTCACGGCTGTGTTCAACCACCTTCAGGTACAGTGAGGGTCCCCGGTCTCTAGCACCTTTCTTTTGGGGGTTGCGGGCTGAAAAGGTTGAGAACCACTGCTTTAGCATGTCTTTGCATGTTAGCAAATGAATAACTGCTGAGAGAAGCTGCTTAACCCTTAGATGTGTTACACCCCAGTGAAGGGGAGAAGAAAGGCAGACACATTGTTGTTGGCTCTTATTCAACACTGTAATGAATTTCACATGAATAAACATAACGTATGTGCTCACAAAGTTCCAACATTCTACTCAATAGAACATGCAATCTTCATGACTAAAAACTGAAAATATCTGTATTACTCTAAGCACATAACAATTCACATCTTGTCAGTACAAAACTAAAGAATTGTGATTTTAACTTCATGGCCCTATATAAATACTCTTAGCAGCACTATTGTTTAGCAAACAAATTAATACTAAACAGAAAATACACACACTCTTGCAATGTTGTGCTGAACTGCCACCCTCTGATTAGTTAAGCTAGCAAACACGCTCTGCTCAGATGCTGCCTTCAAATTTCAAACACTAAATAAATGTATTTAAACAATATAACATTGACTTATTTTACTGTTAACATGTTCCTTATATCTACAGTAACCTTGAACACAGTTTAATTTGTGTTTAACTGCATGTTTACCTGATGCAGAAGAAAGACACGCTGTTGCTGAGTCTTACTCGACAGTGTAATGGTTGAGGGACAGGCAACCTGCTCCCCCTAGTGGCAAAACCCGGAAGTACACCAAAAGAAACAAATCTCAAGACAAAACAAATTAAAGCAAAGAAATAAGTTTAAAAAATACAATAACGTTTTTACATGACCAGTTTTAACACATACTGTTATTTCAGCCCCTTTCAATTCAGTTTTAAGGCTTTTAAACCTAAAATACCACTTTTAAATGCTTCTTCACATCTGAGTTAGATTCTTTATTTTAGTGATGGTTTTATATCCACTACAGATGTGTGAGTGACTGGACCCTCCACTCCTCCATAAGTGGGTCAAAAATGACCTGTGTTAGAATCCATGCGTTTTTCTGCCACTTTTGTCATTTTTGGTTCAGAATTATCATCTGTAATATATTTTTGTTTAATTTCTCACTTGTCACACCGCACACACCTTTCTCAGTTCTAAAATGGAGATAATACTTTCATGTATCAGCTCTCCCTGTGTAAAATAATCTTCTTGAGGGCTGAACCTTTTGATATAGTCTGTGTGGTCCACAAAATATATATTCCTGACAGTCGATAAGAGTCAAAGGCTTTTATGTAATTCCATAAGAAATGAATGCGGCTCATTTTGACCCACTTTTTGATTAATAGCTGGAATATAAAATGATAACAACTTTTCATTACAAAGATACTGCAGGAAAAATGAGCGTCAAATAGAGTAATGCCTTGGACAAGGAATGAAAAAATTAGATATTTCACGAAAATTAATCGAGATCAACATACTGTGAAGAAATTTGTGTCTGAATCTCGTTGTATACCTGATGTGCAATGATAATAAAGGTTTCCTATCTTATCTCTTATCTTCATGGGATGCCAAAGAGACTTAATGAAAAGTATTTATTTGCTGGCAGGTGAATTAAACAGTAATGAGGATAGAGGTTGTGATGAAGAGCATATAATCATAATACACACAATCCAAAGAGGGTCAACAAGCATTATTGTGAAAGAAGGGCTCCTATGTTAACATGGAACTTGGCCTGTTAAGATATTTTGATTGAAATAGCTTTGATTTCAGTAAATATGACCTCCTAATGCTACAAATTCAACAGATGACCATTTTCAGTTCTTTACAACCAAAAAATATTTTAAAAATTCTTTTGTTCTTGAAAATGTGGAAAAGTGCATTTTGGGGTTTTTATTTGAAAAAAAAAAAAAGGTTATCATCATGAAGTTTGTTCAGAAACATTTGAATTATGCTCTAACGGCTGATGACTTGAAAAATATTCTGTCATTTGCATTAACATTTAGGAAAATAAGAGAAAAATGTAATTTGCTTAATAATGTGGAAATGGGTGTAATGTTGTGTTCACACTGAGTAAAATCATTCGCCTTAATTCATTAATTACATGTACAGTCAATGAAAAGCCACAAGTAGACGTGAGTTCGCCTCAGGCAGGGGCCTCCCTCCATGTGTTATGTCTGCACTGACCAGTGTTTCTAACTCTAATTATTATTGTAAAGATGAGTTTAATGAGGGCATGGAGTCGTGGTGGGTTTGACCATGGTAAATCTAACCTCTTACAAAAACCACTACCATCTGTGACTGCAGTCACGGCTCCTTTCACTGAGAACCAAACACAGACGACACCTCCACTGAAGCACCTGCATCCTCTAAAGCAGGTAAGGTTTAGACCGGTTTAGTAAACAGTAGAGCTGTTAATCACATCTACTTCTGTTCTGATTTTGTTTTCCAGTGATCATTAAAGATAGCAGAGGTTAGACTAACTGTCCCACATGCCTTGTGGATCTCTGTTAGTTAGGAGTGTTAAAGGGTTCAGAGTTTGTTGTTTCATTTTGGCCCCTGGGTCCGTCACCACTACCTCAGAAATACAGTCATTATTCTGATTTATACAGCCTTATTTTGTCATCCGATTTTATTTATAGCTTTTGTTTTTTTATTGATGGCTTTTGTTATTGATCTCAGAATTCTGACTAAATCTAAGAATTCTGACTTTAATCTAAACACTTTTTAAACAGCTCACGGCAGCGCAAAACGAAGAGCAGCAGGGCCATCACTCAATGTGTGTGTAATACGTTAAAACAACAACAGAGTGTAAAATATGAATTTCCCGTCAGCGATGAATAAAGTAGTTAATGTAAATTTCAAAGTAATGCTCAAAAAAGCTACCAACTGATGTTAATCTGCTTCCATGAGGTAATTCTTCCTTATATATGTGTTATGTTTTGGTGTACATTTGGGGGACAGTTTGAGTACAGCTATGGGTTCAGTCTTCCTGGGATGTTATTTTCACTAAAATAGTCTGCACAGATAGAAGTCTCTAAACCTGATGTCTCTGTTCTGGTCTGTTGACAACATGGGTATATTTGAAAACCTTAAAAATATAAAACAAACACAGGCAGGAACGTTGGTTTTTCATCTCCAGGTAAAGTGCTGTCATTGACTTGAAACTTTAAAAAGCTGCATTGTTATTGGTGGTTTGATGTGCCAGTTTAACAGGCCATGTATGGATTTAAGAAACTCTCATAGGACATTTTTATGTTGTTGTAGTCATTGTAAAAATAAATAAAACGATAAGGGCTGACTTTATCTATGAGGTTTTTATATAACGCTACATTAAAGTTAAAGATTATTCAACAGACTGTTATAACTGCAGGATAAAGAGACTCTGAATTCCCCTAAAGTTTCCAAGGTCATGAGTAACATAGTTTTTAGGATTTCCTCTTTAGACAACAACAAAAACAGCTCAAGGTAACACAGGTGTGTCTACTTCTGAAGAGGAGAAAGTCTTTAAAAAGATGTTATTAAGTTAAAGGTTTCTAAACCCAGAGAACGTACCCTGATAAAACCAGAGAACGGACCCTGATAAAACCAGAGAACGGACCCTGATAAACCCAGAGAACGGACCCTGATAAACCCAGAGAACGGACCCTGATAAAACCAGAGAACGGACCCTGATAAACCCAGAGAATGGACCCTGATAAAACCAGAGAACGTACCCTGATAAAACCAGAGAACGGACCCTGATAAACCCAGAGAACGTACCCTGATAAAACCAGAGAACGGACCCTGATAAAACCAGAGAACGGACCCTGATAAAGCCAGAGAACTGACCCTGATAAAACCAGAGAACGGACCCTGATAAAGCCAGAGAACGGACCCTGATAAAACCAGAGAACGTACCCTGATAAACCCAGAGAACGGACCCTGATAAACCCAGAGAACGGACCCTGATAAACCCAGAGAACGGACCCTGATAAAACCAGAGAACGGACCCTGATAAACCCAGAGAACGGACCCTGATAAAACCAGAGAACGGACCCTGATAAAACCAGAGAACGGACCCTGATAAAAAAGAGAAGCGGACCCTGATAAACCCAGAGAATGGACCCTGATAAACCCAGAGAATGGACCCTGATAAACCCAGAGAATGGACCCTGATAAACCCAGAGAACGGACCCTGATAAACCCAGAGAACGGACCCTGATAAACCCAGAGAACGGACCCTGATAAAACCAGAGAACGGACCCTGATAAAACCAGAGAACGGACCCTGATAAAACCAGAGAACGGACCCTGATAAAACCAGAGAACGGACCCTGATAAACCCAGAGAACGGACCCTGATAAACCCAGAGAACGGACCCTGATAAACCCAGAGAACGGACCCTGATAAACCCAGAGAACGGACCCTGATAAACCCAGAGAACGGACCCTGATAAACCCAGAGAACGGACCCTGATAAACCCAGAGAACGGACCCTGATAAACCCAGAGAACGGACCCTGATAAAACCAGAGAACGGACCCTGATAAAACCAGAGAACGGACCCTGATAAACCCAGAGAATGGACCCTGGTAGACTCAGAGAATGGACCCGTGGCCATTTTTATTTCTTTGTCTTCAATCATCAATCAAATATCAACTGAACTAATGATACATAGATTAGGAATAGTTTAATGTTTATTTGATTCAAAAAACTCAAACAAGGACAAGAGCCAATTTTTCTTTATTTGATTTTAAAAACAAATATTTGAATAACGGGGCCCTTGTCATTTATTTGTTTTTATATTATCAAGGAAGCGTTCTATTTTCATGAATGTATGACCTGCTGCAGGGGTTGAGAAAAAAAAGAATGTTACATCACCAGTGTTCTGTTGTTGATCTTCCTTTTCTGCTCAGAACTCAAAAACAATTTGATTTAATGTCTTGATTTCCAGTTTAACAGGAAGTGCCTGGAGGAGCCAGGGGCAGGTTTTTCATGTTTATTCACCACCTCTTTAACAGTAGTTGGGATACAGCTTGTTTCTTGATTTTGGATTCCTCATCACAAATTAAATATCTTTTAATTCGATATTTCAACGGCACAAATGTCATCGATTTATTTCAGCTTGAATAAAGATGGTTTGACAGTCCTGATTAAGACTAAAGTCCATGAAGCTAGCTGTGGTGTGGTGGTGAACCCTCCCTTTCATAAACATGTTCCAGTTCATATTGATGCCATCATTATATTCCATGATTGTTCTCCTCTATGCTGATGATATCAGTTAAAATCCTCCAGATGGCGTCCCCGTGCTGGATGGCATTAACGCTGACCTTGATGCTCTCTGCTGGAAACTGTTTAGCTGCTATCGACCTCAACAAACTGGCGGACATTGTGATGGAGATCTTGAACATGTGAGTATGTTCTTTAAAATGTTGCTAAAAAGAATTAAGATGTCAGAATTTTAAACTATTTTCATTATAAAGAAAATATTTAGGTTTATCATGACCTAAAAAAACACAATTCTGGTTCAAGGAAAGAGGTTTACATTTAAAAAGGCTGGACTTTTCTTTTATTAGAGTTATTATTCAGCTTAGATATTTAATATGGTTATTACAGCTTAATTCTAATATGGACCAGGGTTTTTTGACCTCCATGAGCCCCAGAAAGCTCTCCTCTTCTCACCTCTTATGGGTGGCCTTGCTCACGTAAGGTCCGTTTCTAAAAAGCAGTTTGGTTCGGTTCAGTCCAGTCTCTCTTTAGAGATCCAGATCATGTGGCTCAGCTCAGTAGAGCTGGTTCTCCTCAGTTTGTCTTTTTAAATGTGGATTAAATAAGAACAGAAGATGGAGGAAAGGAAAATGGCACTCAAACAGGAGCTAGCTACAGTGGCTCACATTAAAGAGTCGTTTAGTAGAACAGACTCGTTCATGAACGACTCATCCTTCGTCACTCTCTCAGCCCACAAGGTTAATTCTGTTGATAGTACATCAGCGTTTACATTAAAGCATGTTTGAGACTAAATCTGGATTTTTAGATGTTAAAGGGGCCAGTGTTAATTTGGCTGACAAAAACTCTGACTAAAAATGTTCACCAACAGCCTTTGTTCCATGACAAAAACAAGACGGAGACTAAGAAAAATAGATCTGTGATGACTAAAACTAGACTAAGACTAAGAAAAATAGATCTGTGATGACTAAAAATAGATGAAGACTAACAAAAATAGATCTGTGATGACTAAAACTAGACTAAGACTAAGAAAAATAGATCTGTGATGACTAAAAATAGATGAAGACTAACAAAAATAGATCTGTGATGACTAAAACTAGACTAAGACTAAGAAAAATAGATCTGTGATGACTAAAACTAGACTAAGACTGAGAAAAATAGATCTGTGATGACTAAAACTAGACTAAGACTGAGAAAAATAGATCTGTGATGACTAAAACTAGACTAAGACTAACAAAAATAGATCTGTGATGACTAAAACTAGACTAAGACTAAGAAAAATAGATCTGTGATGACTAAAAATAGATGAAGACTAACAAAAATAGATCTGTGATGACTAAAACTAGACTAAGACTAAGAAAAATAGATCTGTGATGACTAAAACTAGACTAAGACTGAGAAAAATAGATCTGTGATGACTAAAACTAGACTAAGACTGAGAAAAATAGATCTGTGATGACTAAAACTAGACTAAGACTAACAAAAATAGATCTGTGATGACTAAAACTAGACTAAGACTGAGAAAAATAGATCTGTGATGACTAAAACTAAAGTGTAATGTATTTTTTGTCGGACATTCAAAATCTGTGATATTTCTCCACTGTGGGAAAATCTGTCAAAAACAAAAGCTGCCTGGTGCGCCGGTAGTCGAGTGGTTAAGGCGCATGCCATATACGCAGGCGACCCGGGTTCAAATCCGGCCCGTGGCACTATTTCTTGCATGTCTCTCCCCGCTCTCTCCCCTGTTTCCGACTCTATCCACTGTCCTATCAAATAAAGGCAAAAAGGCCAAAAATAAATCTTAAAAAAAAAAAAACAAAAGCTGCCTCTCAGCTGTAGAAAGCAGGGTTCCCAGGTTTAGCAGAGTGCAGAGAACACACTACCATGATTTGGTACCAGATTTAGGCAAGAAAATAAATGGAGGGACGAGTTTCCCGTCACAGTGAGAGAGACTGGACAGACATCAGCTGAGGAAACACCGGTAAGATCAGAGTTTAAGGAGCTAGACCAGGACAGAACTGGACTGGACCAAACCAGACTGTTCTTTTTTTTCTTGGTGAGGCAAATATGAAAAACCCCAAGCCACCCCTGTCAAAATCTGCTGACGTTAAAACGATCATTTTAATGTCTATCATTTCATGAAACGGCCACGTTAGCATGACACGCTTTGGCAGACCTAGGGAAAAATAAAATGCATGATTCTGGCACAGTGCTGTCTCAAGTCTGTTCATTTACTGACCCTGACATGATACCAGCAAAAGGACATTTCAGACAATTTTAAACTTTATGCTGAGTTAGCTAATCATCTGCATATTCACTGTGACTCTTTGTTGAAGTTAAAGTGATCTGAAGGCGCTGTAGTAGAGAAATAGATGATGCTTGGAGGTCTGCAGGACTGAGTATTTTTGATATAGATCTATTTAAATGGCCTCTTTCTAATACGCTGTTGGTCTCTTCATGTTCTTTGATCTACTGGTGAAACGGGGCAGTAACTGTGTTCCTTTCTTAATGCAGGTATAGACCGAGCTACGAGGTCAAGGATGAAATGTAAGTAAAAGCTAAGTCTCAGTTATTCATGTAGCACTTCTGAATAAAGGAGACACACTGATTTATTCCTTTGTCCTCTAAGTAGACAGATGTAACAGATGGTTCTCTGTGGTTCTCTTGATCATGTCTACCTCCATGCCCATCACTCTTGATGTTTTATAAATCTACTTTTGTTTGAGATGATGGCCTTATCCATATGATGTTTAACTAGCGCTGTATGAACTGATAAACTGCAGGTTTTATTTTCTGTCTGCTTCCTTTAACAGGAGATTCCCCATGTTCAGTGTGGCCGTCAGCATCCCATATGACAGAGAGAGTAAAATGTTTGACATTAGTGGAGTCACAGACTCTGGGAACACCGTGATAAAAAGCATCCTAAAATGCCAAGTGTACAGCAGCTCCAGGGTGGTGGCAGCCACTGTTCTGAGATGGCCCAATGTCACGTACCAGTGTCCGTATGAACACGTACAGTGGCCTGACGTTCTGACTAAATGTGGTCAAAGACGGAGGATGACCTGGCTACAGGTGAAGGAGAGGTGCAACGATAAAGTTAGAGAGGGCAGAGCTGATCATGCAGAGTATCGCACTCTTCAACACTTTGACTCCTTTAAAAACCACGACAGAAATGATCTGTTGGTGTTCTACGTTCTGGCCTCAACGTGTGATCAGAAATGTACGAGCCAATCGAGTCCTTGGAGCATTCTCAGAAGCATCAGGGTCGTTAAGAACTGGACCAACTATGCTGTTGTGTTTTCAAACGTATTCAGACCTCTAAACGGGCACAGCATACCTGAAGCTGACCGCCGTGCAGCTCTTCAGCGGCTTGGTGAGGCGATTGGTCTGAACAATGTATTCCGCTGCAGAGAGCGTAGAGGAAAAATGACGTGTACGAGCTGTTTGAGTGATAACCAAGTGGCTCACTACTGCGTTTCAGACCAGCTTCAATGAGGACAGGTACCAAAGAATCAACTTATAACAATAGGGGACAAGCTATTTAGGTCTACAATAATACATCAGCATTTAAGTTAGTGCTGTCTGACTAAAGCCAGAGTTTGATTTACAGAGTAACTAAAGCCAGAGTTTGATTTATAGAGTACCTAAAGCCAGAGTTTGATTTATAGACTACCTTAAGCCAAAGTTTGATTTAAAGAGACACTAAAGCCAGAGTTTGATTTCAGGAGTTACTAAAGCCTGAGTTTGATTTATATAGTAACTAAAACAAGGGTTTGATTTATAGAGTAACTAAAGCCTGAGTTTGATTTATATAGTAACTAAAACAAGGGTTTGATTTATAGAGTAACTAAAGCCTGAGTTTGATTTACAGAGTAACTAAAGCCTGGGTTTGATTTATATAGTAACTAAAACAAGGGTTTGATTTATAGAGTAACTAAAGCCAGAGTTTGATTTATAGGGTAACTAAAGCCAGAGTTTGATTTATAGAGTAACTAAAGCCAGAGTTTGATTTATAGAGTAACTAAAGCCAGAGTTTGATTTATAGAGTACCTAAAGCCAGAGTTTGATTTATAGAGTACCTTAAGCCAAAGTTTGATTTAAAGAGACACTAAAGCCAGAGTTTGATTTCAGGAGTTACTAAAGCCAGAGTTTGATTTAAGAGTAACTAAAGCCAGAGATTGATTTACAGAGTAACTAAAGCCAGAGTTTGATTTAAGAGTAACTAAAGCCAGAGATTGATTTACAGAGTAACTAAAGCCAGAGTTTGATTTAAGAGTAACTAAAGCCAGAGTTTGATTTACAGAGTAACTAAAGCCAGAGTTTGATTTATATAGTAACTAAAACAAGGGTTTGATTTATAGAGTAACTAAAGCCTGAGTTTGATTTAGAGAGTAACTAAAGCCAGAGTTTGATTTAAAGAGACACTAAAGCCAGAGTTTGATTTCAGGAGTTAGTAAAGCCAGAGTTTGATTTACAGAGTAACTGAAGCCAGAGTTTGATTTATATAGTAACTAAAGCCTGAGTTTGATTTACAGAGTAACTAAAGCCAGAGTTTGATTTAAGAGTAACTAAAGCCAGAGATTGATTTACAGAGTAACTAAAGCCAGAGTTTGATTTAAGAGTAACTAAAGCCAGAGATTGATTTACAGAGTAACTAAAGCCAGAGTTTGATTTAAGAGTAACTAAAGCCAGAGTTTGATTTACAGAGTAACTAAAGCCAGAGTTTGATTTATATAGTAACTAAAACAAGGGTTTGATTTATAGAGTAACTAAAGCCTGAGTTTGATTTAGAGAGTAACTAAAGCCAGAGTTTGATTTAAGAGTAACTAAAGCCAGAGATTGATTTATAGAGTAACTAAAGCCTGAGTTTGATTTATATAGTAACTAAAACAAGGGTTTGATTTATAGAGTAACTAAAGCCAGAGTTTGATTTATAGAGTAACTAAAGCCAGAGTTTGATTTATTGAGTAACTAAAGCCAGAGTTTGATTTATAGAGTACCTAAAGCCAGAGTTTGATTTATAGACTACCTTAAGCCAAAGTTTGATTTAAAGAGACACTAAAGCCAGAGTTTGATTTCAGGAGTTACTAAAGCTAGAGTTTGATTTATAGAGTAACTAAAGCCAGAGTTTGATTTATAGAGTAACTAAAGCCTGAGTTTGATTTATATAGTAACTAAAACAAGGGTTTGATTTATAGAGTAACTAAAGCCAGAGTTTGATTTATAGAGTAACTAAAGCCAGAGTTTGATTTATAGAGTAACTAAAGCCAGAGTTTGATTTATAGAGTAACTAAAGCCAGAGTTTGATTTATAGAGTAACTAAAGCCAGAGTTTGATTTATAGAGTACCTAAAGCCAGAGTTTGATTTATAGAGTAACTAAAGCCAGAGTTTGATTTATAGAGTAACTAAAGCCAGAGATTGATTTATAGAGTAACTAAAGCCAGAGTTTGATTTATAGAGTAACTAAAGCCAGAGTTTGATTTATATAGTAACTACAGCCAGAGTTTGATTTACAGAGTAACTAAAGCCAGAGTTTGATTCATAGAGTAACTACAGCCAGAGTATGATTTATAGAGTAACTAAAGCCAGAGATTGATTTATAGAGTAACTAAAGCCAGAGTTTGATTTATAGAGTAACTACAGCCAGAGTTTGATTTATAGAGTAACTAAAGCCAGAGTTTGATTTATATAGTAACTACAGCCAGAGTTTGATTTACAGAGTAACTAAAGCCAGAGTTTGATTTATATAGTAACTACAGCCAGAGTTTGATTTACAGAGCAACTAAAGCCAGAGTTTGATTTCAGGAGTTACTAAAGCCAGAGTTTGATTTCAGGAGTTACTAAAGCCAGAGTTTGATTACAGGAGTTACTAAAGCCAGAGTTTGATTTCAGGAGTTACTAAAGCCAGAGTTTGATTTCAGGTGTTACTAAAGCCAGAGTTTGATTTATAGAGACACTAAAGCCAGAGTTTGATTTAAAGAGACACTAAAGCCAGAGTTTGATTTCAGGAGTTACTAAAGCCAGAGTTTGATTTCAGGAGTACCTAAAGCCAGAGTTTGATTTATAGAGTAACTAAAGCCAGAGTTTGATTTATAGAGTAACTAAAGCCAGAGTTTGATTTATAGAGTAACTAAAGCCAGAGTTTGATTTATAGAGTAACTAAAGCCAGAGTTTGATTTATAGAGTAACTACAGCCAGAGTTTGATTTATAGAGTACCTAAAGCCTGAGTTTGATTTATAGAGTAACTAAAGCCAGAGTTTGATTTATAGAGTAACTAAAGCCAGAGTTTGATTTATATAGTAACTACAGCCAGAGTTTGATTTACAGAGTAACTAAAGCCAGAGTTTGATTCATAGAGTAACTAAAGCCAGAGTTTGATTTCAGGAGTTACTAAAGCCAGAGTTTGATTTCAGGAGTTACTAAAGCCAGAGTTTGATTTCAGGAGTTACTAAAGCCAGAGTTTGATTTCAGGAGTTACTAAAGCCAGAGTTTGATTTCAGGAGTTACTAAAGCCAGAGTTTGATTTCAGGTGTTACTAAAGCCAGAGTTTGATTTAAAGAGACACTAAAGCCAGAGTTTGATTTCAGGAGTTACTAAAGCCAGAGTTTGATTTCAGGAGTACCTAAAGCCAGAGTTTGATTTCAGGAGTTACTAAAGCCAGAGTTTGATTTCAGGAGTTACTAAAGCCAGAGTTTGATTTCAGGAGTTACTAAAGCCAGAGTTTGATTTACAGAGTAACTGAAGCCAGAGTTTGACTTGTAGAGTTCTTGTTTTTCTGAGCAGAGAAATATGTCAGGCTTTGTTTTTAGTTGTTTTTAACAAACAACAATAATCAGTGATGATTTCTGGCAGTGATGTATGATTTGTTTTGACCCCAGGTGGATTTTGGGGGAGATCATATCCATAAGTGTTCAAGTGCAAGAAGAAGCAGAAGCAGTGTAAGAGGCTTAGAGAGAAAGAGCGCCACAGAGGTATACATATGAGGGTTTAGGTTCTCTTTAACAGGCTTTTTAATTGACTCATGTGATTGGGCTGCACAATGCCACTTGTTTTGTGGAAAGTCAGTTTCTATGGTTTTGATCATGGGAATTGTTGTCAGACTCCAAGTGCACACATCTAAAAGATAGCTGGCTGCCCAAACCTGTGTAAGATCAGCCAGTAAGATATGACACACATTCTTCTCCTGGCACAGACTGCAGGAAGTCAGCTCTTCAAACTTGTTGGGGGTTTTTGTTTCTAAATTTTTCAGCCTACTCTCAATTCAGAGAATAAAAATGTTTCTCTACTATAACAGCAAGTGTGCAATGTCTTCCTTTATCTGCTGCTATGCTGAATGTTTTTGTTCACATATTGGCCTATCCATGTCCTCCAACCTTCAACCACGATAAGGAAATGCAAATCAAGGACAATTTATGCCAAGATAAATTCCTGGTGCTGGCGGAATGGGTGTGCTGCTGCTCTTTAAAACTGTTGTTTGTCCAGACTTGTCACAAAGTCTTTCTTTCTGAGACTGAGCACAAGACGGATCCAGATTCTCCTGAGCATTTCTATCAACTCTGAAAAGGTAAAGTTTGACCATTAAAACCAGCAGGATTAGAGATGAACAGATAGTGAAAAAGGTTTAGTGCAGAGTAAATTATTGTTTTGTCTTCATAGAGTGGACCCATTTCTGAATAAAGAATATGTAAATGAGGAGTAGACCCACTTCTACATGGACCACTAAACCAGTGCTGATATTGATGTTTAAAATAGTTATATAACTGATGGCTGAGATGATGTTTATGTCATAGCTTCTTTAAAATTTCTCTCATGTTTGACTGTGAAAACAGGTCAGAGTTTATCCTACAGGTGTTTTCCTGTACCCGGTAAAAGACTTTCCTCTATGGATCAGCAGTTTGTTGTGTATGTATGTCTGACTCTTTCCTGATGTTTTATTTGATCAGATGGACGGACAATGGATGACTGTGATGCTGGTGATCCTCGTGTCTAATGGATGTTCAGCTGTTGTGGACCAGAATAACCTCGCACTGCTGACGGCAAGAATCAAAAATGAGTGGGTGTTAATCTACAGTTGCTTTAAAAAAGATGCTGATTTCTTTGGTTTTCATAACTAATATTTTAGGCAGTTAGCTTTGCACTAACATGGAAAAGAACTAGGGCGACTTTTTCTTTGTTTTTTTGAGATAAAACGTTTTATTGAAAACTCTTTATGAAGACAAAAATTAGAGAATTCTGACATTGATCTCAGAATTCTGACTTTGATCTAATAATTCTGACTTTGATCTGAGAATTCTGACTTTGATCTAATAATTCTGACTTTGATCTAATAATTCTGACTTTGATCTAATAATTCTGACTTTGATCTGAGAATTCTGACTTTGATCTAATAATTCTGACTTTGATCTAATAATTCTGACTTTGATCTGAGAATTCTGACTTTGATCTAATAATTCTGACTTTGATCTGAGAATTCTGACTTTGATCTAATAATTCTGACTTTGATCTGAGAATTCTGACTTTGATCTAATAATTCTGACTTTGATCTAATAATTCTGACTTTGATCTAATAATTCTGACTTTGATCTCTGACTTCATAGATAATATTTCCTGTTATCATAGATAATAAATATTCTATTCCCCTTCCCATCTATGCCATTCAGCAGATCATAGTAGTGAGTCCTCCAGGGTACTTGATTATCTCTCCATCCCAGCAACAGTCGGCCTTTTCAGTAATGCCATGTTCATCTTAATGATGCTATACCAGGAACAGCATGTTTTTTATTTGTAAATCAGAATCAGCATTCAACACATCATTGTAAGACAAAATATTGTAGAATGACTGTTAATAACAGCGTCTCATGAGAGTGATGGGACTGTCAGATATGTTGTAATTTTCAGAGAAAAAGATTTTAGAATCTAATTAATGGTTGCACTACTTAATAAATCTGATGCCAAAGAAGTGATTAAAGAACCCTAATATGGTATTTTTACTGCCAACAGGTACAGTATTCGTGGTATGTACAGTCTGGCTCTCAGCATCCAGAGTGAAGACCCAGTAAACCTGCAGAACATCTTCCAAAATAACCCCAAGAGGCAGGTTGAACAGGCGATTTCAGGCAGGCAGGTGTACAGAGGACAACGTCTCGCTGTGGCTGGAGTCAACCAGCCTGAACACGCTGAGTATCGACTTCTGAACGGCCTACAGCTCGACAGTCAAGATGGTGACTTGTTGGTCCTCTTTTCTTATGCCTCCTCTTGTCCCTCTACCTGTACCAACAGCAGGAACCCTTACAATATCCTTAATCCGATCAGAAACCTCATCAACAGTGGCAGATGGAGCAGGCGTGTCTTTGTGTTTGAGAAGATATTCAGGCCTCAAAACAGCCAGGGTATTGATGAAAGTAAATTAAAACAGGCCATCGTAGAGCTCGGAAACTCTGGCATCGGTCTGGAGAACATATATCGCTGTTACAAACCACAAACACCCAACAGTAATTTTCAGTGCACCAGCTGCTCAGTGGGGGGGGGGGTGGCAAGTGAGTGTGTCAATTATAACGCAAAATAAAGAGTCAGACCATCGCTTTACTGTTAATGATAAAAGCAGCCGCTCCATAAGGGTGATGCAGATAAAGGAATGGTTACCAAAAGCTTGCTTGTCTTTATAGTTAGCATTGTTACGGTGGCCTGGAAGTGACAACACAGAATGACAAAGTCTGAAACACTTAGCTTTAAACAAATCACATTAACCAAAACTTTTTACATTGCATAAAACATATTTACATTAGAAAAACATTTTTACAAAACTGAAACACTTTCACAAAACTTGAAACAATTTTACAATGTCTATAGAAAATACCAATGTCCAAATTTTACTTCTGATGAAAAATGACAAAGTCTGAAACACTTTTTTTTTGTTTTGTAAAATGTTTTTTTTCTCTGTAGTTTGTAAACCTGTTTTTCTTATATATTTTTTGAATGAACTAAAAAACATACTGTGGTGAATTTGTTTCAACCTTTGTAAAAATGTTTCAGATTTTATTTTCTACAGCACTTCGAGGCCACCATACAAACCAACATGAACTGGACTATTTTGTTATCTGATTAAAAATACTTAAATCTCAACAGCTTTATCAACATTTTAACATTTGCTTTCTTTTAATTTGATGATTATGAGTAATGAATTATTTCTGAACCTCTCTGTAATGTCCTCTTTGAATAAAGCTTTGCCAAGCATCAGTTTTTGTCATGTTGGTTTTCTGTTTGTTGATCAGATCACAACCTCTGTTCGTCCAATAGCGAGAGGCATCTGGCTGCAGCCCTTGGGGAAACCTCTACGCTGGGGCATTCAGCTGGAGACCTCTCCGCTGGGGCGAGACCTCTCTGCTGGGGCGTGACGTATGTTGCCCGAGCTGGCGGACCTCTATGCTGGGGTGTGACATATATTACCCGCAATGAAATTTCAGCTCTATCCACTTGCTGACAACCTGACCCTAAATCTAACCAGTCGGGTTTTAATGCCTAAACCTAACCAGTCGGATTTAAACGCAGCGAAGCCCCAGCATATGGGTCGGGGTGTGCTGCTGCACGCCCAAATATAGCCCCGTACGCTGGGGTGAACCCTCAGCATACGTGGCTATGCTAATGTGTCATAAGCACAGTGGTGTAGTTGTGCTAACAACAGCTAGGTCATGCTAACAACAGCTAACATGCTGCACGCCCCAGCATAGGCTTGGTCAATGTACGTCATGCCCCAGCGAAGAGGTTTCGCCCCACAGTAGAGGTCTCCAGCTGAATGCGCCAGTGTAGAGGTTTGCTCGAGGGCTGCAGCCAGACCCTCTTGCTAATACCTGCTTTTTATACATAGTAGCAGATACTGGGAGGGTAACAGAGAGAATGTTTATGAACAACTACGAACTTATTTTGATGCTAATGATTTATATACTAGCTATCAACACGCCTACAGGACGGGCCATTCTACTTGAACAAAAGAATTGTAGTGGGCAGGGGAGTGGAGAATGGCCCATGAAAGACCTAGAGAATGGACCCTGATAAACCCAGAGAATGGCCCCTGATAAACCCAGAGAACGGACCCTGATAAACCCAGAGAATGGCCCCTGATAAACTCAGAGAACGGACCCTGATAAAACCAAGAGAACGGACCCTGATAAACCCAGAGAATGGCCCCTGATAAACTCAGAGAACGGACCCTGATAAACTCAGAGAACGGACCCTGATAAACCCAGAGAACGGACCCTGATAAACCCAGAGAATGGACCCTGATAAACCCAGAGAATGGACCCTGATAAACCAGAAAATGGTCCCTGATAAACCCAGAGAATGGACCCTGATAAACCCAGAGAATGGACCCTGATAAACCCAGAGAACGGACCCTGATAAACCCAGAGAATGGACCCTGATAAACTCAGAGAATGGCCCCTGATAAACCCAGAGAATGGACCCTGATAAACTCAGAGAATGGACCCTGATAAACCCAGAGAATGGCCCCTGATAAACCCAGAGAACGGACCCTGATAAACCCAGAGAACGGACCCTGATAAACCCAGAGAACGGACCCTGATAAACCCAGAGAACGGACCCTGATAAACCCAGAGAATGGACCCTGATAAACTCAGAGAATGGCCCCTGATAAACCCAGAGAACGGACCCTGATAAACCCAGAGAATGGACCCTGATGAACCCAGAGAATGGACCCTGATAAACCCAGAGAATGGACCCTGATAAACTCAGAGAACGGCCCCTGATAAACCCAGAGAATGGACCCTGATGAACCCAGAGAATGGCCCCTGATAAACCCAGAGAACGGACCCTGATAAACCCAGAGAATGGACCCTGATAAACCCAGAGAACGGACCCTGATAAACCCAGAGAATGGACCCTGATAAACCCAGAGAACGGACCCTGATAAACCCAGAGAACGGACCCTGATAAAACCAGAGAACGGACCCTGATAAAACCAAGAGAACGGACCCTGATAAACCCAGAGAACGGACCCTGATAAACCCAGAGAATGGCCCCTGATAAACCCAGAGAACGGACCCTGATAACCCAGAGAATGGACCCTGATAAACCCAGAGAATGGACCCTGATAAACCAGAAAATGGTCCCTGATAAACCCAGAGAATGGACCCTGATAAACCCAGAGAATGGACCCTGATAAACCCAGAGAACGGACCCTGATAAACCCAGAGAATGGACCCTGATAAACTCAGAGAATGGCCCCTGATAAACCCAGAGAATGGACCCTGATAAACTCAGAGAATGGACCCTGATAAACCCAGAGAATGGACCCTGATAAACCCAGAGAACGGACCCTGATAAACCCAGAGAACGGACCCTGATAAACCCAGAGAACGGACCCTGATAAACCCAGAGAACGGACCCTGATAAACCCAGAGAATGGACCCTGATAAACTCAGAGAATGGCCCCTGATAAACCCAGAGAACGGACCCTGATAAACCCAGAGAATGGACCCTGATGAACCCAGAGAATGGACCCTGATAAACCCAGAGAATGGACCCTGATAAACTCAGAGAACGGCCCCTGATAAACCCAGAGAATGGACCCTGATGAACCCAGAGAATGGCCCCTGATAAACCCAGAGAACGGACCCTGATAAACCCAGAGAATGGACCCTGATAAACCCAGAGAACGGACCCTGATAAACCCAGAGAATGGACCCTGATAAACCCAGAGAACGGACCCTGATAAACCCAGAGAACGGACCCTGATAAAACCAGAGAACGGACCCTGATAAAACCAAGAGAACGGACCCTGATAAACCCAGAGAATGGACCCTGATAAACCCAGAGAATGGACCCTGATAAACCCAGAGAATGGCCCCTGATAAACCCAGAGAATGGACCCTGATAAACCCAGAGAATGGACCCCTGATAAATCCAGAGAATGGACCCTGATAAATCCAGAGAATGGACCCTGATAAACCCAGAGAATGGACCCTGATAAACCCAGAGAATGGACCCTGATAAACTCAGAGAATGGACCCTGATAAACTCAGAGAATGGACCCCTGATAAATCCAGAGAATGGACCCTGATAAACCCAGAGAATGGACCCTGATAAATCCAGAGAATGGACCCTGATAAACCCAGAGAACGGACCCTGATAAAACCAGAGAACGGACCCTGATAAAACCAAGAGAACGGACCCTGATAAACCCAGAGAACGGACCCTGATAAACCCAGAGAATGGCCCCTGATAAACCCAGAGAACGGACCCTGATAAACCCAGAGAATGGACCCTGATAAACTCAGAGAATGGACCCCTGATAAACCCAGAGAATGGACCCCTGATAAATCCAGAGAATGGACCCTGATAAACCCAGAGAATGGACCCTGATAAACCCAGAGAATGGACCCTGATAAACTCAGAGAATGGACCCTGATAAACTCAGAGAATGGACCCCTGATAAATCCAGAGAATGGACCCTGATAAACCCAGAGAATGGACCCTGATAAACCCAGAGAATGGACCCTGATAAATCCAGAGAATGGACCCTGATAAATCCAGAGAATGGACCCTGATAAACCCAGAGAATGGACCCTGATAAACTCAGAGAATGGACCCTGATAAACTCAGAGAATGGACCCCTGATAAATCCAGAGAATGGACCCTGATAAACCCAGAGAATGGACCCCTGATAAATCCAGAGAATGGACCCTGATAAACTCAGAGAATGGACCCTGATAAAGCCAGAAAATGGCCCCTGGACCATTTTTTCTTCATTTTCTTCAATCCTTTGTCAAATATCAACTGGTCTGATGATTCATACATTAGGAATAGTTTATTGTTTATTTAATTTGTTCCAAAAATTAAACAAAGAATAGAGCCCCTTTATTTCATTTGATTTGGTTTTAAAAACAAATATTTGAAAATCAGGCCCCTTGTCATTTATTTGTTTTTCTATTATCAAGCAAGTGTTCATTTTCATGAATGTATGACCTCCTGCAGGGGTTGAGGAAAAAAAAGAATGTTACATCACCAGTGTTCTGTTGTTTTTCTGATCAGAACACTAAAACACTGTGAAGACCACAAACTGGTTTTCTCTAAATCATTTCTTCTGAAAAACAAGAACAGACAACAATATTTTTTTTCATCTTCATTTCTTGATTTCCAGTTTAACAGGAAGTGCCTGGAGGAGCCAGGGGCAGGTTTTTTCATGTTTATTCACCTTCTCTTCAACAGTAGTTGGGATGGTGGTTTGAATTGCTGCGGGCGGGAACGGACGGCTTAAGAAAAAAAAAAAACACTGCTCAGGATCAGGATGTAGCCTAGCGACAGGATAATGGAGTCAACAAATGATGTAGAAAAGAAGCTCAAACAACGTCTTTACAACAGAAAAAGAAAACAAGGCAAGCCTGACAAGTTTGGTTCTGCAGACAAGCTCTGATGGAATAACAGACTAATATCTACTGAATACTAAATTTGTGAGACCAGTACAGTTTCATAAATAATTATTTCAACTGAAAGAGCGGGTTTTCATGTTGTAAACGTTAATGTTTATGCTTGGAGTGGCTAAATGAGCTGTCCTTGGTGCTGAAACACGGCAGGTTTGACTGACAGCTGCCACTCAGAGAGAGGGTGAGAGGGAGAGACGCTCTCCGTTGATCGGCGATTGTACATGATTCTCTGCAGCTGATTCTTTTTTAAGATCATAGATCAGTGGTTTTCAAACTTTTTTCACCCAAGGCACACCTAAGGTTAAGTCAAAATCTCAAGGCACATCATATTCATATCAATACAAATTATACTTTTTAAATAATATAACAGTCAAGGTGGCCCATAACGGGGGGAAAAAGGGGAGAGGGTTACGGGGCCCAGACAACTGGGGGTGGCAAAAGTGGGCAAAAGGTGCCTAAAAGGTGGCAAAAATTGGTTAAAATGATGATAAAACATGGCAAAATTGGGTAAAAAGTGGCAAGACAAAGTCAAAAATGGTTAACAATTGGCACAATGGGCCAAAAAATTGGTTAATAGTTGCAAAACATGTTGAAAGTGTCAAAAAGGTGACAAAAATAGGTTACAAGTGGACAAAAGGGTGAAATGTTGTAAAAAGGTGGTTAAAATGGATTAAAAGTGATTAAAAAATGGGCAAAATTAGACAAAAAACTGGTCAAACAAAGGCAAAGTGAGTGAAAATTAGCAGGAAGGTGGCAAAAATGGGTTAAGAGTGTCAAAAAGGTAACAATATAGGCTACAAGTGGCAGAAAAGTGGCAAAAAAGGGTTTAAGTTGCTAAAAACTGGTAAAAAGTGATGAAAAGGGAACGCAGATGGTCGAGTGGTTTAAGGCGCTACCCATGTACGCAGGTGGCCCGGGTTCAAATCCGGCCTGTGGCCCTTTACCGCATGTCTCTCCCCACTCTCTTCCCTGTTTCCTAATCTATCCACTGTCCTACCTCTGTCAAATAAAGGCATGAAAAAGCCCAAAAATAAATCTTAAAAAAAAAAAAAAAAAAAAAAAAATCATGAAAAAATTGGCAAAAAATGTCTGGATAAGAGCAAAAGTAGTCAAAAACCATCAAAAAGGTAGCAAAAATGGGTCTAAAGTGGCAAAAAGTTCCACAAAAGTTGGAAAAAATGGGTCAAAAGTATTTTTGACAAGTTGCAAAATTGCAAAAAAGCAGCAACAATGGTTTAAGTTGACAAAACTAGCGGCAAAATGGGTAGAAAAATTGGTTAACTTGGTTAAAAGTAGCATGAATAATGATCATTTCAACACCAATTTTAACTGAATAATAGCTTGCCAAATGCTGCAAATGCAAATGGAATCCAGCCTGATTCCCAAGGCACACCTAGACTTATCTCAAGGAACACTAGTGTGCCTTGCCAGACCATTTGAGAACCACTGATTTAGATGAATAGGTTGTTTGCACTCACATGATCTTCTTAGCCTGTTTTTGCACAAGGCACTGTTTTTCATTTTTGATGTATTCCGTGACACTTTTGTTTCCCCTTTACCGCCAGAACAACACCCAGTCTGCATTATGGGTCCTGAAGATTTATAAATCAAGCACTGCCCATGAATCTCTATTAATAGCCTATAAAATGACCTGTTTTCTCCTGCGGGACGGGAGAAGACACAATATCAATGCATCTCTATTATTGTGCAGGCGTGATTTCTTAGGGTTTTGCGGATGCAGGCGGGAATGGACATACACATTGCAGGTGCGGGCGGTAATGGTCAGAAATTCAGGGGGAGCGGGCAGGAGCAGGATGAAGCAAACAGTCCCGCGCAGGGATCTACTCCATGAGCACCAGAAAGCCCTCCTCTTCTTGCCTCTTATGGGTGACCTTGCTCCAAAGACGGAGGATGACCTGGCTACAGGTGAAGGAGAGGTGCAATGATAAAGTTAGAGAGGGCAGAGCTGATCATGCAGAGTATCGCACTCTTCAACACTCTGACTCCTTTAAAAACCACGACAGAAATGATCTGCTGGTGTTCTACGTTCTATCCTCACCGTGTGATCCAAGATGTACGAGCCAATCGAGTCCTTGGAGCATTCTCAGAAGCATTAGGGTTGTTAAGAACTGGACGAACTATGCTGTTGTGTTTTCAAACGTATTCAGACCTCTAAACGGGCACAGCATACCTGAAGCTGACCGCCGTGCAGCTCTTCAGCGGCTCGGTGAGGCGATTGGTCTGAACAACGTATTCCGCTGCAGAGAGCGTAGAGGGAAAATGACGTGTACGAGCTGTTTGAGTGATAACCAAGTGGCTCACTACTGCGTTTCAGACCAGCTTCAATGAGGACAGGTACCAAAGAATCAACAGGTCTGATAACAAAGCCAGAGCTCGATAGTCAAACGCTTTATGAATCGGTTAACCAAAACTTTAGTCACCAGAAAAAAGTGTAGGGCTTTGTTCTTAGGTTTTTGAAGAAACAACAAGAATCAAAAATGATTTCTGGCAGTGGTGTATGATTTGTCTTTATCCCAGGTGGACTATGGGGGAGATCAGCTTTTCCCAGATAAAAGTGCAAGAAGAAGGCAAGAGTACCTTGCTGAAGACAAGATGGCCGACATACATCCAATCATACCGGAAGTCTTACCCGGAAGTCTGTACGTCTAAAGTTAGGCTTAGGCATTAAAACCCGAGTGGTTAGGTTCAGGGTGAGGCAGTGGGGAAGTTGATATGTTTGAGATCCAGCACCAAGGGTTAGCTGAGTTCAACATGAAAAAGAAACTTCCATTTGGGACTTCTGGCATCGATTGGATGTATAGCGACGCCCATGTCGGCCATCTTGACTGCAGTTGGGTCCCTCTTGAAGAAGGGGCGCACAGATGGTCGAGTGGCTTAAAGCCACACCATGTACGCAGGTGGCCCGGGTTCAAATACAGCCTGTGGCCCTTTACCGCATGTCTCTCACCACTCTCTTCCCTGTTTCCGAGTCTATCCACTGTCCTCCTCAGTCTTGAAAAGGCCCAAAAATAAATCTTAAATTAGAAAAAAAAATAATAATAAAAAAAGGGGAAAGAAGAAGTAGAAGACGTGGAAGAGGCTCAGAGAGGCAGAGGGCCACAGAGGTTTACATCTGAGAGTTTAGGTACTCTTTAAGAGGCTTTTACCCTTAGAGCTCCAGCGATACGGATCCACAGACACAACCCTTTGTAAATTGTTTGGTAACTTTTTTGGTAACCTTTCTATATTATGTTTGTCATGCATTCGTAGCTGTTACAGAACATTTTCTAGTGAGCCTGGAACTTTGGTAACATTTCAGGGTCTTTAAAGATTAAATCAATGGCGTTCGATCCGACAATAAGCGTGTTTTTGCCCATTTTTAATCCATTTTCGGTCCTATACTCAGGCTTTTTTCGGTGGGTAGTGCCATATTTGTTGAGGGCAATGTTTACATGCAATGCATTATGGGAGGGGTAGTCAACCAGTTGCTTCTCTACTGCTTAAAGGAATGGCACAAATGAATCTAACTGCAAAAAAGCACACGGACTTTTTTTTTGTATATATGTAGATATTTTGAAAAGTACTAGTCACAGACTGTTTATTTTTTCTCTGTTTTGTCCCCAAGAGATGGAGAACAAGTCTGTGCAAAGAAAATGCTTAGTCACTACTGTTTACTGTGTGTTATCAATAAAAATCTTTGAGTTTCAAATACCGATTTGTTTTATTCTTTTGTCTTTAGAGTCCAATAACTTTTTAAAAATGTAAGTGGCATTACTGTAGTAGATATATTTTTAAAGCCCAGGTTGTCCTGGAAAAAAAAAAAAGATGTAGATATAGAGCGTGACTGTGCACCACAGAGTTGATGTTTTAAAGCTTTTCAAGATGAAAAGTCCAGACGAGACATGATGGTGAAAAAAATAGCTGTGAGCTCTAAGGGTTAATTGACTCATGTGATTGGGCTGCAGAATGCCACTTGTTTTGTGGAAAGTCAGTTTCTACGGTTTTGATCATGGGAATTGTTGTCAGACTCCAAGTGCACACATCTAAAAGATAGCTGGCTGCCCAAACCTGTGTAAGATCAGCCAGTAAGATATGACACACATTCTTCTCCTGGCACAGACTGCAGGAAGTCAGCTCTTCAAACATGTTGGGGGTTTTTGTTTCTAAATTTTTCGGCCTACTCTCAATTCCGAGAATAAAAATGTTTCTCTACTATAAGAGCAAGAGTGCAGTGTCTTCCTTTATCTGCTGCTATGCTGAATGTTTTTGTTCACATCTCCTGTTCCTAGGGTTTATAAAAATCTTGTCTCTGATATCTAAAACATAATCTGACTTAGCTCTCAGAAATCTGACTTTGATTTCAAAATTCTGAATTTGATCTCAGAATTCTGATTTTGATCTCAGAATTCTGACTTTGATCTTAGAATTCTGACTTTGATCTCAGAATTCTGACTTTGATCTTAGAATTCTGACTTTGATCTCAGAATTCTGACTTTGATCTTAGAATTCTGACTTTAATGTCATAAATGTGAAATTTATTTCAGATTGAAAGAGAGTATTTTGAGTAGTATTTCCAGTAAGCAGATTATTTTTGTAAACCGAAGAGAGTGAAATATTTTAAAATCCAATGAATGATTTCTGTAGTGCAGTGATTTTTTTTTCTCTTTATAAACCCAAGGAAGTTAACCAGTTATTTTGTATTTTACCGTATATTTTCAACTCCTAACTTTGACTTCATAATCCCATAGTTTGACCTTTTACACTCACAATTTAACATGTTTAATCATATTTTGACTTTTAATTTCATGATTACAAATTTTATTTCATATTTTGACCTTTCAAACTCATGATTTTGACTTTCTTTCTAATATGTTTGCCATTAAAAACATTATTTTTCAATTTCAATGTCATGTTTTGACCTTTTTGAACTGATAAATGTACTTTTCTAAGATTGTGATCCATTAATCTTATCTTTTTAACTTTTTAAATGTCAAAATCGTCTATCATCTGTGTTAAGTTTTTATTTCATATTTAATTACTGGTGAAATGAGGTTGACAGTTTATGGTTAGAAAGGTGACCCTGTTAGGCCCTCAGGTTAGACCTGAGTCCAGAATCCGGCCCTGCTGTGATTGAGTTTGACACCCCTGATTTAAGAGGCTAAATCTATGAACAGTGTTATTCTCTTCATACAGTAAAGAGCCTGTGACACAGACATCTATGTGTGACTGAATTATGGATTTTGACAGTTAAAGAGGTTCATCTCTTTCCTCACTTGGTTTAATCTGAGCAAGGTAAAAATCTGAGCCCATGACATCACCTGTTGCTATGGGGAATAACCCTGCCCTCCTACGGCTACTATGATATAAAATAACAGAGCAGTTCGTCTCAGTCTGTTGTAAGCTGATGTCACTGCCTTTATTGAAAGTTAACAGCGTTACAGGCTGTGTTTCTGTTCATTGTGAGGTAAATTTACCAAATCCATCAGCCACAGTGGCTGGCAGGTCATTAAAATACAATAACAGAGAGAAGTGTGCCAGAAAACAGTAAATTTAATCTGCCTCATTTTTCGCGTTTTGTAAGCTTCATTTCATTACCTTAGAGATGTTTTTCATGACTGCCGGTTCAAAACACAGTGACCTGTCATACAATAAACCTAAAATAAAGACTATAGCTAACTGTTTGTATGTCCTGGTCTGATTAGTGGGGATGCTGAGAAGAATTAATTCATCTCCAGATGGTGGAGCTGGTTAAAGCTCAGTTCAGACCAAAGACCACCAGGAGGAGATGAGCCTGCAGCTGCCTCTGTTCTGTCGGTTCACACTGCTGCTGCTGCTCTCACAGACTCTTTAATGTGAAGTTTGAAGCTATGACACGATCATTCTGACTCTACTGTCACTGACGTTCACCTGCCAGTGCACACAGGCAGACCCCGGTACAGCAGTGCTCTGTCTTGTCTCACAGAAATGGCGGGCCTCTGAAAGGTGCTGTCTCTAAATGCCAGGTAAAAATGCTGATGCATGTACGTGGGGTCTGCAGCGGAAACACTAGCCCCCTGGTTAACATTCACCTCCTGATCCTGGGTCTGACCTAACCTGGATTATAATCCAACTTCCCTGTCCAAGTCTGATGGGCCCTCCCCCCATTACCCATAAAAGGGCTCATACCATTTAAAATACCTTTACAGGCAACAATAAATAAAATGTTTTTTTTAGTTAGTAAAAATGGATATTTGGGTTTAAATTACATCTCCCCTTCATGACCTTTCACCTTTACTGACAGCCTCACTCACTTCCTGTTATTGTGGTGTTGCTTGTCTCTTTTTTGTGTGTTTTCATGTTTCTCCTCATCATATAATGAACAATATCCCGCTATCACACAGAGTTCAGCTAGGGCTGGGCTTCACAGTAAATCTTACTGCAAGTTTTAAATCAGAGCTATATGCAGACTATGCACATGCATAGGACCCCACAAGCCACCAGGGGGCCCCAAAGCTGAATGTTCAGCCTCATCTGAGGAGAATTTAAATGACCTGTCTTTATCCCTTATACGCTGCGTTCCACATTATTATGCAAATTGGATTTTAGTCTCCTAAACATGAATTTTTCTGTTTTTCAGTTAAAGTCATGTATGGTATTGTGTCTCAGGGCTCTTTGGATCACTGAAATCAATCTCAGACACCTGTGATCATTAGTTTGCCAGGTGAGCCCAATAAAGGAAAACTACTTAAATTGGGGGTATTATGCCTTTTTTTCAAGGCTTTACATCATCTCTCTGATACCCATGTAGTAGCTTCACATGGTTTACAGTTCAAAGAACTCCTCATGTTTCTCACACTGGCACCCTGAAAAACCTGTATTTTAACCTCCATCTGAAACACTTCATTTTCGCTGCTGTCTCTTTAACCCTCCACGGACCTGCTCTTCGCCAATTGACCTATGGCTAAGCCACGCCCCCTCCACTCACTCGGACAAACAATGAACATTCAGTGACAGACGCTATTGCAGTTGTCACAGTAGGAGACATTTCACAGGAGGCCATCAATGATTTATAAAAATCACACGTCATCTAGAAGTCACCAAAAGGGTCTAAACTACGCACTGGAGGGATATATTAATCATTTTATTGTTGAGAAGGTCGATAAAAAGCTTCAGTTACAAGCCCAAATTCACAGGTCCCAGTGCAAATGTGATAAACTGCATCTCGTTGCCATCACAATCTCAGACCACAAGATAGAGGATCAGAATCAAAGAGCCACTGAAGTTCAGGTTTTAGGCTCAGAATATGAGAAAAATATAAAATATTTAACCATCTTTACCAAGAGTGTCTCTCCATTAGTTTGGTGCTACAGTATTTACATTGAATCATTCAGCATAACGTTTGCCAACCTTTGTTATCTCGGCTATTACAGATAAGTTCATGAAGCTAAGCTCCAGAAGTTAACGTTAGTTTAACTAGAGCCCTTTGGACAACAGCTAACAATGATGTACGATCACCAAAGAATGAAAACTAGAACAAAAAATGCCAACGAACTCCAACAAACAACGTAACACAATGAACAACACAGCTAGGAGCTAACGTTAGGCTAACTTTAACTAACGTTAGAGATGTTAAAGATAACTTTATATTTCTTTCCAGCAAAGGGACAATATGCTGCCTCAAATACGATGTTGGTTTACCTTAGAACAGATGTTGTTAATTTTATCCACGCTGAGTTGATGTTGTGATCTACTGCAAAACTTTAATCCAAAGAAGACACTTTTCTCGGTTTAGATGTGGCTTGGGAAAGGGTAAAAAATACCTCCGTCACCCAGCCTCTCAGGATACCTTGTGTTGGAGTCGCATGTACCCCATGAACACCGTTTGACCATTTTTAAACTTAAAATCTCAAAAAAACTCATAAAACTGGACGAAAACTGACTTTCTCCCATTCATTTCAATGGATGTCCTGGCAGCCGATGTCCGAGTGTAATGGAGTGGCTATACACACTGTGATTGGCTCATCACGTTTGAGGGCGGGACTTAGCCATAGGTAAATTGGCTGATTTTCTGGAGGCTTGTCGGCGGCAGGACTAAATGTTTTGTGCCTGCCCCCTCCAATGTGGCTATGTTGCTATGCTAGTACTTGTAAACTTTGAATGAACCGGTTGGACTGAGTAAAATGTGGCGAATTTTGATATACGTCCGTACGTGTTAGACCCTGAGTCTGACACTGATAGTTTGGAGAGAGAGGGGGAAGAAAACCAGCTGCAGTGAAGGATAGAGCAGGACGTATCTGTTTGGTGTTTAATTACTGTGTTACTAAATGGCTAAAAGGCCTTGTGGGGCCGGTCTGTTCCGCTTTGCCGGTGTTCTTCCATTTTTTGCTACCCATCAAAAATTACTTCTTTGTGGTTCTGCGCATGCATGCGCATGTGGCCTACGCCATCTGCATCACACCCTGAAGGGTTAGGGTTTGGGTAGTTCGTAGGGGTAGTCGATAAGTAGCAAAATCTGATAAGGAAGCAAAATATGTCAGAACACCGGCAGCACGGATGAACCAGTCAGGAGATCCTATTGCGATAACCTCATCAGTTCGCTCCATCAAAATCTCGGAGAGATTCCCAACGAACCGTTTTCATCAGTTTACACTCTAATTCCAAGATTTCTGCCACATACGTTTATCTTGCAGTTTGAAAATTTGCATACGTGAAGTATGAACACCCAACATTGTGACTTTATATCTATGTTTTAAAAATCAGAAAAGTATCATACCCCCTCTTTAAGAAGAACGTTCCATGTTATTAAGCAGGCCACAGGTTTCATCAATATGGGAAAGAAAAAGGATCTCTGCTGCTGAAAAGCCTCAAATAGAGCAATGCCTTGGAAGAGGAATGAAAACATGAGATATTTCAGGAAAAATTAAGCATGGTGATCCTCGTACTGTGAAGAAATTTGAGTCTGATTCAGAGCATAGACAGGTTTGTGCAGATGAAGGCATAATGAGGAAGGTTTCTGACAGACAAATTTATCGGATTAAAGGCCGTTGCACACTGGGTTTGATTATTTCGTCTGAATTTTTCACACGTTAAAAAATAAAATTGGGCTCATGTTGTTCTAATGACGTTTGCACACTCACGCCGAAATTTTCGTCCGTCATATTTTTTTTCAGAACAGGCTCGATTTTATGCGAAATTTTGCATCAGTTCAAGTCATTTAAATGTGGGCCTGATGATTCAAATCAGTAACTGCTTCTGGGTTTTAAGTGGCAAAATGTGCTGAAATTGGCAAAATTGAAACAAAAAAGTGATGACAAAGGGTTAACATTTTGTAAACTTGGTGTAAAATGGCAACAATGTTATCTTAAAAATATTCTTAGTTGTTTTAAGGCATCTTGAGACCCCCTCTCAGTGTCTCGCGACCCACAAGAGGGTCCTGACCCCAGGGTTGAGAACCACTGCTCTAGAGGACAAATGTTGGAAAGACATGAACCTCTGGTTAAAAAACAACAGTATCCTCACAATCTCAGCCATAAACACTACACTACCAAGACTGTCCTGACCACTGAGGCTTCTGGGAAAATATTCTGTGACTGATCAGACAAAGGCTGAACTTTTTGGAAGGTGTGCGTCCCGTTTTATCTGGAGTTAAACTAACCATCAACATCTGTTGGCATTTGGAAACTAACTGAACTAATCACTGATCTGATCGTCCTTCTGCACTTCCTCTTTGAGGCCTTATCCTTCCTGATCTGTTTCTGCTGAAATCTTCAAATCTGCAAGTCAGGATGAGGAGGCGATGAAGTGTTTGTAAGAACAGAGATGAAGAAAGACGTTGGTAAAGATCATTTAGGGTCAGAGCCTGCACAGGTGAGGTGAAGCATGTTAGAGAAAAACATTTAAAATCTGCATTTATCTGAACGTCTTTAAAAAGTGCCCTCTCCAGATCCACAACAGTCCAGCTCACAGCCCAGTTTACTGCATGCATGCCAGTGGGCCCAGAGTCTGGATCTAATAGTCACTACTATTATAGCGATGATCATCAGTGGACTAAAGAGACACACCAGTCAAATACATGAGTCTAGTTTAACTCACTTAAAGAATCAACTGAGATAAATCACTTCAGCTGTAAGTATATAACGCAACCTTGTATGTTAAATTTCTCTCAATATCTACAAAGTGGTTTGAAATAAAATGAACAAAATCTTAAGTTCTGTTACCTCATTTATTTCCACTGGAGTCTAGATTAGTTGTTTATGTGCAGATCATCTAGCATTTACTGCATCATTAACAGTGATCAGTGCTTGGGGCCCCCAGTCAAAGTTTGCTTAGGGCCCCAAGTAAGCTTGGGCCGGCCCTGCCTGGAAGGTTTGTAAAGGTCGAGTGGAAAATGAATCCTGGAGGGCAGTCTTATTCAGTCTGAAGAAAAGTCTTTAGACATTTTTGACAGTCGTATATTTTTCAGAGCAAACGCCCCCCACTGTTTTCTCCCTGTATAGAGAATGTAAATAACAATGTCTGGTTGGTTTTTAACTCCAGCTTGTTTTTGTCTTCCTTCCCTCTGTCTCTGATGAAATCTCTCTGAATTTGCTCATCATAATGAGGATGCATATTCAGTAATTTCCTCAACAACTGTACTTCTAAGATGAGGAACATGAATCTTGTTAGTGTCTTTTTTGAAGGGTCAAACATAAACCACAGTTTAAAAGCTGCAGCATGGCTCATTTATTGATCATGTTGATTAGATAGAGGTATCATAAAAGTACGTATTAAAATGACCAACAGGCTTTAAGGGGTCAACCTTAATGATTTAAAAGATCCTTAAGTCTTAAAAATTTGAAATAATAGATTAAAAATAATAATTTGATTAAAAGTCAGGATGTTTTTACATGTCATATTTTTAATATTGAATCACAGAATTATGACTCACTTGTTATTTTTAATATTTATTTCATATTATGACCTTTTCGATTCTCATTTTTGCCTTTTAGGTTCACAATTTTGAATTTTATGTGAAATTTTGACCTTTGAAACTCATGATTCCCACTTTCTGTTGTATATATTTATCTTTTGATTATTTTTATTTCATATTATGACTTTTTGAAGTAACAACTTTGACTTTTTTTTCTCAGATTTTGAGCCTTTAAACTTCTCAGTCTTAAAATCATTTATCTCCAGTCCTCGTTGTTTACCATCCTCTGTGTCCCTGCCATCCTTCTGCTGAATACTGTGACTACTTTAATATCTAACCTCGCATGCTCGGCGATATCTAATCTAAGTGGTCAGTATAAAGACTTGATCTTCCTCCATGAACCTTGGAGCAGAAGTCTGATGATCTGTTGTGGTCTTTCTTCTGCTTTTCTCTATCTCCACTTTAATCTGCAGTCAGAATGAGCATGCAGATTCACTTTTACCACCTGATAAGATCAGCTTCATACAGGCTTTTTTATGTTTTATCCTTATCTGAGGGATATTATTTACATAAATCTTTATTTCTATTTGAGGTTTTGTCATTGATCTTTATCTTATTTCAGGGTTTAATCAGCAGTGAGCTCATATTTTCTAACCTGACAGATATGCTGTTTCTCACCTCCATGGCGTTGATGAATCCCACATCCATCTGAGCAACACCCCATGGATGGTGTTTGGGACAGGCAGAACCTTTCAAAATAAGACTTGGAGGGTGATTGGACAAAAGTTCTCCCATTCATGATGGACCAATCAGAGCAAAAACACAACGTAGTAGTCATGCAGGAGTGAACTACATCAGGTGATCTCTACAGTCCTCATGTCAGTCAGGACTGTTCACTATCGGTGGAGCCAGCTGGTAAATCAAACTCTGTCTGAAGCCACCAGGAGAGGAACTAAAACACGTTTAACACCAAGAGAACCTTCCAGTCTGGGTCTTTGCTGTTCTTTAATGTCCACTTCTGATCAAACTGCTGCTGTAGCCGCAAACATGCTGAACTGGGGACCAGCAAAATCCTGGTCCATTGAAGAGTTAAGCTGTGGTATTTATTATTTAACCTGAATAATAACCACTCTTATCAAAGAAACACATTTAAATTCATTTGTGTAGTAAGTAGCCCTCTGTTGAAAATGAAATCCTTTTTATTAAGAACAGAATTCAAATACAGTAAATATAGCTAAAATGGGTTAATAATGGCAAAAAATGGTGGGAAAGGTGGTGAAATTAGACTTTAAAAGTAGCAGAAATGGATTACATAAAAGTGGCAAAAAATAACTAAAAAAATTCCAAAAAAGGGTTAAAGTGGCAAAAATGGGTGGAGATTTGGGGAAATGAGATGGAAATTGATACGAACTGGCTAAAAAATGGTTAGCTGAGGCAGAAAAAGTCAGAAACTGGCATATCAAATTGTGAAATATGGCTTATAGAGTGGTAAAAGCGGTTAATAGTGGTAGTGATGAGTTAACAGAGCCAACAATAGGCAGAGAGTGGCAAGATCTGGATCAGACGTGGCAAAAACAGACCGAAAAAAAGTGGTGGAAAGGGTTTAAAAGCTGAACTTCCCGACCACTGGAGCAGGTTAAAGCATCCTAACCTAACAGAGTGGGTTTGCTACAGACAGAGGTAAAAATCTATCCCAGTTTTTATTTTCTCTGCTTATTCCTGCTGACCTTGGGAACAAAGCCGAGCAGGACCAGAGAGCCGGCCCCCCTCCCAGTGTCCGAGCAGCTGTGAGAGGTTTACAGTGTGCTGGGATGGTCTGACTCAGAGTAGTCCTCCACTAAATGTGTGTTTGAACCAGTGACCTCCTCGTCCCAGGGTCAAAGTAGTTTAAAGGGGACATATTTGAAGAGCTGATCCACTGATGTCCAGTATCTTTAAACCAGTGGTTCTCAACCTTGGGGACGGGACCCCCTTAGGGGTCGCGAGACACTGAGAGGGGGGTCTCCAAATGCCATAAAAAATAAAAGAATGTTTGAATTACACTGTTGCCACTTTGTAGCAATTCTGCCAAATTGTAACCCCTTTCCATCATTTTTTCCCACCTATTTTTGTCCATTTTTAACCCGTTCCACAACTTTTTTTCTGCCTGTTGTTGCCACTTCTAAACCAAATCTTGACACATAAGCCTAATGTTGCCTCTGTTAACCCCTTTTAACACCCAAATTTCTCATTTAACCACATTTACCTATCTGATAGGCACGTTTTTGTTACTGTTTTCTTTCTCAGTTAACCCTTTTTTTTGCCAGTTTAAATCATTTTTTTTACCCCATTTCACCAAATTTCCATCCATTTTTGCCCATTTCAGCCACTTTTTAACTCCCTTTTACCACTATTTATGCTTATTTTTTAGCCCATTTTTGCCATTTTTATCTAGTTTTTGCCACTTCTAACCTATTTGTGCTACTTTAAAATCCTATTTCACCATCTTCTCCACCATTTTTTGGCCATTATTAACCCATTTTAGCTATTTTTTAACCTATTTCAATTATTTTTTTTAACAATGGGTATTACATTTATGAGGGCTATTTACTACACAAATGATAAAACAGATATATTTTTCTTTGATAAGACTGGTTATTATTCAGGTTAAATATAAAATATATCTATCACAGCTTATCTTTACAATGGACCATGATTTTTCTGTTCTTGCTCTCAGATGTTCGTTGTTTTTGGATAAAAGCATCTGCTAAATGACATTGTGGCATCTTGCTGGCCCCCAGTTCAGCTTGGTCCCAGAAAATTCTCCCCTTTATCCCCCCTTATGGGTTCATCCACCTCCAGGTCCAGCGGGGGTCCCTGGTCTCTGGCACCTTTATTTTGGGGGTCCTGGGCTGAAAAGGTTGAGAACCCCTGCTTTAAATAATATTCCCTCTCAGTCCAATATAATAACCAAAACAAACACCAAAGACTGAACTTCTTCTGTTCACACCCGTCTTCCTGATTCTTCTGAACTTGATCAAATAAGGGCATGGGCACAGTTCAGGGTTAAGCAATGACCTCTGATATAAAAGGCTCGGTCTGCACTGCTGCAGCATCTTCACTCTTTCAGAGGAAAGCAGAAGTGGACGACCTCCCTGATAATCTCTCTGTGAAACAGGCGGTAAGAGATTTGACCTGCTCTGTAGTACGTTTGATTTAAAGGAGGAACGTTTCATGACATGTATTTTAGTAATCATGCAGAGAACAGGCTTTAGACGAACCACTGTCTCCACTGAAGCAGGGAAAGTCAGTTTTCATTAACAGAGAAAAAGCTGCTTTAACCTTCAGCCATCACTACGGACATTTTTGTCCATTTGGGCAAATTTGTCCTCTTTCTCTGTTCATCAGTTTGGCTGTGTTGGTGCATAGGGTCTAAGTTTTTCCAACAAAGTTTCTTTCTGGGCACATTTTTAAGTTTAAATTTTGATTTCTCCAATAGGTCAGGGGAACAATGAAACAAATTTACTACCCTTTAAAGTCATTACAAAAATGTCCACTTATGAAAAACTGCTATAAAAACTTAACATATTAATATTTTTTCTTTTTTTATGCATAAATCTCTTAAAAAAACCCTTCAGATGTGCTCAAAACTACCAAAAATGTTTGGTAGTTTTGAGCACATCAAAAGTATTAAAGTGATGCCTGAGGGTTGATGCCTACAGGTGTAGAATGTGAGTTTTTGCAGGAAACAGAGCGAAGTTATATTTATCAGATTTATTAGATCAAATCTGCAACACTAACTCATTCTAAGCAGCTTTAAACCGTGCTGGGAGCTTCAACAGGAACCAATGAGGATGCAGTGTTAGCCATTAAACATTCATGCAGGTATCACTGTGGTTCATTCTATGATCAAACATTTCTGATTTTTATAAAGATTATAAAAGGTCATCTTAGAGCTCACTACCTTCGTGTGTGTTTATAAAGGTATAAAGAGCAGAGCCACAGGTAGGGGTGGGCGACAGTACTATTATTGTGACCCTGTTTCAACGTGTGTCCTGTCGTCTTCCTCCTCTGATTGTAGCGGATGCTGGAAACGCTGCGACTGATTCTCTGAGCTGACCGCAGCTGCCGTCCTCCACGAGGGACTGAGCTGCCGAGGTAAGACTCTGGGAGCTTCAGTCCTCCATGCTGCAGATAAAACTGCACTAAAAAACAAAACCAATACTCCAAATATTTGTCCTAAAAGATTTAAATAGTGGAAAAAAAATGTCTAGACCACAGGTGTCAAACGCAAGGCCCGGGGGCCAAATCCGGCCCGTGGAACAGTTAAATCCGGCCCCCAAGATGATCTGATATTTCTGTTCTAACTGTCCCATCAGTCTGAGGTCTGTAGATTTACTCAAGTATAAAAATGTGAACTTATCCTGATGATTTAAGATTTCCTTGTTAAGTCGCAAAATCTGAAAATGCTGCTAGGGGGGCGTGGCTGTGTGGTTTAAGATGTGTCACATCCAAATCTTTGTTTATCTTCTGGTCATGACAACCGAGGTGTAGCGGGTGTGATTGGAGTTGGATCTCATTGATATTGACGATCAAATTCTATTGCTGTAACTGTTGAAGCGCAGACGATAGGGAAGATGTCTGTGGAGGTGGTTTGTATGACCAGTAAACGAGTCGAGGCTGAGGATGGGTGAATTTACCACAGTGGTTCACCCACTGAGGGACCTGGATGTAGACATGAAGTTTTGGGTGAAACAAATCACGACCCCTGCAGTCTGTGTCACCATGACACATAGTTAGGATGTTTTGGAGGTGCGTGCCAGGCTACAGTGTTGACGCAGAGGGCTACATGAAGTTATGCTAGTGGTGTGATGCGGAAGCATAAATAAGGCTTAACTCAGAGGGTAACTTCACTCAGGGTGCAAAAGTGTCTAATGTTCAAAGGCATTCTGGGAAAACTGCAGAATAAGGGATGACTGTCAAATAGTTTAAGTACAATGACGTAAAACACACAGTGTGACTGAGTACTGTTTACTTAAAACGTAAAATGAGTTCATTTAACTCAGAATGAATAGGGCTGAAATAGCTATGGTGGATATTTAAGTAAACTCGACTCTTTAAATAATCTTTGGTCTAATGGCGTGTTAAACTTTGTTCGGTCTAATGGCGTGTTAAACTTTGTTCGGTCTAATGGCGCGTTAAACTTTGTTCGGTCTAATGGCGCGTTAAACTTTGTTCGGTCTAATGGCGCGTTAAACTTTGTTCGGTCTAATGGCGTGTTAAACTTTGTTTGGTCTAATGGCGTGTTAAACTTTGTTTGGTCTAATGGCGTGTTAAACTTTGTTCGGTCTAATGGCGTGTTAAACTTTGTTTGGTCACAGCGTGTTAAACTTTGTTTGGTCTAATGGCGTGTTAAACTTTGTTTGGTCATGGCGTGTTAAACTTGGTTTGGTCTAAAGGTGTTAAAGGCGTGTTAAAGGTCCTCTTCAGAGGAGACTTCATCTGCTGCAGTGTTAGCTAACCTCAGGCTCTTACTGACGGGATCCTGAGAATCAGGTGCCCGTCACTGAGGACCAGTGGCAGTCTGTGCCGGCGTTTGAGTTCTGTAAATCATTTAAAGTAAGCATGAACTCCTCAGTGATGGGCACGTGATTCTTGGGATGCTTTTCTGAGCACAAAACCTGCACCAGGTTACGCTAAAGAACACTGAAATAAAACTGATGGCTTATGGCTTTTTAAAATTTTTTTATATTCCATCTTTGATCTTAACATGAACAGCAAATGAAACAAAAAAAAAAGTTTATTTGTTTTGTTGTTAAAAACAGATAAATGATAAATGAGCTGTTTTTCATGTATTTGTTATTCAATGATCAATCAAACATAAACTGAACCACTGGAACACAGATTTAGAAATAGTGGACTAATAACATTCTTTTCTGGTGCATCAGACGTTAGTTGTATTTCCATCTAAAACAAGTGAGCATCCCCAGTACGGAAGATTATTGGGGCCACTGAAAAAACAAATTTTGAGACAAAAATTTTTTTTTCACTTGTGAGAAAAAAGTCAGAATTCTGAGATTAAAGTCAGAATTCTGAGAAAAAAGTCAGAATTCTGAGATTAAAGTCAGAATTCTGAGATTAAAGTCAGAATTCTGAGAAAAAAGTCAGAATTCTGACTTTATTCTTCAAATGAAAAAAAAGTCTAAATTTTTTTCAGTTTTTTCCTCAGAATTCTGAGTTTTTTCTCAGAATTCTGACTTTAATCTCAGAATTCTGACTTTTTTCTCACAAGTGAAAAAAAAATTTGTCTCAAAGATTTTTTTTTTTCAGTGGCCCTAATACTCTTCTGTATCCCCTGTGATGTGACTTAACTGATTTTATTAATGTGATTGCTTCATAAACCCGGCCCCACTCCTTCATTCATTCCTGTTGACTCCCTGCAGATGGCTGCCCCCTGCTGGATGGTGGTGATGCTGGCTCTCTTCCTGTCCCCTGAGAACAGTCTAGCTGCCGTGAACCCGGACACACTGGCAGAGCTGGTGAATGGAATCTCAACAGAGTGAGTCGAGCTCTTCTCTCCACTATGAATATTTCTATCTGTGCTTTTAGATGTTGTTTTAAACAAGCGCTTTGACAGCATGGGCAAAAATGTAGATTTGCTTGTATTTTGTGTCAGATAGTTTAACACCAATGCTTGGTGGGATCCTTTAAAAATATCACTTGGGGCTTTTTCTGTATTGTGTATTTTATATGTACACATATGCTGTCTTTTTAAATCTTATTTCCTCGGCACAAATTAAAATAAATGAGAGAACTATAAGAGAGAGTAAGAGCTGGCGAGCTGCGAGCGGCACACAGCGGGCTGCCGTCGCTGCCGTCGCCTCAGCTGCTGGCCTAACTGGAGCATCTACCACCAGAAAGATGCAGCTTTAGCGCCACCTACAGGCAGGGGCGCAGCACAAGGGGGAAAAAGGGTACTGATTACCCAGGCCCACAGCAGGGAGGGGCCCTTGAGATGCCTTTATGGGCGACCGTTTACACCAAAAAAAACAAAAATAAAATTGAAGAGTACAGTTCTTGAAAAAGAAAAAAATCCAAAGTCATTATCATGAGATAAAAAGATATAATTTTAAGAAAGAAAGAAAAAAAACAAATGTATGAGATTAAAGTCGAAATTATGAATAAAAACGTTGTAAAAATAAGAAAAAGTCAAAATTATGAGACAAAGTCAAAATTCTGAGTAACAAATTCTTAATTATGAGATAAAATTATGAGATTGAAATTACAAGAAAAAGTTATAATTACTAAAATGTCTTCTCTTGTTTTTTAAGATTTTGTTCTTATAATAATTTTTTAATAATAGTTTTAACTTTTTATCTCATAATTTGCTTTTCACCTCATAATTATGACTTGTCTTTAATTATGACTTTTGAACTCACATATTTGACATTTTGTCTTATGATTTTGACTTTTAACCTCATAATTATAAATTTTATCTTATAATTATGACTTTTTAACTTATTATTTTGACTGTTTATCTCATAATTATAACTTTTATCTTATAATTATGACTTTTTAACTTCTTATTTTGACTGTTTATCTCATAATTATAACTTTTGTCTTATATTTGACTTTTTTACTTATTATTTTGACATTTTACCTCATAATTTTAACTTTTATCTTATAATTATGACTTTTTTACTTATTATTTTGACTTTTTACCTCATAATTCTAACTTTTTCTTTTAATTGTGACTTTTTACCTCATAATTTTGAATTTTCTCCCATGATTTGACTTTTTAACTCATGCTTTTAACTTTTTATCTCATAATTTTGACTTTTTATCTCACAATAATAACTTAGGATTTTTTTTGTCAAGAGTTGCTGTACTTTCACATTTATAAAGCCATAATTATGAGATGAAAAATCATAATTGACTGAATGACTTTCGTGTCTCATAACTTTGACTTTTTATCCAATAATTTTTACTTTTCATCTCAAAATTATGACTTAGGATTCTTCTTTTTATTCAAATGTCCTAACTTTCACATTTTTCTTTTTTAAGTGGCAGAAATGGGCTTCCATATGCCTGCAATGAAAAGTGTGTTTTTATTCAGTTTTTCTTATTAATTAGTGTCATTTTTGAATTAACAGTGATTAAATGAATCGGTCAACAGACTGAAATTTGTATCAAATACAGTTCTGGGGGGCCCTTAAAAATGACCAAATGGTGTAGTCCAGCGCTGCAAAGTAAAGCAAGTAAATTTAATTTAACCACAGTAAAAATATTGCTCAGAAATTGGGAAATTCTGGTTAAAAAATTCATCAAAATGCATAAATATTAGTAAAAAAGATGCAACAATTGTTGCTTGGCTAGCCGGCTATGGGGAGCCCGGCTATGGGGACCCCGGCTATGGGGAGCCCGGCTATGGGGACCCCGGCTATGGGGACCCCGGCTATGGGGACCCCGGCTATGGGGAGCCCTGTGTAATCTTCTTTCTGGGGGCCCTAGCTACACCTCTGCCTACCGGCGACAGATCAGGGGATCAGGTTTGATGTTAGGCTTCGCTGTATGACTCTGTTCAGGATAATCACCATCAATAAGCATTTAAATGTCTTTTAAACAGCAACAGTGCGGCGACATGCTGAAATGTGTTCTGTACCCTCTATTGAGGAACTGAATGATGAAGACTGAGGAAGAACCAGGAGTAACAAACACTCGTTTCACTGTCGCCACAGCTGTGGGTAACAGAACGTGTTTATCTGGTACCTGCACCCGTTATTTCTGACAACATACTCCTGCGCTATATACTCAGTTAGTGCATAAGCATGGGCGCCACCTGGTGTTGAACCCAGGTCTAATGAAGGACAGCTGCCTAATTCACTGAGCCACTGAAGGAGCTGATATATCACATCTGCACTGTTCAGGCAATGACAGCATGTAGTAAAATCCACTGATGTTTGTGACATTCATGATGTTGATCATTTGAAACATTTTATTTTCATTTAAAGATTTTTCCTCATTAATACACAACAAAACACAAGGACAAATGTTTGTGTTTGTGAGGATTTCTTAGGAAGTAATGAGATTTAACCCTTGGTCGATTCCTTCCCCGGTTGTGGGACTTACCTGCTAGTGGAGACCAAAATCCACTTGGCTTTCCTGTGGAGTATTTTGTAAACTCCAACCAGGCTTCCATGTGTTTCTCTCTGAGGAGAGTCTTCATCTCCTCCGTAAAGCCCAGATCAGTGGAGGCTGCAGTGATGGCTGTCCTTCTAGAACTTTGTCCCATCTCCTCCAGGATCTCTGGAGCTCAGTCAGAGGGACCATCAGGTTCTGGGTCTCCTCTCTCACTAAGGTCCTTCTTCCCAGATGGTGACCAGGTCTTGAGGAGTCCTGGTTGGTCCAAACTTCTTCCATGTGAGGATTCTGGAGGTCTCTGGTCTCTTGGGAACCTTCAGAGCAGCAGAAATGTTTCTGTAGTCTTCCCCAGATCTGTGCCTGTCAACATTCCTGTCTCTGCAGCTCCTCTGACCTTTGACCCTTGGTTTCTGCTCTGATATCAATATCAGGCCTTCTATAGAGAGGTGTGAGCCTTTAGAATCATGTCCAATCAGGTTCATTTAGCTCAGGTGGACTCCAGTTAAGGTGTAGAACAGGGGTCATCAAGAACATCTACACAAGGGCCAGATTAAGTCTCAACAGAAACTCTGGGGGCCGGACTTTTAAATATACAAAAATTAAATAAATATTTTGGTCTGATTGAAATATTGTTGTAGTAGTATTTGTATTTTCTTTCAAAATGTAGGACATTTTCAGTCATTACCAGTGAGATCCATCCCTATTATCTATAACACAGAAGGACCCAAGGAGACAGACCTGACAAGAGAATCGGCCGGAAAATCCAAGAGAATGGGCCCACCCCAATTGTCATTTAGCACCAATATTAACCCATTTTTTACACTTTTAACCTTTTTTTAAAAAAATACTTTCTGCCTCTTTAACCAAATTTTGTCATCAATTTTTGCCTTGCAACTAGGGGTACGCGGTATATGCGGTAGACGGTATAAATGATATAAATTTGGCCTAAGGTAGAGATTTGGACTCTACCGACCAATCGCGATGACGCTTGTTAATATCGCCATCGTATCTGCCTCAGTGTGAGTTAGCAAGCAAAAACACGTGTTTTTTCCTCTCAAAGTCTTACGGCCGTACCGCAAATAAGGTAAGGCAAGGCAAGTTTATTTGTATAGCACATTTCAGCAACAAGGCAATTCAAAGTGCTTCACACAGGACATTAAAATACATTGACAAAGGGGAAAAAAGAAACACAATGGAAAAAAATTTAAACGAAACATGTAAAAGGTGATTAAAAACAGCAAATAAGATCCACAAAAGATAAAAAACCTGGGTTCCTCTCAACCTTGGTCTGGAGACCGAATTCTGTCCCAGACAGTTTCACATTTCTGGCCAATACCAGATCCTTATCTGAACTCCAAGCTCTTAACTTAAAACAATTTAAAAGAAGAATGTACAGGGTGATAAAAACAGCACATAAACCCCAAAAAGATATTAACTAAGTCAGTGTGCTGTCTCTGTCAGCCTGCCTGGGGCTTTAACCAGTAGTCCAGTTGTAAAAAACAAAAACAAAAAAACAAAACAAAACAAAAAAAAACAGGGGGGATGATCAGGGCTGTAGCCAGGGTTTCAAAATTAGTGAGGTCCAGAATTTACCCCCCCCACCCCCATATATATATTAATTTTTATATCTTGCCTTTTTTTTCCTGCTTTTGACCATTTTTCTCACAGTTTTGCCCATTTAAGTTACCGTTCCACTGATTTTTTTTTTGCTGTTTTTCCTGCTTTTTGACCTTTTTCTCACATTTTTGTGAGCTTTCAATGATCATATTACTTGTTGCAATAATAAAGATAATATTTTTAATGTCTGTGTGACTTTTTCAAGACTTATTTTCATCATAACATTAATCCCACATTTTTTGCTCTGTTTTATTGTGGATTTTCCCTCAGAATTAAACTAGCATAAATCAGTGATCTTGCCTCCCTCATCCCCCCTCAAATACACCCCGCACCCTTCCCTTCCCTCACACACCAGCTCATCCGTTTTGCTTCTGTATCTTTATCACTATGTTTCTGTCATTATCAGTAGGCTTTATTTTATATCACCTTAAAAATATACCTACATTTTCTTTATTTGTTTTCACCCGCGATCTGATTTGAAAACAGCTGATCAGTGCAATCAGAACCAGCACGGGAGCTTCATGGAGTTTTACCATAAATTCACAAACTAAAGGATCTACTATAGCTTCTACTATAGCAGAAGCTGACTTTTGACAAGAGAGGTTGCAGAATAACAGGTGGATATACAGGCCACACGGGATTAGAGTTTCTGTGCTGCTCAGGAGACAGAGAGAGAGAGAGAGAGAGAGAGAGAAAGAGAGGGAGAGCGAGCGCACTCAGCATGCACCTCATTGATCACGGATGGCACTGATTTCCAAAAAAAGATATCGTGAGGGTTGATTTACTAACATAGTGACCAGGTTAAGTTTCTGTTTGGTCAACATTGTGTATACATTACCTTGATTATATTTATCACACAGCTGCTACCAGCCACGGCCAAAATCCACCCGCATTTGGCTAGTTGGTGGGTGTAAATGTCAAGCCCTGTCAAAGCCTCCTAAATGTTGAAGTGGTGGTAATATTTCCAGTGTTAAAATGGTAGTAATATTTCCACATTCATTGATAAAAATTGCTTAAGGGATGGAAAGGGGGGGGGTGACCGTTTTAGAAGGGGGATGATTTTGACCATTTTTATTTCAGTGGGGATGCCATCCCCCCTCATCCCCCCTCAACTCGAGTAACACAAGCTAAATGCTGCTTTGGCTGGTCTCAGAGCCCAGCGCTGCAGCTATTCTTCTTACAACGGCATAAACAACCGTTTAAAAGTCTATTTCAACTTGTGACTTTCTTTTCTAAGTCCACGGTGAGTCAAAGATCCAGGCTGCGATGTTAAATGAGGTCAGAAAATCTCCAGTATGGCTGCCAAAGCTAAGCTAACTCAGTGCTAAACACAATACTTCCATCAAGCACTTCAAAATAAAAGTCCGCGGCTGTTATTTTTCTGCAGCGCTTTTATTGTGAATGCCTTCACCAGGAAACGTGTTCAAGTCATTAGCAGCTTAACAAACCTCATCAGGTTAGAGATGAAATGTGAAACTTGGAGTGCAGTTAGAAGTAAACCTATAGAGACTAAAAAAAAAAAAAAAAGTTTTCTGTGATCCTATACTTAGAGATAAATTGAGTATGCCATCAAAGGTTTGTTTTAAGGGGAGAAAGGGGGTTAATAACACTTGAATTTGGATTAAAAAGCATTATCTCTTTTTAATTTTGTAATACCATGATATAATACCGTTATCGTCAAAGGCAAAAAAATACCGCAATATGATTTTTAGGCCATATCGACCAGGCCTACTTGTCACCAATTTTTTAAACCCTCTTTTACCTTTTTTTTTGGCCACATTTTAACCTCTTTTCACCACCCTATCTTGTCATTTTTGCAACACTTCTGCCAACCTTTTCTAAGCATCAACTAATTATGACACTAAACCTCTATAAAAACAGATCAAATTTTAAGTCATTCTAAAACTATTTCAATGTTAATTTTTTGTAGGATGGATTTAACAGTTGAATACATTTAAAGCCGAAAGATACTCTAAAAATCTTTTTTTCCTCCTTTTCTGAATTTAATGATCTTTCAAGGGCTGGACAGGAAGCTTTGGGGGGCCTGATGTGGCCCCCGGGCTGCCAGTTGATGATCAGTAGTGTAGAAACATCTCAGCAAAGATCAGAGACATGGAGGAACCTGAGCAACATTTACAGAGTTGTTGTTCAGGGTTTGAATACTTTTGTCCATGTGATATTTCAGTGTGTCAGACGTTTTTTTTGACTGTAGCATCAGGCTGGAGGATGCCAGAGTTGTAAAAGTGATGGGGACTTGTGGAATTCATCGTAGGTAGCACAACTAGAGCAATAAGTTTGTTTGTAAAGTTTTTGAAGCTGACTCCTCAACGTGGTGAGCTGGACCAGACCACCAAAGAACAAAGCTGTCCCCTTCCCATCCTTGCTCTCCTGAGCATGAGGTCTTGCCAACAATACTCAAAAGTGTGCAAAGGGAAACTGTAAGTAAGAGTCCAGAATGCATCTTTGGCAAGACCCCCCAGAATGTTCTACCCAGATATATGTCCATCTTTTTAGTGAAGACAGCAACAAAGCTCAGGCTTTTTCATTTTCTATGTACAAAAATGTAAATAAATGCACAATCTAATAATATGCGTTTATTTTGATAGGTATGGTACCAACAACATGTATTCTTTGGCTGTGAGGATCCCGGACGTCCAGAACCAGAAGACATCAAACCTGCTTCAGCAAGTTTTTGACTGTGATCCTGGTCAGAACGTGAAGAACACAATCAACAGGGATGAGGTGTACATCGGCAAAAGAGTGGTCGCAGCCACAGTTTTAAGACATCCAAAAAGAGGAGACTATCATGCAGAGTCGCGTGTTGCAGACCACTTACACCACTTAGAAAACAGCCGAGACAAGAATGATTTACTGCTTTTCTACATTTATGCTTCCCCCTGTGTTCAAACACACATGAAAAATGTTCTAGATAGGTTGAATCAGACTCAGCGATGGAAAAACTCTGTTATTGTGTTTTCAAAAATATTCAGCTCAAAGAATAGTTTCAAAGAACAGCAGAGCGGCCTTCAGCTGAACAGGACGTACCCAGGTATCAAAGGTCTGATTGGTCCGATGAACTTATTCCGTTGTGACAAACAAAGAGGTAAAATGAAATGCGTGTGCTGCTTCTGTCAAAATCCAGTTCCACACTTTTGTATGTCAGACAACGCAGCGCTCCAACTGGGTGGGATTTTAAATTTAGGGGACAGAAAAGGTGGAAGGGGACAAAGTGTGAGTGGTGGTGAGCTGAATGTAGGCATAGGAATAAGCTGGCACATGACAGGACAAGGAGGGAAAGGACCAGTAGGTGGAGGACAAGGAGAGAAAAGACCAGGAGGTGGAGGACAAGGAGGGAAAGGACCAGGAGGTGGAGGACAAGGAGGTGGAGGACAAGGAGGGAAAGGACCAGGAAGTGGAGGACAAGGAGGTGGAGGACAAGGAGGGAAAGGACCAGGAGGTGGAGGACGAGGAGGTGGAGGACGAGGAGGGAAAGGACAAGGAGGTGGAGGACAAGAAGGGGGAGGACAAGGAGGGAAAGGACCAGTAGATGGAGGACAAGGAGGTGGAGCACAAGGAGGGAAAGGACCGGGAAGTGGAGGACAAGAAGGGGGAGGACAAGGAGGGAAAGGACCAGGAGGTAGAGGACGAGAAGGGGGAGGACAAGGAGTGAAAGGACCAGGAGGTGGAGGAAAAGGAGGTGGAGGACAAGGAGGGAAAGGACCAGGAGGTGGAGGACCAGGAGGTGGAGGACGAGGAGGGAAAGGACAAGGAGGTGGAGGACAAGAAGGGGGAGGACAAGGAGGGAAAGGACCAGTAGGTGGAGGACAAGGAGGTGGAGCACAAGGAGGGAAAGGACCAGGAAGTGGAGGACAAGAAGGGGGAGGACAAGGAGGGAAAGGACCAGGAGGTAGAGGACGAGAAGGGGTGGGACAAGGAGTGAAAGGACCAGGAGGTGGAGGAAAAGGAGGTGGAGGACAAGGAGGGAAAAAACCAGGAGGTGGAGGACAAGGAGGTGGAGGACAAGGAGGGAAAGGACCAGGAGGTGGAGGACAAGAAGGGGGAGGACAGGGAGGGAAAAGACCAGGAGGTGGAGGACAAGGAGGTGGAGGACAAGGAAGGAAAGGACCAGGAGGTGGAGGACAAGGAGGTGGAGGACAAGGAGGGCAAGGACCAGGAGGTGGAGGACAAGAAGGGGGAGGACAAGGAGGGAAAGGACCAGTAGGTGGAGGACAAGGAGGTGGAGGACAAGAAGGGGGAGGACATGGAGGGAAAGGACCAGGAGGTAGAGGACAAGGAGGGAAAGGACCAGTAAGTGGTGGACAAGAAGGTGGAGGAAAAGGAGGTGGAGGACAAGGAGGGAAAAGACCAGGAGGTGGAGGTCAAGAAGGGGGAGGACAAGGAAGGAAAGAACCGGGAGGTGGAGGACAAGAAGGGGGAGGACAAGGAGGGAAAGGACCAGGAGGTGGAGGACAAGAAGGGGGAGGACAAGAAGGGAAAGGACCAGGAGGTGGAGGACAAGGAGGGAAAGGACCAGGAGGTGGAGGACAAGAAGGGGGAGGACAAGGAGGAAAAAGACCAGGAGGTGGAGGACAAGGAGGTGGAGAACAAGGAGGGAAAGGACCAGGAGTTGGAGGACAAGGAGGGAAAGGACCAGGAGGTAGAGGACGAGAAGGGGTGGGACAAGGAGTGAAAGGACCAGGAGGTGGAGGAAAAGGAGGTGGAGGACAAGGAGGGAAAAAACCAGGAGGTGGAGGACAAGGAGGTGGAGGACAAGGAGGGAAAGGACCAGGAGGTGGAGGACAAGAAGGGGGAGGACAGGGAGGGAAAAGACCAGGAGGTGGAGGACAAGGAGGTGGAGGACAAGGAAGGAAAGGACCAGGAGGTGGAGGACAAGGAGGTGGAGGACAAGGAGGGCAAGGACCAGGAGGTGGAGGACAAGAAGGGGGAGGACAAGGAGGGAAAGGACCAGTAGGTGGAGGACAAGGAGGTGGAGGACAAGAAGGGGGAGGACATGGAGGGAAAGGACCAGGAGGTAGAGGACAAGGAGGGAAAGGACCAGTAAGTGGTGGACAAGAAGGTGGAGGAAAAGGAGGTGGAGGACAAGGAGGGAAAAGACCAGGAGGTGGAGGTCAAGAAGGGGGAGGACAAGGAAGGAAAGAACCGGGAGGTGGAGGACAAGAAGGGGGAGGACAAGGAGGGAAAGGACCAGGAGGTGGAGGACAAGAAGGGGGAGGACAAGAAGGGAAAGGACCAGGAGGTGGAGGACAAGGAGGGAAAGGACCAGGAGGTGGAGGACAAGAAGGGGGAGGACAAGGAGGAAAAAGACCAGGAGGTGGAGGACAAGGAGGTGGAGAACAAGGAGGGAAAGGACCAGGAGTTGGAGGACAAGGAGGTGGAGGACGAGGAGGGAAAGGACAAGGAGGTGGAGGACAAGAAGGGGGAGGACAAGGAGGGAAAGGACCAGTAGGTGGAGGACAAGGAGATGGAGGACAAGGAGGGAAAGGACCAGGAAGTGGAGGACAAGAAGGGGGAGGACAAGGAGTGAAAGGACCAGGAGGTGGAGGAAAAGGAGGTGGAGGACAAGGAGGGAAAAGACCAGGAGGTGGAGGACAAGAAGGGGGAGGACAAGGAGGGAAAGAACCAGGAGGTGGAGGACAAGGAGGGAAAGGACCAGTAGGTGGAGGACAAGAAGGGGGAGGACAAGGAGGGAAAAGACCAGGAGGTGAAGGAAAAGGTGGTGGAGGACAAGGAGGGAAAGGACCAGGAGGTGGAGGACAAGGAGGTGGAGGACAAGGAGAGAAAGGACCAGGAGGTGGAGGACAAGAAGGGGGAGTACAAGGAGGGAAAGGACCAGTAGGTGGAGGACAAGGAGGTGGAGGACAAGAAGGGGGAGGACAAGGAGGGAAAGAACCAGGAGGTGGAGGACAAGAAGGGGGAGGACAAGGAGTGAAAGGACCAGGAGGTGGAGGAAAAGGAGGTGGAGGACAAGGAGGGAAAAGACCAGGAGGTGGAGGACAAGAAGGGGGAGGACAAGGAGGGAAAGGACCAGGAGGTGGAGGACAAGAAGGGGGAGGACAAGGAGGGAAAGGACCAGGAGGTGGAGGACAAGGAGGTGGAGGACAAGAAGGGGGAGGACAAGGAGGGAAAGGACCAGGAGGTGGAGGACAAGAAGGGGGAGGACAAGGAGTGAAAGGACCAGGAGGTGGAGGAAAAGGAGGTGGAGGACAAGGAGGGAAAAGACCAGGAGGTGGAGGACAAGAAGGGGGAGGACAAGGAGGGAAAGAACCAGGAGGTGGAGGACAAGAAGGGGGAGGACAAGGAGGGAAAGGACCAGGAGGTGGAGGACAAGAAGGGGGAAGACAAGGAGTGAAAGGACCAGGAGGTGGAGGAAAAGGAGGTAGAGGACAAGGAGGGAAAGAACCAGGGGGTGGAGGACAAGAAGGGGGAGGACAAGGAGGGAAAGGACCAGGAGATGGAGGACAAGAAAAGGGAGGAAAAGGAGGGAAAGGACCAGGAGGTGGAGGACAAGAAGGGGGAGGACAAGGAGGGAAAGGACCAGGAGGTGGAGGACAAGGAGGTGGAGGACAAGGAGGTGGAAGACCAGGAGGTGAAGGACAAGGAGGTGGAGGACAAGGAGGGAAAGGACCAGGAGGTGGAGGACAAGAAGGTGGAAGACCAGGAGGTGAAAAAGGAGGAAGTGGACAGGAAGGTGGTGGAAAAGGAGGAAGTGGACAAGAAGGTAGTGGACAAGGAGGTGGAAAAGGAGAAAGTGGACAGGAAGGTGGTGGAAAAAGAGGTAGTGGACAAGGAGGTGGAGAAAAAGGAGTCGGAGGACGAGGACGTGTTGGGCAAGGAACTGGTGGAGGCCATGGAAGTGGAGGAAAAGGGGGTGGAGGACAAGGAGGTCAAAAAGGAGGAAGTGGACAGGAAGGTGGTGGAAAAGGAGGAAGTGAACAAGGAGGTAGTGGACAGGAAGGTAGGGGAAAAGGAGGTAGTGGACAAGGAGGTGGTGGAGGACAAGGAGGTGAAAAAGCAGGAAGTGGACAGGAAGGTGGTGGAAAAGGAGGTAATAGACAGAAAGGTGGGGGAAAAGGAGGAAGTGGAAAAGGAGGTGGAGGACAAGAAGAGGGAGGACAAGGAGGTGGAGGAAAAGGAGTCGGAGGACAAGGAGGTGGTGGGCAAGGAACTGGTGGAGGACAAGGAGGTGGAGGAAAAGGGGGTGGAGGACAAGGAGGTCAAAAAGGAGGAAGTGGACAGGAAGGTGGTGGAAAAGGAGGTAGTGGACAGAAAGGTGGGGGAAAAGGAAGTGGAGAACAAGGAGGTGGAAAAGAAGGAAGTGGATTGGAAGGTGGGGGAAAGGGAGGTAGTGGACAAGTAGGTGGAGGACAAGGAGGTGGAAAAGGAGGTAGTAGACAAGAAGATAGGGGAAAAGGAGGTAGTGGACAGGATAGTGGGGTAAAAGGAGGTAGTGGACAAGGAGGTGGGGGAAAGGGAGGTGGAGGACAAGGAGGTGGAAAAGGAGGAAGTGGAAAAGGAGGTAGTGGACAAGAAGGTGGGGGACAGGAAGGTGGAGGACAAGGAGGTGGTGGACAAGAAAGTGAAGGAAAGGGAGGTAGTGGAGAAGGAGGTGGTGGAAAGGGAAGAGGAGATGAAAGCAGTGGAGGAAAAGGAGGTAGTGGACGAGGAGGTACTGGACAAGGAGGTGGTGAACAAGGAGGTGGTGGACAAGGTAGAGGAGATGAAAGCAGTGGAGGAAAAGGAGATGGAAAAGGAGGTGGTGGAAAAGGAGGTGATGGAAAAGAAACCACTGGGCATGGAACTGGTAGAGGACAAGGAGGTGGAAAAGAAGTTGGTGGAGAAGAAGGTGGTGGAGAAGGAGGTCAAGGTCAAGCAAGTATTGGACAAGGAGCTGGCATCTGGAGTGGCATTAGGGGTCATCGGCATCACGGGACATGGTGTGGGGTCAGGGGTCATTGTCTTCACGGGACATGGTGTGGGGTCAGGGGTTATTGGCATCACAGGACATGGTGTGGCAACAGGGGCCATTGCCATTATGGGACATGGTGTGGGGTAAGGGGTCATGGGCATCACAGGACATGGTGTGGGGTCAGGGGTCATGGGCATCACAGGACATGGTGTGGCGTCAGGGGTCATGGGCATCACAGGACATGGTGTAGGGTCAGGGGTCATGGGCATCACAGAAGATGTAGGGGCAGGGGTCATGGGCATCACAAGAGATGGTGGAGGTTCAGGAGTCATGGGCATCACAGGACATCGTGTAGGGTCAGGGGTCATGGGTATCACAGGACATGGACTAGGATCAGGGGTCATGGGCATCACAGGACATGGACTAGGATCAGGGGTCATGGGCATCACAGGCCATGGACTAGGATCAGGGGTCATGGGCATCACAAGCCATGGACTAGGATCAGGGGTCAAGGGCATCACAGGACATGGACTAGGATCAGGGGTCATGGGCATCACAAGACATCGTGTAGGCTCAGGGGTCATGGGCATCACAGGACATGGACTAGGATCAAGGGTCATGGGCATCACAGGACATGGACTAGCATCAGGGGTCATGGGCATCACAGGACATGGACTAGGATCAGGGGTCATGGGCATCACAAGCCATGGACTAGGATCAGGGGTCATGGGCATCACAAGCCATGGACTAGGATCAGGGGTCAAGGGCATCACAGGACATGGACTAGCATCAGGGGTCATGGGCATCACAAGACATCGTGTAGGGTCAGGGGTCATGGGCATCACATGACATGGACTAGGATCAGGGGTAATGGGCATCACAAGACATGGACTAGGATCAGGGGTCATGGGCATCACAGGACATGGACTAGGATCAGGGGTCATGGACATCACAAGACTTGGTGTAGGGTCAGGGATCATGGGCATCACAGGACATGGTATTGGGTCAAATGTCATGGGCATCACAGGACATGGTGTGGGGTCAGGGGTCATGGGAATCACAAGACATGGTGTAGGGTCAGGGGTCATGGGAATCACAAGACATGGTGTAGGGTCAGGGGTCATGGGCATCACAAGACATGGACTAGGATCAGGGGTCATGGGCATCACAGGACATGGACTAGGATCAGGGGTCATGGGCATCACAGGACATGGACTAGGATCAGGGGTCATGGGCATCACAAGACTTGGTGTAGGGTCAGGGGTCATGGGCATCACAGGACATGGTATTGGGTCAAATGTCATGGGCATCACAGGACATGGTGTGGGGTCAGGGGTCATGGGCATCACAAGACATGGTGTAGGGTCAGGGGACATGTGCATCACAAGACATGGACTGGGATCAGAGGTCATGGGCATCACAGGACATGGTATGGCGTCAGGGGTCATGGGCATCACAAGACATGGTGTAGGGCCAGGGGTCATGGGCATCACAGAACATGGTATGGGTTCAGAGGTCACCGGCATCACATGACATGGAATAGGATTAGGGGTCATGGGCATCACAGGACATGGACTAGGATCAGGGGTCATGGGCATCACAAGACATGGTCTAGGATCAGGGGTCATGGGCATCACAGGACATGGTATGGGGTCAGAGGTCATGGGCATCACAGGACATGGTGTGTGTCAGGGGTCATTGGAGGCATAAAGGATATGGGAAAGGTTACAGGAAGTGGGTGTCTTAGACACTGCTGCAACTGCAAACAGTGGTGCCACTGTTGCAAACAAAGGATTTGCAAAGGCAATTTGAAAAATGCCACAGTTTAAATGAAGCTTTGTGAACAGATTCATAACAGTAATCCCCAACTGTCCCATAAATACTGCTTTGACACAAACAAAATCCATTAGCTAAACAACAGTAAGACTGGATCCTCAACAGAGAATTTCTAAATCTCAACTAACTTTAAAAATATTTAGCGACTGAAAACAATCACCTTTTAAACAACATGCCCCAAGACAGTCACTGTTCAGCTGGCCTCACCCCCAGAGTTTAGTTAGGACATGCTGCATTGGCTTTGATAATCTTTATTGCTTCTCCTTTCACAAGTTTTTGCACCAGTGTAATTTAATGATATGTGATGTGAGAATGCACATGATTTCAAAGCATATGAACACATAGGGCCTTAAAGGTCACATATTATGCAAAATCCACTTTTTCAGGCTTTTCTAATAAAAAAAAGTGTCCCCGGCCTGTCCACAATCCCCCCAAGAATCAGAAAAATCCAATCCTTCCCCCCTCTTTCTACACCTTCAGAAATGTGTGCTGAAACAAGCCGTTCTCAGATTTTTCCTCTCATGATGTCAGGTGGGGAGTTAGCCCTGCCCCCAGGTTTGATTGAAAGAAAGCCGTTCTCCTCTCCTGATCCTTCACTCTGTTGGCCACATCCATTAAGCCTCATCCATTTCCTATGAGGAGCGGAGTCAAACAGCTCTTTAACATTTAAAGCCACAGACACAGAGACAGCTCGTTCTGAGCAGGGCTAAAACAGAGGGGATTTTAAACATGCAGAAATCCAATACTGGAGTGTTTTTTTTAAAGCAACAAACTTCAGAGACATGTTTAGGGGACCTCTGAGACCAATGTAAAATTGTCTGAAAGGGGTTAAATATGTGACCTTTAAGGTAATGACAACACAAAATTCTTATAATTCAAAATCTTCATCTACACTCTTCTTCCATTACATTACACTTCAATTGAACTGAATCTTGCAGACATTAATCATGAAACAAGTTATTTTGGATCAAATCACCTTATGATATTTCCATCTGATACTGTTGTCAGTACTGTTGTAATGTTCTTTTTGTTTCCTGGTGTAAAGCAGTAAACATTGTGCTGTTTCTGATTAAAGCTTGGCTTAGCATTAAATCTGGTCTGTCAGTCCATCATTCGTTCTCCTCCTACAGGACCTCCTTTGGGGTGGCGAGACACTGAGAGGGGGTCACCAGATGCCTGAAAAAGAACTAAGAATATTTTTAAATAACACTGTTGCCACTTTACACCAATGTGACCAAATTTGAGTCCTTTTAATCACTTTTTAACACCAATTTAGCCAATTTTAGTACATTTTTGCCACTTAAAACCTATTTTTGTTCAATTTAAACCATTTCCATCACTTTTTTCTGCCTGTTTTTACCACTTCTAAAACAATTCTTGCCACTTTCTGCCTATCGTTGCCTCTCTCATCCATTTTTTTACACTTATTTTCACACATTTTTGCCAGTTAAAATCAATTCTTCATCCCAGTCCACCTAATTTCAATCAATTTTTTGCACTTAAAAGCCATATCAGCCACTTTTCAAGCCCCTTTTACCACTCTTTGTGCCCATTTTTGCCACTTCTATCCAATTTTTGCCACTTTTAAAGCATTTATGTTCTATAAAAATCCAATTTCATCACCTTTACCAACACTTGTTGCCATAATTAACCAATTTCAGCAATATTCAACCCATTTTAATTATATTTTTAACAAATGAATCTAAATAAAGATATTTGTTTCTTTGATAAGAGTGGTTATTATTCAGGTCAAATACAAAATATGGTTTTCGCAGCTTAACTTCACAATGGACCATGGTTTTGCTGACCTCCAAGGGCCCCAAGTTTGGCTGGGTCCCAGAACGCTCCCCCTTTATGGATGACCTTGTCTGCACATGACTATTCTTGAATGTTCACGGCTGTGTTCAACCACCTTCAGGTACAGTGAGGGTCCCCGGTCTCTAGCACCTTTCTTTTGGGGGTTGCGGGCTGAAAAGGTTGAGAACCACTGCTTTAGCATGTCTTTGCATGTTAGCAAATGAATAACTGCTGAGAGAAGCTGCTTAACCCTTAGATGTGTTACACCCCAGTGAAGGGGAGAAGAAAGGCAGACACATTGTTGTTGGCTCTTATTCAACACTGTAATGAATTTCACATGAATAAACATAACGTATGTGCTCACAAAGTTCCAACATTCTACTCAATAGAACATGCAATCTTCCCCATGACTAAAAACTGAAAATATCTGTATTACTCCTAAGCACATAACAATTCACATCTTGTCAGTACAAAACTAAAGAATTGTGATTTTAACTTCATGGCCCTATATAAATACTCTTAGCAGCACTATTGTTAGCAAACAAATTAATACTAAACAGAAAATACACACACTCTTGCAAGGTTGTGCTGAACTGCCACCCTCTGATTAGTTAAGCTAGCAAACACGCTCTGCTCAGATGCTGCCTTCAAATTTCAAACACTAAATAAATGTATTTAAACAATATAACATTGACTTATTTTACTGTTAACATGTTCCTTATATCTACAGTAACCTTGAACACAGTTTAATTTGTGTTTAACTGCATGTTTACCTTATGCAGAAGAAAGACACGCTGTTGCTGAGTCTTACTCGACAGTGTAATGGTTGAGGGACAGGCAACCTGCTCCCCCTAGTGGCAAAACCCGGAAGTACACCAAAAGAAACAAATCTCAAGACAAAACAAATTAAAGCAAAGAAATAAGTTTAAAAAATACAATAACGTTTTTACATGACCAGTTTTAACACATACTGTTATTTCAGCCCCTTTCAATTCAGTTTTAAGGCTTTTAAACCTAAAATACCACTTTTAAATGCTTCTTCACATCTGAGTTAGATTCTTTATTTTAGTGATGGTTTTATATCCACTACAGATGTGTGAGTGACTGGACCCTCCACTCCTCCATAAGTGGGTCAAAAATGACCTGTGTTAGAATCCATGCGTTTTTCTGCCACTTTTGTCATTTTTGGTTCAGAATTATCATCTGTAATATATTTTTGTTTAATTTCTCACTTGTCACACCGCACACACCTTTCTCAGTTCTAAAATGGAGATAATACTTTCATGTATCAGCTCTCCCTGTGTAAAATAATCTTCTTGAGGGCTGAACCTTTTGATATAGTCTGTGTGGTCCACAAAATATATATTCCTGACAGTCGATAAGAGTCAAAGGCTTTTATGTAATTCCATAAGAAATGAATGCGGCTCATTTTGACCCACTTTTTGATTAATAGCTGGAATATAAAATGATAACAACTTTTCATTACAAAGATACTGCAGGAAAAATGAGCGTCAAATAGAGTAATGCCTTGGACAAGGAATGAAAACATTAGATATTTCACGAAAATTAATCCAGATCAATGTATTGTGAAGAAATTTGTGTCTGATTCAGAGCACAGACGGGTTCATGCAGAAAAAGGCATAATGAGGAAGGTTTTTGACAGACAGATTCATCAGATTAAGAGAGCAGATGCTAAAATGTCATTACAAAGCAGCAAACAGGTATTTGAAGCTGCTGGTGCCCCTGGAGTCCCACCAACCTCGAGGTGGAGGATCCAGAGGCTTGCAGTCGTGCATAAAACTACTATTCAGCCCCCCCTAACCAATGCTCACAAGCAGGAACGGTTGCAGTGGGCCCAGAAATACATGAAGACTCATTTTCAAACAGTCTTGTTGACTGATGAGTGCCGTGCAACCCTGGATGGTCCAGATGGAGGAGTAGTGGATGGTTGGTGGATGGCCACCATTTCCCAACAAGACTGTGACATCAGCAAGGAGGGGGCAGAGTCGTGTTCTGGGCTGGATTCATGAGGAGAGAGCTGGTAGGCCCCTTTAGGGTCCCTGAAGGTGTGAAAATGATCTCAACAAAGTATATAGAGTTTCTGACTGACCACTTTCTTCCATGGTACAAAAAGAAGAACTGTGCCTTCTGTAGCAAAATGATCTTCATGCATGACAATGCACCATCTCATGCTGCAAAGAATCCCTCTGAGTCATTGGCTGCTATGGGCATAAAAGGAGAGAAACTCATGGTGTGGCCCCCATCCTCCCCCGACCTTTAACCCTACTGAGAACCTTTGGAGCATCCTCAAGCTAAAGATCTATGAGGGTGGGAGGCAGTTCACATCAGAACAGCAGCTCTGGGAGGATATTCTGACATCCTGACATCCTGACCTCCTAATGCTGCAAATTCAACAAATGACCATTTTCAGTTCTTTACAACCAAAAAATATTTTAAAAATTCTTTTGTTCTTGAAAATGTGGAAAAGTGCATTTTGGGGGTTTTATTTGAAAAAAAAAAAGGTTATCATTATGAAGTTTGTTCAGAAACATTTGAATTATGCTCTAACGGCTGATGACTTGAAAAATATTCTGTCATTTGCATTAACATTTAGGAAAATAAGAGAAAAATGTAATTTGCTTAATAATGTGGAAATGGGTGTAATGTTGTGTTCACACTGAGTAAAATCATTCGCCTTAATTCATTAATTACATGTACAGTCAATGAAAAGCCACAAGTAGACGTGAGTTCGCCTCAGGCAGGGGCCTCCCTCCATGTGTTATGTCTGCACTGACCAGTGTTTCTAACTCTAATTATTATTGTAAAGATGAGTTTAATGAGGGCATGGAGTCGTGGTGGGTTTGACCATGGTAAATCTAACCTCTTACAAAAACCACTACCATCTGTGACTGCAGTCACGGCTCCTTTCACTGAGAACCAAACACAGACGACACCTCCACTGAAGCACCTGCATCCTCTAAAGCAGGTAAGGTTTAGACCGGTTTAGTAAACAGTAGAGCTGTTAATCACATCTACTTCTGTTCTGATTTTGTTTTCCAGTGATCATTAAAGATAGCAGAGGTTAGACTAACTGTCCCACATGCCTTGTGGATCTCTGTTAGTTAGGAGTGTTAAAGGGTTCAGAGTTTGTTGTTTCATTTTGGCCCCTGGGTCCGTCACCACTACCTCAGAAATACAGTCATTATTCTGATTTATACAGCCTTATTTTGTCATCCGATTTTATTTATAGCTTTTGTTTTTTTATTGATGGCTTTTGTTATTGATCTCAGAAATCTGACTAAGACTCAGAGAATGGACCCTGATAATCCCAGAGAATGGACCGTGGTAGACTCAGAGAATGGACCCTGATAATCCCAGAGAACGGACCTTAATAAACCCAGAGACTGGCCCCTGATAAACCCAGAGAATGGACCCTGATAAACCCAGAGAATGGACCCTGATAAACCCAGAGAATGGACCCTGATAAACCCAGAGAACGGACCCTGATAAACCCAGAGACTGGACCCTGATAAACCCAGAGAACGGCCCCTGATAAACCCAGAGAACGGACCCTGATAAACCCAGAGACTGGACCCTGATAAACCCAGAGAATGGACCCTGATAAACCCAGAGAATGGACCCTGATAAACCCAGAGAACGGACCCTGATAAACCCAGAGAACGGCCCCTGATAAACCCAGAGAACGGACTCTGATAAACCCAGAGACTGGACCCTGATAAACCCAGAGAACGGCCCCTGATAAACCCAGAGAATGGACCCTGATAAACCCAGAGAACGGACCCTGATAGACTCAGAGAATGGACCCTGATAAACCCAGAGAATGGACCGTGGTAGACTCAGAGAATGGACCCTGATAATCCCAGAGAATGGACCGTGGTAGACTCAGAGAATGGACCCTGATAAACCCAGAGAATGGACCCTGGTAGACTCAGAGAATGGGACTTGATAATCCCAGAGAATGGACCCTGGTAGGCTCAGAGAATGGGACCTGATAATCCCAGAGAATGGACCCTGGTAGACTCAGAGAATGGACCCTGATAAACCCAGAGAATGGACCCTGGTAGACTCAGAGAATGGACCCTGATAAACCCAGAGAATGGACCCTGGTAGACTCAGAGAATGGACCCTGGTAAACCCAGAGATTGGACCCTGGTAGACTCAGAGAATGGACCCTGGTTAACCCAGAGATTGGACCCTGGTAGACTTAGAGAATGGACCCGTGGCCATTTTTATTTCTTTGTCTTCAATCATCAATCAAATATCAACTGAACTAATGATACATAGATTAGGAATAGTTTAATGTTTATTTGATTTCGTTCCAAAAAACTCAAACAAGGACAAGAGCCAATTTTTCTTTATTTGATTTTAAAAACAAATATTTGAATAACGGGGCCCTTGTCATTTATTTGTTTTTATATTATCAAGGAAGCGTTCTATTTTCATGAATGTATGACCTGCTGCAGGGGTTGAGAAAAAAAAGAATGTTACATCACCAGTGTTCTGTTGTTGATCTTCCTTTTCTGCTCAGAACTCAAAAACAATTTGATTTAATGTCTTGATTTCCAGTTTAACAGGAAGTGCCTGGAGGAGCCAGGGGCAGGTTTTTCATGTTTATTCACCACCTCTTTAACAGTAGTTGGGATACAGCTTGTTTCTTGATTTTGGATTCCTCATCACAAATTAAATATCTTTTAATTCGATATTTCAACGGCACAAATGTCATCGATTTATTTCAGCTTGAATAAAGATGGTTTGACAGTCCTGATTAAGACTAAAGTCCATGAAGCTAGCTGTGGTGTGGTGGTGAACCCTCCCTTTCATAAACATGTTCCAGTTCATATTGATGCCATCATTATATTCCATGATTGTTCTCCTCTATGCTGATGATATCAGTTAAAATCCTCCAGATGGCGTCCCCGTGCTGGATGGCATTAACGCTGACCTTGATGCTCTCTGCTGGAAACTGTTTAGCTGCTATCGACCTCAACAAACTGGCGGACATTGTGATGGAGATCTTGAACATGTGAGTATGTTCTTTAAAATGTTGCTAAAAAGAATGAAGATGTCAGAATTTTAAACTATTTTCATTATAAAGAAAATATTTAGGTTTATCATGACCTAAAAAAACACAATTCTGGTTCAAGAAAAGAGGTTTACATTTAAAAAGGCTGGACTTTTCTTTGATTAGAGTTATTATTCAGCTTAGATATTTAATATGGTTATCACAGCTTAATTCTAATATGGACCAGGGTTTTTTGACCTCCATGAGCCCCAGAAAGCTCTCCTCTTCTCACCTCTTATGGGTGGCCTTGCTCATGTAAGGTCCGTTTCTAAAAAGCAGTTTGGTTCGGTTCAGTCCAGTCTCTCTTTAGAGATCCAGATCATGTGGCTCAGCTCAGTAGAGCTGGTTCTCTTCAGTTTGTCCTTTTAAATGTGGATTAAATAAGAACAGAAGATGGAGGAAAGGAAAATGGCACTCAAACAGGAGCTAGCTACAGTGGCTCACATTAAAGAGTCGTTTTGCAGAACAGACTCGTTCATGAACGACTCATCCTTCGTCACTCTCTCAGCCCACAAGGTTAATTCTGTTGATAGTACATCAGCGTTTACATTAAAGCATGTTTGAGACTAAATCTGGATTTTTAGATGTTAAAGGGGCCAGTGTTAATTTGGCTGACAAAAACTCTGACTAAAAATGTTCACCAACAGCCTTTGTTCCATGACAAAAACAAGACGAAGTCTAACAAAAATAGATCTGTGATGACTAAAACTAGACTAAGACTAACAAAAATAGAACTGTGATGACTAAAAATAGATGAAGACTAACAAAAAAAGATCTGTGATGACTAAAACTAGACTAAGACTGAGAAAACTAGATCTGTGATGACTAAAACTAGACTAAGACTGAGAAAACTAGATCTGTGATGACTAAAACTAGACTAAGACTAACAAAAAAAGATCTGTGATGACTAAAAATAGATGAAGACTAAGAAAAATAGATCTGTGATGACTAAAACTAGATGAAGACTAACAAAAATAGATCTGTGATGACTAAAACTAGACTAAAGCGTAATGTATTTTTTGTCAGACATTCAAAATCTGTGATATTTCTCCACTGTGGGAAAATCTGTCAAAAACAAAAGCTGCCTCTCAGCTGTAGAAAGCAGGGATCCCAGGTTTAGCAGAGTGCAGAGAACACACTACCATGATTTGGTACCAGATTTAGGCAAGAAAATAAATGGAGGGACTAAAAGTAAAGACTAAAATGTGAGGACTTTCTATGGACTAAAACTAAAAAGGATAAAAATGACTAAAATGTGACTAAAACTAAAATGCATTTCATTTAAAGACTAAAACTAAGACTAAAATTAAAAATAGGTGCCAAAATTAACAATGAAAGGGGCTCAGCTAGCTCTTAGCTCAGGACGAGACTCCTCTAGACTCTAGCAGGTCTGCAGGACTAAGGGCCTCGTTAATGTAAACGCTGAAGTCCTATCAACAGAATAATCCTTGTGGCCTGAGAGAGTGACGAATGATGAGCGGTTCATGAACGAGTCTGTTCTACTAAACGGCTCTTTAATGTGAGCCACTGTAGCTAGCTCCTGTTTGAGTACCAGTTTCCTTTCCTCCATCCTCTGTCCTTATTTAATCCACATTTAAAAAGACAAACTGAAGAGAACCAGCTCTACTGAGCTGAGCCACATGATCTGGATCTCTGAAAAGAGATGAGTTTCCCGTCACAGTGAGAGAGACTGGACAGACATCAGCTGAGGAAACACCGGTAAGATCAGAGTTTAAGGAGCTAGACCAGGACAGAACTGGACTGGACCAAACCAGACTGTTCTTTTTTTTCTTGGTGAGGCAAATATGAAAAACCCCAAGCCACCCCTGTCAAAATCTGCTGACGATAAAACGATCATTTTAATGTCTATCATTTCATGAAACGGCCACGTTAGCATGACACGCTTTGGCAGACCTAGGGAAAAATAAAATGCATGATTCTGGCACAGTGCTGTCTCAAGTCTGTTCATTTACTGACCCTGACATGATACCAGCAAAAGGACATTTCAGACAATTTTAAACTTTATGCTGAGTTAGCTAATCATCTGCATATTCACTGTGACTCTTTGTTGAAGTTAAAGTGATCTGAAGGCGCTGTAGTAGAGAAATAGATGATGCTTGGAGGTCTGCAGGACTGAGTATTTTTGATATAGATCTATTTAAATGGCCTCTTTCTAATACGCTGTTGGTCTCTTCATGTTCTTTGATCTATCTAAATAAAACGCTGATACGACAAAAAACTTTTGCGTATATTCATGAATTCGTCTCTGCGTGGACGGGGCCTAGGACGACTGGGTTTAACTTGCGCTGTATGAACTGATAAACTGCAGGTTTTATTTTCTGTCTGCTTCCTTTAACAGGAGATTCCCCATGTTCAGTGTGGCCGTCAGCGTCCCATACGACAGAGAGTAAAATGTTTGACATTAGTGGAGTCACAGACTCTGGGAACGCTGTGAGAGAAAGCATCCTAAAATGCCAAGTGTACAGCAGCTCCAGGGTGGTGGCAGCCACTGTTCTGAGATGGCCCAACGTCACGTACCAGTGTCCGTATGAACACGTACAGTGGCGATTGGTCTGAACAACGTATTCCGCTGCAGAGAGCGTAGAGGGAAAATGACGTGTACGAGCTGTTTGAGTGATAACCAAGTGGCTCACTACTGCGTTTCAGACCAGCTTCAATAAGGACAGGTACCAAAGAATCAACAGGTCTGGTAACAAAGCCAGAGCTCGATAGTCAAACGCTTTATGAATCGGTTAACCAAAACTTTAGTCACCAGAGAAAAGTGTAGGGCTTTGTTCTTAGGTTTTTGAAGAAACAACAAAAATCAAAAATGATTTCTGGCAGTGGTGTATGATTTGTCTTTATCCCAGGTGGACTATGGGGGAGATCAGCTTTTCCCAGATAAAAGTACAAGAAGAAGGCAAGAGTATCTTGCTGCAGACAAGATGGCCAACATACATCCAATCATACCGGAAGTCTTAACCGGAAGTCTGTACGTCTAAAGTTAGGCTTAGGCATTAAAACCCGAGTGGTTAGGTTCAGGGTGAGGCAGTGGGGAAGTTGATATGTTTGAGATCCAGCACCAAGGGTTAGCTGAGTTCAACATGAAGAAGACACTTCCACTTGGGACTTCCGGCATCGATTGGATGTATAGCGACGCCCATGTCGGCCATCTTGACTGCAGTTGGGTCCCTCTTGAAGAAGGGGCGCACAGATGGTCGAGTGGCTTAAAGCCACACCATGTACGCAGGTGGCCCGGGTTCAAATACAGCCTGTGGCCCTTTACCGCATGTCTCTCACCACTCTCTTCCCTGTTTCCGAATCTATCCACTGTCCTCCTCAATCTTGAAAAGGCCCAAAAATAAATCTTAAATTAGAAAAAAAATAAAAAAATAAAAAAAGGGGAAAGAAGAAGTAGAAGACGTGGAAGAGGCTCAGAGAGGCAGAGGGCCACAGAGGTTTACATCTGAGAGTTTAGGTACTCTTTAAGAGGCTTTTACCCTTAGAGCTCCAGCGATACGGATCCACAGACACAACCCTTTGTAAATTGTTTGGTAACTTTTTTGGTAACCTTTCTATATTATGTTTGTCATGCATTCGTAGCTGTTACAGAACATTTTCTAGTGAGCCCTGAACTTGGCTGACTTCCTGGGGTCTCTGAAGAAAGGGTTGTTGTAAACAACAAGAAGTGACACAGCTTAGAAAAACGTTCATAACTTTTGAACCATAAGTCATAGATGCTTACTCTTTTTTTTCTCTGAACGCTGAGCATTTTACCATTCGTTTGCTACCCTTGATGTCTCTGTAGCCCTTAAGAACACCGTTCTAGTGAGCCTGGAACTTTGGTAACATTTCAGGGTCTTTAAAGATTAAATCAATGGCGTTCGATCCGACAATAAGTGTGTTTTTGCCCATTTTTAATCCATTTTCGGTCCTATACTCAGGCTTTTTTCGGTGGGTAGTGCCATATTTGTTGAGGGCAATGTTTACATGCAATGCATTATGGGAGGGGTAGTCAACCAGTTGCTTCTCTACTGCTTAAAGGAATGGCACAAATGAATCTAACTGCAAAAAAGCACACGGACTTTTTTTTTGTATATATGTAGATATTTTGAAAAGTGCTAGTCACAGACTGTTTATTTTTTCTCTGTTTTGTCCCTAAGAGATGGAGAACAAGTCTGTGCAAAGAAAATGCTTAGTCACTACTGTTTACTGTGTGTTATCAATAAAAATCTTTGAGTTTCAAATACCGATTTGTTTTATTCTTTTGTCTTTAGAGTCCAATAACTTTTTAAAAATGTAAGTGGCATTACTGTAGTAGATATATTTTTAAAGCCCAGGTTGTCCTGGAAAAAAAAAAAAGATGTAAATATAGAGCGTGACTGTGCACCACAGAGTTTTTTTGTTTTAAAGCTTTTCAAGATGAAAAGTCCAGACGAGACATGATGGTGAAAAAAATAGCTGTGAGCTCTAAGGGTTAATTGACTCATGTGATTGGGCTGCAGAATGCCACTTGTTTTGTGGAAAGTCAGTTTCTATGGTTTTGATCATGGGAATTGTTGTCAGACTCCAAGTGCACACATCTAAAAGATAGCTGGCTGCCCAAACCTGTGTAAGATCAGCCAATAAGATATGACACACATTCTTCTCCTGGCACAGACTGCAGGAAGTCAGCTCTTCAAACTTGTTGGGGGTTTTTGTTTCTAAATTTTTTGGCCTACTCTCAATTCAGAGAATAAAAATGTTTCTCTACTATAAGAGCAAGAGCGCAGTGTCTTCCTTTATCTGCTGCTATGCTGAATGTTTTTGTTCACATATCCATGTTCTTAGAGTTTATAAAAATCTTGTCTCTGATATCTAAAACGTAATAGCTCCCCTCCCCCCAACCATGATGAGGAAATGCAAATCAGGGACAATTTGTACCAAGATAAATTCCTGGTGTTGGGGGAATGGGTGTGCCGCTGCTCTTTAAAAATGTTGTTTCTCCAGACTGGTCACAGAGTCTTTCTTCCTCCTGAGCCTGAACACAAGATGGATCTAGATTCTCCTGAGCATGTCTCTCAACTCTGAAAGGGTAAAGTTTGACCATTAAAACCAGCAGGATTAGAGATGAACAGATAGTGAAAAAGGTTTAGTGCAGAGTAAATTAGTTTTTTGTCTTCATAGAGTTGACCCACTTTTGAATAAAGAATATGTAAATAAAGAGTAGACCCACCTCTACACCTCCACCTCTTAAAAATTTCTCTCATGTTTGACTGTGAAAACAGATCAGAGTTTATCCTACAGGTGTTTTCCTGTACCCAGTAAAAGACTTTCCTCTATGGATCAGCAGTTTGTTGTGTATGTAAGTCTGACTCTTTTCTGATGTTTTATTTGATCAGATGGACGGACGATGGATGACTGTGACGCTGGTGATCCTCGTGTCTAATGGATGTTCAGCTGTTGTGGACCAGAATAACCTCGCACAGCTGATGAAAGGAATCACAAACCAGTGAGTGTTAATCTACAGTTTCTTTAAAATAGACGCTTATTTCTTTGGGTTTAATGATTTATATATTTTCAGCAGTTAACTTGGCATTAACATGGAAAAGGACAAGGGCAACTTTTTATTTGTTTTTGGAGATGCAACCGTTCTTTTTTGTAAAAAACTTTTAAGACAAAAATCTGAGACTTCTGACTTCTCAGAATTCTGATTTTGATCTCAGAGTTCTGGCTTTGAACCAGAATTCTGACTTTGATTTCAGAATACTGACTTGGATCCCCGAAATCTGAGTTTAATCTCAGAATTCTGACTTTGGACTAGAATTTTGACTTTGTTTTAGAATCCTGATTTTGATCTCCAAATTCTGACTTTGATCTCAGAATTCTGTATTTGATCTAAGAAGAATTCTGACTTAGTTCTCAGAATTCTGACTTTGATCTTAGAATTCTGACTTTAATGTCATAAATGTAAAATTTATTTCAGATTGAAAGAGAGTATTTTGAGTTGTTTTTCCAGTAAGCAGATTATTTTTATAAACCGAAGAGAGTGAAATATTTTAAAATCCAATGAATGATTTCTGTAGTGCAGTGATTTTTTTTCTCTTTATAAACCCAAGCAAGTTTAAAAGAATCCTAATATTATTTATTCCTGCCAACAGTTACAGCATTTGTGGTATGTACAGTCTGGCTCTCAGCATCCAGAGTGAAGACCCAAGAAACCTGCAAAACATCTTCCAATGTAACCCCAAGGAGGAGGTTCAACGCGTGATTTCAGATGAGCAGGTGTACAGAGGATATCGTCTCAGTGTGGCTCAAGTCAAAAAGCCTGAACACGCCGAGTATCGACTTCTGAACGGCCTACAGCTCGACAGCCAAGATGGTGACTTGTTGGTCCTCTTTTCTTATGCCTCCTCTTGTCCCACTACCTGTACCAACAGGGAGAACCGTTACAATATCCTTGGTCTTATCAGAAACCTCATCAACAGTGGCAGATGGAGCAAGCGTGTCTTTGTGTTTGAGAAGATATTCAAGCCTCACAACAGCCCTGGTATTGATAAAAGTAAACTGATACAGGCCATTAGAGAGCTTGGAAATTCTGGCATTGGTCTGGAGAACATATATCGCTGTTATAAACCACAGAAACCCAACAGTAGTTTTCGGTGCACCAGCTGCTCAGTGAAGGGGGAGGTGGCAGAGGAGTGTGTAGATTATAATGAAGAGTGTAGGGCAGAGTACACACCGGCCTGCAGAGTACACCCTTTTATCTTTTAGCCACCATAGAATTTACCTTCCCTACAAAAGAATGTATGATTTTAACTTAGAACCACAACTGCAGACATCACTACACCAATGCAAAATGAACAAACCTGGCCCTCCCATTACTTTATAATAATAATAACCAGCTTCTGTATGACATGGATGCAAATAAAGACATGGTTACTAAAGCTTGCCTCTCTTTACTGTTACTATTGTGGACTAGCGACGTGCAAATAATTAAAGGCCTGATTTTAGCTGATTTTCTCCCACTCAACAGTCAGGGGTGGGAAGGCTGAGCCAAGTTTAACAACAGTATTGAATAGTCTTGAAGACTGTGATATCAATGACAGCATGATACATAAAAAAGACCAAAAAAATAATAAATAAATAAATTATATATATATATATAAATATATATATATATATAAATTTATATATAATATATAATATATATAAATTTGAGCCGGCTCACTGGGCTTCTCTGAGAAGCCAGAAATGAATCAAGCATAACATTCAACCACTAAAACTCATTTTTCTGTTCAGGAATGCAAGTAAATAACTATAATTTGACATATTAATCAAGAAATAATAGTGTGCTTTACTATTTTTTCAGTTTTTTTGTAAATCAGTAAATTTGAAAATTCATGGATAACAATAATAAATATTTTTCAGCATAAAACATCACAATGATGCTCTGGTTTCGTGAATCAAATAGAGTGGTGCAGGAATGAGTCCTAAAAAGCAGAAGTAAATTAGCATTTTAGCACTTCTGGTTCCCTCGTCTGAAAGTCTATGGGAATTTTGAATAGGATGTCGGTTAAATGCCTGAAATAAGGTCTGTGGTGAACACAAGCTCAAGAGAGATTAACGTTTGATCCTACAACATAAAATACATCTTAAACATGCCCCATCTTTGAATTGTGTATCTTTCCACGTCTTAATAAAGGCGGTTGCTAAAAGACAGCTAACAAGGACTACAGCATACTATACGTCATCATCTGAAGCACGGCAACTGAGTCGTTCAGTTGTATCTGCGGGTGATAATGTTAAATTCAGTTGACCATGTTGTAGTTCAATACAGACGTTAGCTTTTTACTTTCGCCAGTTAGATTAACGAACCAGATATGATGCTTATGTTATCAATTTATGAAGATTATCTTTATGAACAAGACGTGTAAATTTCAAAAACTGTTAATGGACACAGAGCTTATCTCAGCGATAATCTAAAAACCTATTGAAAAATCCCATAGGCTCAATGCTAAGGGAACCCATGTGATGCTAACTTCCGGGTTTGCCTACAAAATTATGTCACAACTGCACCACTCTATTAGAAGCACTTATGACATCATCATTAGGAAGGGACCGCCCACTGGGACATCAATGCCAATACCATCATAAAGATCAAAGCACAATGATGTCATAAGATCAAAGCCCGATGACATCATAAGATCAAAGGCATCAAAGCCATCCAGAGTATATATACAGGGCCAGCGTCTGCTTGTCTAAATGACTCTGATCTAGACTTCAGACCAGACTGTCGACTGTCAGAGAGAAAGAGGGACGACCATTTATTGATCCAGAAGGAAATTTAGTGCATTTTATCACTATATTCATTGGAAAGATGTTCACTCTATTCTCTTTCAAATCCGTTGCAATCGGATGTGCTGTGGGCATCGGTGCTGCTGCCATTTTTAAAGCTGCCAAGATGCTCTATGACAAATACATGGCATCAGAAACAAAGACAGGGAGCAAATCCACACATTTAGACCCAAAATGCCAAGCAGACGATGCCACAGCAGGGCCTTCATATCTGTTTATGGACCTTTGTACTGACAAGTGCAGGTTCCTCAATGGATACAACACCTGTTGGTTAAATGCATCCATTCAGGCGATGGTAAACCTGACAAGCGTGCGGCAAAAATTACGAAGCCTACCGATGAACCATCTTATAGGACTGTCAGGGACACCGCTATTAGCAGAGCGGTTCTTGGAAAGACTCCATTACCCAAGGAGGAAATTCTCTTTGGATGAAGATTTTATGGTTTTGGAAGAACTGCGCTACATGCTGCCGCATTTTTATCAGACTGGACAAAATCACCCTTTAGATTTACTGGACTCCTTACTGCTGTGGTTGGACAAGTGTGGGGTCAGTACTCAAATCAGCATCAACCGTGGCAAGTGTATGAGCTGTGGGTACACTACAAACAGCAGGAAAAGCTCAGTCCAGATTTATCGTTTACCACCAGCAGTTGTGTGTGGCACATCTGTCAAGGCTCTCCTTGCATCAGCGATCCATGGCCTGAAGAACACAGAGAGATGTACTCAGTGTGGATCAATGCTTAGAGACAGATACTGGAACACCCCGGACATCCTTGCCTTTCACCTGCCAAGAGCAGCGGCTGATGGATCAGAGCACAGAAAACCTGTGCTTCCGGACGATACTGTAGCTATTCCTATAGAGGATGGGGGATCAGAGATTTACAGCCTGTCCTCAGTCATTTGCCAACAAGGGAACGAATTACGCTGCGGCCACCTATGGACCTACAAAATTCATGGCAAAACTACCATCAGACTTGAGAATCAGAACATGTTTGTTGTTCCAGGGGAAACAGCTGACAAATGGGAAAATGGAATCATGTACTTCTACGAAAGATCTGTAAAAAAAAAAAGGTCCAACAGGGACATTTAAGCCACTCAAGCTCCAAGCTAGTTTTCAACCATTTAGTCGCTCCTGGACTTATTGTCAAAAAAAAAAACAAACATTGTAAAACATCAACCCTGAGCGGGACAGTGGACAGAATCAGAAACAGGGATGAGAAGGAGGGAAAGTGCCATAGGCTGGACTTGAACCCAGGCAGACTGCATACATGGGGCAAGCCTCTAACCACTAGGCGGCCATCTGCGAACCAAACATCCTGTTTATCAAGACAACCTGGGCTTTAGGAATATCTGTGCTCCAGTAATGCCACTGGAATTTTTAAAAAGTTATGGGACTATAAAGAAAAAGAAAAACTAACCTGAACACTAAACTACTAAAAGATGGCTAAAAATGTGTTCAATGGCAGATTTAATGGTGTGGATTTCATCTTTAGATACTCCAGAAAGTCCCCCGAACTCCAGGCTCACTAGAAAAGGCTCTGTAAAGTCTGCAAAGGCATGAATACCATCATTAGGACGGCACAATGGCTAGCTTCAAGATGAAAAAAAAAAAAAGTCTGAGGCCATGATCTATGGTTCAAGAGTCATTGAACTTCAGTGGTGCAGATACCCAGAGGTTAGGTTGTGCCCCGTGTACGCAGCCAGCCCAGGTTCAAGTCAGCACGTCTTTCCCTACTCCTGCATCCCTGTTTCCTGCCCTATCCACTGTCCTATCTCTAGTAAAGACAAAAAACCCCAAAATAAAGCTTAAAAAAAGAAAACAAACTTTTAATAACCTGTGTCTCTTTTTGTTGTGAATGTCAGTGTTGGTCTCTGAGGGTTAAGGTCAGAGCAGACTCTTCACATTTAGCCTGATTTTGACCTGATTGCTTGGTTGATCAAGTTGGACACCTTTACCTGAAGTTAGCTGCACATATCCTATCATGATGTTAACCAGTTAGTAAGTGTGAGTGAGGAGTTTACACTCATTTTACTTTAACTGTAAACCAAATTAAACTACATGAATAATCTAAAAACAAGCACGTTATGGTTGATTTTCACTGATGTACTGCACAATAAATTCATTACAAAAACTAAACAGCTAAATTTTAATACTAGACCAAGATAACCTGAGGCATGTTTCAGATGTAATGTTGTAAGATAAAATATCAAACTCTCTTAAGCTTGTGTTCACCGCAGACCTTATTTCAGGCATTTAACTGAAAACCCATTCAAAAATCCCATAGACTTTCAGATGAGGGAACCAGAAGTGCTAAAATGCTAACTCACTTCCGTGTTTTAGGCATCACTGAGACTTGCCCCATCTTTGAATTGTGTATCTTTTCACGTCTTAATAAAGGTGGTTGCTCAAAGACAGCTAACAAGGACCACAGCGTTTGTCGGGAAGACTTTACGTCATCATCCAAAGCAATGCAACTGAGCTTGCCGTTCACTTGTATCTGTGGGTGATGACGTAAATTCACTTGGCCGTGCTGTAGTTCAATATAGCATGATGTTAGCTTTTTACTTTTGTTAGTTAGATTAACGAACCAGATATGATGCTTATATTATCAATTTGTGAGGATTATCTTAATGAACAAGACGTGTAAATTTCATGATCTTTTAATGGACACAGAGCTTATTTCAGCAATAATCTAAAACCCCACTGAAAAATCCCAAAGGCTCGACGCCGAGGGAACCAATGCAACACTAACTTCCGGGTTTGCCTACAAAATTACGTCACAATTGCACCACTCTATTAGAAGCACTTATGACATCAGCATTAAGAAGGGACTGCCCACTGGGACATCAATGTCAATACAAGCAGCACCACTCAATGAAACAATGACGTCATAAGATCAAAGGCATCAAAGCCAATCAGAGTTCATATAAAGGGCCAGCGGCTGCTTGTCTAAATGACTCTGATCTAGACTTCAGACCAGACTGTCGACGGTCAGAGAGAAAGAGGGACGACTGTTTATTGATCCAGAAGGAAATTTAGTGCATTTTATCACTATCTTCATAGGAAAGATGTTCACTCTATTCTCTTTCAAATCCGTTGCAATCGGATGTGCTGTGGGCATCGGTGCTGCTGCCATTTTTAAAGCTGCCAAGATGCTCTATGAAAAATACATGGCATCAAAAACAAAGACAGGGAGCAAATCCACACATTTAGACCAAAATGCCAAGCAGACAATGCCACAGCAGGGCCTTCATATCTGTTTATGGACCTTTGTACTGACAAGTGCAGGTTCCTCAATGGATACAACACCTGTTGGTTAAATGCGTCCATTCAGGCGATGGTAAACCTGACAAGCGTGCGGCAAAAATTACGAAGCCGACAGGTGGACCATCTTATAGGACTGTCAGGGACACCACTATTAGCAGAACGGTTCTTGGAAAGACTCCATTACCCAAGGAAGAAATTTGTTTTGGATGAAGATAATGTGGTTTATTCATATATATATATATATATTTTTTTTTTTTTCATGTATTATGTATTACATGTTATATTATTATATTAATAATATATAAATATATATATATAGATTATTATATTGTTATATATTATATTATATATTCATATATTTATATATTTATTCATAATATGTTGAGTGTCAAACCTCCTGTCCTCTGCTCTATTCTCCTTTGAACTGTATGGTGGAAATTTCTTCATATGTTTCTAAAACTAATAAAAATACCTTGTTAACCCTTTAAAACCTACCATTGTGCAAGTCCACCAGGACATATTCTTACATTTTTACATACTGAAGTGCCATTTTTGGGAGTATGTGTATTTGTATATGTGTAGTATATGTACTTTTAATAATATGTATTGACTTTTGTCTTAACTACTACAACAAATTGCTTAAAAGTGAAATTAACCTAAAAAATAATGAAAATTGTTTTTTGTTTTTTCACATATATTTCAAAATACAAATATTGCACAGCTGTATCCCTCACATTTGTAAATGTAAAAAAGTTGCACAACATCGTTTGGAACCACAGGAAATTTATTTGGAGTCTGTATATAACTTGCTTTTTGAGATATAGTTAATTTTTTAACCAGTAAAAAAAACCCAAGTCAGATGAGTAGTTGGACTCTATTCAATGCTGAAATAAGTTCGAAAGCTTCGCGCCAGCTCTAAAACTGTTTGGCACGACAAAAACACTCAGACACACAACCCACACACACACCAGACATCCATCACACACACCTTTGACACACTTCCACACACGTAGTTATGGATTCACAAAACACAAAATATGCCATGTCACATTTAATTAATTCATAAATTACACATTTAATTAATTCATGACACATTTAATTAATTCATGTCACATTTAATTAATTCATAAATTACACATTTTATTAATTCATGGCACATTTAATTAATTCATGGCACATTTAATTAATTCATGGCACATTTAATTAATTAATCAATTATATATTTCATTTTGGCACTCTCAGTCCTCCATACATGCCCACAATGTGATGACGTTTATTTCAACGTAGGAAGTGCTGCAAATACCTGTGGTCTCATTTATAAAGATTTTTGTTAGGTGCATTTTCTTGTGTATTTTTACAAACCCATCACTGCAACAAAAAAGTGCTCTGAAACATGTTGAATGTGTGAAATGTTTGTGTAACTCCCCAGATTTTATATGCAAAAAGAATGATCGATTTATCTTACCCGGATTCAAATCTAACGCCGATCAATAAATGGATATGCTTATCGTAGCGCCGGCACTATGCTGGGTTCTATAGGGTTAAATAATAGATGACAGATATTTGGTGCATGAAGCTCACATTTAGAGAACATTAAACAACTGTAATGTCTGATGTTTAATATTAGAAGCAAAAATATCCCTGTTTAGTTGAGTTCTCTTTGACTCCTAAGTGATCAGTTAGTGACTTTTATCCTTCTGTCTGTTTCTCACTGCCTCAGTTAACTGGTTCAAAGTTTCAGAGTTTCTCTAGTCTTTTATATCTGTTAATTATTATATGGCAAATCAAAATACAAACGTACCAGAGGTTTTAAAAACGTTTCGATTATGCACGCATTTGCTGAGGTTTTATCGTTTACAAAGAAAGAATATAAATGGAGTATTAATCCAACAATATTCAGACACACTGCCCGCCCTGGCTCGCATGAGCGACAGAGACAGACAGCTTGAGCACACACACAAACAGCACGGACGCGCTGATCCTCCATGACAGAGAGAAGCTTTAAAGCAGAAGGAGAACGTTCAGGTCTGAGTTTATCCTCAACATTCTGAAACATTTCCCCTAAACAGAAAGAAACCTTCAGTATACATTACCAGCACATTAGCGTGTGTGTCAGTAAATGTGTGAGTGTCGCGTTTGTGTGTCATACTGAATCAAAGCCCTTGGTGCTGCGTAAAAACACACAAATAGATGAAGAGACCAGCTTTTTCAGTTATTTTAGAGGGAAATTTGAGCCTTTATGTGCCGGAAGCCTCTCTGTAACAAGCCTGAATCATAACAGCTAACAGACAAGCACGGTCAGAGTGAAGCATTAGTTGTGACACTGATAAATTCAACCCGCCATCGTGGCTAGTTAGAGTCACACTGCTACCCGTCATGGCCAAAATCCACCCGCATTTGGCTAGTTGGCGTGTATAAAGGCCTTTGCAAACTGGGTCCAATTGTTTCGTCCAAATTTTTCACACGTCAAAAAAGAAAATCAAGCTCACGTTGTTCCAATGACGTTTGCAGACTGACGTCCAAATTTTCGTCCGTCATATTTTTATTCAGAACAGGTTTGATTTTATGCGAAATTTCTCATCAGTCCCAAGTCATTTAAATGGGTGATGATGATTCAAAACAGTGCCCGCTGCTTCCTCCTCGCTCACCTCTGCCAGACCCTTCTCTCTCTCCCCTTATCTCGCACCAACCTCACTTTAAACACCAAAGTTTGCTCATTTATTCTGTGGATATTAACCACTGAAATAAAACAGATAGATGGGTGATTCATGATTCTACGGTGGCGTATTGCATTCACTTGAAAATAAAACCTCCTGTTTTTACAACATAACTATCTCATAATAACAGGATTTTTTAATTTATTTTTGATTTTCCTGTTTTTATGAGACAGTACCTCAATTAAAATCAAGTATGCGGAGGCTACAAGTAGCCTACGATGATGCTCTGAGATTATTACTGAAAAGACCAAGATGGTGCAGTGCAAGTGAGATATTTGTAGGTGCAGGAGTTACTACTCTACATGCTGTATTAAGAAATCTTGTATATAAATTCATGTGTCGACTTGATTCCAGTGTGAATGAAATTATTTTGGCCTTGACGAACATCAAACATAGTGCTGTTAAATACATGTCACCACTATGGAAACACTGGTACAGATGCCTGTTTTTAGTGTAATTTTATTTTTTGTGCTTATATTGAATCTGATTCATTAACTTATTGTGCTGTTACGGTAACATGCATGTATTGTTCTGTCCTTTTTATGTGTTTTGTACTGTATTGTTTTGTTTATGTTCTTTTTTATTCTCTGGACCTAGAATCTGTAATAAAGTTTTGAATTGAATTGAATTGAATTGACCCTTCTTAAACAGACTGACATCTTTTCCGTGACCACAGGATGTGTCTTTCGACATGGTTAAGAAATGAGAAGTTACTCATTGCATCAGCTGGAGTTAAATAACTTGTTGCCAGCTAAAAGATAAATGCCTATGCAGTAATTATCCAATAGGAGGCTCGTACCTATTTGCTTAGTTAAATCAATGTGGCAACTTTTTTTTTTTTTTTTTTGGCCAGGCAGTGTATTATTATTACATCCTATATATTTTATCCTTATATTATTATTATTATTATTATTATATTATCCTCTCTATCTGTACCTGGATAGTTTCTGCCCGCAGCACTGAAGGACTCCGAGAGTGACGTTGGTCTCACCCTGGCAGCACCTGTCTCTCTCCTCTCCTGCTCTCTGGATCGCCTCATCATATTCTGTTTTATGATTCTCAGATGTTTAACGGGGTTTGTGGTGTTGCCACAATACTTAACTGTCTTCACACACACGTCACGTGCCGTATCGTTGCTGTTTGTGGAGCTGAAATGTCCACATTCGACTGCGTTTTAGCGAGCAGCAGCGTGCTGTGAATCTGAGACGCTCTTACAGAGCCGTATGACGCATGTGACAGACAGGCGAAAGAAGAAGTAGTTCCTACCAACTGGGAATGGTTACAACAAGTTCTTTATAGTATTTTTACTTTCTATTGTGTTCCTGATAATGGTAAACCATACATTTGTCCACAGTTATTAAAATATTGATATTTTCAAATAAGAATCAATTCTTGAACATAAATCTCTGGTATTGGAAGGATCAATATATCAGTATCGATCCGCACATCACTACCGGCTTTAACATGTGTGCAGACGGAACTTCCGGTTTTCCCGCAGCCAGCCTCAAGTGGACAGTCGCGGTGTAGCAATTTTTTGCATTGGCTTCATTTTTTAGGACTGGAGGTTGCCGCTTGGTTTTTACGCAGATGCTATTTGTATGGCTCAAGCAATTATAACCAACACAGAGAACTTGTGGGGATTTTTGAGGAAACAATATGCACTGGATCAACATCTTTCAGGATTTAAAAGATTCTGACTTCTTCTTAACCCCGCATCTCTAATTACTGGATGATTAATGCAGCAACCATTCATGCAGGAGAGCATCAGAGGGAATCCTGTTTTTATGAGACAGTTATTTCGTAAAAACAGGAAAATCAAAAATAAATAAATTCCTGTTTTTACGAGATACTTGTCGTAAAAACAGGAAATTAAAAAATTAATATATTCCTGTATTTACGAGACAGTATCTCATGAAAACAGGAAATTAAAAAATAAATATATTCCTGTTCTTACGAGATAGTTATGTCTTAAAAACAGGAGGATTTTTTTATTTTCAAGTGAATGCAACACGCCACCGTTTGGTTCAGATCAGCGCCTGTTGCTTTGTTTCTCTCTCGCTCACTCACCCCCATCCAACTCCTCCCTCTCTCCCACTCACGAACTCTCACTGCAAACACCATAGTTTTCCAGTGTATTATGTTAGTGATAGGAAGTTCGGCTCTTTTGGCTCGGCTCCCAGAGAAGAGCCGGCTCTTTCAACTCCCAAACTGCTCTTTATTTATGATCTTTTGTAGCCCTATATTTTACCTTAACTTCACAAAAATAATGGTTAGTGTGTTGAAAACCCTTTTGCATTCAGTGTTTTTATGAGAAGCCTTAAAATTGCCTAATTTATGCATTTATTCTGTTACAAAACCATTCTTACTTTTGTTTAATATTTTAATCAAACTTTTTGTTGCACAAATGAACAAAAAAGCTGCAAACAAATCCACAGAACAGAACCAGAACCAAACTCAAATAAACAGTATAAATGTCCTCAGTGCAGGTTGGCATTCAGAAAAATCAGTTGCCTCAGCTTGGATGGGTAGATCCAATTTCTTCTCTCCGTGAGTATCAGCCCTGTTTTTGAGAAGATTCTCTCAAAAGGATAAGTCAAAACAAAGTTCTGACCGGAGCTGGGGCTGAGCACTGTGAGAGCTAAGAAGTGAAAGGAAAAAAATACTGGGAGCCGGCTCTTCTGATTCACTACAAGGCATCGGCTCTCAGAGCCGCAGCTTTTGAGCATGACCCATCACTATATTATGTGGATCTCAGCTGTGGAAATATAACAGATAAAGGCATACATTGTAACCTACTCACAGCTCTTAACAGAAACAGAATTATAGAGTTGTTCTCTCCATCTCTCCAGCTTGTCTCAGCACTATTATGCATGAATGCGTGCTGAATGAAGCTCTGTGTCAGGATGGATCCAGCGGGATTTTAAAGGAGTGACAGAGACGCCAGGCTTGCAGTACTAAACTATTTACCACATTCAACAAATTTTCACAATGAAAGCAAAAAAAAAAACCCCCAAAACAAACAAAAAAACGCATTGGATCCAATGGCAAGGTCCAAGTGCGTCACATTTTTTCAGATAACGGATCTGAAAAAAAAAAACGCATCTGAAAAAACGCATCCGAAAATAACGGACCCGGTGTGCAAAGACCTTTAAATATGGGCTTTATTCACAACTTTACGATTTCTGTTAGGCTACGATAAAATGATTTTATTGAGTAACCTTTATGTCTGGGAAATGTTGGGTATTAACTTTCCTTCCCTGAAGGAAATGAGAGGGTATTTCTGACTGAAAGAAGCAGAGAGTAAGGCCATGACCGTTGGTTTTCCTTACACACCAAACAGCAGTTTGGATTACACCTACTTGGAGTCTGGGTGGGGTCCTGGAGAGAGTCCAGCCTCTGGATGGGACAGTCCTAGTGGGGGATGTTAATCCTCATGTGGGCAAAGAAGAAGAAACTTTGTGTGGTGATTTGGAGGAATGCTGATCTGAGTGGCGTTCTGTTCAAGCGGCAACCTCCGGTCCTGAAAAATGAAGCCAATGCGGAAGTGCAAAAAAAAAGCTATACTGCGAGTGTCAACTTGAGGCTGGCTGCAGGAACACCGGAAGTCCCGTCTGCACGCATGTTAAACAGCCGGTTTTGACCCTAGAAATAAACTGGTTTACAGCCTTGTTCAAAACAGCAAACGTGTCTCATTAGCTAGTGTCTTATTGTGCTCCCACTGTACGGGGTGTGAATTTTTTTGTACCATGATCGTTTGGATTATATTTAATTGACAGATAGCTCGGTGGGCAGAGGCTACGTTGCTGTCAACCGGAATGCTAGCTAGCAGGCCGACAGGAAGTAAACATGTTCTCAGCAGGAGTGGAGAAGAGCTGGTCTGGACTGTTGACCCAAAGATCACTTTGAGGAACTCCTTAATCTACCTGGAGAAGTCCTACAATCATGTCCCTCAAGGGATCACGTGGGGAGTACCATGGGAATATGAACCCTGGGGCTGTGAGCCATCCTGTCTCTCATAGTAAAAGTTATGGCTGTGTTTGAAATCAGTCCCTTTTCACTGTATATAGTGTACTACCTATATTTAAAAAAACCAAAAAAAAACCCCACCATGTTGTAGTGGGGTCCGAATTCTGAGTGAGTATTGTTATTCACTATATGGTGCACTCATTTTATCCCACAATGCAATGTGAAAAGTAGTGAATAGCCGATGGTCACTAGCCAAGCAATATTTACCATCAAGCATCGCGGTTGCTGCTCTCAAACATGACGGACAAACGAGAGGAGCGCAGGAACACATATAAAAACTTCTTTTTTGTTTTTTGGTTTAACCAAAACATTTAATCTGTAAGAAAATGTTAAGGATATAAAATGAATTAACTTTTCCCCTATGAGGATTAAAAGACATGAGACCATCATCTTTATGTGAAATAAAGAAATAATACAAAAAAAAATCTACGTTTTTGCCACTAAAGTCACAAAACTTTTGTTCTATTTGTACTTTTATTTTTGTGAACACATGCTGCGTTCAGCATCAGTTTTCAGTGAAATGCTATCTTTAATTTTGATCCTCAGCCGTTGTGATCGAAATCGAAATTTTAATTGTGAGATGGCAATGATGTGATCCACCGCGGTTGGAGTAGTGTCTGGAATCATTTTTGTGTCTGTAGTTGAGTCCACTATATGCTGCTCACTATTTAGTGGATAGGGAGTAGGGCTGGACGATATCTCGAGATTTTAATTTATATCGATATATTTCCATACAAGATATGACACAGGACAAAATCCTTTTTTCGAAATAATTAATTTTACGTTAAATTACGCGAGTTGGCCTACTTCTCTTGACTCTGTGTTGCTGTTTGTCCTTTCCCGCCTCCCTTCCCCTCCGAAACTTCACAAAACTCAATGCCCCACGCCCTCACCACAATAACAGAGAGACAACATGGAGACCGCTAACAAAATGGCTGGTGTGGTTCGTTTGAGGTGTGAAGCAAAGCGGACCAACTTGTGACCCAAAGACAGGAAGAGGGATAAAGCATAATAATACACGGATTTATATGTGATTTAATACACTCAAATACATGTCAGTACCTCACTTGGTGTCTGTGATTAGCCATAACAACACATCGTACTCTGTGCTGATTTATTCGTATCGTGTAAAGAACAACATGCTGGACAGCTCGACGCCTCGCTGGCTGCTCACAATGCCCCAGTGCAAAAGCAGAAACCCTAAGACAGCGTAAATTATGTGTTTTTTCATTGTTTACGTGGAAAAAATAGACTAGCAGAGGCTGAATTTCCGGTTTCGCCTTCCTTTACGCCGTCTTTTCTTTGTGGTCTCCGTTTATTTGTGACAACAGCACCTCTAACAGGCACATATTTCCTGTTTTGTGAGCTCAACACAGAGAGGCATATTTGTTACATTGCCCAAGTCAGTTTATTAAAACAAAATATTTGAATGTTCAGGACTCAAGCCTGTTCACAAGAGAAAGCACTTTTAATAGAAAGAACTACCAATCTCAGAGAAAAGCTACTTTGTCAGATGTAGTAAATGTTATTTGTATTTTGTATTATCTCTTTCTACATTTTGCTTATTTGCACAGGTATATGTATTTGGTTTTGCAGAGAAGAAATGTACTTTATATAAATACTTATTACTTTACTTGACTTATTACATTGATAATATACTTTATTGGTTTAATTTATTTAATTCTTTATTAATTTATAAAAGTTAGTTTCTTTTCATGTAACTAATGTACATGCCAACCTGTGCAACTGCTTCAATAAAAGACAGTTTTCAGTTCATGTGGATTTAACTTAACCTTGCAAAGCAGATGGATATGCCCGTTTACTTGTTTTTCACTGGCGAATCCATCTTGTTAAGCACCCGTCTGAACCGTTTGGGCCCGGTTAGCCAGCAACAGGACCAATCAGTGATGAGGGGCAGTACTTTCGGCTGTGGCATTACGCAAACAAGCAGCAGCAAGAACTGGTGCAGTTATGGAGGAAGAGATTAGCGAGGATGCTGCTAAAGCACCAGTTTTATCAGAACCTGATGACATGTCTTCATGAAAAGAAGAACAAAGATCAGCAGTGAGTTGTTTTCTTTTTAAAAACGACAAAAGTCGAGTACTAACATGGTATGTTTGCCATGTTTTGTGTTAATCCTTGGTAGCAGCTAGATAGCTGCTACGTCACGTATTTTGTTGCTCTGTTTGGCCCGTGGAGATGTGACAGAACGTTCATCCAATCACACTCAGTTTTTTTCAAATCCTCTGCCTTTTCTCAAACGTTTCCTATTGAAGCTTTCCCAGATGGATGTGTGAAACACATCCATCTGGTGTGTCAGGTTAGATTTAACTCACACTGAATCTGTTTTAATTCCTTCTTCACGGACAAATATATCGAGATATATATAGAATATCGAAATATAGCTTAAATATATCAAGATATACATCTTGGTCCATATCGCCCAGCCCTAATAGGGAGTAGCAAATGAGCGAGTGGTTTCAGACACAGCCTATGTCTGCATCCTTGGTACTAGTCAGACACGGTCCTGGTGCGTGTTGGCCCTACCAGGGCTGTCCCATGTCAGTGATTCTGTATGTGATGTTCACTGATCACACCAGAAGATGTGAGTTCAGTACAAATATTTTTGTTGTCAGGTAAGTTTGTCAATAAATAAGTAAATGAATAAACAAATATATAAAATCAGTTCAGTTGATCTTTTTGAATATTCTGTGTGATGTCAGTATAACATCCTTAAACAAAAATGGCCTTTAACCCCGTAAGAACAACATAGTCAGGTGGTGTAACCACCGTTATTCATCAAAATATTAAAATATAGAGAAAAATGAATATGGTATGGAAAGAACTATTCTATCACAAGGGGATCAAATGGTTTTAAACCTAATTTGGAAAATTTGCCACCAGTTATTTAGAATATGGAGATGTTTTTAGGCACATGCCCCCCTTCAGTATTACATAAATGCATTAAATTCAAATTTAATGTTCTTGGATAAAATCTATTTTCATGTGATATTTGAGGATGAGTTACTTGTTTACATGAGTACCTTTGAACACACCATAGGGTTACAAAATATTAAATAATTGCAGTTATTTTATGGTTACACCATTTGACATTTTAAGTTCATTTTAGTCTAACTTTTTGACAAAAAATGTAAAAACTGTATTTTAAAGTACCTGAAACCAACCAAAATACAAAATGTACATTCAAACCAAATGCATGCTTTAAAAACGAGTTTTTGGGAAATTTCTTTTTTTTTTTTTTAATCTTGCGAAACCTTGTTTGTCACTGACCTGCAAACTTCAGCGTTGGTCTCTGAGGGTTAAGGTCAGAGCAGACTCCACACATTAAGCCTGATTTTGACCCGATTGCCGGGTTGATCAAGTCGGACACCTTTACCTGAAATTAGCTGCACGTATGCTGTCATGATGTTAACCAGTTAGTGAGTGTGAGTGAGGAGTTTACACTCATTTTACTTTAACTGTAAACCAACTTAAACTACATAAATAACCTAAAAACTAGCATGTTATGGTTGATTTTCACTGATGTACTGCACAATAAATTCATTACAAAAAGGCAAAAACTAAACAACTAAATTTTAATACTAGACCAAGATAACCTGAGGCATGTTTCAGATGTATGTTATGTTGTAGGATAAAATATCAAACTCTCTTGAGCTTGTGTTCACCACGGACCTTATTTCAGGCATTTAACTGAAAACCCATTCAAAAATCCCATAGACTTTCAGATGAGGGAACCAGAAGTGCTAAAATGCTAACTCACTTCCGTGTTTTAGGCATCACTGAAACGTGCCCCATCTTTGAATTGTGTATCTTTTCACGTCTTAATAAAGGCGGTTGCTCAAAGACAGCTAACAAGGACCCCAGCATTTGTCGGGAAGACTTTACATCATCATCCAAAGTGATGCAACTGAGCTTGCCGTTCACTTGTATCCTTGGGTGATGATGTTAAATTCAGTTGACCGTGTTGTAGTTCAATACAGCATGATGTTAGCTTTTTACTTTCGTTAGTTAGATTAACGGACCAGATATGATGCTTATATTATCAATTTATGAAGATTATCTTTATGAACAAGACATGTTAATTTCACGAACTTTTAATGGACACAGAGCTTATTTCAGCAATAATCCTAAAACCCCACTGAAAAATCCCAAAGGCTCGACGCCGAGGGAACCAATGCAATGCTAACTTTGCCTACAAAATTACGTCACTGCATCACTCTATTATCCTGCATTCAATTGTACGCGGAACTCAGATAAATCTGACCTCCGAATCGGAAAAGTGCAATAGAACCACCGTTGAGGTCAGGACTCCGACTCGGGATTTCAGTTGGATCCAAGCAGCCCGAGTCGGTCGGAATGACATAGCAACATGGCGTTGCACACCGTGAGAGTCACTTTCTCCTCAACTTTTACTTTTATGTGTCGTCTAATTTAGCATTTGTGTTACTACAGTACAGGCCTCTGCACAGCTTGCTTAGAGCATGTGACATTTCTCTTTCTCTCTCTCCCTCAAGTAGCTAATAAATTTCCCCAACAGTAATTTTTGATCCTCGAAAAACATCAAACAAACATTAGCTTGCTGCTGCCAGCCATGTTTTCTGAGCTTACGCAATAAAACGCATTTACCTCGGAAGTCGAAATTTCCAACCTGGATCTTTCTGAGATCCAAGTACAATTGGACGCAGCATTAATGCTGCATTCCAGAAAAGTGGGAAGTTGGAGTTTTCCAATCTCCGACCAGGAAAAGTGCACTGGAATGCCACTCAAACTGGGAGGTACTAGTCGCAAAGTCGGAGAAAAAATATCTACCCCGACTTCACGGAGTGGCTTGAATCTGACATCACTCGACAATGGCGGCGCCCATGGAGACACAGACCGCGAATAGTAAAACAAAATTTGCTAGATTATAAAAATATATATCGTCGTTTTTCCTCCTCTTTTTGACTGATTGCGAGAAGGCAGGTTTGCTGGAGGTCAAAATGTCTTTTGAGAAACAAAACAAAAAACAGCTTATTGTGATCAGCCATCTTTGGTGTTTACATTCGTCTGGAACGCTTTGAGGTCGCAACTGGTACAATCCGAGTGGGATAAGTCCGACTTCCCACTTTTCTGGAATGCAGCATGATTCTACCTTCATCTATCAGCCTCTGAGGAGGGGGAGAGGACACTCCATGATGTCTGCAGCTGCGTCACAGGTAAAGTTATCCTCAGATTTAACACGGCTCTAACCTCTTTATCCGCCAAGATGGGCTGTGAAAAGTTCTCCCAAACTTTGTAGTAGGTCCCACTGGTTAAAAAAGTAATCCAGTGCTGACATATGTGTTGAAATCAGCAGGATATACGCTAATTAGCATACTTAACAAGCTAACACGAGGTTGTATGATGATGTGTTCAAGTTGGCTGGGAAATTTTGGGGTTTAAATAATGGGTGTATTTATCGATATTTTATTCATTTAACACCTTTTTGAAAAAGGGTGCAATGTTATTAATAATTTAAATGTAATTATTAAGCCTATTGACTTATTATAATATAACACCCCCGCCCCTCTCACCCACGATGACGAAGAACAATGATGGTGATGTGTTGGTGGCTTAGCTGTGATGCTGCGTTTTATTAATGCTGTCTGTCCAGCCTGTTCACACTCTCCTTCTGAGCGTGAACACGAGTCGACTCCAGATTCTCCTGAGCATCTGTGTGGGCACAAACAGGTAAAGATTGACCATAAATACCATCAGGATTAGAGATGAGCAGGATGATACTGGTGTGTAATATAATAACTCAGCTGATTACTGGTGCCAGTGTTATAGCTTATTTATGTGGATGACTCCTGGAATATTAAAATCTCTCTTATGTATGCACAGATACTGGTGTTACACTGATGCATTGGTGCATCTCTATCTGGCTGACATTTACGGCCATAACGTCTTTAATGTCCTTCTGGTCTGGCTGTGTGATGGTGGAGAGTATAAATGTTTTATTTTTTCCACACAAATCCTGATGTGAGATTTTGATTGTGATTGTCTCCCATGATTAAAGAGCAAACATCTGAGACAAGTTTAGCTTTCATTCTAACATCCAGGATTTGGTCTAAAGCTGTACATTTGTCTTTGCATGTGCATCATGGAGGTTCTGTAGTTTTCCACATGAATTGGGGGGTCAAGAAGTTTTTAACCTGATTAGGAAACAGACAGAAGTTAATCAGTTGAATTTCTGGTTATGATTGTTTGTCATCTCTTTCATAGGTTCAACATCAGACGAAAATTTTACAGCTCTTGGAACAAAAGTGTGTTTTAATTTCTATGGCATATTGTTCATTATAAAATGAATGAAACCTTTCTTCATCTCTTTAAAGCCAGTCTTTCTCCCTTCTGATGTTTTATTTGATCAGATGGACGGACGATGGATGACAGTGATGCTGGTGATCATCGTGTCTAATGGATGTTCAGCTGTTGTTGACCAGAACCAGCTCGCACAGCTGATGAAAGGAATCACACACCAGTGAGTGTTAATCTACAACACCTCTAAAAGAAGATGCTTATTTCTTTGGATTCAACATTTCATATTTTCAGCAGTTAGCTTGGTATAAACATGAAAAAGAACTAGGGTGACTTTTTATTTGTTTTCAGAGATGCGTCTTTTTAAAAACTTTTATTGAAGACAACAATTAGAGAATTCTGATGTTGAACCAGAATCATGACTTTGATCCCAGAATTCACACTTAATATCATAAATGTGACATTTTTTTCAGATTGAAAGAGAAAATGTTGAGTTGTATTTCCATTAAGCAGATTAGTTTTTAAAAAGTGAAGAGTGAAATATTTTAAAATCCAATTAATGTTTGCTGTTGTGCAGTGAATTATTTTTTTTTCTTTATAAACCCAAGCAAGTTTAAAAGAATCCTAATATTATTTATTCCTGCCAACAGTTACAGTATTCGTGGTATGTACAGTCTGGCTCTCAGCATCAAGAGTGAAGACCCAGTAAACCTGCAAAACATCTTCCAATGTAACCCCAAGGAGGAGGTTCAACGCGTGATTTCAGATGAGCAGGTGTACAGAGGATATCGTCTCAGTGTGGCTCAAGTCAAAAAGCCTGAACACGCCGAGTATCGACTTCTGAACGGCCTACAGCTCGACAGCCAAGATGGTGACTTGTTGGTCCTCTTTTCTTATGCCTCCCCTTGTCCCTCTACCTGTACCAACAGCAGGAACCGTTACAATATTTTTAATCTGATCGGAAACCTCATCAACAGTGGCAGATGGAGCAAGCATGTCTTTGTGTTTGAGAAGATATTCAAGCCTCAAAACAGCCAGGGTATTAATAAAAGTAAACTGATACAGGCCATCGTAAAGCTCGGAAACTCTGGCATCGGTCTGGAGAACATATATCGCTGTTACAAACCACAAACACCCAACAGTAATTTTCAGTGCACCAGCTGCTCAGTGGGAGGGGTGGTGGCAAATGAGTGTGTCAATTATAACGCAAAATAAAGAGTCAGACCATCGCTTTACTGTTAATGATAAAAGCAGCCGCTCCATAAGGGTGATGCAGATAAAGGAATGGTTACCAAAAGCTTGCTTGTCTTTATAGTTAGCATTGTTACGGTGGCCTGGAAGTGACAACACAGAATGACAAAGTCTGAAACACTTAGCTTTAAACAAATCACATTAACCAAAACTTTTTACATTTCATAAAACATATTTACATTAGAAAAACATTTTTACAAAACTGAAACACTTTCACAAAACTTGAAACAATTTTACAATGTCTATAGAAAATAACAACGTCCAAATTTTACTTCTGATGAAAAATGACAAAGTCTGAAACACTTTTAAAAAAACCCACTTTGTGTTAGAAATTGTAAAAATGCTCTACAACTTGAAAATTCATGTGAAGTGTTTTTTAAATTTGTCTAATATAATATTTTTTAAAAAGAACTAAGAAACAAACTGGTTAATTTTAATTTTGTTTCAACCTTTGTTAAAATGTTTCAGATTTTGTTATTTTCTACAGCACTTTGAGGCCACCATACAAACCAACATGAACTGGACTATTTTGTTATCTGATTAAAAATGCTTAAATCCAAACAGCTTTATCAACATTTTAACATTTGCTTTCTTTTAATTTGATGATTATGAGTAATGAAATATTTCTGAACCTCTCTGTAATGTCCTCTTTGAATAAAGCTTTGCCAAGCATCAGTTTTTGTCATGTTGGTTTTCTGTTGATCAGATCACATCCTCTGTGCTTCTAATAGCTGCCTTTTATATGTGTTAGCAGATACTGGGAGGGTAATAGAGAGAATGTTTTAGAACAACTACTAACTTATTTTGATGTTAATGATTTAAGCTCTAGCTATCAACAAGCCTACAGGCCGGGCCATTCTACATGAACAACAGAAATGTAGTAATTGCAGTTATCAGATCTTAGTTCAACATTTCATCTTATGGATCATTCTTTATTTTAAGGGAAGCTGAGCCATTCTGGATTAACTATGACTGATTTAAAATGGAGTGCTAGCTGAAAAACAGGACAGGTTTCTTTGATTGTCAAAAATGAGACACAATAAATGGGGAGTACCTCAAGGTAGCTGTTAGAAAACTCTGTTTTAGCTGTTTAAGAACTAGCAAGAATTTCTCTTCACCAGTTCTACTGACCTTTACTAAAGTTGCCAACTATGGACTGACTACTGTTTGTGAGAAAATGGAGGGAAAAAATGCCCAAAAAAAACAAACAAACAAACAAAAAAAACACATCCCCAGCTTCAACAACATCCCATCTTCTGCCTTTGATAAGCAGGCTAATAAATCTTTCCATCTTTGCTTTTAAAAATGATGTCATCCTTTAAGGATAAAAAACATTCCATATTTACCTTTGATGATGATGTCATCCTTTAAGGCTAAAAAAAATTCCATATTTGCTTTTGATGATGATGTCATCCTTTAAGGATAATTAAACATTCCATCTTTGCCGTTGAAGATGATGTAATCAAAACCGTCCCTCATCAGAACTGAGACTCCTTCCATCCTGATATCTGAACATGTCTGTTGTCCAGGTGGAACAAACAAAATAAAAACTATGCTCAGCGTTGGTGATATATCACTTCTTCCGGCACTAATCAGACATCTGGATTTACTGATCCCTTTTACCACACAGTTGTCTACTATTTCATTGTTCCAGTCCGTCTAAAGAGATCTACTGTTCTGTCATTAGACTGATATGAAGAGATTTGGGGCTTTTTGAGGGACTTGGACCATGGTGCTGGGGCCAGGGGTCCCAACAACAAGTCTACCTCTGATTGTTATGACAGTCTGGATAAGGATCAAATCCACTCTGAGGAGAATGAAGAGGATTTTTATGTCCACTAACACACTGTTGGCCTCTATCAGTATAAGAATCTTGTCTATAATGAATCTTAGTCATGTTAGTGCAGATTGCATCAGCAGACATTCAGTAAACATTTGTCATGAACAGAGGACGGCATATAAAGAAGAAAAGAGGAACGCTCTGGTTTTTCGCTTAATCATCAAGTCACCCATCACACAGGAGTGGTTGTCTTATTTTGGCGTCTTCCTGTTTAAGCTGTGAGGGTGTCAAAGCTATCACTTGATGATGTGTGATAACTGCAGTTGTTTACCTCCACAGAAACACTTCTTGTTAGTTAGCTGATGCTAGCTCTACTGACCTTTCCAAAAGTTGCAACTATGGACTAACTATATATTTAGAAGAAAAAGAAGGCAAAATGACCAAAAAACCCCTGCATCCCCAGCTTCAACAGCATCCCATCCTCTGCATTTTAAAATTATGTTTTCAAACATTCCATCCTCTGCCTTTGAAGATGATTTCCACCTTTTAGGGCAATGAAACATTCCATATTTGCCTTTGATGATGATGTCATCTTTTAAGGTTAATAAAACATTTTTTTATTTGCCTTTGATAATGATGTCATCCTTTAAGGATAATAAAACATTCCATATTTGCCTTTGATGATGATGTCATCCTTGAAGGTGTATAAACATTTTTTATTTGCCATAGATGATGATGTCATCCTTTACGGATAATAAAACATTCCATATTTCCCTTTGATGGTGATGTCATCCTTTGAGCTTTTAAAAAATTCTATCCTCTGCCTTTGAAGATGATGTCATCCTTTTAGGGCAATGACACATTCCATATTTGCCTTTGATGATGATGTCATCCTTTAAGATTAATAAAACATTTTTTTATTTGCCTTTGATGATGATGTCATCCTTTAAGGTTAATAAAACATTTTTTTATCTGCCATAGATGATGATGTCATCCTTTAAGCTTTTAAAAAATTCTATCCTCTGCCTTTGATGATGATGTCATCCTGTAAGGCTAAAAAAAATTCCATCTTTGCTTTTGATGATGATGTCATCCTTTAAGGATAATTAAACATTCCATCTTTGCCGTTGAAGATGATGTAATCAAAACCGTCCCTCATCAGAACTGAGACTCCTTCCATCCTGATATCTGAACATGTCTGTTGTCCAGGTGGAACAAACAAAATAAAAACGATGCACAGCGTTGGTGATATATCACTTCTTCCGGCACTAATCAGACATCTGGATTTACTGATCCCTTTTACCACACAGTTGTCCACTATTTCATTGTTCGAGTCTGTTTAAAGAGATTTACTGTTCTGTCATTAGACTAATATGAAGAGATTTGGGGCTTTTTGAGGGACTTGGACCATGGTGCTGGGGCCAGGGGTCCCAACAACAAGTCCACCTCTGATTGTTATGACAGTCTGGATAAGGATCAAATCCACTCTGAGGAGAATGAAGAGGATTTTTATGTCCACTAACACACTGTTGGCCTCTATCAGTATAAGAATCTTGTCTATAATGAATCTTAGTCATGTTAGTGCAGATTGCATCAGCAGACATTCAGTAAACATTTGTCATGAACAGAGGACGGCATATAAAGAAGAAAAGAGGAACGCTCTGGTTTTTCGCTTAATCATCAAGTCACCCATCACACAGGAGTGGTCGTCTCATTTTGGCGTCTTCCTGTTTAAGCTGTGAGGGTGTCAAAGCTATCACTTGATGATGTGTGATAACTGCAGTTGTTTACCTCCACAGAAACACTTCTTGTTAGTTAGCTGATGCTAGCTCTACTGACCTTTCCAAAAGTTGCAACTATGGACTAACTATATATTTAGAAGAAAAAGAAGGCAAAATGACCAAAAAACCCCTGCATCCCCAGCTTCAACAGCATCCCATCCTCTGCATTTGAAAATTATGTTTTCAAACATTCTATCCTCTGACTTTGAAGATGATTTCAACCTTTTAGGGCAATGAAACATTCCATATTTGCCTTTGATGATGATGTCATCCTTTAAGGTTAATAAAACATTTTTTTATTTCCCTTTGATGATGATGTCATCCTTTAAGGTTAATAAAACATTTTTTTATTTGCCATAGATGATGATGTCATCCTTTAAGCTTTTAAAAAATTCTATCCTCTGCCTTTGATGATGATGTCATCCTTTAAGGCTAAAAAAAATTCCATATTTGCTTTTGATGATGATGTCATCCTTTAAGGATAATTAAACATTCCATCTTTGCTGTTGAAGATGATGTAATCAAAACCGTCCCTCATCAGAACTGAGACTCCTTCCATCCAGATATCTGAACATGTCTGTTGTCCAGGTGGAACAAACAAAAATAAAAACGATGCACAGCGTTGGTGATATATCACTTCTTCCGGCACTAATCAGACATCTGGATTTACTGATCCCTTTTACCACACAGTTGTCCACTATTTCATTGTTCCAGTCCGTCTAAAGAGATCTACTGTTCTGTCATTAGACTGATATGAAGAGATTTGGGGCTTTTTGAGGGACTTGGACCATGGTGCTGGGGCCAGGGGTCCCAACAACAAGTCTACCTCTGATTGTTATGACAGTCTGGATAAGGATCAAATCCACTCTGAGGAGAATGAAGAGGATTTTTATGTCCACTAACACACTGTTGGCCTCTATCAGTATAAGAATCTTGTCTATAATGAATCTTAGTCATGTTAGTGCAGATTGCATCAGCAGACATTCAGTAAACATTTGTCATGAACAGAGGACGGCATATAAAGAAGAAAAGAGGAACACTCTGGTTTTTCGCTTAATCATCAAGTCACCCATCACACAGGAGTGGTTGTCTCATTTTGGCGTCTTCCTGTTTAAGCTGTGAGGGTGTCAAAGCTATCACTTGATGATGTGTGATAACTGCAGTTGTTTACCTCCACAGAAACACTTCTTGTTAGTTAGCTGATGCTAGCTCTACTGACCTTTCCAAAAGTTGCAACAATGGACTAACTATATATTTAGAAGAAAAAGAAGGCAAAATGACCAAAAAACCCCTGCATCCCCAGCTTCAACAGCATCCCATCCTCTGCATTTGAAAATTATGTTTTCAAACATTCTATCCTCTGCCTTTGAAGATGATTTCCACCTTTTAGGGCAATGAAACATTCCATATTTGCCTTTGATGATGATGTCATCCTTTAAGGTTAATAAAACATTTTTTTATTTGCTTTTGATGATGATGTCATCCTTTAAGATTAATAAAACATTTTTTTATTTGCTTTTAATGATGATGTCATCCTTTAAGGTTAATAAAACATTTTTTTATTTGCTTTTAATGATGATGTCATCCTTTAAGGATAATAAAACATTCCATATTTGCCTTTGATGATGATGTCATCCTTTAAGGTTAATAAAACATTCCATATTTCCCTTTGATGATGATGTCATCCTTTGAGCTTTTAAAAAATTCTATCCTCTGCCTTTGATGATGATGTCATCCTGTAAGGCAAAAAAAAATTCCATATTTACCTTTGATGATGATGTCATCCTTTAAGGATAATTAAACATTCCATCTTTGCCGTTGAAGATGATGTAATCAAAACCGTCCCTCATCAGAACTGAGACTCCTTCCATCCTGATATCTGAACATGTCTGTTGTCCAGGTGGAACAAACAAAAATAAAAACGATGCACAGCGTTGGTGATATATCACTTCTTCCGGCACTAATCAGACATCTGGATTTACTGATCCCTTTTACCACACAGTTGTCCACTATTTCATTGTTCCAGTCTGTTTAAAGAGATCTACTGTTCTGTCATTAGACTGACATGAAAAGATTTGGGGCTTTTTGAGGGACTTGGACCATGGTGCTGGGGCCAGGGGTCCCAACAACAAGTCTACCTCTGATTGTTATGACAGTCTGGATAAGGATCAAATCCACTCTGAGGAGAATGAAGAGGATTTTTATGTCCACTAACACACTGTTGGCCTCTATCAGTATAAGAATCTTGTCTATAATGAATCTTAGTCATGTTAGTGCAGATTGCATCAGCAGACATTCAGTAAACATTTGTCATGAACAGAGGACGGCATATAAAGAAGAAAAGAGGAACACTCTGGTTTTTCGCTTAATCATCAAGTCACCCATCACACAGGAGTGGTTGTCTCATTTTGGCGTCTTCCTGTTTAAGCTGTGAGGGTGTCAAAGCTATCACTTGATGATGTGTGATAACTGCAGTTGTTTACCTCCACAGAAACACTTCATGTTAGTTAGCTAAGGCTAGCTCTACTGACCTTTCCAAAAGTTGCAACTATGGACTAACTATATATTTAGAAGAAAAAGAAGGCAAAATGACCAAAAAACCCCTGCATCCCCAGCTTCAACAGCATCCCATCCTCTGCATTTGAAAATTATGTTTTCAAACATTCTATCCTCTGCCTTTGAAGATGATTTCCACCTTTTAGGGCAATGAAACATTCCATATTTGCCTTTGATGATGATGTCATCCTTTAAGATTAATAAAACATTTTTTATTTGCCTTTGATGATGATGTCATCCTTTAAGGTTAATAAAATATTTTTTTATTTGCCATATAAGATGATGTCATCCTTTAAGGTTAATAAAACATTTTTTTATTTGCCATAGATGATGATGTCATCCTTTAAGCTTTTAAAAAATTCTATCCTCTGCCTTTGATGATGATGTCATCCTTTAAGGCTAAAAAAAATTCCATATTTGCTTTTGATGATGATGTCATCCTTTAAGGATAATTAAACATTCCATCTTTGCTGTTGAAGATGATGTAATCAAAACCGTCCCTCATCAGAACTGAGACTCCTTCCATCCTGATATCTGAACATGTCTGTTGTCCAGGTGGAACAAACAAAAATAAAAACGATGCACAGCGTTGGTGATATATCACTTCTTCCGGCACTAATCAGACATCTGGATTTACTGATCCCTTTTACCACACAGTTGTCCACTATTTCATTGTTCCAGTCCGTCTAAAGAGATCTACTGTTCTGTCATTAGACTGATATGAAGAGATTTGGGGCTTTTTGAGGGACTTGGACCATGGTGCTGGGGCCAGGGGTCCCAACAACAAGTCTACCTCTGATTGTTATGACAGTCTGGATAAGGATCAAATCCACTCTGAGGAGAATGAAGAGGATTTTTATGTCCACTAACACACTGTTGGCCTCTATCAGTATAAGAATCTTGTCTATAATGAATCTTAGTCATGTTAGTGCAGATTGCATCAGCAGACATTCAGTAAACATTTGTCATGAACAGAGGACGGCATATAAAGAAGAAAAGAGGAACGCTCTGGTTTTTCGCTTAATCATCAAGTCACCCATCACACAGGAGTGGTCGTCTCATTTTGGCATCTTCCTGTTTAAGCTGTGAGGGTGTCAAAGCTATCACTTGATGATGTGTGATAACTGCAGTTGTTTACCTCCACAGAAACACTTCATGTTAGTTAGCTAAGGCTAGCTCTACTGACCTTTCCAAAAGTTGCAACTATGGACTAACTATATATTTAGAAGAAAAAGAAGGCAAAATGACCAAAAAACCCCTGCATCCCCAGCTTCAACAGCATCCCATCCTCTGCATTTGAAAATTATGTTTTCAAACATTCTATCCTCTGCCTTTGAGGATGATTTCCACCTTTTAGGGCAATGAAACATTCCATATTTGCCTTTGATGATGATGTCATCCTTTAAGGTTAATAAAACATTTTTTTATTTGCTTTTGATGATGATGTCATCCTTTAAGATTAATAAAACATTTTTTTATTTGCTTTTAATGATGATGTCATCCTTTAAGGTTAATAAAACATTTTTTTATTTGCTTTTAATGATGATGTCATCCTTTAAGGATAATAAAACATTCCATATTTGCCTTTGATGATGATGTCATCCTTTAAGGTTAATAAAACATTCCATATTTCCCTTTGATGATGATGTCATCCTTTGAGCTTTTAAAAAATTCTATCCTCTGCCTTTGATGATGATGTCATCCTTTAAGGATAATTAAACATTCCATCTTTGCCGTTGAAGATGATGTAATCAAAACCGTCCCTCATCAGAACTGAGACTCCTTCCATCCTGATATCTGAACATGTCTGTTGTCCAGGTGGAACAAACAAAATAAAAACGATGCACAGCGTTGGTGATATATCACTTCTTCCGGCACTAATCAGACATCTGGATTTACTGATCCCTTTTACCACACAGTTGTCTACTATTTCATTGTTCCAGTCTGTTTAAAGAGATCTACTGTTCTGTCATTAGACTGACATGAAAAGATTTGGGGCTTTTTGAGGGACTTGGACCATGGTGCTGGGGCCAGGGGTCCCAACAACAAGTCTACCTCTGATTGTTATGACAGTCTGGATAAGGATCAAATCCACTCTGAGGAGAATGAAGAGGATTTTTATGTCCACTAACACACTGTTGGCCTCTATCAGTATAAGAATCTTGTCTATAATGAATCTTAGTCATGTTAGTGCAGATTGCATCAGCAGACATTCAGTAAACATTTGTCATGAACAGAGGACGGCATATAAAGAAGAAAAGAGGAACGCTCTGGTTTTTCGCTTAATCATCAAGTCACCCATCACACAGGAGTGGTTGTCTTATTTTGGCGTCTTCCTGTTTAAGCTGTGAGGGTGTCAAAGCTATCACTTGATGATGTCTGATAAGCTATTTACCTTCACAGAAACACTTCATGTTAGTTAGCTGATGCACCAATACCACACATGGTTTCAGTTATTCTCCACATGTGTAATTAGAAGAAGAGTCATGTTAATGATCCTCTATTGCAGGAGTTCTCAAACTTTCAGCCCCTGACCCCCAAAATAAAGGAACCAGAGACAGGGGACCCCCACTGTACCTGAAGGTGGATGAAGCCATAAGGGGGGGATAAAGGGAAGAATTTTCTAGGACCAAGCCAAACTGGGGGCCAGCAAAATGCCACACTGTCATTTAGCAGATGCTTTTATCCAAAAACAACGAACATTTGAGAGCAAGGACAAAAAAATCATGGTCCATTGTACAGTTAAGCTGTGATAGATATATTTTATAGTTAACCTGAAAAATAACTTGTCCTATCAAAGAAGAAATACCTTTTTTTAATCATTTGTGCATAATAATGGCAAAAACATGGTGGAAAAGATGTTGAAATTGGATATTAAAAGTAGCATTTCGGTTAGAAGTGGCAACAACTAGATAAAATGGCAAAATTTGGTTAAAATGGGCTTAAATAGTGATAAACTGGAGTTAAACAGTGGCTGAAATGACTTTAAATTGACAAAAATGGGATGAAAAATTGATATAAACTGGCATAAAGGGTCAACTGGAAAAGAAAACATTGGCAGATAGTGGCAGAAATTGGTTAAACTAGCAAAGATGGGTATATCAAACAGGTAAATGTGGTTTAAATGAGGAAATTGGGTGTTAAAAGGGGTTCATAGTGGCAATAATTGGTCAACAGAGACAACATTAGACTTAAGTGTCAAGAATTGGTTTAGAAGTGGCAAAAACAGGCAAAAAAAGTGGTGGAAAGGGTTTTAAATGAACAAAATTAGGCATTAAATGGTCAAATTGGTGGGAAAATGGTGGAAAGGGGTTATTTTTGGTAAAATTGGTACGAAGTTGCAACAGTGAAATTAAAACATTCTCTTAGTTTTTTTAGGGCATCTGGAGACCCCCTCTTACCGTCTAGCGACCCTCAAGGAGGTCTCGACCCCTCGGTTGAGAACCACTGCTCTGTGGAGGCTGAGCAGAAACATGAAGATGAGACTTAATGTGTCCTTTTAATATTAAACTCTGCAGATGGGCCGGAAACGTCTTAACACCATAGGACTACGACTCCCATAGTCCCGTTCTAGCTTAGGCTTCACGTGATCATGCCCATGCGCGTCATGTGACCAGTCACAAGGAAACATGGCGGATGTGGAAGCGACGAAGTCCCTGAGCGGACTGTTGAATGGAATAGCTCAGAAAGTTTATTACAAGAACCGAGAGATCACCGAGGAGCTGCTAAAGACTGAGCTGTATCCGGATCTACCGGAGGAGGAATTCAGGGCCCTGCATGAGAAAATGAAGAGCCTGTTAAAGGTACAAACACACATTCATGGGAGAGAAGGGGAGGAAGTAAACAATCATAATAGTCCTTCATCATGGACGTTAGCTAGAATATAGCAGAATAAAACAGCTCCGTTACTGTTGAAGCTAGCATATTAACAAACATCCATCATGGATGACTGAAGAGAAAACAGTATAGCTCTACACCATCATAGGAGGTACTGAGCAGAGCTATTCTAACAGGTTCTTTTTAGGAAGGACAAATATTAAAACATTCCTCTAACTATCACGTTTCTATCTATCTATCTATCTATCTATCTATCTATCTATCTATCTATCTATCTATCCATGGACCCTCTGAAATTCTCTATTTTCTGCATTAATGGCTCATCAGATGTGACCTGACCTTCACTGAAGTCAGTGGTTCTCAACATGGGGTCGTGAGACACTGAGAGGGTGTCCCCAGATGGCTTTATAAAACTATGAATATTTTTCAAATAATTTCAAATTGTATTTCTGACCCATTTTTATAAAATAAATAATTAAATTAATTAGATGTAATATAAACATGGCCATTTAGTGAGATTTATGCTGAAATCAAAGTAACCAAAAAAGCTATAAAAAAGTAAATCTGCACCTGATAAACCCAGAGAATGGCCCCTGATAAACCCAGAGAATGGCCCCTGATAAACCCAGAGAATGGCCCTGATAAACCCAGAGAATGGCCCCTGATAAACCAGAGAATGGCCCTGATAAACCCAGAGAATGGCCCTGATAAACCCAGAGAATGGCCCTGATAAACCAGAGAATGGCCCTGATAAACCAGAGAATGGCCCCTGATAAACCAGAGAATGGCCCTGATAAACCAGAGAATGGCCCTGATAAACCCAGAGAATGGCCCTGATAAACCAGAGAATGGCCCTGATAAACCCAGAGAATGGCCCTGATAAACCCAGAGAATGGCCCTGATAAACCCAGAGAATGGCCCTGATAAACCCAGAGAATGGCCCTGATAAACCAGAGAATGGCCCTGATAAACCCAGAGAATGGCCCTGATAAACCCAGAGAATGGCCCCTGATAAACCAGAGAATGGCCCTAATAAACCCAGAGAATGGCCCTGATAAACCCAGAGAATGGCCCTGATAAACCAGAGAATGGCCCTGATAAACCAGAGAATGGCCCTGATAAACCAGAGAATGGCCCCTGATAAACCCAGAGAATGGCCCTGATAAACCCAGAGAATGGCCCTGATAAACCCAGAGAATGGCCCTGATAAACCCAGAGAATGGCCCTGATAAACCCAGAGAATGGCCCTGATAAACCCAGAGAATGGCCCTGATAAACCCAGAGAATGGCCCTGATAAACCCAGAGAATGGCCCTGATAAACCCAGAGAATGGCCCTGATAAACCCAGAGAATGGCCCTGATAAACCAGAGAATGGCCCCTGATAAACCCAGAGAATGGCCCTGATAAACCCAGAGAATGGCCCTGATAAACCCAGAGAATGGCCCTGATAAACCAGAGAATGGCCCCTGATAAACCCAGAGAATGGCCCTGATAAACCAGAGAATGGCCCTGATAAACCAGAGAATGGCCCTGATAAACCCAGAGAATGGCCCTGATAAACCAGAGAATGGCCCTGATAAACCCAGAGAATGGCCCCTGGTACACCCAGAGAATGGCCCCTGATAAACCCAGATTTTGGAGCTGAAAAGTGAGTCCACTAAAACTTCCAAGTAGTGTTGTGTAGTTTCAAGGTGCTGTTTGGCAGACTTCAGGAGTGCAGTGATGTTTTTAGGAAAGCAGCAGCTTCCTCCGTGGACTCCTGTTGGCTGTTCACTCGTCAGCATGTGGTAGACTTATGAACAGAGATGTTGGTTGTTCCAATAATCTCTTTAAGCCTTGAGCTTTTACTCTAGGGTTCTTTTTGGCCTCTCTGAGCATTCTAGGTTGTGCTCTTAGAGTCCACCTGGCTTGGTGTCCACTTCTGGGGAGATTAACCGCGGTACTGTATTGTCTCCATTGGTGGAGACTTTGTCTAACTGCGGTCTAGTGAAGACCTAAAGATGACTTTGGAACCCCTCCAGTCTTATTCCATTTCACTCTGAGTGTTTTTATTGGTCACAGTAGCACTACACCTGGCTCTGACCTCCTTTCATTGATTGGACTTCAGGTGTGCTAACTCCTGACTCAAATGAGCTCCTTTAGAGTCACTAGCATAAAGGTTCACTTCCTTTTTCCAGCAGCTCTGTGCTCAGTAAAGACTTTGAATATTGAATTAGCCTATTTGTTATTAGGTTTAACACATTGGTTTTTAAATTTTGTATATATTATAAATTTTTCAAAGCTTCAGTACATTCTAATATCACTGATCATTAAAGTAACGGATTATGCATTTTTTAAATTTATTTATTTATTTTTAAAGACACATTTGAAAAGATTTGAGAATGTTGACAATCTTTACATAGACTAAGGTGAAAATTCTCATTTAGGCTAATTATCTAAACCAGGATATATTAGAAGCAGCCAGGTATCAGTGAACTCATATCAAGAATATGACAGGTAACAGAAAAAATAGAGAAAATAGAGAATCAGATGCATTTTTGTTTTTAGCTATGTTTACATATATATAACAGAAGGCCAAGACATCTGGAATGGAGTCATTTTTTAGCTTTAATTTTAAAAAATCATTTGCAAAATCCCCAACACAGTTTAAAATGCACTGATCCACTAGTTATGTTTAGTTACTGAAACATTGTTGGACAGTGTTATGGCTAGTAGTCCAGTTTTACCAGCCTGTAAAATCATGCAGCTGCTCTTTGTTTGACTTCAAATATGACTGAAGATGTCGAGTGTTCATGAAGATTTTTTCATTTTTTTTTATCCTGTTAATCAGTCAATGCAATCTAGATTTAATTGTTCCCTTTATGAAAATACTAAAATAGTGAAAATGTGGACACCTGCAGAGAGAAATGTATATTTTTATTCTATGGCTGGTCCTGTATTTTTTATGTTTTGCCAGCAGGGGGCAGCACTGACATATGAATGCTGTTCTCCTGCTGTGCTGCAGCCTGCAGACTGGGACAGATCATTGAGATCAGGTTTGATCATGTAAAGCAAGGCTGGGACATTTACATCACATTTACTAAACAAACAAAGACCTGATTCAAGGGTTTGCCCATGCATCATCACTGTTCAGACTGAAGACGAGGAGGATAAAACAAGTCAAAACATGACCTGCAGAGTCCAGTCAGAGTGAAACTAGAGCACACACTGGCTACTCAGTAATCCTGTTTAAATCCACCTGGGAGTTGACGTGCAAAGGAGGCTCTGGATGTAGAAGTGTTTATGTACTTTTCCCCTACAGAGAAGGTTGACCTCAGCTCACCTGGTCTGCACAGCAGAGTCACAAAAACACTGATATTCTTCAGTGTTAGGGTGGATGATTATTTTGCCAAAGTTTTCCTTTATATTCATAGAACAAGTGAAATTATGATCAAGGTGATCTGGACAATAAATTTAGGCTATAACATTCTGCAGCGCTGCAGAACGTTAAAGCTGAAAACTAGGAAATCCTCATTGGAAATAAAAGTCCTTTTTTAGTAAGAAAACATCCTGAGAATGAAGATGATCAGATCTACAGCTCCTTTAACCAGAACAGGCGTGCATTAGGGCTGGCAATTTAGCAAAATTTGGATGAAATCTAAATGTCTCTACTTGCAATTCAATGCAGCCCACAGGGGGGATAAAGGGGGAGCTCTCTGGGCCCTGCCCGACTGGGGGCTCATGGAGGGCAGCAAAATCCTGGACCATTGTAAATTTGAGCTACTGATAGCCTTATTTTATATTTAAGTCGGGGCAACACTATATTGCCTTTTCCTCTAGATGTCACGGGGGGCTCTGTGCAAAAAAGGCACTTATTTGGCAACAAGAGTCGAAGTCTGTGTTTATGCCATCAATCAGACACTCAGTGGTAAAAACATGGTGAGTAACTGCCAACATGTAGCAACACATAAGCTTTATTCAAGGCGTAGTCCTCATAACTTCATTTATCCTTAAATAAATACCTGATCATTGAAGATCTTGAGCTAACGTCCAGTAAACTCACTCAGGATGAAGAGCTACAAACTATGGAAACCATGGATGTGTAAGATTCACAGAAACAGGGAGAGTGTCAACTTAGGAAGAAGGAGAATGTCCTCTCCTAGCTCTGATTCAGGGGACTTTAAGATTGAGTCCACATGGTTATGGAAGAAGCTGCTCAATTCAGGGACAATGAAGTGTTGCAACTTGGTACTGGTTTGTCTGCAGCTCTGCAGAAATCCCTCTTTGTGGTGCCCCTCCTTATCCTATTCTTAACCTCCCTCACCTAAAGTCAGAATTCTGAGATTAAGTCAGAATTATGACATTAATGTCAGATTTCTGAGAAAAAAAGTCAGGTTAAATCGTGAGGTTAAAATCAGAATTCAAGATCAAGGTCAGAATTTTGAGACAAAATGAAAAGTCTTAGATCAAAGCCAGAATTTTGACATTACAGTCAGATTTCTGTAAAAGTTAGAATTCTGAGATTAAATTAGGAAAGTTTAGATCAAAGTTAATATTCTCAGATCAGAGTCAGAATTCTCAGTCAGAATTCTGAGATCAATGTCAGAAATCTCAGATTGAGAATTCCCAGATCAAAGTCAGAATTCTTAGATCAAAGTCAGAATTCTCAGATCAAAGACAGAATTCTCCGATCAAAGTAAAAAATCTTAGATAAGAGTCAGAATGCTCAAATCAAAGGCACAGTTCTCAGATCAAAGTCACAATGCTTAGATCAAAGTCAGAATTTTTAGATCAGAGTTAGAATTCTCAGATCAGAGTCAGAATTCTGAGATCAAAGTCAGAATTCTCAGATCAATGTCAGAATTCTGAGATCAAAGTCAAAATTCTCAAATCAGTGTCAGAATTCTGATATCAAAGTCAGAATTCTCAGATCAGAGTCAGAATTCTGATATCAAAGTCAGAATTCTCAGATCAGAGTCAGAATTCTGATATTAAAGTCAGATTTCTCAGATCAAATACAGATCGCTGAGTTTTTTTGGGGGGCACCCCTGCTTATTTACTTCTTCTCTCCGTCACTCAGTCCATAGCCACTGCTGATATGGACCACGCCCAGCTGGAGGCCTTCCTTACAGCACAGACGAAGAGGCAGGGCGGCGGTGGGGTCACTGTTGAACAGGCGGCAGCTCTCTCTCGGTTCTGGAAGAGTCAGCGAGCCCGGGTGAGGGAGAGTCTGCTGGCTCAGAGCCGCTGGGAGCCTGGCCTCAGGGGCCTCTCCTGGAGGGTGGACCTACAGACTGCAGCCAGCCGGGGGGACACAGCGCACAGCAGCCCTGTCGCCCTGATGGAACTGGAGTTGGGCAGAACGGGACAGGTGAGACAGACGGCCAGCGTGGCCGCCATTAAAAACCAAACTTTAACTCATGAATGAGGGCAATGAACAGGTCTGTCTCAGTCCTGTGTAACGGTATGTAGAGTGATCGCTGTCATTAAAACACTTACCAGTGTTTCATTCATAGTTTTCAGTCATATGACCAGAACGGAGGCCTGAGGGCAGAAAGAGCTTAGGACAGTAGTAGCTGCTATCGACCATCAAGTAGAGCTGCACCTCTGGGCATTCAGCTTAGAAAACATTTCCTCCTTTAAAGCTTGTAACACATTCCATTCCTGCAGAAGATGATGTCATCTATCAAACCTAGAAAATTATTCCATCTTGCCTTGACAGATGATGTCATCCTTTAAAATCCATTAAACTCCCCATCCTTACCTTTTAAGATTTCATCTTTTTAAGCTTATAAAACATTTCATCCTTGCCTCTAAATTTGATGTCATCTCTTAAAATTTAAAGAACATCCTATGCTTTAAAAAGATGTCATCCTTTGAAGCATAAAAAACATTCCACCTTTTTCTTTAGAGATTTTTTATTCTTTAGAGTGTATAAACCATTCTATCCTTGCCTTTTAAGATGATGCCATGCCTTAAGCTCCTGCAACATTTCATCCTTGCCTTTACCATGATGTAATCTTTTAGAGCTTATAAAGCATTCCATCCTTTACTTTTAAGATTTTCATTCTTTAAAGCGCATAAACCATTCTATCCTTGCCTTATTGGATGATGTCATCCCTTGAAAATAAAACATTCCATCTTTGCATCAAAGCTGTCATCCTTTAAAGCTTATAACATGTACCGTTATTGCCTTTAAAGATGATATCCTTTAAAGCTTTAAAACATTCCTTCATTGTCTCTAAATATAATGCCATTTTTTGAAGTCTAAAAACATTCCACCCTTGCCATTAGATATGAACTCATACTTTAAAGCCTTTAAATATTCCATCCTGGACCTTGATAATGCCATTCATTAAAGTTTATAAAACATTAAATCCTTGCCGTAAAAGATTGACATCCTTAAAAACGTATAAAGCTTTCCATGCTTGTCTTTAAATATAATGCAATTTTTTGAAGTCTATAAAAGTTTCAGATTCAGACAACTTTATTCATCCCAAAGGGCAATTCAGTTTTTGCAGTCTACCCAGACCATACATACAATCACAAACAGCAAACAGAGACAATAATAAATAAAAGTCAGTACATGACAGATGCTCACTGACACATTGACCCTCATGTGACCCTTTTAGTAATGACACACTCAGGGTCAGGCAGATTATAATGCACATTTAAGAATAGCAGCAGATAAAAAAGAACATAAATAAGATACCCAAAGGTGCATTACAGATTACATTATGAGTTTACATTCATAGAATGTACGAGCGAGCCACCAGAATTAGCACACAGTTTTAACCACCAAGTGGTTCGGCACCAAACAAGGAAAAACACAATAATACAAAGCTAGCAGTCCATGAGACTACCATCAAGGTTTAACAGCCTGATGGCAGAAGGAATGAAAGACTTAGAATAACGTTTTGTTCTCCTACAGGGCGCGATAAAGCGGCGGCCTGAGGGCATTAAAGTAAACTCAGAGCCCAGGATGTGGTCATGTTGGGAAGTGATTCCTTTAGCTGTCTTGACCACCTGTCTCTCCTACAAAGAGCGCAGATCCCTCTGCTGGACTGCGATTATTTTGGAGCAGATTTTAACAATACAATACAGACTGTTTTTGTCTTTGACAGGCAGACCATCAAACCAACAGACAAAAGAGAATGTCAAAAGACTTTCAATAAAGGACTGATAGAAAATAGCCAGCATTTGTCACAGACATTTAAGGACTTCAACTTCCCCAGTAAGTGGATTCCCTGTTGACCTCGCTTAACAATACTCTCAATGTTCACATCGAACTTAAGCAGAGAGTCGAACACAGTTCCTAAATACTTGTACGAGTCAACAATCTCAACATCCTTACCATGAATAGAGCTGGCTTTAGGTTTAACACAGTTTCTCCTAAAATCAACAATAAGCTCTTTAGTTTTTGACACATTGAGGTCAAGGAAATTTTCATCACACCAGTCGATAAAAGCAGGAAGGGCACTACCATGGTCTGACTCTGAACCTTGAAGAAGGGATAAAAGTGCTGTATCATCAGAGAATTTGACCAGGTAGCTACCCTCTTTATCAGACCTGCAGCTGTCTGTGGACAGAATAAAAAGAAGAGGAGACAGAACACAGCCCTGAGGAGAGCCTGTGTTAGACACCAGGACATCCGACATGACTCCATTAACAAAGACCTGCTGTTTCCTATCAGTTAAGAAGTTCACAATCAACAGTAAAAACTGATCAGGCACCTTAAAAAAAGTGTAAAGGTGGTCAATTAGAATGTGCGGTTGCATCTTGTTAAAAGCTGAAGAGAAGTCAGCAAATAAGAGTCTAGCATGTGACTTGGGCTTCTCTAAGTGCTTAAAAATTTTGTCAAGGATGAAGAGTTTTGCGTCCTCCACTCCTTTACCAGCTTGATAAGGAAACTGTAAAGGGTCAAGATTTTCAAACACCAAGGAAACAAGTTCATCTTTTAGAATTCTTTCAAAGGTTTTCATTACCAACGACGTTAAGGCAACAGGTCTAAAGTCATTCAGTTCTTTCGGATTTTTGGATTTAGGAACAGAGATTATAGTTGAAGTTTTCCATATCACAGAAAGCTGGCAATGATCAGCACATGTCCGAAAAAGTGTAGAGAAAACTCCACTAAGCTGATCAGCACAGTAACGAAGAGTGCGACCACAGATAGAATCTGGACCAGCTGCCTTCCTCATATTAGTTTTCTTCAGTAATGCTGTCACCTGATCCTGACATATTACAAAATCACATTGAGGTACAAGAGAATCTTTAAGCATGTTAACATTACAAGTGAAGTCAGACCTTTCAAACCGAGAGAAAAAGAGATTGAAAGTGTTTGACAACTCAGCATCAATGACTCCATTAATGCCGATGTGCTGCTTGGTCTCACTGGCATTCTTATTTATAGAAGCCATTGACTTCATACCTTGCCAGGCTGCTCTAAAGTCACCAGAGCTGAACTGCATTTCTATTTTATTTTTATGATTAGTTTTTGCTCTGGCTATTTCTCTCTTCACCTCTCTGGAGACAGCCTTTTTCTCCAGAGGATCTCCTGTGTAAAAAATCCTTTTCTTTTTGTTGATAACCGTTTTAAGTTCCTTAGTTACCCAAGGTTTGTTATTTGGATAAATAACAACCTTTTTTGTTGGTAAAACCGAGTTTACACAAAAAGAAACATAAGAGGAGACAGTGTCACAAAGTTCATCAACATCTTCACAAGAATCATAGAAGCAATGGCAGTCCGTGCTCTCAAAGCATGCCTGAAGAGACGAGATACCGTCCTCAGACCAGGTTTTAACCTCCTTCTCTCCACACTGAAGGCGTCTGAAGGACGGTTTATACACAGGCAATCGAATAACACTATTATGGTAAGATGCACCGAGAGAGGGCATCGGCACAGACTTGTAAGCGTCGCTCAAAGAGCCGTAACATAAGTCAAGGGTGGAATTTTTATTAGTCGTGGCGCAAGTCACGTACTGTTCGTAGGTCCTCAACGTCCTGCTCAGGGTGCAGTGATTAAAATCACCAAGGATGAATTTAGAAGCATCCGGGCAGATCGAATCTAGTCTGTGTGTCACATCCGCGATCAGCTGTGCCGCTGCAGATGCGTTTGCTCGCGGGTGAATGTAAACAAGCGTGAAAAAAAAGTTGTTGAAATTCACGCGGCAAGTAATAAGGGCGCAGTGAGACAGACAACAGTTCAATATCAGGGGTACATAAATTTTCCAACCACAACGGTGTTACAGTACCTCTGGTTAACGTAAAAGCACACTCCTCCTCCTCCTCGGCTCTTCCCCGTAGTCTCCGGGGACCGGTCCAGCCGAAATGGGCTACCGAACCCACTTATGGACAGGTCCTCGTCCCGGTCCGTTTCACTGAGCCAAGTTTCAGTGAACACTAACATGCAGGTTTCCTTGATTTTGTGCTTGAATTTGGCCCATGTCTCCAGCTCGTCCACCTTGTTCCTGATGGACTGGACGTTGGAGAGCAGGACCGTAGGCAGTGGAGGAAGCCGGCGCCGGTTGTCCAGGCTCAGGTGCTTCAATCTCCGACATAACCTTTCCCTCCGTCCTCTTCTGCGTCTGGTCCGGAGAGATGGACACTTTTCTGGGCTGTACGGACTGAAGAGTTCTGCTGGTATTCCCACTGGGACGTCTCCTTTAGCCCAGGTCCGCAGAGAAAGTAGTAACTCTCGGCTGAGAGTGATGCTGCTCCCAGGGCTGCTATGGTGTCTAGCCGCTCAGTGACAAAGAAGCGCCCATGACAGCGTCACGAGGCATGATAGTGCATATAACTGTGCAAATGAGCCCAAAGTCCACATACCGAGACATACACAAATCACCACGCACACACAGGACAGCTTAAAAACATTTAAAACCAGCTAAAATTGGTTAAAAAACGTTAAAAAACAAGCCAGGTACAGCTGCTTCGGGTCGCACGCTGTGAAGCGCCCCGGAACCGGAATAAAAACGGAAAAATCCATCCTTCCCTCAATAATCATTCTGTTACAGGCTTTAGAAAGATATTCTTTAAAACGTATTAAACATTCCATCCTTGCCTTTAAAGAATCATTCCGTTACAGGCTTTAGAAAGATATTCTTTAAAACGTATTAAACATTCCGTCCTTGCCTTTAAAGAATCATTCCGTTACAGGCTTTAGAAAGATATTCTTTAAAGCTTATTAAACATTCCATCCTTGCCTTTTAAGAATCATTCTCTCATAGGCTTTAGAAAGATATTCTTTAAAATGTATTAAATATTCCATCCTTGCCTTTAAAGAAAATATTATCCTGTCATAGGCTTTAGAAAGATATTCTTTAAAACTTCTTTAGGCATTCCATCCTTGCCTTTAAAAGATGATGTCATCCTTTAAAACTTATTAAACATTCCATCCTTGACTTTGATGATGCCATCCATTTAAGCTTATTAACATTAAATCCTTGCCGTAGAAGATTTGCATCCTTGCCTCTAAAGAATGTATCAATCTGTCATAGAATTTAGAAAGATATTCTTCAAAACTTGTTAAACATTCCATCTTTGCCTTTAAATATGAAGTCAGCCTTTAAATATTCCATCTTTGCTTTTAAAGACAATGCCATCCTTTAAAGCCTAAAGCCTTCCATCCTTGCCTTATGCATGTAGGCCAGTCAAGGCCTCCAGTTGTCATCCCAGTCCAACCAGTACACCATAAGGGTCATTGTCTAAACAGTAAATCACTGTGTCCTTGGAAAGCATGTTAATAACATGAGGGAGAAAAGCTGCTGGCTAACTGGCCCCCATTCATTCCTATTGGGGATTGGGATACAGAGGCACAGAGATGATGGAGACAGACTGTTAATGCAGAATTCTGGTACATGGATTTAAGTGGAGCAATGTGATATCTGATTGACCAGAACAGATCCAGAGTAATACGTTGTTTAAAATCCATAGATCTTGTGGCCCCCTTGGAGCCTGCGGGCAGATGCCTGCCTTTGCCTGGTAGTAAACCCCTGATTATCCTGACTGTAGACCAGTGTCACTCAACCCTGCTCAGCCAAAGAGCCAAACTGTTGAAAAATAGCTTTGCGAGAGCCACAGTCTAAGTGGTGAAAAGTGGCAATTAAAATTAGTTAAGTGTGGCAAAAATGGTCAAAAAGCGGCAAACACTGGGAGAAAAAAGGCAAAAATGGGTGGGAAATGACCAAATAATGAGTCAAAAGTGGCAAAAATGTTGCAAAAAATGAGTGGAAAGTGGCTTAAATGGGCAAAAACTAGAAAAAAGGTGAGAAAAATGGGCAAAAAGTGGCATTTAATCGCAAAATGCAGCTTAAATGGGCAAGAAGTGGCAAAAGAGGCAAAAAATTTCAAAAAACAGGATCAAATTGACAAAAAGTGGAGAAAAGTGACAAAAATAGATGGCAAAAATTTGCTTAAAGCAGCAAACACTGGGAGAAAAGTGGCAAAGAAGGGGTGAAAAGTAGCAAAAAAAGAGTAACGGGTGGCTAAAATGGTCCTAAAGTGGCAAAAATGTGGAGAAGAGTGAGTGACAAGTGACCAAAATAGGCAAAAATCAGAAAAAGAAGGTGGGAAAAATGGGCAAAAAAAAGAAAGATTGGCAAAATGGGAAATTTGTGGCATTTAATTGCAAACGGCAGCTTAAATGGGAGAAAAAAGGCAAAAATGGGTGGGAAATGACCAAGTTATGAGTTGAAAGTGTCAAAAATGTTGCAAAAAATGAGTGGAAAGTGGCTTAAACGGGGCAAAAATCTAAAAAAAGTTGAGAAAAATGGGCAAAAAGTGGCATTTAAATGCTAAAGGCAGCTTAAATGGGCGAGAAGTGGCAAAAAGAGGCAAAAATATTCAATAACAGGATCAAAGTGACAAAAAGTGGAGAAAAGTGACAAAAATAGGTGGCAAAAATTTGCTTAAAGCAGCAAACACTGGAAGAAAAGTGGCAAAAAAGGGCAGAAAGTGGCAAAAAATGGGTGAAAAGTGGCAACAATGTGGAGCAAAGTTAGTTAGTTAGTTAATTAGTGACTAAAATGGGCAAAAATCAGTAAAAATGTGGGAAAAATGGGCCAGAAAAAGAAAGATTGGCAAAATGTAAAATTAGTGGCATTCAATTGCAAAAGGCAGCTCAAATGAGTGAAAAGTGGCAGAAAAAGGGCAAAAAATTGCAAGAACCTGGATAAAAGTGTCAAAAATGGGCTAAAAGTAGTTAAAATGGAAAAAAGAAGCAACAAAAATTGCAAATAAGGTCAATGGAAATATACCTACAAAAATAGAGGTTGACAATTAAAGCCTACTGTGTAAGTGTGGGGAAACTGATTAATGTTACTTGCAATGGATAATTTCTGAGTTAAAATTTTCCTTTTTAAGGTTTCCTTGGGGAATAATATTTCAAATTAAGACATGAAAGAGCCACACGTTGAGTATCACTGCTGTAGACGGTGAAAGAGCGGGATCATGGGATGGATTTTATTGAAACTCCTGTATAGGGGCCAGCCTTTAATCATGTTCTATTTTGAATGTTTAGGATGGAGTTAAATCCCTTAATTCCATTTTCCAGGACAAATTTGAGGAACATTGTTTTTTGGTTTGTAAAATGATATGGATGCTATGCAGCCAGATGTTGGCAGTATTATCAGATTTTCTGTTGTTTTTGGTAGAATGTAGGAGCTTGTAGATATTCTAAACATGCTGACCACTAGCAGACCTCCATGCTGACGCTCAGAGGTCAGAGGTCAGATCAGCCTCCTGCTGTCGAAAGTCTGAGCTGAATATCAGGGATTGATTCTAATTCACTCTCAGACGCTCTTTTTCTTCTTACATCCTTGAACATCAGAAACAAAACTGCCTGAATATCTCTAAAGGTCTCTGTGGGTCTGTTCTTGATAGGGACTGGTAGAGTCCGGTAACAGGATGGATGTCTCATGTGCCAGTTTAATGATGCTGGTGTTTTTACATCATTTCTGCAGCTGTAACGCCCCAAAGTGCAAACATTTTATCTTTTACCATGAAAACAGACCGGCGTGTGTCTAACTGGTTACTCCTTCTGCCCTTAAAAGAAGATTAACTATTTAGGCACAGCAGATAACATTGATCACTGATTGATTTGCATATTTGCTCATGTTGGCTCTAATGTTAAACTGATGCATCAGTGCATCCTCTGTCCAGACTTCTCCTTGTTTCATAACATGAAGAGTTAAACGTCTCCCTCCTCTGTCCTTTTCTCTCTCAGGAGTCTGAGTTCGTGTGTCTGGAGTTTGATGAGGCCAAAGTCAACCAGGTGCTGAAAAAGATGGCCGACATCCAGAGGAGCATCGACAGCGTGGTTCAACGTACCTGAGGCTCTGAGAGAGCGTTTATGGCTGAGAGAGACATGCGGTCCTTCATGGAGGGTGTTTCCTCTCTGCGTTCCTGTTCAGCCTGTTCGACAGCTTCTCTCACCACTCAGACTTGTTCAGATCTGAAAACCTCCACATCCAACAGACTCAGAGAGGATCTACCGTGGATGTAGGTCATGTTTAGACCTGTTCCCAGCTGACTCTGATGGCTTTTCTGACTCTTTAATGGACCAGAAACTGTTTTTATAATGGGAACCTTCACTGTCCTCCTTTTTCAATATAAAGTGTCCTGCCTCTCCCTAACAGCGAAAAATACCACTCAGTCTTTTAAAGTGAAAGGGAGGGGAAGATCCAGTTAGAGCAGGAGGTTCTGGATTAAAGGCCTTTGCACACCATTGACAAGTTCATTTCCTGAAATTACTCTCATGTAATTAGCTTTTTTTCATGTTAGCATGTTAATACAAGCCTCTCTTAATGTTGATTTTTCCAAGACAGAACTCACCTGTTTGTGTAAGTAAAGTGACGCACAGCAGTGAGGTCAGACCTCTCAGAGTCTGGAGTGTGTAATAGCAGCAACATGCAGCGAGCGGCTCTGATCGGCTCTGATTGGCTCTGATTGCCCTGTCAGTTTATATTTTAGTTACTAAAGCCTTTCTGTGGCCTGAACAGTCTTGATGTGTGGATGAATTTAACTGAATGTGGGCTCAAACCAGGTTTAGTTAGTTAGTTTGATGTTTTTGGTTGGTGTTCAGGTTTAAGGCTGAAGAGGAGGGTGATGTTCCATCTCATAATTCCTCCTCTGGATGTGCAGGATTATAATCCAGTGGATGTTTATGCTGTGGGATTATTGTGATCTCATATCCAGGATTCTCTTACTAATGGGATTTAAAGCTTGGATGCTGAATCAGAGGTGTGTCTGTGTTTTTAATCTGATGTTTTTATGGTTCTTCTTCATGATTTTGATTTTAAAGGTGCAGTGTGTGATTTTTAGATCTTGGTATGAATGAGTCCGAGTATGTAGAAGTACCCATCCATCCAGCTTCTTGCACCTATCCGGGCTGGGTTGCAGTGACAGCAGGCTAAACGAGTCCTCCCAGACCTCCCTGAGGGGTTCCCAGACCAGACTGGAAAAGTAATCCCTCCAGCATATTCTGGGTCTACCAAGAGGTCTCCTCTCAGCCGGACATCCCCGGAATAACTCCAGAGGAAGGCGCCCAGGAGGATCCTGATTCACCTGAACCACCTCAGCTGGCTCCTTTCTTTGTGATGGAGCAGCTTCATCCTCATGGCCCAGATATTAACAGACCTGTATTTAAGATCATTTCAAAAACCTTTGAGCTCACTCACCAATAGTCAAGAAAAAAATAGCTGTAAAATGTCTTAAGAAAGCATTCTTTATTTAAAATATCAGATTATCAGTGAAATTACCTTGGTTATAAACTCAACCATTTAATCATTATTAATATCCTCATCTATGAAGCTCCAGATCTGTTATTAGCTGATAACTGAGGCTCTTTCACATACTCCACCACTGACCTCTGTGAGTTTGTGCTGATTTTTTTCAGTTTAACAGGAACAATAACCAAACTTCTGCCTTAGTGAGGTCATAATTCTGCCAGATTATAACATCCTGTATAGAGCTGTTAGGTGCATAAACATAAAGATTATTGAATCTTTGTTTAAACCTCCTGTTGTCTCCGGGTTAATTTGACCCAATTGTGAAAATTAAAATATAACTTTGGTTTTATCCAAATAGTTGCCTGGAAATGACATGGATGATTCCACTTTATTCTCTTTGCTAGTAAAAGTTAATTTTTAACATTTCTGTTGAACTGTATGTGTTCAATAAAAGTTTATAGCATCTGTAGTCTTCCTGGGTTTGACCCAGCCACATTTAGTAGTGCAATGGATGACACATTACACTTTCCAGCACAAATACATACAAACACACACACACACACACAGAATGACCTCAGGCAGACACACAACAGGTGTGACTTTTCTCTGGTGTTGAAAAGTTTTAAATGGCTTCAAAACAACATCCTGACTAAACTTTGACATTTACCAGGCTGAGATATTCATCAGCTAGTGTGACTCCGATCATCATAACCATTGTTGAGATAATTCAGAATTTCTGCTTTTTAACTTAAAGAAGAGGTCTATCATACCATAAAGAACAAAAACAAATGTAAAATACATGTTAACCTGTTGGAAACAAGATTACTATAAAGGTGAAACTAAAAAATTGGTGATCATTTTATACCTCCTGCTTTATTAGCATTCAAACAAGACCGGGTCAATTTGACACAGGAGGACAAAAGGAACATAATTTAGTAAATGGGAGGACAGTACGAGGGTTAAGGGTTTGATTTCAGGCAAATAAGTTCTGTAAGATTAAAAAACCAGTCAGAAACTGTGCAGAGGTGCAGCTTTTCTGGCTGATGCTGCACATCCAAACCGATCACATAACGGCTGTGGTAAAAAGACTTCCACGAAGGATGCACTGGTGTGTCCTCGGTCTAAGCTCCTCCAGGAGCCTCCCCTCTTCTCCATCCTCGCCTCCTCTAGGAGCCTCCTCTCCTTCATCTGCGCCTCCTCTCTCCTCCATCCTTGCCTCGTCCAGGAGCCTCCTCTCTCCTTCATCCTCACCTCCTCTCTCCTCCATCCTTGCCTTCTCCATGAGCCTCCTCTGTCCTCCATCCTTGCCTTCTCCATGAGCCTCCTCTCTCCTCCATCCTTACCTTCTCCAGGAGACTCCTCTCTCCTCCATCCTCACCTCCTTCATGAGCCTCCTCTCTCCTCCATCCTTACCTTCTCCAGGAGACTCCTCTCTCCTCCATCCTCACCTCCTTCATGAGCCTCCTCTCTCCTCCATCCTCACTTCCTCCAGGAGCCTTCTCTCTCTTCCACCCTAGCCTCCTCCAGGAGCCTCCTCTCTCCTCCATCCTCCCCTCCTCTCTCCTCCATCCTCGCCTCCTCCTTGTGAATTTAAGTTGTTGGAAGATCCTTCCCCATGGCGGAGGGAGAATGATTTCCAGGTCAGTGGAGGAGAGAGGAGGTGAGGATAGTGAGAAGCACCCTGGGTCTTTGTATGTGGGTGTCAGACCCCTATCAGACCTCCTCCAACTGAGAAAAAACCAACCAGTCTCTATCTAGAGCTGCAGACCAGCTGAGGGATCAGGAGCTCATCAGTTGATTTACTTCCTGTTCCTCTCAGCCGTGTTCCACTCATTCAGTCTCCTCTGGTTTCAGTTCTGACTTCCTGTGATTATTCTTTATTTTTCATAGTTTTATTTACATTTTTATCTTTTGTTTCACGTTTGAAATCAAAATTTAAAAATATCTGAAATTGTATCAGAATCAAATAAATACTGGGGGGCCTCTGCTCCTCCCCTAAAAATATCCAAATGGTATAGTCCAGTGCTGCAAAATAATGCTAGTAAATTCAGCTTAACCATCGTAAAAATATTGCTCATAAATGGAGACATTATGCTTCAAAAATGCATTAAAATTCACAATTATATGTAAGAATGATGCAACATTTGTTGCTTGGCGAGATTTTTTTTTTTTTGGGGGGGGGGGGTAATATTCTTTCTGGGGGACGAAGATCCCTAGCTACACCCCTGGATGTGGGCCCCTGCCCTCCAAAGTCCGCTCCACGTGCCTGGTTCAGACTTTAGGGAGCCTCGGTTTAACCTGAGGGAGGAGTCAGGGCGGTGCAGCACGCCGAGAGACTGACGCTGACAGCGTCCACATTAGCGCACCTTTGGGACACAACGAGACTTTATCTGTCCATGTGGGAGACTTTAGGACTGATGTAGACTCTGCTGAGGTTGTAGAGAAGGTTACTGCGCGTGCAGCTCTCCAGGAAGCGCCGCCAAAGCACGCGGACAGCCGTGGTTCCTCCGTGGTTCCTCCGTGGTTCACCAGGTGTTGGAGCAGCTGCTGGATCACCGAGGGAGGAGCGGAGAGGTGAGGAACTCGGGACAGGGTTTACTGGAGCTGGGTTTGGACTGTAGAGGAAACTCAGAGTCTGAATGACAAGATCCTCTAGAAGTCTGACTGTAGGAGAGGAACGAGCCATGAGGGAGGGCATCCAGGAGACCAGCTTTAGACCAGACCTCCTCGGCGGGGTCAGATCCTATATGAGCCAGATCAGAGGGTCTCAAACAGGGACCAAAGCATTAGTAGCTTTTTTTGTTGCTCTTTATTCGATTTTAAATATGATCAGTTGAAGAAAAGTAAACACAGGAAGAGGAGGTCCAGGGTTCCCTCAGTGGTGGGATCAGGATGTGTGAGGTCAGAAATAATCAGAGCGCACGTGCTGAATGAGCACAGACACTTAGACACCCTGGTTAGTACTTCCTGTGATTACTCTGACACCTCTGTCTGTGCCACACACTCAGCCCAGCTCTGGAGCCTCCTACTGGACCTCAGTAATGGTCCAGTCCAGTTTCCCAGACTTCAACAGCAGACATTAACCCCTTAAAGCCTGTTAATTCAAATAAAAGCTAGAAAATTCTCATGTGTTGTAACTGGAAAATTCATTCAACCTTCTACCCCTCCCCCGAAAAAAAAAAGCCAAAAAACGACATATGTATTTTTTGTATCACATTTGATACATGAAGGCGTTTTTGGCAACGATGATCCACTGTAGGGCTTTTTTTATAATTTATCTGCATGTATTAAAAATATTTTAAAGTAATTTATTGATCATTTTTATTACATAGAGTTCCCATAAAAGTGTTTATCATATATGATACAATAGGCATGTAGGGGTTAAATGTCATTTTATTTTTATTTTCTTCAACCTTTATTTTGTTGTCCACATATTTCCATCAGATTTATGAAAGAGAGAGCATGAATGATAAATATCACTGATTCTACAGGAACAGGTTCAGAATTTGGCGTTGTTATTTTGTTTACTTCAATAATCTTTTTCTCCCAGCTGAATTTTTAACTAGAACAGGTTTTAATTCAAAATTTTTCCAAATTTCTGCCAGTAATATCTGGATTTTTGTCATGTCCATTTGGCACACTAAAATGCATTTAATTTTTATTTCTTCATTTTAAGGTGAATGTAAATTTTTCAGTTAATCTAATACTGGTATTTAGTAATCATATTCAGTAATAGAATGCATTATCTTCACGTCTTCTTTGATTTCACTCATCTAACAAATCTTGAATCTAACTTTAAGTTTTTCTAACCATACCATAAAAATGTTAAACCACAATAAACACACCTTTTTAAATAAAATGGTTGTATATCCATTTTAATTAGCTGGTATTTTGTCAAATATGCAAAAAACAAAACAAAAACAAAAATATAAAAAAAGCTTTTTTTTTTGGGAAAAATAACACAACCATAATCTCATAGAGTTGATTAACATCTGATAGAGTTGACAAACATCTGAAAGAGTTGACAAACATCTGACAGAGTTGACAAACATCTCAAAGAGTTGACAAACATCTGATAAATTTGACAACCATCTGATAGAGTTGACAACCATCTGATAGAGTTGACAACCATCTGATAAAGTTGACAACCATCTGATAGATTTGACAACCATCTGATAAAGTTGACAACCATCTGATAGAGTTGACAACCATCTGATAGAGTTGACAACCATCTGATAGAGTTGACAACCATCTGATAAAGTTGACAACCATCTGATAAAGTTGACAACCATCTGATGGAGTTGACAACCATCTGCCAGAGTTGACAATCATCTGATAGAGTTGACAATCATCTGCCAGAGTTGACAATCATCTGATAGAGTTGACAATCATCTGCCAGAGTTGACAAACATGTGATAGAGTTGACAATCATCTGATAGAGTTGACAACCATCCGATAGAGTTGACAAACATCTGCCAGAGTTGACAAACATGTGATAGAGTTGACAATCATGTGATAGAGTTGACAATCATCTGATAGAGTTGACAATCATCTGATAGAGTTGACAATCATCTGATAGAGTTGACAATCATCTGATAGAGTTGACAATCATCTGCCAGAGTTGACAATCATCTGATAGAGTTGACAATCATCTGCCAGAGTTGACAATCATCTGATAGAGTTGACAATCATCTGATAGAGTTGACAATCATCTGCCAGAGTTGACAATCATGTGATAGAGTTGACAATCATCTGCCAGAGTTGACAATCATCTGATAGAGTTGACAATCATCTGATAGAGTTGACAATCATCTGCCAGAGTTGACAATCATCTGATAGAGTTGACAATCATCTGATAGAGTTGACAATCATCTGATAGAGTTGACAATCATCTGATAGAGTTGACAATCATCTGATAGAGTTGACAATCATGTGATAGAGTTGACAATCATCTGCCAGAGTTGACAATCATCTGATAGAGTTGACAATCATCTGATAGAGTTGACAATCATCTGCCAGAGTTGACAATCATCTGATAGAGTTGACAATCATCTGATAGAGTTGACAATCATCTGATAGAGTTGACAATCATCTGATAGAGTTGACAATCATGTGATAGAGTTGACAATCATCTGCCAGAGTTGACAATCATGTGATAGAGTTGACAATCATCTGCCAGAGTTGACAATCATCTGATAGAGTTGACAATCATCTGCCAGAGTTGACAATCATCTGATAGAGTTGACAATCATGTGATAGAGTTGACAATCATGTGATAGAGTTGACAATCATCTGATAGAGTTGACAATCATCTGATAGAGTTGACAATCATCTGCCAGAGTTGACAATCATCTGCCAGAGTTGACAATCATCTGATAGAGTTGACAATCATCTGATAGAGTTGACAATCATCTGCCAGAGTTGACAATCATCTGATAGAGTTGACAATCATCTGATAGAGTTGACAATCATCTGCCAGAGTTGACAATCATGTGATAGAGTTGACAATCATCTGCCAGAGTTGACAATCATCTGATAGAGTTGACAATCATCTGATAGAGTTGACAATCATCTGCCAGAGTTGACAATCATGTGATAGAGTTGACAATCATCTGCCAGAGTTGACAATCATCTGATAGAGTTGACAATCATCTGATAGAGTTGACAATCATCTGCCAGAGTTGACAATCATGTGATAGAGTTGACAATCATCTGACAGAGTTGACAATCATCTGATAGAGTTGACAATCATCTGATAGAGTTGACAATCATCTGCCAGAGTTGACAATCATCTGATAGAGTTGACAATCATCTGATAGAGTTGACAATCATGTGATAGAGTTGACAATCATCTGATAGAGTTGACAATCATCTGATAGAGTTGACAATCATGTGATAGAGTTGACAATCATCTGATAGAGTTGACAATCATCTGATAGAGTTGACAATCATCTGATAGAGTTGACAATCATGTGATAGAGTTGACAATCATCTGCCAGAGTTGACAATCATCTGATAGAGTTGACAATCATCTGATAGAGTTGACAATCATCTGCCAGAGTTGACAATCATCTGATAGAGTTGACAATCATCTGATAGAGTTGACAATCATCTGCCAGAGTTGACAATCATGTGATAGAGTTGACAATCATGTGATAGAGTTGACAATCATCTGATAGAGTTGACAATCATCTGATAGAGTTGACAATCATCTGCCAGAGTTGACAATCATGTGATAGAGTTGACAATCATCTGATAGAGTTGACAATCATGTGATAGAGTTGACAATCATCTGATAGAGTTGACAATCATGTGATAGAGTTGACAATCATCTGATAGAGTTGACAATCATCTGATAGAGTTGACAATCATCTGCCAGAGTTGACAATCATGTGATAGAGTTGACAATCATCTGATAGAGTTGACAAATGTGATGGATTTGACAATGGGGACTAAACATAATTGCTTTTATTTGTATTCTTAAACCAAAATAATCATTTTCATGATTTTTATAGATTTGTCAGTTATTATTGGATGTTAGATAAACAGTGTTTTGAAGAGCATGGTCAGGTTTGGGACGAAGGCTGAAGTCCATTAAGCTTTAATAGTTTAGCTGTAGACAGAGAGAATTTTAGCTTAGAATAAGTAGAATTAGGGAGAATTAAGAGTCTGCAGCTAACAAAAGCAATTCAACAGGAATCAGTGAAGGAGAGTGATGTGTAACGCTTTAATCCTTCTTCTGAAATGTGTTTAGTTATGGATTTATTCAAATGAAAATAGTCAGCTCCAGCTGAACATGAGGAAAACCATGTTTGACTAATTCAACAGAATCACAAGTTTTAATCTGTTTATTTAAAGGAGATGGAGCAAATTAAGGAACATAAGTCTAAAACACATAAGAAAACATGCTGGAGTTAGCAAAAGTGCTCTTTTCCATCTGTAGTTCTCTAGCATAGTGGTTCTCATATGGTGTGGCAGGGCACACTAGTGTGCCTAGTAGTGGCAAGTCTAGGTGTGTCCTGGGAATTTGTTCAACCATTTGCTATTAGTACAACTTTATGGCAAGTACTGTGACCAGGCTTGAGCACAGATCTGACTTGGCCCGTGAGCAAAGAACAAAACAAAACAAAACAAAACAAAACAAAACAAAACAAAAAAACAGAGAATGGGGCCCTCCCATGTATTTATTGATATCGGTGTATGTGTAGGGGATCAGCAGCATTTTTGCCATTTTTTTCATCACTTTTAGCCTCTTTTTATCAGTTGTTTGCAACTTTTAATCATTTTACCACTCTTTTGCTACTTTAACCAATTTTTGCACATTATGCCAATTTTCACCCATTTGATTCTTACCTTTGTTTGGCCACTTTTTTGTCCTATTTTGCCCTGTTTTTCACTTTTAACCTATTTTTACTCACTTTTTTGCCAGTGGTAACCAATTATTGCAACCTTTTTGATATTTTCACCAGTTTTTGCCACTTTTAACCCATTATAGTTGGGAATTTTTTTGCCCAATTTTTCATCACTCTTAATCCCTTATAACCACCATTTTGCAACTTTGAACCCATTAATGCAATGTTGTGCCATGTTTGCCTATTTTCACCTTTGTTCTGACACGTTTTTTTCCCATTTTTGCCACATTTTTTCATTCAGTCTTTTTACCTTATTGACACTTTCAGTACATTTTTGCCACTACTAACCCCTTTTTTGGACACTTTTTGCCAATTTTTGCCCATTTTTTACTTTGTTTAACCACTTTTTGCCCACTTTTGCCATGTTTTTCCATCACTTTTAACAATATGAATATGGTGCGCCTTGAGATTTTGACTTAACCTTTGGTGTGCCTTGGGCAAAAATGTTTGAAAACCACTGCTCTAGCAGGTACAACATTTACACTGTACAGTACTAAACTTTAACACTCTGACCTCTGACCCTGCCTTTTTACTGTTTACGTTCACTCCATAATACGTAACAAATGCGTCTTTCTTATTCAAGCTTCTAACACAGTTGTTTTCTCCAGTTGCCCTCTTTCAAAATAAAACACCATTTTAATCCAAACATGGGGTGGAGTAGTTATAGCTAAAGGCACAATGAACACAGCAGAGCTACGCGGCTAACGCTACCCTGTTAGTGTGAATACATGTGAGTTTACATCAGGATTAATATGTTCAGAATAAATGCTAGCCTTCTGATCTGTCTGTAAATGTTAACCAGGATGAATGCTGGCGGTGGGTAATTGGTCGTCAAACATTTCTGTCATGAAATGTGGTCTGATCTCTCTCTGGAGTTACAGTATTTGTTGTCACTTTTCAATCAAGGAACTATAAAATCACAACAGAGTCAGAATGTGGACATTTATAGGACAATCAACGGTATGGCGGGCTTACAACATTTGAATGCTACGTTACTTGAACAAGGTCGTGAGGGGATTTGGTCTGTTGAAGCCTCTTCTGTCCTTAATCCTTGTGTTCTTTATTTTAGATGGCTGCAGCAGAAACATCCGTTCTTCATGAGGACGTTCTTCTTCTATCAGCTCCTCCATACGAGTCTCAGTGATGTCACGATATCCAACAACCAAACTGACCAATCATTGCTTCTACTACAGGTAAAATAACAGATCAAAGTTCACAAAATAAAACACATCACCATCAGCCCCTAATCTAAACAAGCCAGAGACACATTGAATCCATCTCTGTCTTTTAAAGTGACACAGAAGTTAAATCTTTCCAGAAAACAATCCTTTAAAAATCCAGTGACACGTTTTTTTAGTGGCTATGAGAGGGTCTGCCCACAGAGTAGGCCAGGTCCCTGATAAACCCAGAGAATGGCCCCTGATAAACCCAGAGAATGGCCCCTGATAAACCCAATGAATGGCCCCTGATAAACCCAGAGAATGGCCCCTGATAAACCCAGAGAATGGCCCCTGATAAACCCAGAGAATGGCCCCTGATAAACCCAATGAATGGCCCCTGATAAACCCAGAGAATGGCCCCTGATAAACCCAGAGAATGGCCCCTGATAAACCCAGAGAATGGCCCCTGATAAACCCAGAGAATGGCCCCTGATAAACCCAGAGAATGGCCCCTGATAAACCCAATGAATGGCCCCTGATAAACCCAGAGAATGGCCCCTGATAAACCCAGAGAGTGGCCCCTGATAAACCCAATGAATGGCCCCTGATGAACCCAGAGAATGGGCCCCTGATAAACCCAGAGAATGGCCCCTGATAAACCCAGAGAATGGGCCCCTGAAAAACCCAATGAATGGACCCTGATAAACCCAGAGAGTTGACCCTTATAAACCCAGAGAGTGGACCCTTATAAACCCAGAGAATGGGCCCCTGATAAACCCAGAGAATGGGCCCCTGAAAAACCCAATGAATGGACCCTGATAAACCCAGAGAATGGGCCCCTGAAAAACCCAATGAATGGCCCCTGATAAACCCAGAGAATGGACCCTGGTAAACCCAGAGAATGGCCCCTGATAAACCCAGAGAATGGGCCCCTGAAAAACCCAATGAATGGCCCCTTATGAACCCAGAGAGAGGACCCTGATAAACCCAGAGAATGGACCCTGATAAACCCCAATTTTCTTTTAGTGTAAACGCCTTTTTTGCTGCTCTATCACCCCTTTCACTGCTGTAGCAGCCCATTTTTTTTTTTTTTTAACTTTTTACACATTTTGACACCTGTAATCATTTTCTGGCACATTTTAACCCCTTTGTAGCATATTTCTGCCTGCAGCCTTTGCTAAAAGATGCCTAAAAATCGATACAGAAACCTCCAATTGCAATGCAAACACAATGACCCACAAAGCAAACAAGCTGCAATCAATGACGTGATCGATTATCCTCTGTTGTCATTTTTAATACATGTAAATCCTGGTGATGAAACTGTATCTCAATATCAACATGGCTGCAGCAGCCATGTCCCTGCATGGACTCTGAGACGCCAACTACAACCTTCTACCTGCTGCCAAATCTAACGTACAGCTCAGAGGGTGAAATGAGCCCATGCAGCACGGAGACGACAGTTTTGGAGACGTTTAGAGTTGATTTCATAACTCTGCCTGTACTTGAGCAGGGTAGCTCCACATACCGGGCTAAAGTGCACATAAATGGTGGGGATGCTGAGTAAGCATCCACGCTATTGAAATTTGCGTCGGCCATTTTGTTTATTATTACTCTTCTGCGCCGGCTCTTTCCTCCTTCATACTTCGTCATATCGACACAGTATGAACTTTAAAAAAATTCTGTTTTTTCATCATTCGACTGCCATATCTTTTCTCATTTCTAACTTTTATAATTTTTAAAATATTTAGCTTTGTTTGACAATGTTAAACAGATGGAAAAATTTCACAAATCTGCACTTTTCTTTTTAACTCTTCATAACTTTGGCATTCCTGGGGCTATTTTCACTATTCTGCTGTCATATATTTTGCTATTCTTGACTGCTTTTTGCCCATTTGAGTCACTTTTCACTAATTTTTTGCCACATTTGGACCATTTTATGTCACCTATAACTCATTGTTGTCACTTCTCACCCATTTTTGCTATTTTCTGACCCCTTTTCCACTTTTCCTCACCCCTTTTCACCTATTTTTGTTGCTATTTGACCATTTTTGCCACCTTTAGCTTATTGTAATTTCACTTCAAGCTGTTTTTATCCTTTTTTAGCTATTGAATGCCATTTTCAGCTACTTTTATGCCATTTGATGCTATTTTTTTGCTATTTTTAACTATTTTAAGGCTACTTTTAGCTATTCTTAAACTATTTTCAGCTATTTTTTGGCTACTTCCAGATATTTTAGGTCATTTTCAGCTTATTTAGGCTACTTTCAGCTGTTTTTATCCTTTTTTTAGCTATTGAATGCCATTTTCAGCTACTTTTATGCCATTTTATGCCATCTTATGCTATTTTTATGCTATTTCCAGCTGTTTTTGTGCTTTTGGCTATTTCCAGCAGTTCTTCCACAATTCAGCTCTCAGCATCCCCATGCAGTTTCAGCTGAAATTGCAGTTTTGATCTAGTTTTCATGAATAAAATCACCCTGATGTTAAGATATAGAAACGGTGCAGACATGACGGATGTCCCTGCTGACATCATTAATGCTCCTTAAACAAGGATGTGATGTTTCCTGGAGGAAAACTGATAGAGATCTGACATTTTCACTGCTGTATAAACCCCGTTGGACCGACTCAGAGTTAATACGTACATGCTCCTCTCAATAAACAATGACAGGGACGGCTGCCAGCAAACTACAGTCATGTGGACGGCTGAATTAGAATGGTATGATTCCTGACTGACGCTGTTAGAGGAGGAGGAGGAGGAGGAATGTTCTGGAGCCATTCCTGCAGGATTAGAGATTTAAAACAGCAGCCTGTCTGAGCTCTGAAACTGTGGGAAAAAGAGAAAATGACTGTTCTTTCTGTGGTTCCTCCACTTTTATTCAGGCTGCACCTCTCTAGTTTTTCACCCTCATTAAGGACAGTTCATAACACCAGTGCTGAGTCATCAGATACCAATTTACTGCTTTTGAGTATGTGTCTATTTATAGTTTATTTTAATGTCCCCAGTGAGAACAGAACCAACCTCCACCACTTGAATAACCTCCCATGTAACATTTCTGTGGCTTAGCCTTCCCCAGGTTGATGGGGGTGATGCCAGCATCTCTGATACTTGTCTTTAGGGTTGGTAGCTCAGTTAGAGATGCACCGATAGTGAAAAATCAGAGTCAGTTCTCATGTTTAACATTTTAGACAATTGCATGTGTCAGAGTAAGGCTCGACAGACACTACAGGATCTTCGGCCTGGTTTCAGGTAAGAATTTCCTCTCTTGACGATTGTGGGGGCGTATCCCAAGCGGAGCCTTGTCACAAACGATTATTTCTCTGAATAACCCTCGTGTGTGTGGTGTCAGGACGATTTTTACTGCTCCAAATCACGTTGTAGCCTCCAAGATCCCGAATTGTAAATATCAAACATGTTTGATTGTTTGTAAAAACAATGCCTTAACTGTGAACTCCTGGATGACCCGATGATAAAGAACATGATAAGGTGCTCTATCAGTGGACAACACTGACTAAGTGCCCTCCTTGGTTCAAAGTTCACTTTGCTATCCCTGTGAAGAGCACTTTAGTAGTCAGCAGTCAAACATGTATCCAGACAATCATGAATGCAACATAAAGACACCCTAAATAACTACTCAGTAAGACAGTCGGCAATTACAACAACACTGACAGCAGTAAATGTAGCGCAACAAACTCTGTTATTGAGCACTTTGTTCAATACCAAAAGTGAAGATATAATTCTTAACAAACATGCGGTTGCAGCAGGCAGAGCAGACACACCCTCATCAGCTCAACAATGTGGTTTTCAACATGTTTTTGCCCTCGGCAAACCTGACAGCAAGCCAAGATCACACGGCACACCATATTCATATCTATAATAATGAGCTCAATGTCTGCCTTTACAAGCCTCCCAGGGCCTGCTGCTGAGAAGTATCCCCACAGCATGACGCTGCTGAGAAGTATCCCCACAGCATGACGCTGCTGAGAAGCATCCCCACAGCCTGATGCTGCTGAGAAGCATCCCCGCAGCCTGATGCTGCTGAGAAGCATCCTCACAGCATGATGCTGCTGAGAAGTATCCCCACAGCATGATGCTGCTGAGAAGCATCCTCACAGCATGATGCTGCTGAGAAACATCCCCGCAGCCTGATGCTGCTGAGAAACATCCCCGTAGCCTGATGCTTCTCAGCAGCATCAGGCTACGGGGATGCTGCTGAGAAGCATCCCCACAGCCTGATGCTGCTGAGAAGCATCCCCGCAGCCTGATGCTGCTGAGAAGCATCCTCACAGCATGATGCTGCTGAGAAGTATCCCCACAGCATGATGCTGCTGAGAAGCATCCCCGCAGCCTGATGCTGCTGAGAAGTATCCCCACAGCATGATGCTGCTGAGAAGCATCCCCACAGCCTGATGCTGCTGAGAAGCATCCCCACAGCCTGATGCTGCTGAGAAACATCCCCGCAGCCTGATGCTGCTGAGAAGCATCCTCACAGCATGATGCTGCTGAGAAGTATCCCCACAGCATGATGCTGCTGAGAAGCATCCCCACAGCCTGATGCTGCTGAGAAGCATCCTCACAGCATGATGCTGCTGAGAAACATCCCTGCAGCCTGATGCTGCTGAGAAACATCCCCGTAGCCTGATGCTTCTAAGCAGCATCAGGCTACGGGGATGCTGCTGAGAAGCATCCCCGCAGCCTGATGCTGCTGAGAAGCATCCCCGCAGCCTGATGCTGCTGAGAAGTATCCCCACAGCATGATGCTGCTGAGAAGCATCCCCACAGCCTGATGCTGCTGAGAAGCATCCTCACAGCATGATGCTGCTGAGAAACATCCCCACAGCCTGATGCTGCTGAGAAGCATCCCCGCAGCCTGATGCTGCTGAGAAGCATCCCCGCAGCCTGATGCTGCTGAGAAGTATCCCCACAGCATGATGCTGCTGAGAAGCATCCCCACAGCCTGATGCTGCTGAGAAGCATCCCCGCAGCGTGATGCTGCTGAGAAGCATCCCAGCACAATGATGCTGCCACCATCGTGCTCCACAGTGGGGATAGTGTGTTTGTGTTTCAGCTATTTTTAGGCTATTGTAAGCTTTTTTAGGCTACTTTCAGTCATTTTTATCCTATATTTAGCTTTTGAATGCCATTTTCAGCTACTTTTATGCTATTTTATGCTATTTTTTCTCTATTTTTACCTTATTTTATGCTACTTTCAGTTTTTTTTAGACTATTGTCAGCTTTTTTGGGCTACTTTCAGCTGTTTTTATCCTTTTTTTAGCTATTGAATGCCATTTTCAGCTACTTTTATTCTTTTTCAGCTATTTTAAGGCTACTTTCAGCTGTTTTCACTTTTTTTTAGCTATTGAATGCCATTTTCAGCTACTTTTATGCTATTTTCAGCAAGGCTATTTTCAGCTATTTTTAGGCTACTTTCAGCTGTTTTTATCCTTCTTTGTCTATTGAATACCATTTTTAGCTGTTGCATTGTGTGTTTGTGGTGATGTCAGTGTTTGGCGTCTTGTCTGATGGTCTAAAAGCTCCATCCTGGTCTCATCAGACCAAAGAACTTTCTTCCTCTTGACCATGGAGTCTCCCACAGTCCTTCTGGTGAACTCTAGTCCAGATTGAATCTGAGTTTTCTTCAACAGTGTCTTTCTCTTTGCCACTCTCCCATAAAGCTCTGACTGGTGAAGAACCCAGCCAACAGTTGTTGTCTGCAGAGTCTCTCCCATCTCAGCTGCTGAAGCTTGGAACTCCTTGAGAGTAGTCATAGGTGTCTTGGTGGACTCTCTCACTAGTCTCCTTCTTGCACGCTCACTCAGTTTGTGAGGACGGTCTGATCTAGGCAGATTTACACATGTGACATATTCCTTCATTTCTTCATGATGGATTTAACTGAACTCTGGAGGATGTTCAGAGACTTGCAGATGTTTCTGTCTCCATCCCCTGACTTAGACTTTTCAATAACCTTTTCTTCATGGTAGCCATGAATACTGATGAGCCAGTGACTGGTCCTTTTAGACACAGGTGTTTTTATACTACGACCACTAAGACAATTTCACTGACCTCAGGTGATCCTCATTTCTCTAACTTATTTTTATTGTCGTCATTTTTCAGGTGCAGAGGCGGCCAGCATGCCTATGACCTGCAGGAAAGCGATCTTTCTCTGTGTGATGTTCTTCTGCCTCTTCATGGTCGTCACATGGATGCACAGGCAAGACCAAAGCGGCCAGAAGATCCGCATCCCAACTGAGAGGTTTTGGCGCCAGACTGTCCTTAGCAAATCCTTCTGGAACCGAGAGCAGCAGCTCCTGGACTTTGCCTACAACTCCATCTTAAACTCTGCACACTCTGATGGTGATTCTGTCATCGAGCTGCCTGATTGGCTGAATGATACTGGACCGCTTGACAGCTGTGCGCCAGACCACAGAATCCCCATGCAGGTCCCAGACTACAACACCCTGCCTGAGCGCTTCCAGGATTTCCTGTTGCACATGCGCTGCAGGTCGTACCCTCTGCTGATAAACCAGCCACACGTCTGCGATGAAAATCCCTTCCTGCTTCTTGTGGTTAAGTCTCTGACCTCGCACTTTGATCGGCGCCAAGCTATCAGGGAAACCTGGGGACGAGCGGGCGTCTTAGCCAATCACACTGTAGCAGTGGTCTTCCTGCTAGGGAACACTATACCCTCGGATCACCAACCTGACCTGCAGGAGCTGCTGGTCCACGAGGCGGCGCTCCACAGAGACATCCTTCAGTGGGACTACAGGGACACGTTCTTCAATCTGACCGTAAAGGAGGTCCTCTTTCTACGGTGGTTCAACCAGCACTGTCCCCACGCCAGGTTCGTCCTCAAAGGTGATGACGACGTCCTCGTAAACACGCCACAGATCATGGAGCTCCTGCAGAACATGTCCGACAGCAGAGTGAAGGATTTCTTCATAGGGGACGTCATCAAGAACGCCAGCCCTCACAGGAACCTGAAACTAAAGTATTCTGTCCCGGAGAGTGTATATGTAGGGAGTTACCCGCCCTATGCTGGAGGAGGAGGGTACCTCTTCTCTGGAGAGTTGGCGTTCCGCCTTTACACTACATCCCAGCAGGTGGCGCTGTATCCCATAGACGACGTCTACATAGGGATGTGTCTGCAGAAACTCGGCGTGGTCCCTCAGAAACACTCAGGCTTTAGGACGTTTGGCATCGACAAGAAACACAGAGACAACCCGTGCGTTTACCGCGGACTGATGCTGGTTCACAGCCTGACGCCGCAGGAAATGCTGAGCGTCTGGCCGTGGATCATCCACCCTGAGCTGGACTGCCAGTGAAGCTCTACATTCATCGGGCTCTTTCTGGATATGACTACCGTCAGCTGAATCTGTTGTTGCTCACCACAGATTCTAACATTCTTTTCTGTTGCTTTTGGCTGGTTTCACTTGAAAACGATGTTGGGCAACAGAGCCTCTGGTTGGTGACACTACCCAGTCTGCTTGGTCTCATTGGCTATTCAGAGTTTTTCTGTCAGAGTTAGTCTGGACTCATAAATATCAAATATGTTTAATACAGTGCTTTCCAAACTTTTTGCCCAAGGCACAGCTAAGGTTAAGCCAAAATGTCAAGGCACACCATATTTAAATCGATACAAAATAGACTTTTTAAGTAATGTTACAGTCAAAGTGGCCCATAAGTGGAGATAAAGGAGAGAGCTTTCTGGGGCCCAGCCAACTGGGGGATCATGGAGATGGCAAAAGTGGGCAAAAGGTGGCAAAAATGGGTTAAAAGTGGTGAAAAAGCATGAAAAATTGGGTGAAAATTGGTAAAACAAAGCCAGAAATGGGTGAAAATTGGTAAAAAAAAAGTTGCCAAAAAATGGGTTGAAATTGGCGAAAAATTTGTTGAAAGTGTCGAAATAGCGACAGAAATGGGTAACAAGGGCCCTGATGAAAGGGTTTAATGTTGTAAATAGGTGGTAAAAATCAAAAAGGGGCAAATTGGGCAAAAAAGTGGTCAAACAAAGGCAAAAGTGGGCAAAATTGGCAAAAAGGTGGCAAAATAGATCACAGGTGGCAGGAAAATAGCAAAAAAGGGGTTAAAGTTACTAAAAAGTGGTAAAAAGGGGTTAAAAGTGGTTGGAAAAAATGGCCAAACAATAGCAAAAGTGGGTGAAAAGTGGCCAAAAAGGTAGCAAAAATGGGTTAAATGTGGTAAAAAGTTCCAAAAAAGTGGCAGAAATGGGTCAAAAGTAGTAATAGGAAGTGGCAAAAATACAATAAAAAAAACAGCAAAATTTTGTAAGTTGACAAAAGAAGTGGCAAAAATTGGTAGAAAAATTGGTTAACTTGGTTGAAAATAGCATGAATTAATAATTTCAACCCAATAATAGCTTGCCATGCTTTTCAGCTCTAAATGAGGTAACTGTTAGCCAGGATGCTAGCACCAGTGCTACTGATCCAACACACATGCACTGATATCAATAAATCCCAACTGGGAAGGTCCCATTCTCTGGGGTCCGGCTAGATCTGTGGGCGGGCCTGGTTACTTGTCATAAAGTCATAGTAATGGTATGGTACAAATTCCCACGGCACATCTAGACCTGCCTGAAGGCACACTGGTGAGCCTAGACACACCATTGGAGAACGACTTGTTTAATAGATTACACACTGGATCGTTTCTGTTCTTCTTAAAAGTTTTCACTTCCTTTTTGCCTTTTTCTTCTTGTATTTTAAAAAGTAAACAGTGGAGTGAACTTTTTAATACTCATATTAGGGCTGCACCCTGGCCTATGTGGGGAGGGGGGGTGCAGCTGCAGGTGTGTCGGGATAGTTGGGTTAATGTGCTGCATCAGAGCACAGAGAGTGAGAGAAAGGCTGAGAAACCGTTACAGGTGTTTTGTTAATCAGCTGATTGGAGCTTTTTTCAGGACTGAAATAACTGTCCAGAACTGGCCCTGTTATTTCCTCTACTCATTTTCTACAGCTGATCATTTTTGGGGGTCTAGGTGGTGAGATGTGGGGGTCTGGTGTGGCCCTTGGGCCCTCAGTCACTGTTGTAGCGTTTAAACACACAGGTCTATTATTGATTATTATTATATTAAGATTTATTTTTGGCTTTTCATGCCTTTATTACATAGAAGAGGACAGCTGATAGAGCTGGAAACAGGAGAGTGGAGAGAGACATGCGGCAGAAGGCTACAGGCCGGATTTGAACCCGGGCTGCCCGGGCACATGGGTAGCACCTTAGACCAGTGGTTCTCAGCCTTGGAGTTGGGACCCCTTGGGGGTCGTGAGACCCTAAGAGGGGGTCTCCAAATGCCCTAAAAAAGAAGAGAATGTTTGAATTACATTGTTGCCCCTTTCCATCATTTTTTCTGCCTTTTTTGCCACTTCTAAACCAATTCTTGTCACTTAAGCCTAATGTTGTCTCTGTTGACCCATTATTGCCACTATTAACCCCATTTTAACCACATTGACCTAACTGATATAACTATTTTGCCAGTTTAACAAATTCCTGTTATCTGCCAAGATTTTCTTTCTCAGTTAACCTTTTTTTTGCCAGTTTATATCAATTTTTCAACCAATTTCACCAAGTTTCCACCCACTTATGCCAATTTCAAGTCATTTCAGCCACTTTTGAACTCCCTTTTACCTCTATTTATGCCCATTTTTATCAAATTTTTGCCACTTCTAACCCACTTGTGCCACTTTTAAAATCCAATTTCACCATCTTTTCCACCATTTTTGCCATTATTAACCCATTTTAGCTATTTTTGACCTATTTTAATTATTTTTTAACAAAGGGAATTACATTTTTGAGGGCTATTTACTACACAAATGAGTAGAAAATATATTTTTTCTTTGATGAGACTGGTTATTATTCAGGTTAAATATAAAATATATTTATCTCAGCTTATCTTTAAAATGGACCGTGGTTTATTTGTTCTTGCTCTTTTGGATAAAAGCATCTGCCAAATGGCATTGCTGCATTTTGCTGGCCCCCAGTTTTGTCTGGTCCCAGAAAATTCTCCCCTTTATCCCCCCTTATGGGTTCATCCACCTCCAGGTCCAGTGGGGGTCCCCAGTCTTTAGCACCTTTGTTTTGGGGGTCTTGGGTCGGAAAGGTTGAGAACCCCTGCCTCAGACCACTAGGCTATCTGTGCACCCGACAGGTCTATTCAGTACTACAGTGGAGAATAAATGAGCCGTTGGACGACGTCTGCAGATGAAAACTCCCCGTAGATAAACATTATGTAAGAAGAACAGGAAGATAACCTCTGCTCTCATTTACACAGCTCTCTGTAAACACACCGCTGAGCCAGCGTGGATCAACACAAACACAACTACTGTTCAGGAAACAGGATCTGATGTCTGTGGAGGGTCTTCCATGCTCAACTGAAACATGGTCCATAGGGGGACCAGTGGACTTGATTAGGGTTCCTAGAGATGTTCCTTTCCTCCACAAGGCTCATGAGGTCTTCAGTTCAGTCCAGTTGGCCCCTTTGGACCAAGTTTAGGAGGATGTAGTGTTTAAAATTGTGCACTTTGACAACAGTGGTCCAGAGGAGTTGATCATGGATTCCATTATGCATCAGGATCAATCTACGCCAGTGGTTCTCAACTGGTGGGTCGGGACCTAAAAGTGGGTCACAAATGTGTGCCTAGAAAAAAATGGTTGCAACAAAGCAATGACGTACGGAAGCCTTAAGCAGACACGAGTCCATACTTGATTTAACTTTTTCTTGTGATGTATATTTCAGGCTTGTTCTCAAGATTTTTACTTCTCTTCTTTTCTCAGGATAAATCTTCCCGAGGTATTTTCTCAAGAAGTTGCCAAAATTACCGTAATGTCCTAAAAGTGGAGTAAAATAAAATATATGCACTCATTTCCTTTGTAACTGTGATTTTTAGAGAGTAACTAAAGCCCAGATTTCAACCTGAGGTCATAGACCGTAGAAAGAACTGGACTAACCCCGTGTGATGTCAGCCATCTGCTTACAACAGGCGGACTCAAACGGCTCTTTAAGTCAATCCACGGAGGCTTCCATATTGACATCATGGTCTCAACTGAACTTTGGATCAACCTAACAACCCGCCCACCAAGCTTGACTTCCTGTCAGCTAGCTAGCTAGCATTCTGGTTGGCAGAAACGTAGCCTCTGCCTGTCGAGCTATCTGTCAGTCAAATGAGACGCACCAATCAGTCCGCAGTGAGGTTTTTCCTAAATATCATCTAAAGCAGCGTTACTAAACCTGATCAACCAAAAAGCCGAATCGCTGAGAAAAAAAAAATTAACAAGAACTGCAATCTAAGTGGTAGTTAAAATTAGTTAAGGTGGCAAAAATAGTCAAAAAGCGGCAAATACTGGGAGAAAAGTGGCAAAAATGGGTGGGAAGTGACTAAATAATGAGTTAAAATGGTAGAAATGTTGCAAAAAATGAGTAATAAGTGACCAAAATGGGCAAAAATCAGAAAAAAGGTGGGAAAATGGGCAAAACATGGCATTTAATTGCAAGGGCCAGCTTAAATAGGCGAGAAGTGGCAAAAAGGGGCAGAAATTGAAAAAAGCAGGATAAAAGTGACAAAAAGAAGTGGCAAAAACGGGCTAGAGCTGCAAACACTGGGAGGAGAATAGCAATAAAGGGCAGAATTTGACAAAAATGGAAGAAAATTGTCAAGAAATGGTCCAAAAGTGGCACAAAGTGGAGAAAAATGAATGAAAAGTGACTTAAATGGGCGAAAATGAGAATAAAGGTATCAATATGGGAAATTAGTGGCATTTAATTGCAAAAGGCAGCTTAAATGGATGAGAAGTGGAAAAAAAGGGGCGAAAAAATTGCAAAAAGCAGGATAAAAGTTTCAAAAGGGGGAGAAAAGTGACAAAAAGAAGTGAAAAAATGGGCTTAAGCGACAAACACTGGGAGAAAAGAGGCAAAAAAAGCAGAAAGTGGCAAAAAAGGGTGAAAAGTGGTAAAAAAATGAGTTTAAAGTGACAAAAATGGTCCAAAAGTGGCAAAAACTTGAAGAAAATTGAATGAAAAGTGACTTAAATGGGCGAAAATGAGAATAAAGATGGAAATTAGTGGTTTTTAATTGCCGAAGGCAGCTTAAATGGGCGAGAAGTGGCAAAAGGGGAAAATTTCAAAAAGCATGATAAAAATTTAAAAAAGGAGTGGCAAAAATTGCCTGAAAGTGGCAAACACTGGGAGAAAAGAGGCAATAAAGGGCAGAATGTGGCAAAAATGGGAGAAAATTGTCTAAAAAATGAGTTACAGGTGACAAAAATGGTCAAAAAGTGACAAACATGTAGAAAAAAGGGTGAAAGTGACTTAAATGGGCAAAAGTAAGAATAAAGGTGGAAAAAATGGGAAAAGAGTGGCATTTAATTTCAGAAGGCAGCTTAAATGGGCAGGAGGTGGCAAAAAGGGGCAAAAAATTGCAAAAAGCAGGATAAAAGTGTGAAAAGGGGGATAAAAGTGACAAAAAGAAGTAGAAAAATGGGCTTAAAGTGGTAAACACTGGGAGAAAAGTGGCAAAAAAGAGCAGAATGTGGCAAAAATGGGTGAAAAGTGACAAAAAATGAGTTACAGGTGGCAAAAATGTTCCAAAAGCGACAAAAATGTGAAGAAAAATGAGTGAAAAGTGACTTAAATGGGCAAAAATGAGAATAAAGGTGGAAAAAAATGGACAAAAAACATCAAAGAGTGACAAAACGGGAAGTTAGTGGCATTTAATTGCAAATGGCAGCTTAAATGGCCGACAAGTCAAAGACAAGGTGCAAAAAATTGCAAACAGCTGGTTAAAAGTGTCAAAAATGGGCTAAGAGCAGTAAAAATGGGTAAATAAGGGCAATGGAGGTATACAGAGAAAAAGTAGAGGTTGACAGTTAAAGTCTACTCTGTAAGTGTGGGGAACAAACTGATCAGTGTTATTCGTAATGGATGTTTTTTGAGGTCAAATTTTCCTTTTTAAGGTTTTCTTGGGGAATAATGTTTAAAATTAAGAGTTGAGTTTCACTGATCTAAACCATTGTGGTATCCCAGATGTCTTCATCAGAGTTCCTCCCATCCTCAGTGAACAGGTGGGTGACAGAGTGGTAATGATCAATAAGTCCACATGTCTGATTAGTGTGAGACATGCCCCTAATCCTGAGCATCTATTTTTATTTTCTGAGCTCCACCTGGACTACAGATGTGTCCAGGTATTAGGATGGAAGGAGGTTGAGTCCTGATGGTCCTCAGAGCTGATGAAGAACTGTTGGCTGTTTAGATTTACCATGTGGGTTTGTCCTGTAGGTCTCCGGCTCTGGGACCTGGGAAGAGATGCCTCTAAACCCTTTAAACTGGTTTTAGATAAATGGAGAAGGACCAACATTAGTCCTGATCTGGGGCCTCCACATATCTGAGATATGTACTACACTAGATCTCTGTATCTAAACACCAGAGATTAAAGGTTAAATCAAATGCAGTCAGGCTTCCTGTTAGGACTGTATTTATAAATCCAACAGTGCCCCCTGGTGGACAGACTGTAGTACATGGATGAAAAAGAAACCCAATCAGTGACCTGATGAGGTTCAGCTGCTCACACAGAAAAACAAACACAGCTAGACTGAAGCTGAGGATCAACTTGATTTTCTGACAGAGATTTAAAGTTTCAGAGAAAATATTCAGGCGGGAAAATGCCACAGAAGAAAAACTTTGAGAGTATGTGGCTCATATTTCTGCTCATATTTTGGAAACACTGCAGCACACAGGTACGTTTCTCCTTTTCACTGTTGAATCAGGCGCACTGGTTGAGTTTTATAGTATAATGTGTCATACTTTTATTCTACTTATTTATTTTTACCGTTTGGTGTTTTAGGTGAGGGGTGAAGAGGCTAATGGACCTCCAGGTGAGCACACCAGTTCTTCTTCTTCTGTTTAACTGTGAATGTTTCCTTTAGTGCTCTTATCTGTGCAATTTATATTCAATAGAGAGAATCTGATAAAAAAAAAAAAAATTAATTAAAGAAAATATTCAGTCCACCAGAGATGTAAACTTTAGTTACCAAAAGGAAAACTTTGATTTTAGACTTATGAATTGTTTGTTCCTCCACATTAGACCGTTATTATTACAGAAGATTTGGCACAAACACAGTCAGTGTAGTCTACAGATGGGTTTTCAATTCCAAAATTAAGAAATAAGCTGTTTCCAAATTACTGTTTAAAAATAGGAAACAAAACAGAAAAAACTGACCCCAGGTAGTTCAAGGAGGATAAAATAAGTAGATAATAAACCATTTTTACTTTCTTGATTTTCATTTTAGATAAAAATAAATAAATAAAAAATGAAAAAGCAGTTTTTCTCGTCATATTGTTTTTCTCTGATTCAAAGAGGGAGATCAAAGAACAGAACAGTGGTAACCTAACATTCTTTAGTTCACAGTGTCTGCAGTGGGTCACACATGATGGAAAAAGAATGTTACATCACCAGTGTTCTTTTCTTTGATCTTCCTATTTGGATCAGAAAATAAAACAATAAGATGAAAAACAAATTGTTTTTTGGAATGATTCTTTTTCAAAAACATAAAAACAAAACAAAACAAAACAAAAAACCCCCAAAAACAAACAGTTTTCTGTTTCCCACTTAAGTGTGAACAGCCTGACACAGCTACGGGCCGGCTTCTCCAGAAATAGGAAAACTGCTTGTTTGTAGATTTTTGATTTCTCATTCCAATGAAAAATAAGTTTGCCATAAAAACACTGACCAATTACCAATTTACCAGCATCAGCAATAATAAGCTATAAAAAGAATAAGAATATCCTGAACAATAGGAACAATAATTACATTTAACCCAATAAATAATGATCGAACTCAATAATGATCCATGGCTGGATTGTCCATATAATCGTGTTCATCAGAAATAATTACACCAACTTTTCTGCAACTTGAGGAGATTGTGGAAAGGCCAGGGGCAGAGAATCCTGATTTCTGCATGTCCTCTTTCATCTCAGAAATTTAACTTTTACTCTCAGAATCCTGACTTTACTCTCAGAACTCGAACTTTTATCCTAGAATCTTGACGTTGATCTTAGAATTCTGACTTTGATCTTATAATCTTGACTTTGATCTCAGAATTGTGACTTTGATCTCAGAATCCTGACTTTGATCTCGGAATTCTGACTTTGATCTTATAATCCTGACTTTGATCTCAGAATTGTGACTTTGATCTCAGAATCCTGACTTTGATCTCAGAGTTCTGACTTTGATCTCAGCATTCTGACTTTGATCTTGGAATTCTGACTTTGATCTCAGAATCCTGACTTTGATCTCAGAATTGTGACTTTGATCTCAAATTGTGACTTTGATCTCAGAATTGTGACTTTGATCTGAGAATTCTGACTTTGATCTCAAAATTCTGACTTTGATCTCAGAATTGTGACTTTGATCTGAGAATTCTGACTTTGATCTGAGTTCTTACTTTCATCTCAGAATTCTGACTTTCATCTCAGAATTCTGACTTTGATCTCAGAGTTCTGACTTTGATCTCAGAATTCTGACTTTGATCTCAGAATTCTGACTTTGATCTCAGAGTTCTGACTTTGATTTCAGAATTCTGACTTTGATCTCAGAATTCTGACTTTAATCTGAGAACTCTGACTTTGATCTCAGAATTCTTACTTTGATCTTAGAACTCTGAGTTTGATCTGAGAATTCTGACTTAAATCTCAGAATTCTGATTTTGATCTCAGAATTCTTACTTTGATCTCAGATATCTTACTTTGATCTTAGAATTCTGACTTTGACCTCAGAATTCTTACTTTAATCTTAGAACTCTGACTTTGATCTCAGAATTCTGACTTTAATATCAGAATTCTGACTTTAATATCAGAGTTCTGACTTTGATTTCAGAATTGTGACTTTGATCTCAGAATTGTGACTTTGATCTGAGAATTCTGACTTTTATCTCAGAATTCTTACTTTGATCTCAGCATTCTGATTTTTTTCTGAATTAAAGAAAAAGGGGACCTCAAAAAGTGTTTTTCATGGACCTTACTCCTCTGCGTTAGTAAAGAAGTTATAGCTGTAAATTCTTCTCCTTGTTTGTCTGACGCTTTTGGGTCTCCGCCACAGATGACCTCGGAGCTGAAGAAGGCGGGGCTTTCTTCGCCCTGAGGAGCTGCCATCAGCTGCTGCACAGCGACAGCGGCGAGTTCTTCTCCCCAGACTACCTCTGCTCCAACCCTCCCCTGTGGTGTAACTGGACCATCAGGGTGGATCCTGGTAAGAGGATCCACCTGCACCTGGAGGACCTGACCCCGGATGACACCTGCCACCTTAAACAGGACCAGGTCCACGTGGACGAGCCTGCCGGACCCTTCAGGGTTCACAAAGTCCTGCTGAAGTGCTGGAGAGAGGTCAAGTTTACATCCTCCTCCAACACTTTATATGTGATGCTGCTGATCAGGGGGCATCCCAGCCCACCATACAGGGGCTTCTATGGGCGCTACCAGGCGTTTGGACCACCGGTGGTTTTTCACCCACAGGACGGCTACATGCTGAGACAGACAGGGTCTGTTATTCAGAACGGTGAAGACGGGGAGTCAGACCAACACGACTATACTCAGATGGTAAATCCTGATCTAATGTATGATTATTACGATCAACACGCTGACGTGACGCCAGTGCTGCCCTGGGACGAAGACGAGGACATGGAGGTGAGAGTCAAACCTTCAGCTGTCAAGGTCTTTTCAGCTAGGCCAGACATTAGCTGATATAATCTGATTCAAACAGAGTTTTCCTCCTCTGCCCCCAACAAGAATCCCATCATCATGAAAACACAACAACACTGTTTTGTGCTGTAGAGCCATGTACACTACTGCTTACACACCATGTAAACAGTAGTTCATTCTTTACCCTGCAGGTGAAGCAGCTCACTCACAGACACCAGTATAATATCATCATCAAAGGCAAGGCTTGAATGTTTCATAAGCTTTAAAGTAGGACGTCATCAAAGGCAAGGCTTGAATGTTTCATAAGCTTTAAAGTAGGACGTCATCAAAGGCAAGGCTTGAATGTTTCATAAGCTTCAAAGTATGACATCATCTTAAAAAAGAGAGGGTAGAATGTTTCTTAACTTTAGGAATGACAACATCATCAAAGGCAAGGCTTGAATGTTTGATAAGCTTAACAGAATGATATCATCTTAAAAGGCAAGCACTGAATATTTCAAAACATTAAAGAATTACACTATCTTCATGGGCAAGGCTGGAATGTTTTATTAGCTTTAAAGGATGACTTCATCTACAAGGGCAAGTCTTGAGTGTTTTACGAAATGTAAAGGTTTACATCATCTTCAAAAGCAATGCTGGAATTTTTTTAAAAGCTTTAAAGTATGAGATCTCAAACAACAACAATGCTGGAATGTTTTAAGACTTTGCAATGGTGTGAATGTTTTATAAACTTTAAAGTAGGACATCATCAAAGGCAAGGCTTGAATGGTTTATAAGCTTCAAAGTATGAAATCATCTTAAAAGGCAAAGACAGAATATTTCAAAACATTAAAGATTTACACCATCTTCAAGGGCAAGGCTGGAATGTTTTAAAGGGATACTCCAACAATTTGGCAAATTCGCCCATTGCCATAATCCCTATAGTCTTAGTAATAGGTACGTTTCCTTTAGTTGTTGGTGCAAGCTGTTTCTAGATCTGGGGGAACCATTAAACCAGAGCACCGCTAACCCTATGCTAGCAGACGGAATTTTTGCTTTCCCTCATCAAACTCATCAAATACACAATCCAACAACTCCAAAACACTCTAGTGGACAAGTTGTGACCTGCACATTCACCACGCTATGAAAAAATAATGTATATATATTTGTAACATTACGACACATGAAGCAAATTCTCAGAACTATTTCTTGAGTGAACCACTGGGTGGAGTGACACAGTGCAGCAGCCATGTCTGGAGTGTAGCTTTGCATTTAACTTTAAAACATCTCCGTCTTGTAATGTTCCATGATTATTTCATAGCGTGGTGAATGTTGGTTAAGCTTGGCATGCTGTGCCCTTTAACCCTCCAATTTTCCATGTTTTAGGCCATGGTTGTCTCTTTGATAACACTGCACCTTTGGTACATGGTTATGGATTAATTATTAACCATAATCCAACAGCAGTGGACACAGGACAGGATGTTCTCTCAGATTATGAATTCTGGATTGTATTCAGGCATGAATCATCCCAGCCTCCAGTGTCCTTTTAACCCTATCCCTGTCCTTTAATGTTTATTTTTTCACATACTCCTGTATCCTCCATCCTCTCCTTAGGTGGGTGAAAACCAGCATGCAGCCTTCATGAATTTCAGCCACATCCACTCGTTCAGGACTGAGCCCACCGTGCCAACGTTCACACAGGAGACGTCCAGATCAGGACGAGGAGCTGATCGAACACCTCCACACCCACCTGACCTGTCTGAGTCTCCACAGCAGGACCATGCCAGTCAGGACAATGAGGTACAGCCCACCACCCTGACACCAACAGTCCTATGGAGGGATGTGGAGGTCACCTCAGAAGTATCAGAGGGGGCTACAGTTTCAGAGGAGAACAGGCCAGGGGTCAGTGAGGCCTTGGACCAGATGCTTTCTGCTGGTGTGGGACCAGAAAAAGAGCCCGAGCCAACCCACCCACAGCCCAACATGGTGGAGCAGCTGTCCGACCACAGAGGACACTGTGAGTACATCAGTGATCTTTACACATTAAACCAGCCAGTCTGTTTTGACTTACTGTTAGCTAGTTTGGACTGTCTCCATGGAGATACACTGGACAGGGGTATAGTTTAAAAGGATGAATGTGATGCCTGTGACACGTTCCAAAAATGAAGACAGGAGAAGTAAAGACTGGGAAAGTTGTGGAATACTCTCTGACAACATTCCACAGGAAGGTTAACTGGAGATTGGAAATCCTGTGAATTCAGCAGGACAATGTCAAGATACATTCTACAGAAGTTACAACAGCATGGCTTCACAGTCAAAGAGGGCAGGGCCTGCATGCAAAAAACAAGGATGGAATGTTTTATAGGGTTTAATAGATGAAATCATCTTCAAAGGTAAAGATGGAATGTTACCATCTATAAAGGATAGAATGTTATAAGCACTGAAGGCCAGAATGTTATGAAGTTTAAAGGATGGACTGCTATGAGTTTTAAAAGGTGGAATGTCAAGATCTACAGGACAGAATCCTTTACAGGATTAACTGATATAAGCTTTAATGGATGGAATGTTTAATCTTTAATGGATGGAATGTTTTAAGATTTGGAGTACATAAATTGATAAGCTTTAAAGGACGGAATGTTATGAGCTTTACAGGACTGATTGATATAAGCTTTAATGGATGGAATGTTATGATCTTAAAAGGATGGAATGTTATAAGCTTTAAAGGATGGAATGTTATTAGTTTAAAGGGTGGAATTTCATAAGCTTTACAGGATAGAATGTTGTAAGCTTTAAAGGGTGGAATGTTATGAGCTTTAAAGGGTGGAATATAGTAAGCCATGGAGCATGTACATTTATTAGCTTTATAGATGGAATGTTGTGAGATTTACAGGATAGAATGTTAAAGCTTTAAAGGGTGGAATGTTATGAGCTTTAAAGGATGGATTGTCATGATCTTTACAGGGTGGAATAGGAAGGAATGTTATGGGCTTTAAAGTGTGAAATGTCATGAGCTTTAAAGGGTGAAATGTTATAAGCTTTAAAGGATGGAATGTTATGGGCTTTAAATTGTGGAATGTTATGAGCTTTAAAGGATGGATTGTCATGATCTTTACAGGGTGGAATAGGAAGGAATGTTATGGGCTTTAAAGTGTGAAATGTCATGAGCTTTAAAGGGTGAAATGTTATAAGCTTTAAAGGATGGAATGTTATGGGCTTTAAATTGTGGAATGTTATGAGCTTTAAAGGATGGAATGTTATGGGCTTTAAAGTGTAATGTTATGAGCTTTACAGGACTGATTGATATAAGCTTTAATGGATGGAATGTTATGATCTTAAAAGGATGGAATGTTATAAGCTTTAAAGGATGGAATGTTATTAGTTTAAAGGGTGGAATTTCATGAGCTTTACAGGATAGAATGTTATGAGCTTCAAACGTTGGAAAAGTTATGGGCTTTAAAGAATGGAATGTTATAAGCTTTACAGGCTAGAATGTTATGAGATTTAAACGTTGGAATGTTATGAGCTTTAAAGGGTGGCAGGTTTAATAACAGGGGTTTTTAACAGCATGTGAGTATTGACATCACATTGCATTGTATGCTTGATGTCTACACTTGATCTGTTGACAGTTGCCATTATCTTTCACAGGCAGAGGATGGAATGGTCATGAAGCTGGGGATGTTGTGGGCTTCACCTCACTTTCTTGCTAAATATAAAACCAAGTTGCACCCACTTTTACAAAGTTGATATGTTATGTTAAGGTTATTATTGCAGCCTCACCCAGGCATTTTGGCCCACCAACACAACAAACACTACCTATTTTTACACCCCCCCTTCATTTATAACAAGTATTGATCATAAAACATATTTGTAAAAGGTGTCATGCTATTTTATCTGAAATACCTGTTAATCATCATAAAATGTATGAAAATCGATGCTTTGACATCTATTGTGAACTGCAGCGCCACCATGAGGCCATAACTGTTCTCATTTTTAATGTTCTTATTTGTTTCTGTCATTCAGATGAAATAAAAAATCACTCTGGAAACCCTCACCTTCCTGGTGGTGAGTATCACATCTGTGCTATGTGGACCCAGACTGCTTAAACGTATCCATGTATTTCTGTTTATGTAGTCAGGGATAGCCTCTGTATTTCTGCTCATGTAGTCAGTGATAGCCTCTGTATTTCTGCTCATGTAGTCAGTGATAGCCTCTGTATTTCTGCTCATGTAGTCAGTGATAGCCTCTGTATTTCTGCTCATGTAGTCAGTGATAGCCTCTGTATTTCTGCTCATGTAGTCAGTGATAGCCTCTGTATTTCTGCTCATGTAGTCAGTGATACCCTCTGTATTTCTGTTCATGTAGTCAGTGATAGCCTCTGTATTTCTGTTCATGTGGTCAGTGAAAGCCTCTGTATTTCTGTTCATGTAGTCAGTGATAGCCTCTGTATTTCTGTTCATGTAGTCAGTGATAGCCTCTGTATTTCTGTTCATGTGGTCAGTGATAGCCTCTGTATTTCTGCTCATGTAGTCAGTGATAGCCTCTGTATTTCTGTTCATGTGGTCAGTGATCGCCTCTGTATTTCTGCTCATGTAGTCAGTGATAGCCTCTGTATTTCTGCTCATGTAGTCAGTGATACCCTCTGTATTTCTGTTCATGTAGTCAGTGATAGCCTCTGTATTTCTGTTCATGTAGTCAGTGATAGCCTCTGTATTTCTGTTCATGTAGTCAGTGATAGCCTCTGTATTTCTGCTCATGTAGTCAGTGATAGCCTCTGTATTTCTGTTCATGTAGTCAGTGATAGCCTCTGTATTTCTGTTCATGTAGTTGGGGATAGCCTCTGTATTTCTGCTCATGTAGTCAGTGATCGCCTCTGTATTTCTGCTCATGTAGTCAGGGATAGCCTCTGTATTTCTGTTCATGTAGTCAGGGATAGCCTCTGTATTTCTGTTCATATTTCTGTTCATGTAGTCAGTGATAGCCTCTGTATTTCTGCTCATGTAGTCAGTGATAGCCTCTGTATTTCTGCTCATGTAGTCAGTGATAGCCTCTGTATTTCTGTTCATGTAGTCAGTGATAGCCTCTGTATTTCTGCTCATGTAGTCAGTGATAGCCTCTGTATTTCTGTTCATGTGGTCAGTGATAGCCTCTGTATTTCTGTTCATGTAGTCAGTGATAGCCTCTGTATTTCTGTTCATGTAGTCAGTGACAGCCTCTGTATTTCTGTTCATGTAGTCAGTGATAGCCTCTGTATTTCTGTTCATGTGGTCAGTGATAGCCTCTGTATTTCTGCTCATGTAGTCAGTGATAGCCTCTGTATTTCTGTTCATGTGGTCAGTGATAGCCTCTGTATTTCTGTTCATGTAGTCAGGGATAGCCTCTGTATTTCTGTTCATATTTCTGTTCATGTAGTTGAGGATAGCCTCTGTATTTCTGTTCATGTAGTTGGGGATAGCCTCTGTATTTCTGTTCATGTAGTCAGTGATAGCCTCTGATTCTCTGTGCTCCTTCTCTGCTCTCAGATTATCTTTTTGAGGTGGCTGTTGAAGTGAACTTCCAGCAGGACTTTGAGTCTTCAGAGCAGCTGTCCATGGCCCTGCAGCAGCCAGTGAAGGCTCTGGTAGGTGAATGAACCACAGAGCAAACTTTAAAGCTGGTATATGTCACAGGGTTTATGGATGGATGATGTGCAAAAAAAAAAAAAGAGAGAATTTCCAGTTTTAAACTGTATGACTGTCTCTGTAGATCACCAAGAAGCTGGAGGCTCTGCACTCACTGCTGTCACTGTCTTTTAAGAGAGTCAAAAGGTCTGCAGTCTCCATCTTTCCTTCTCACTGATGAAATGATAATGCAAGAAAGACAATCACGGATATGTTTTAATGAAATAAGTTTCCCCGCTGAACTCTGAAGAGAAGCATTGCTGTGAAAGTGTACCTGAATTAATCCATGCTGTTTGTGCAGGATAAGCGTGGGGGCATTGTGCATCCTCTGGCTGCAGGTCAGACACAGACCAGAAGATCTTCAGGTCCGCAGGGTCATGAACTCACTGCACGAACTCACCACAGACATGATCAGCCTCCGAGGAAGGACTGAGAAAGGAATCATCATGTCCATGTCGATAGCTGGTACGATGGACTTTGATAGAGAATCACCGACTTTTGAGGGTGCAGTAACAGGGATTTGAATCCGATTTAGAGCATGCAGACACCAAGTAGTAATCCTGAATCCTTTTTTTGGAAATATCTCTATCCTAAGAACAGTGTGAAATCTGATTGATATCAAACCTCATAGCTTGTTATCCTGAACTGAGTTGACATTTTGTTTGATTATTAGAACATAACAACAATCTCTTTATGTTGACCGTCCTTTGGAGGAAACCCTCGCTCCCCTCCAGTTCTGCACACTTTTCCAAAAGTTACCCTCTGTGGCTGTCTATTTGGCAAAAATGAAGCAACACAGTCCCCAACATACCCAGCTTCACCAACATTCAGTCCTCTGCTTTTGACATCATACTTCAAAGCATTTAATTAGCTTTAGCAAGAAGATAACATCCTTTAAAGTTTCACCAACATTCCACACTGGCCTTTGAAGATGATGTCATCCTTTAAAGCTTCACCAACATTCCATTCTCTGTCCTTGAAGATGTCATCCTTTAAAGCTTATGACATTCCATCCTCACTTTTGAAAGATGTCATCCTTTAAAGCTTTGGCAACATTCCATTCTATGTCTTTGAAGCTGATGTCATCTTTTAAAGCTTCACCAACATTCCATTCTCTGTCTTTAAGGATTGTGTTGCCTGTAAAGTTTCACCAACATTCCACACTGGCCTTTGAAGATGATGTCATCCTTTAAAGTTTCACCAACATTCCACACTGGCCTTTGAGGATGATGTCATCCTTTAAAGTTTCACCAACATTCCACACTGGCCTTTGAAGATGATGTCATCCTTTAAAGCTTCACCAACATTCCAGTCTCTGTCCTTGAAGATGTCATCTTTTAAAGCTTATAACATTCCATCCTTGTCTTTGAAGCTGATGTCATCCTTTAAAGCTTCACCAACATTCCATTCTCTGTCTTTAAGGATTGTGTTGCCTGTAAAGTTTCACCAACATTCCACACTGGCCTTTGAAGATGATGTCATCCTTTAAAGCTTCACCAACATTCCATTCTCTGTCCTCGAAGATGTCATCCTTTAAAGCTTATAACATTCCATCCTCACTTTTGAAAGATGTCATCCTTTAAAGCTTTGGCAACATTCCATTCTATGTCTTTGAAGCTGATGTCATCTTTTAAAGCTTCACCAACATTCCATTCTCTGTCTTTAAGGATTGTGTTGCCTGTAAAGTTTCACCAACATTCCACACTGGCCTTTGAAGATGATGTCATCCTTTAAAGTTTCACCAACATTCCACACTGGCCTTTGAGGATGATGTCATCCTTTAAAGTTTCACCAACATTCCACACTGGCCTTTGAGGATGATGTCATCCTTTAAAGCTTCACCAACATTCCATTCTCTGTCTTTAAGGATTGTGCTGCCCTGTAAAGCTTCACCAACATTCCATCCTCTGCCTTTGAAGATGTCATCCTTTAAGTTTCAGCATTCCTTCCCCTTCTCTGAAGATGATGTCGCCCTTTAAACCTTCACCAACATTCCGTCTACTCCCTTTAAAGATGATATCATTCTTTAAAGCTTTTCCATCTTTACCTTGTGCATGCAGGTCAATCTAGACCTGCAGTTATCTTTCCAGTCCAACCAGGACCTATCAAGATTTATTTACAAAATAATATAACTGCGTGTCCTTTAAATGCATGTTTATGACTACATGAGGAGAAAAGCTGTTAAAGAGGCTCTGCCCCTTTGCTGGTGGTTTATTTGGCCTTTGTTATTCTAATCAACATGCAGGGATACCAAGCCACTGTCAGACAGCCACAGAGAGGAATATGAGGAGGGACAGAGAGCTCTGATATCAGGTCAGCTATGAGGACAGGTTGCTAAAGCAGAGTCTGGATCTGAGTGCAGTTAACGTGGAATCTGAAAACAGAGTCTAAATGAAAAATGTAAACACGGGATTCAAATGTATGACTCAAGGTAGAATCTGTAGTTGAAGGGTGCATGATGATCTCTGTGTGTCTTCTGCGCCTCAGATGTAAACGAGTGTGGGACCATGATGGTGATGTGTGACGTTAACGCAGACTGTGTGAACAAATTTGGTTCATACGTGTGCCACTGCAGGCCAGGCCTCAAGGACGCCTCCCGCCTGGGATCAGGAGGAACGGTCTGTGTGGATGTGAAGGAAACAGGTTTGGAACTGATGTATTTGTTCAGCCCTGTAGGACTGGGTGGGTAGGACTGCTGCTGTATCAATCACTGGGAGCCGTAAATTTTGGCAAAGTCTGAAATGGGTTCCATGGTGATCCTCCTGTCGTCTTCCTGCAGGTTGCAGCTCCGGTCTGTCTGCAGAGACTAAAGGCGTCTACGTGCTCTTTTTCCTGCTCAGCAGTCTCATCCTGATGCTGCTGGGGGCAGCCGGCATGCTCTACCACCGTCACCACCGGGGGGCGTTCCTGGTCCGCTGCCATAGCAACCTCTCTCATACTGACCCCAACAACAACCACCACCATCAGCATCATGAAGGTGACCCTGACCTGACACCCCCGCCCCCTCCACCTCCCGCCCGGGGCTTCAGGGAGGGCTGGCCTCAGATGAAGGAGCACCTCCCCCCCGTCGACCTGCCGCTGCTGCGCTTCAGCCCGCTGCTGCCTCCAGACGACTACACGGAGCCACAGGAGGGCGGGAGGAAGTGAGGGGACGAGGACCTGGAGCTGGGATTCTTTACCGTATCTACACTCTACACATGGAAATGTATTTTATTTTATTTTATTTCAGTTGTATATCTGCGGTATTTACTCTGATGGATTAAAACCACAAATTATCTGCATCAGCTCACTGTCATGACATCATTTCAAGACTGCCAATGAGGGGTTTAGGGGGTGAGAGTTCTCTCTGGCCTGGCCAAACTGGAGGTCCCATAGAGGTCAGCAAAACCATGGTCCATTGTAAAGTTAATCTGTGATAACCATATTTTTAACCAGAATAACAACAACAGGCCTGTCAAAAAATGTTAACCTTCTACTGGGGATGTTAACAACATTGGTGGGAACACAACGATTAGGGAAGTAATGTTAGACCTCATAGCTGAGCCATAATATGCACAAATGTGAGGATACCAGAGAATAAAGAAGAAAGTGAGACAACTTTAAGGAAAAAGGATTGGAATCATTCTGAAAAGAGACAAAAAAAAAATGAGAGAAAAGAAACCAAAAAGGTTAAAAAGGGCAAAAGTAACAAAAAGTGTCAAAAATGGGTTAAGAGTGGCAAAGTAGGTCCAACAGTAGCCAAAATGGGTTAAATACAGCAAAAATTGGTTAAAATGGTCACAAAGTGGAAAAAGGATTGATTATTGGTAAAACGGAGCAAAAAGAAACTAAAAGTGGCAAAAATTGGTCTTCACTGGCAAAGTAGATAAAAAATGAGCAAAAATTGGTAAAACATGGTAAGAAGTGGCAAGTTTGGCCAAAAGGTGGTAAAATAGTACCAAAGAGTGTCAAAAATGGGTTAAAAGAGGCAAAAATGAGCAAAACAGCAAAAAGAGGTGGCAACAAATGCAAATAGCATACTGCATAGGTCAAACAGAAAAAATGGGTTAAGTGTGGCAAACATTGGCATAAGGTGAAAAAGTGGGTAAAAGGTTGCAACCACAGGTGAAACATGGCAAAAGTTGGTTGAAAGTGATTTTAAAACAAGCATAAAGGGACGTGACTGGACAAAAGAAGTGGAAATTGTGTTTAAAGTGGTAAAAGCATTCTTGCTCTTGGATTTTTTTCTCTGGACCAGCCAATAGGAAACAGGAAGAGGATGGACCAATCAGGTTAGATGTGCCCGTTGTTGCTATACCTTTCTCCAGGAGACATTTGCTTTGACCTCACTGAGAAAGTCCCAACATTCTATCACACACTCATTGTAAAAGTCTGGGAGCCAAAAATCATCATCAGACTTTTACAGTTATAAATAAAAAAATCTGTCAAAGATAGCACAAAAGGTGAATCCAGCATAAACAGCTGAATAATTGTTTTCTTTTTAAAGCCAAAATGAAATCTGTAGGAGGAGCTGGGGTGGAGTTATATGGCTTGGAAGTGGACAGAGATGACATGTGTGATAGAATGTTGGGACTCTCAAAATGTTGGGACCCTGAAAGCAGATGTCTCCTGGAGACATTGGCTGGTTTGGACTGGCTTGTTCTTCTAAGAATGTAAGAGCAGAAATACTCTTAGAGTGCAGAGAAAGTTTCCGACGCCGCCGAGAAAAATCAGAGAGGTTCAGTTAAACAAATGAGGAAGATGCAGAAGAAACACCCCAACAAATGTGTTTTTATGTACACCTGGGCCAGGAAGACTCTACTTGTACTTTTGTTTGTTTTGTACATTCACTCAGTGTTAGTCATAAAACCTGGAGAGAGAAACGTCTGAATTATTTCGCTTTCTAACTCTTAACATGCTGTGTCTATGATAACACCGTGGTGAATTTACCGCATTAAAAATGAGCCAGAGTGTCTCAAGGACACTCCAGCAGGGTCCTGGGCATGTAGGGGGCCAGGGTCCTGGACGTGTAGGGGGCCAGGGTCCTGGGCGTGATGGGGGTCTGTGACCTCTGCGTTTCAGTCCGGCCACCCTGTGTGTGAGGAGTGAAGTAGTCTGTTCCTGCCCCCCTCGTCCAAACGGCTTTAACGAGCTTATGACGGCTAATCCAGGCGGTGTGCTGTCACATGGGGAGTCTGCTGACCAGGCTCTGTTTTATGTCATGCTGCTCGTACCCTCAGCTGGAGAAATGAAGCCTTTCTTTAGCATCCTAAATGTCATCAGGCCTCTTCCCACTACCATCCACCCTATGTTATCTATGACAGGATGGATAATGATGCTGGTTGATAATAATAAAAACATAATGTATGGTCTCAGACACAGCAGTAAGGCTGGTTTTCTGCACATTTCCTGCCCACAAATAACAGATATAGTCATAAAATCTCAAAGTGACCTAAATGAAGACAGTATTTCTGTGTTCTATGTGAAGGCCAGCAGGGGGCGACTCCACTGGTCTCAATAAGGCTCAGCTTCCTCCCTCTGCTGGCAGCCAGAGGTCGAGGAGGCCGTCCTTCCTCCCATCCACCCCCACCCATCAATGCTGAGATTCACCTGCTGGGTAGTAGCCTCTACCCATAATCCTCTGCTCCCCACTGCTCCTCTTACTTATATAAAAGTGTTCATGTTGTAGGGATCAGCTGTGGCTCTAAAAACATGAATGACTCATCATCTCTGAGATAAAACACACCTGAAATGTCTGATTCTTGATTTTACCTGTCCCACTGTACTCCAGCGTTCCTGTGTGTATCAGTGCTCATGTGTTTATCTAGCTTTGTCTTATAATGAATTTAACATTAACTTACCTACTTGAAGGATGACATTTTCTCCTCACCAGTTCAACCCACGTTTCCAGGAGTTACTAACAATAGCTTACTCAGCAAAAATGGAGGGAAAAAGGCCCCAACAACCCCAGCTTCACCAACCTTCAGTCCTCTACCTTTGAAAATGATGATGTCAAAGCTTTTAAAACATTCTGTCCTCACCCTTGGAGACTCTTATCAAACCTAAAATATTCTATCCCTACCTTTGAAGATGTCATCATAGCTTATAAAACATTCCATCCCTGCCTTTGAAAGTTTCTTCAAAGCTTATAAAACGTTCCATCCTTACCTTTTAAATGATGCCATCAAACTTATAAAACATTCAGTCCTTATGTTCGAAGATGATGTCATCAAAGTTTATAAAACATTCCATCTCTTCCTTTAAAGATAATGTCTTTAAAGCCTGTAAAACATTTCATCCCTACCTTTGAAAATGATTTCATCAAAGTTTTTAGAATATTCCATCCTCACCCTAGAAGGCTTATCAAATCTAAAACATTCAATCCCTACCTTTCTAAATGTCATTATAGCGTATAAAACATTCCATTCCTACCTTTGAATGTGTCATTATAGCTTAAAAAACATTCCATTCCTCCCTTTGAAGATGATGTCATTATAGCTTCTAAAACATTTCATCCCTACCTTTGAAAATGATTCCATCGAAGCTTTAAAACATTCCATTCCTACCTTTGAAGATGATGTCATCATAGCTTATAAAACATTCCATTCCTACCTTTGAATATGTCATTATAGCTTATAAAACATTCCATTCCTACCTTTGAAGATGATGTCATCATAGCTTATTAAACATTCCATTCCTACCTTTGAATATGTCATTATAGCTTATAAAACATTCCATTCCTACCTTTGAAGATGATGTCATCATAGCTTATTAAACATTCCATTCCTCCCTTTGAATATGTCATTATAGCTTATTAAACATTCCATTCCTCCCTTTGAATATGTCATTATAGCTTATAAAACATTCCATTCCTACCTTTGAAGATGATGTCATTATAGCTTATTAAACATTCCATTCCTACCTTTGAAGATGATGTCATCATAGCTTATAAAACATTCCATTCCTCCCTTTGAATATGTCATTATAGCTTATAAAACATTCCATTCCTACCTTTGAAGATGATGTCATCATAGTTTATTAAACATTCCATTCCTCTGCCTTTGAAGATGATGCCATCAGTGCTTCTAAAACATTCCATCCTTGCCTTTTGTATATACTTCAGTTCAAGCCCTATGCAGTGACCTTATGAGGCCCCTCCCCTTTTCTTTTAAATCAATAAACCAAACATTCTGATGCCTCTCATTTTAGAGAATGTCAGTGTGTTTTTTATATAGTAAATCTAAATCTCCAAATATCTAACAGCCCTTCATCAGGACTCAGACTCCTCTTATCCTGATATTTGAACGTGTCTCTAATCCCGGTGGAACTTAGAAAAATAAAAGTAGATGCTCACTATTGGTGATATATCTGTTCGTCTGACACTGATCAGACATTTGGATTTTTTGATCCTGTTTAACCCACAGTAATCCACCAATGATATTTTCTGTCTACATGGATCTACTTTACCATCATTAGACTGAGATGAAGACATCTGGGGCCTTTTGAGGGTCTTGGACCTTGATGCTGCAGCCAGGGGTCCTCCACAGGAACTTTTTATATAATTAAAATGTATTTTGATGCTGTTGATTTCACTATTAGTCCCTTATTTACAGCAAAAACACACATTTGAGTCATTGTGAGATGTTAATCTCCTATTTGATGCACACCTAGAATGACTTTATCTTGAGGGCCCTTGGAGCACGAGGCCCCAGGTGACCACCTACCTTTCCTGACGGTAAAACCACCCATGGTTAGAGTCACCTTTAGTCTGTCCTTTGTCCCGTTGTCTCAGTGTGAGGCGGCAGCGGTCTGCGTCTCTCTGTGTGCAGTCTCAGGGCCACCGTGCTGCATGTTTTTAGACCACAGAGGAAGAAAAGCAGTGATGTGCTCCGTTAGAGCCTCAGAGCTCCTGTCCTCAGAGCCGGGCCCTAATGAGCCTCTGCTGGTGGCTGGGTGGTCCTCAGAGCTCTGATCGTGGTCATATGTTTGACACTTCACATGCTCTGCTGTCAGGCCCTCATGAATGTGGCCATTTAAAGGAACAATTCGGAGGATTTTATTGGCTTGGTGGCTCTGGCCCCTGCTGAAGGCCTCTGGTTTGTCAGGTTAATGTTTCTCACTAAATACAGTATCAAAAATGCTGAGCTGGCATTTCTGCAGAGCTCCATGTCAGCAGATGGACTGGAAGCAGGTCTCCTCTGCAGTTTATTTTTCTATTAGCTGAGTGTGTGAAGTGTGATTGGCCGCTGAGCTGCAGGTCTGATAAGAGGACAGCTGGAGATCCTGAACGCAGAAATGCTGTGACCCTGCTGTGATTGGTCCTGATATTCTAGGCAGAGATAAACTGGCTAAACTGCTGTTGTAGATTTCACCTTAACAGAATCAAGTCGTCTACACATGCAGACTGTAGAAAATACTGGACCAAGCCTGAGTGACACCAGGTGTTTGGTTACTGAAGCCATCTCTGGAGTCCAGTCCAGGGTGGCGGCCATATTGAAAATGCTTGAAAAATCTGCAGACATCATCTCTCTGTCATCGTTAGAACACAGGCATACCAACAATCTTCCCCCTAAGATGACTGTTCTTTGTTGGCAACTTTTGGAAAAGTGGTGGAACTGGTGAGGGAAACCCACGCTCCACTCCTGGTCCGCTCACTTTCTCCAAAGTTACCAACTGTGGCTACTTCCTGGCAAAAAAGGATGAATGAAGGCCCCAACATCCTCAGCTTCACCAAAATGTCATCCCCTTCCTTCAAGGTGATGCCATCATCTCAAAGCCTATAAAATGTTCCATTGTTGCATTCTAAGATGATTTCCATCCTTCCGTTAAAGACAGTGTCATCTTTAAAGCAGTGGTTCCCATCCTTTCTTCCTCTGAGCCCCTCCTACTTGTATCTAAAAAAACTTGAGCCCCCAGGACTGACATGAAAGAAAAGTAGTGATACTTTCTGGCCAAAATTAAGATAAATTTTAATGATTTTTTGTGTAAATCCAAACAAAGTAGCCCTAAACACAAATTCTTTTAGCCAACAAACACTGTATGAATTAATTATAAGTGTTATATTTTTACTTCTGTTAATATGAGCAAACCTAATTTTAAAACCTAAGGGCAGACAGAGCCTCCCACCCCCTGAGATCTCTGGTGCTCCCTTAAAGGGGTCCTGGACCCAAGTTAAGGCTTTAAAGCATACAAAATATTCCTTCTTTGCCAAAATTACATCATCTTTTAAAGCTTGTAAAACATTCCATCCTTGCCTTTAAAATATGTTGTCCTCTTCTTAAAGCCTATCAAACATCCCATCCCTGCCTTAAAGATGACGTCATTCTTGAAAACCTATAAACATTTCATCCTTGCCTTTAAATGATGATGTCCTACTCTCAAAGCCTAACATCCATCCTTTTCTTTAAAACATGATCCATCCCCTCAAAGCTTCTAAAAAATTCTATCCCTGCCTTTAAGACTCTTGTAATCGTATAAACATTCTATCCTTGCCTTTTCAAGATCATGCCATTCTTTCAAAGCTTAAAAAATGTTACATCTTTGCTTTCGTAAGATAATATTGCCCATTAAAGCTTATTCAATATTCCATCCTTGCCCTTAAGTCATGATGTTTAAATGTCTTAATTTTCCTCTAAAACATTCCATTCTTTGGATTTGATTCTGTCATCCTTTAAAGTATTTGAAAGACTTTAAGCAGGTGATAATAACCTTTATTTTTTCTAAACATTCCATCCTTGCCTTTTAAAGATTTTGACATTCTCACAAAACCTGTAAAATATTCAAATTTTGCCCTCAAAAGATGGTGCCATCCTCTAAAGCATGTAAAACGCCCCATCCTTGCCTTTGAATAATTATGTTATCCTCTCGAAGCCTATAAACATTCCATCCTTGCCTTTTAAACATGATGTTTTAATATCTTGATGCTCCTAGCATACATTGTATTCTATGCATTTGATTATCTTGTCCTTTAAATTCTAAAAGACTTAAGGAATGTTCCTTTATAGTTTTGAAACATTCCATACTTGTCTTTAAAAGATTTTAACAATCTCACAAAGCCTATAAACATTACGTGCCCTGCCTTTCATAGATGATGCCATCATTTAAAACATACAAAACATTCCATCATTGCCTTTAAAGATGACGTCATTCTTACAAGCTTATAAAACATTCCATCCTTTCCTTTTGCATGCATCTCTGCCTTTCTTTAAAGACTCTGCCTCTCTAAAATGCTCCTTTTATACCCAGTCATGTGACTGACCTGTTGACCTAATTTGCCAGCTGTTTTTCTGTTGTACCACTTACCGTTTCAGCCTTTCTTGCCCTGTCTCTACTTTTTTGAGATGTGTTGCTGCCATCAAATTCAGAATGAGTTAATATTCTCCATTAAATGGTAAGATGTCTCAGTTTAATGTCTGATATGTTGTTTATGCTCTGTTGTGAATCAAATATAAGTTTATGAGATTTGACAATGATTTGTTGTACTTACACTTCACACAGCGCCCCAACTTTTTTGGAGTTGAGGTTTCACATTAAATCTTTTGGTGCAATAGATGGCAGCATCTGTGTCTTCAGAGCTGAACCCCAGCCTTGAATCAAAGAGTAGTAAACCCAGCCCTGCTCTTTAATCTCCAACTGGGCCAAAACCAGAAAAGCCAGATTCTCCAACAGGGGGCAGTGTGGAGCCAGGCCCCAGCCTGCCTCTCTCCTCGGGCTTTAATCATTCGTCAGGCACAATAAGAGAAGCATTTATAGTCATATCCCTGTAATAAAGGAGCTGTCTCTTTGTCCCTTTTCATTCAGCACATTGTCACAACCCAGAGGCTTAATCCTGCAAACTGACGGACAGTTGCATCCTGGGAAAAGAGCCGCATGCCATTGTTTGAGTGAGTCAAATCTGTTAAGCCCTAATTCTTTTGTGGGCATTTGCATACTCGGAAGTATTCTTTTACTGGAGGGCCAAATCCTCCTTGTGTGTGATGTGAGGCGTTTTTAGTATCATTTGTGGAGTATCTACATGCACTATTAGCGCTGCATAATGCCCACGTATAATACAGCTGCATAATCTCACAGATAAGCAGGGATTTTTTTAAGTGTAGCCTCAAAACGGGATGAAATGCTGCAGATTCAAACAGGCTCAAATGTCAGCAGAAATGTCAAGAGCCTCTGCAGAGCCGGGATACCGAGACGCTCATATTTTTATCGTTCCATCGCCATCTGATTCCTCAAATTTAGCCGGAGTTGAAAGGCCTGGCTTGGCTCAGAGTGCCGGGATGTAATGGGCCTGGTGTAATGAGAAAGATGGTTACCTTTAACTCACCTGGCCCCTGTCTTCCTCTTTTTTATTCCTCCATCAGTTTCTCCGTCTCACTGATAAACGGTCTGTTATCTGCGTGAGGCGGTGGCCACGCTGGGGTTCACTCGTCCTCGTCCTCTGCGGGCCGTTTCCTTGCCGCTTTCTGGAGTCCTTTCTGTGGACGCTCTGATAAGATTGTGGAGGTGTGATGGCGTTTTTTGCTTTCCCCAAAAAATCTCCTGGATGTCTGACTGCCACATTACATCTAAGAGACTTCTGAGGCCGCACAGAACTGATGTACAGTATATGCACGCCATTTTTGAGAGCTTTGCATTATCGGTTATACTCGCTGGATCATTTGGAGCCTTCTTTAATCAGGATTGGAGAGAAGTGGAATGATTTAGTAATTTTCACATAGTCTGTCTGCATTCAGTCTGTGCAAATTGCACCGTTCTAGTGAATCTTTAGGTTTCTGCAGCACACCCTATGGTGCGCCTCCTACACGTGCCAGAAGCACCGCCATGGTCAGCTGGAGATGTTAGCCAGGTCTGTTTTTGCTGACAGCACACGCCAATCCGAATAAGTGTTATCCTGTTTTGAATTTTATAAATCAATCATGGTCATTTTAATTACAAAATTACACACTTAAAATCCTTCTGCTTTTTATAATGGCTGTTTTTAAGCCATTATTCAGAGCACTTCCTGTCTGCAGAGACCCAGAGGGCCACATCACAGACTCTGAGGACCACATCCAGACTTTGAGGGCCACGTCACAGACTCTGAGGACCACATCCAGACTTTGAGGGCCACATCACAGATTCTGAGGGTCACGTAACAGACTCTGAGGGCCACGTCACAAACTCTGAGGGCCACATCACAGATTCTGAGGGTCACGTAACAGACTCTGAGGGCCACGTCACGGACTCTTTTGACCACGTCACAGACTCTGAGGGTAACGTCACAGACTCTGAGGACCACCACACTCTGGTGGCCAATGCTTAGCTAGCTGCGGAAACAATCAGAAACTAGAGCTGCAAGCAGCACTGACGGGCCCGCGCACCCCGGCGCACGAAGGGGTGTGGGCCATTGGCCCCTGTGTTGTTACAGTGGGGTGTAAGCAAACTCGTGCAATGAGCAATGAGTCTGCCCAAGTTTCAACTGAAATAATGAAGAAACCCCCTGTTACCACAGCCTTATTGCACCTTAGAGGGATAGTTGGAGACCCCACGATATATCTGGAGCAGTAACACGGCAATCTAATGTGGACTTTCAAAATAAAAGCCTTCGTCTCATCATGATACATATGTGTACCAATTTTTGTGCACATAGGTATTACCCACAGCCCTATCTCACTTTTGACGTCCCCTAGAAAAACCTGTGTAACGGACTTAGAGCGTTCCACCACCACGGTTTTTCCTCGGGGGGGGGGGGGGGGGGACAATTTTTGAGAAAAAAAAAAGGACTTTTTACATCTATTGAGGCCCCGAAAATGGGCCTCGACTTACCTGAATTCCAATAGGGTCCTCGCCCACCCTTGGTCGGTTAAAGATGTCCCTATCAGAGTTACTGGTGTGGATTTAATTCTTAAAGACTCCAGGCTGCATGAGAGCTAAGAGGATAGCGTCGCTAGAACGGCACAGCGTGAGCTTCAGGGGGAAAAAGTAAGTACGTATACGACAACTTTGATCAAACAGGGAGTTAGAATTATGTCACTTAATGGAATTTTTCATGTATTTAAAACACATAAAACTGAGAAAGAGGCCAGATTAGTTTTGAGTGTAGAGGCTTGAAGACCAGTGGAGATACAGGGCAGATGGACTTTGGCAGCATAAAAAGTAAAGGGACACAAACAGTCAGGAAATCTTGTGTAAGGGAAGTCTGGTTCCTGAAACGACCCCAACACCACAGAGATAAGAGCTAATCTGTGATAAAGCTGAATTATCCTCCTGGATTAACAGCAGAGCTTTAAGAGGACCTTCTCTCCTCCTATGTAGATTTCATGTTTGGCCCGCGTTCGTGCAGAGTCTCTGTCTTTGTGCTGAAGATGTTTCAGCGTGTTGCACCATCACTCCAAAGTCACAGACATGATCCGCTCTGCATCTGTTCTCTGCTGCTGTTTGTCTGTTTGTTTTCCTCCCTCCTCCTGTGTGTTTAAGAGTCAATTTTCACCAACGAGGGACGCATGAGAAGAGCCACGGCACGAACAGAAAACAAGCCCTCAGAGACCGAGACCACGAGGAGGAGGAGGAGGAGGAGGAGGAGGAGGAGGGACGGTCCAGGAATAAGCCCAGATTAAACCACAAAACAATCAAAACTGCAGAGATGGAGAAGAGAGAAAAGACACAACAATGTACGACATCAAACAGGGGGGAGTGTTTATGAGGATGGAGAGGGAGTCTGTGAGCCTGGAAGTCTGGAATCAGGAAGAAGAGTTTGATTTGGTAAAAAGGAAGTGTGTCTTTGTCTAAAGCAGTGGTTCTCAAACGGTGTGGCAAGGCGCACTAGTGTGCCTTCAGGCAAGTCTAGGTGTGCCGTGGGAATTTGTACCATACGTTATTACTAGAACTTTATGGCAAGTACTGTAACCAGGCCTGCCCAAAGATCTGGACCCCTGAAAACCCCCAGAGAATGGGACTGCCCCAGTTGGAATTTACTGATGATATCAGTGTATGTGTGTTGGATCAGTAGCATTGTTGCTAGCATCCTGGCTAACAGTTACCTCATTAAAACATGAAAAGCATGGCAAGCTATTACTGGGTTGAAATTGGTGTTGAAATTATTAATTCGTGCTATTTTAAACCAAGTTGACCAATTTTTCTACCAATTTCGCCACTTCTTTTGACAACTTAAACCATTTTGCTGCTTTGTGTTTAGCAATTTTGCCACTTCTTATTACTACTTCTGACCCATTTTTGCCACTTTTTGGAAGTTTTTGCAACATTTAACCATTTTTGTTACCTTTTTGCCACTTTTCGCCCAATTTTGCTGTTGTTTGGCCACTTTTTGCAACACTGTTAACCCATTTTTACCACCTTGTAGCAACTTTAACCCATTTTTTGCCATTTTCCTTCCACTTGTGATCTATTTTGCCACCTTTTAGCAGCTTTCAACCCATTTATGCCCGCTGTCTGCTAATTTTTGCCCATTTTTGCCTTTGTTTGACCACTTTTTGCCCAATTGTGCCATCTTTTAAAATCATTTTAACCCCCCCCCCCTTTTTTTCACCACATTTTTTACAACATTAAACAATTTAAGGCCACTTGTGACCCATTTCTGCCACCTTTCTGCCAACTTTTGCCCAATTGTGCCCCTTTTTTAAAAAAACATTTTCATTTCATTTAATTTCATTTCATTTTTCAACCAATTTTTGCCACCTTTTACAACATTTAAGCCTTTTAGGCCACTTGAAACCCATTTTTGCCACTGTTTTTATACTTTAAACAAGTTTTGCCAATTTCAACCCATTGTTTGGCCACTTTTTTAAACCGATTTTCACTCATTTCTGACTTTGTTTTACCACTTTTCGTCCAATTTTGCCACATTTTTTTTTCCCCACCACTTTTAACCCACTTTTACCACCTTGTAGCAATTCAACCCATTTTTTGCCATTTTCCTTCCACTTGTGATCTATTTTTCCACCTTTTAGCAGCTTTCAACCATTTATGCCTCTTTTCTGCCAATTTTTGCCCATTTTTGCCTTTGTTTGACCACTTTTTTTTCCCAGTTGTGCCCTTTTTAAAAATCATTTTCACCCCCCATTTCATTTTAACCACCTTTTCACAACATTTAACAATTTAAGGCCACTTGTGACCCATTTTTGCCACCTTTTTGACAATTTCAACCCATTTATGCCACCTTTCTGCCAACTTTTGCTCATTTTTGTTTGACCATCTTTTGCCCAGTTGTGCCCTTTTTTAAAAATCAATTTCAACCCACTTTTGCCACCTTGTAGCAACTCTAACCCTTTTTGGCATATTCCTTCCACTTGTGATCTATTATGCCACCTTTTTGCCAGTTTTTGCCAACTTTTGCCTTTGACCACTTTTTGCCCTATTTTCCCCCTTTTTTTAAAAAAAATCACTTTTAACCCATTTTTACCACCTTTTAAAAATAATTATCCCTGTTAGATAACTTGTATCCCATTTTTGCCAATATTTCGACACGATTTCAACGAGTTTCGGCCCATTTTATTCCCATTGTTTGGCCACTTTTTTACCAATTTTCGTCCATTTCTGTCTTTGTTTTACCACTTTTTGCCTAATTTTGCCATGATTTTTCACCACTTTTGACTAATTTTTGCCACCTTTTTACGCACTTTTGCCATCTCCATGATCCCCCAGTTGGCTGGGCCCCAGAAAGCTCTCCCTATTATCTTCCCTTATAGGTCACCTTGACTGTAACATTTTTTAAAAAGTCTGTTTTGTATTGATTTAAAAATGGGTTGCCTTGAGATTTTGGCTTTACCTTAGGTGTGCCTTGGGCAAGAAAAGTTTGAAAACCACTGGTCTAAAGGGATCCAAGCGAGCAGGAGCCAGGAACTATAGATGGAACTTTGGTCAGAAAAAGAGAGACATCATGACTGAACGTCAACCTGCAGCATATGACAGAATGTTTCACGTCTACATGAGATTATTTCACCTCAAAGACGGTGTTTGGAAAGGACAGAACCTTTCAAAATAAAACTCAGCGTGATTAGACTAACGTTCAGTCTGTCACATTCATTACTGGCCAATCAGAACAAAAAATCATGACGCAGTAGCGTGCACCACCACTGTCGTCTCATTCTTGTCCAATGTAGTTTCTGAGAAGAATTTCACATTTGCATTCCTCTGACCACAGAACAGTTTTCCATGTTTCCTCAGTCTATTTTTTGGCCCAGAGAAGATGGCGGTAGTTCTGGCTTCTTCTCTCCATGATCCAGAAACCTTCATCCAAGCGTTCATCACCTCCTACCTGGATTACCATAGTGGAGTCCTGTTGGGGGTACCTAACAAAGCCCTGGTCAGGCTCCAGAACCTCCAAAACTCCAATGCCAGGGTTCTCACCCACACTGGACCCTGGCAGCACATCACCCCTACCCTCATCCACCTCCACTGGCTCCCAGTTAAGTTCTGTATCTAATACACGATCCTCCTTCTTACCTACAAAACCCTCCGTGTCAGTCAGTGTATTTCCTGGCAGATCCTTTTCCTGGTTGAAACCAGACTCAAAAAACAGGAGAAACTGTCGTTATTCCGTTTTTTTTTTTCTTTTTATTTTTTTGTAATGTTTTTGACCAAAAAAGGAAAAAAACAAAAAAAATGACCCACTTTTCTGTTTTTCAGCTTTAGACCAAAAAACGGAAAAAAAGTTGTTTTTCCATTTTTTCATTTTGGTCATAAAAACGGAAAACCAAAAAGCATCTTTAAAAAAGGTTCCAATTTTTGTTTTTAAAATTCTGTTATTTTGTTTTCTTCATTTAATAAATTACTTGAGGAAAAGGAACTCATTTGACCAACTGGGAAGTCCATGCTCATCTTGAAGGGTCGTCCCACTCTTATTGGAAGATTTCACCACCAACCCTTCTATCAGTTTTCAGGGACTAGGGTCTACCAAAATCAGGGTTGAGGGGTAAAACTTAAACACAGGACTGAGCCTGACATAAGACCGCTTCAGTAAAATAAGTCAGGGTACGCCCCTGATTGAGGAGTCAAATATGGCTGCTCTGCTCTCTCAGAATGAGCTGATATTACCGAGGAAGTGAAAGGGCAGCGTTTATCTTAATTTGAAGCTCATGAATAAATTTGTCTCGTCCTCTTCCTCGTCTCTCTCGTCCCTCGTCCGTCCCTGTAGAGGAGCAGCTCTGGGTCGGCTTTTTCTGTTCTGGTTCAGCAGCTCTCTGACGTCCCAGCTTTTATGACACATGAGGACCTTTAGTGTGTGGAGGCAGTGGAGCTGCTCGTCTTAATTAGCACTTTGTCTCTGCTCACTCTGACCTTTTCTCTCCTCTACAGGGATAAATTGACTCCTTCTTCTGCGCTCCGTGTTTCTGTGATTTACATGACTGCTCCTCTGAGGCCGTGGCGGTCTGAAGTCCTGACCACCACGGCAAACTTCAGCCCCGCCTTCGCCACTGTACACCGTTTTCTTCAGTATAAGGTTGACAGGGGGAGGTAGAGAGCTTTATGCCAGAAGATCCCTGGTTAGTAGATGCTAAAGAGAAATTCAGTTCAATAAATATTATACAGTGCTGTTCCCCTTCCTGACATGTCTTTGGTCCATATCTGTCACACTTCAATGTTTCAGATCATCAAACTATTCTAATATTAGACAAAGTTAACCTGAGTAGATACTAAAGGCAGACAAAGCTAAGAGTTCTCCAACACATCATGGAGCCATCGAAAGAAATTCAAGAACAGATGACAAACAAAGTCTCTGACATCTATCAGTCTGAAGGGTTACAGAGACACCTCTAAGGCTTTGGGGCTTCAGCCAACCGCGCTGAGAGCCATTACCCACAAATGAAGAAAACTGTAAACAGTGGTGAACCTTCCCAGGAGTGGCTGGTCTACCAATATGACTCAAAGAGAACATAGATGACTCATGCAGGAGGCCCAAGAAGAACCCAGAACCACATCTAAAGATCCTCAAAGGTCTGGAGGAAATGTTTGTAAGCTCTGATGACATCATCTTCAAAGGCAAGGATGGAATGTTCAGGAGAATTGAGAAATTCATCCTAAAAGGCAAAGATGGAATGTTTAAAAGAATTGATGACATCATCTTTAAAGGCAAGGATTGAACGTTTAGAAAAAATGGTGACATCTTTAAAGGCAAGGATAGAATGTTTTAGAAGAACTGATGAAAAAGTCTTTATAGACAAGGATGGAATGTTTAGAAAAAAATGATGACATCTTTAAAGGCAAGGATGGAATGTTTAGAAGAATTTATGATGTCATCTTTAAAAGCAAGGATGGAATGTTTAGAAGTATTGACATTGTCATCTCTAAATGCAAGGTTGGAATGTTTAGAAGAATTGTTGATATCTTTATAGACAAGGATGTAATTTTTAGAAGAACTGATGACATCATTAAAGGCAAGGATGGAAAATTTAAAATATGTGATGACATCATTCAAGGAAAAGATGAAATGTCTATGATCTTTGATTGAATCATCTTAAAAGGCAAGGATGGAAAGTTTTGAGAGCTTTGATGACATCATTCTTAAAGGCAACTATGGAATGTTTAAAAGATTTGAGGAAATCATCTCTAAATGCAAGAATAGAATGTTTTAGAAGATCTGATGAAATCATCTTTAAAGGCAAGGATTTAGAGTTTTGATGAGGATTTGATGTTTATAAGCTGTAATAAATCATCTTAAAATTCAAGAATGGAATGTCTTATAAGCTTTGATAGCATCTTTTTTAAAGGCAAGAATGGAATATTTATAAGCTTTGATAGCATCCTTTTTAAAGGCAAGGATGAAATGTATTACAAGCTTTGATGGCATCCTTTTTAAAAGGCAAGGATGGAATTTGTTATGAGTTTTAATATTATCATTTTTAAAGACAAGGATGGAATGTTTTACAAGCTTTGATGACATAATCTTTAAGGCCCGAGAATGGCATGTTTTATTGCTTTAAGGACATCATATTTATAGGCAAGGATGGAATGTTTTACAGCTTTGATGACATCATTATCAGAGTCAGGGGATGGAATTTTAGTCAAGCATGTGGCATTTTTCCCAGAAAAATTAAAACCCTCCAATGTGGCCACATTTAACCAATTCTGCAAAGAGTAATGGGCCAAAGTTCCTCCACAGACATGTGAAAGTCTCAGTGACAGTTATCACTTGCTTGCAGATGAGGCCAAGGTGGAATAAGTTTTATTAGGTTAATGGGTCAATGACTGTTTCACAGGGGGGTTTGGATGGATTTATCCCTCTTCAGCCATGCAGTCTTGGAGTCATGTTGGTAAGCCAGCCACTCCTTGGAAGGTTCACCACTGTTCAGTTTTCTCCGTTTGTGGATAATGGCTCTCAGCGTGGTTGGAAACAATGACATCAGTAACTTTCCAGGAAGAACGGCGGCGTGGTTTCAGCTTCATCGGTGAGTAATGATCCCACTCATGTGACTAATGCATCTGAAGTGACAGCACCCTCCTCTCCAACGGGGCCTCCTCGTCCATTTGGGGAATCAGAGATGACCTTTTGCATGAATAAAGTCAAAGAGGATTAGAGCTGCAGAGACCCTCCAATGTCGGCCGAGGGGAGAGCCGAGCGGCGTCCTCCTTTGAACGTGGGCGGAGTGTCGATGTGCCGCTGCCTGGAGGAGAAAACACCTTTAAGAAGCTGTGAGAAATAAATGACATTTCATCGTCTGTTTCTACCTCTGAGATTCATACTCTCAGCAGATCAATATCAAACATAATCCATACTTTACAACATGTAAACACAGAACCTGTCTACTCCAGTATAAAATACGTCCATCACAGCAGGATTACACAGATTATCTCAGCTGTGCTCAGCTCCATCAGGATTAAAACAATCTCCTCCTGTCATTATTACCTGTGCAGCAGGTGTTACTATAAAGCTGAATAATGGACAGAATCATGTAGTAAGAGTTAAATCTGGAGTCAAAAGACAAGCATTCATTTTAGCAGATGTTTCAGAGATTCAGTGTTTAAGATCCAAACACAGCGGGCTTTGTCGTATGACTAGAGTAAAGCATCTTGGTGAGCAGCGCAGGTGTCTTTTCTGTGTCCTCATTTTTGAAAAGACATATTTTTAGGCCTTTTATTCTTTCTTTGTCAGAGATTTGATGTCTAACCCTAGACCGGGGCATAACATGATTTGGGGGCTCGTCCGGGATGAACCTCAGATGCCTCTGGCAGTGGATAGAGTTTAACTACTGTCACTAGTAAATTATTAGCCTTTAAACTGATTCTACCAACATCACCATCATGGGTTCAATAAAAGTGTTGCAGCGTGCATAATAAATACCTCTGTTAGCATAGCAGAGTGATAAATGACAGTCCACAGCCCAGTCCGAGTCCTCAGCGGGTTTCACTAAACCGTCTAGTGGCAACAATGGATCAAAGATGGAAGCTCTGCTGCTAGAGGTGGATTCAGCCGATCAAACTCTGGCTGTAGTTACTCTATAAATCGAACTCTGGATTTAGTTACTCTTTAAAACAAACCCTGGCTTAAGTTACTCTGTAAACCAAACTCTGGCTGTAGTTACTCTATAAATCAAATTCTGGATTTAGTTACTCTGTAAACTAAACTCTGGCTTTAGTTACTATGTAAATCAAACTCTGGCTTTAGTTACTCTTTAAATCAAACTCTGGCTTTAGTTACTCTATAAATCAAACTCTGGCTTTTGTTACTCTTTAAAACAAACTCTGGCTGTAGTTACTCTATAAATCGAACTCTGGATTTAGTTACTCTGTAAATCAAACTCTGGCTTTAGTTACTCTTTAAAACAAACTCTGGCTTAATTTACTCTATAAATCAAACTCTGGCTTTTGTTACTCTTTAAATCAAACTCTGGCTTTAGTTACTCTATAAATCAAACTCTGGCTTTTGTTACTCTTTAAATCAAAGTCTGGCTTTAGTTACTCTATAAATCAAACTCTGGCTTTAGTTACTCTATAAATCAAACTCTGGCTTTAGTTACTCTATAAATCAAACTCTGGCTTTAGTTACTCTATAAATCAAACTCTGGCTTTAGTTACTCTATAAATCAAACTCTGGCTTTAGTTACTCTATAAATCAAACTCTGGCTTTAGTGACTCTCTAAATCAAACTAAGGATTTAGCTACACTGTAAATCAAACTCTGGATTTAGTTACTCTATAAATCAAACTCTGGCTTTAGTTACTCTATAAATCAAACTCTGGCTTTAGTTACTCTATAAATCAAACTCTGGCTTCAGTTACTCTATAAATCAAACTCTGGCTTTAGTTACTCTATAAATCAAACTCTGGCTTCAGTTACTCTATATATCAAACTCTGGCTTCAGTTACTCTATATATCAAACTCTGGCTTTAGTTACTCTTAAATCAAACTCTGGCTTCAGTTACTCTATAAATCAAACTCTGGCTTCAGTTACTCTATAAATCAAACTCTGGCTTCAGTTACTCTATAAATCAAACTCTGGCTTTAGTTACTCTATAAATCAAACTCTGGCTTTAGTTACTCTATAAATCAAACTCTGGATTTAGTTACTCTATAAATCAAACTCTGGCTTTAGTTACTCTATAAATCAAACTCTGGCTTTAGTTACTCTATAAATCAAACTCTGGCTTTAGTTACTCTATAAATCAAACTCTGGCTTTAGTTACTCTATAAATCAAACTCTGGCTTTTGTTACTCTATAAATCAAACTCTGGCTTTAGTTACTCTATAAATCAAACTCTGGCTTTTGTTACTCTATAAATCAAACTCTGGCTTTAGTTACTCTATAAATCAAACTCTGGCTTTAGTTACTCTATAAATCAAACTCTGGCTTTTGTTACTCTATAAATCAAACTCTGGCTTTAGTTACTCTATAATTCAAACTCTTGATTTAGTTTCTCTTTGAAGACATTTTCTTTTTTTTTGTTAGCATCAAGTTTATAATGTTCCAGTTTAGAATATTTTTGGTTTGTATTTCTTAAATAAATGATGGACCATGTTTCTCCAACCCTCATGGATTTCCCATGTTACTTTGCTCTAAGAGGCTCTCTCCTTTACCACCCTCTTGTGAGCGACATCCATTCAGAGAAACTATGCTTTGTTTATTTCAGCATAAATACGACCTGCTGCAGCCTGAAGATGAACAAAAAGTCAAATTAGTCAAATCTGCGGGTCTCTCCTCCCCCCACAGACCTGGGGCCGTCACTGAAACCTTTTCCTAGATCACTTACCAGAAAAACAAAAGAGGGACAGAAAAGTTTGGAGCAGGCGTCCACAGCCCCGGGGATTATTCCTCTAGTGTTACATGGATTATCAGCAGGCCAACCTTTGACTCCTGTTAGGGACGACTTGACTTCTGTCTCTGTTCATCATGGGGAGGGGCCCGCTCATTATGAGAGCATGTACACAGAAATGAGCCTCAGTCAGAGAGGAAAATATGCTGTAGGCGTCCCTATGGAGTCTGAACAGGACCTACAGCAGCCATACTGGGAGATTCATCCATGCTTCAAATATGTTTCTAAACTTCTCTGAGTGTCAGCAGCACCACCATGACTGACTCCTACTGTAGTATGCTGACAGAAATGCAGCATGATGTGGCTATCTCTCCTCTATTGCCCTGTTTCTGTTTTCCTTCTCTCGCTCACCTTCATGCAAACAAGGAACGAGGAAAAGGGGAGAAAACAAGGCTCAACTGCTAAGACTTATGGGTAAAAGACTCCAAGTCTGCTGATTCCATAGCTGAAGAGTTCTGAACTTCCACTGAAATTAATGTAAACACTGAAACTGCAGCAGGAGCTTCATGAATGGGTTTCCATGGCAACAGCAGCATGCAAGCCTCACATCACCAAGTCCAATTGCAAGCGTCAGATGGAGTAGAGTAAAGCATACCAATACTGGACTGTCATGGTTTGCAGAGAGGGTTAAGACATCTCTGATGCAGTTTAAAGATGCAGATATGTAGAGGGAGAGAGATCTGACTACTGGTGTGCATGTGAGTGCTCTGCTCAGGCTCTGTTACAGTGTCCCACTCTGAGTCTACATGGCCAGTCTGGGTCCTTTATCAACGTACAGAAGTGCTAATTTACCTGAGACACCACTGCACCCTTCATAAATCAGGAGTATGATGCAGCGCTGTAGAATTTATAAACTTCATAGAGCAATTTAAACAAAAACACATTTTTTTTTTTACATCTCAGAGGGAAAGCATGTTGACATTCTGGATAAACAAAAGTTTATCTAAAGGTTAACTGTCAACTAATTTGACCCTCAGGTCCTCCTTTAAATAATCCCACTCTCCCTCTTAAAGCCCTTTTAGGACATTGGATATATTTAAAAGTGTTAAAATGAATGAAAAACCTTTTTTTTTTTTTTTAATTTTTGGTCCTCAACTCCAGTCCTCATCATGTATAGCAAATGTGAATTATTTTTCAGAATTTTAACCCTATAAATGGCAATTTATTTATATCATGCCACATTTTCTGTCACACACACACACACACACACACAAAAAAAATAAATATATATATATATATATATATATATATATATTTTTTTTTTTTCTATTTGAAAAATGCAAAGCTGATTTCTTTTTGTGCAGGGATTATCAGTCTTGGATATGTCAGTGATTAGCCCTGACACTGATTTTGACATACTATTAAGTTTTGTGTAATTACAAAAGTAAAATAAAAAAAAAAAAACAAAACAAAACAAAACAAAAAAATCCCACTCTCCCTCTTAAAGCCCTTTTAGGACATTGGATATATTTAAAAGTGTTAAAATGAATGAAAAACCTTTTTTTTTTTTTTTAATTTTTGGTCCTCAACTCCAGTCCTCATCATGTATAGCAAATGTGAATTATTTTTCAGAATTTTAACCCTATAAATGGCAATTTATTTATATCATGCCACATTTTCTGTCACACACACACACACACACACACAAAAAAAAATAAATATATATATATATATATATATATATATATATATATATATTTTTTTTTTTTTTTTTTTTTCTATTTGAAAAATGCAAAGCTGATTTCTTTTTGTGCAGGGATTATCAGTCTTGGATATGTCAGTGATTAGCCCTGACACTGATTTTGACATACTATTAAGTTTTGTGTAATTACAAAAGTAAAATAAAAAAAAAAAAACAAAACAAAACAAAACAAAAAAATCCCACTCTCCCTCTTAAAGCCCTTTAAGGACATTGGATATATTTCAAAATATTAAACAAGAAAAAAAACCTTTTTTAATCTTTGGTCCTTAACACCAGTCCTCATCATGTTTAGCAAATGTGAATTAGTTTTCATAATTTTAATTTTTCACCAGACTCTGACATCCATAGAAAACACCCAAAGTAGTTTTAGCTGAAATTATTAATTCCACTGGCCTACAGTCACTGATATATCCAATCAGTTCAAACAAGGTCATTATCTCCCACAATGCATCTCTCCACACATTGAAATATGTTTGCATTTTTTTAGTGTGCAAATATTTTTACCTCTGAATGACTGAATTACAGGGGAATTAAAGGATTTCTTATTTCTGTATTGCAGTGGCAGTAGAATGAAAATGAGTGGTTTTAATGGTAGTCAATGAGGCCTAAAAGGGCTTTAGGAGGGAGAGTGTGAGTTTTTTGTCTACACAGTGGAAAATTCTGTCAACACAGTGTGGATGATGGAATTTCAAAAATTCATTAAAAAATGAAGATCTATGTCAAATATCATCTTCTTAGCATGATAACTGCCGAAGTAAGAGCAAAAATATGATCAAAAAGCCCTAAAAGGGCTGTAGGAGGGCCTGAGGGTTAAAGCTGCCGTTCAGCCGATGTTGGATGTTGATCTCTAAATCTACAATAATCAGTCCAAGCAGAGCTTCCTGCATTCATGGCTGCAGTTGCCCTTCACATGCAGACATCATCCTGTTATTTATGACCCTAATTCTCCGTTTTCCAGTGTGCAGGACTCTGAGCATGCTGGTGTGTTCAGCTGTGGAGTAAACCAGCAGAGATGGATCACACATCTCTAAATACCCGTGCTCCTGTCTATAGAAACAGTTTACAAAGCCGTGTAATCTTCCTTTTTACGGCGCTCCTCGTTTCGTCTGCAGGGGATTACTGTACCACTTTTTCTGTGAGGAATCTGCAGGAGGAGGAGGGACGGACAAAATGGCGGAAAAAGGAAAACAAATTGTAGCGTAATCTCTGCAGAGAAAGGACGGCAGAGCGAGGGAGTCCCTGGGACCCTCCATCTTTTTGCAGGGCCAGAAAATCCCATAATCCTCCATGTTTGATGTCTCAAAGCTAATGGCGTTTATTAGGACTGCCCAAAAGGCGCTTTGTCCGCTGTGCTGCTGCCGTTGAGGTTTTGAATGACAGTGGAGGGAGAGAGCCGGTAACTTTAGCTTAATCTGGGCTTATCCGGCCCCGATGCACGCACAGGTGTGTGGCCCTAAAGCCCCGAGGAGGCCGGGCGCTCCTGTGCGAGCCAAAGATCAATGCTGCTGCAGGGGCCGAGGACGTCCACGCCCTTAGACTCGGCGGGCTTTAGCCTCGCCATGAACCGCTCCGCCTTTTATCACATTTTAATTAAAGCGGCACGCCGTCCCAGATACCTGCACAGGTAGATTCAAACTGGCTCTTCCTGATTCAGTTCATGTTTCATCGACAGTCACACTGCTTCACTTTTATTTTCATCCACAGAGGCAGCCGAGCCTTACCCAGGGGCCACACTGAGAACAGACAGACCTAACATTCTGTCACACACATCTTCATCTCAGTCCAAGCCCATAACTCCACCTCAGCCCCTCCTGCAGACTCATTTTAACTCTATTCATACGTTTCATTTTTACAAAGTTTGTTCTGCCAAATGCTACAAGGCCAAAGATTACGTACTGTACCTTTAAGAAGCCTCTGTGAGAGCAGAGAGTCTGAAGACATTACTGATAATTTAACAGTTACAGAAGAAGAAAACTTCAGCAGAGTTGTGATTTTACACAACTAACACGCTTCAGCTGTTGTTCTCTACCCCTAAATACAACAACTATAAAAGATTTTATAAATCAGTCATGGTAACGTAAGTTTACTTTATTGACAAAAATACAACAAACCCCTCTTTAATGTCAAGGTCAAAACAGATTTCTACAAATAAAATACAAATCGGCAATGTAAAAGAAGTTCAGCTTTCTCTGTATGCTTCAGCTCATTGGAAAATAAATCTTCTCTAAGCCGTAGTTCTCTGTCAGACTGAGGAAGATTGTCCTCCAGGATTCATTTTACCCTCTACCTTTACAAACCTTCCAAGGCTGGCTGCCGAGAAGCACCCCCACATCACGATGCTGCTGAGGAGCATCCCCACAGCATGATGCCGCCGAGAAGCATCCCCACAGCGTGATGCTGCTGAGGAGCATCCCCACATCACGATGCTGCCGAGAAGCACCCCCAGGAGAAAGAAGAAATGGAGAGCAAGACGAGGATGATGGAGGAGGGGAAAGAAGGGAAAATGAAGGTTTATTTCTGAGGGCTGTGAATAGGAGGAGAGGTTCATAAAGAACCAAAAGTGATGTAGAAATACATACGCAGTATTGTAAGCATTTTCCTAGTGTAAGAGTAAGAAAGCTAAAATGGTGTACTGTGTCATACTTTGGGAATAAGCTAATAAACAAAATATAATGTGAGGGATCTGGTACAAATTATTTTAATCCATCTTAAAATACTGCTCATTAAAAAAGTGGAATTATTGTTCAAAAATACATTAACAGGCAGGATATTGGTAAAACAACGTAACATTTTTATTTACTTGGCTGGCCGGCTAAGGGGCCCAAAATTTCCACCTACACCCCTGACAGTGGGGATGGTGTGTTTGTGGTGATGTCAGTGTTTGGCGTCTTGTCTGATGGTCTCAAAGCTCCATTCTGGTCTCATCAGACCAAAGAACTTTCTTCCTCTTGACCATGGAGTCTCCCACAGTCCTTCTGGTGAACTCTAGTCCAGATTGAATCTGAGTTTTCTTCAACAGTGTCTTTCTCTTTGCCACTCTCCCATAAAGCTCTGACTGCTGAAGAACCCGGCCAACAGTTGTTGTCTGCAGAGTCTCTCCATCTCAGCTGCTGAAGCTTGGAGCTCCTTCAGAGTAGTCATAGGTGTCTTGGTGTCCTCTCTCACTAGTCTCCGTCTTGCACGCCCACTCAGTTTGTGAGGACGGTCTGATCTAGGCAGATTTACACGTGTGACATAGTCCTTCATGTCTTCATGATGGATTTAACTGAACTCTGGGGGATGTTCAGAGACTTGGAAATGTTTCTGTCTCAATCCTCTGACTTACACAGGTGGGCTTATATGACCGTGGTCTCCCACGTCCTGATAAGAAATCCTATTGTGCATTGTCGTCTAAGGCAGGGGTTCATTTCATTTATTTATTTATTTATGTGCCTCAGACCATGTTGACACAGTATAGAGAACAAACAGAACTTACAATACAAATAACAAAAAGATAGCACACGGGATATATATCACAAAAAGCTTTACTCAAATAATGGAAGAGTATTCTTCAAAAAGGCACCAACTTTACAAACTAACTTTCGGTTTCTCTGATTGCAACAAACATATTAGTTTAAACATAGAAGGGCAGTTTTGATAACACTTTGGTTTATACCTTTCTCAATAACTCAATATGCTCACATTCTTACACTCAAACAACAAGTGGTACTCATCACCTGGACGATTATCATTACAGAGGTTACAGATCCTTTGGTTTCTGTCAGCCTTTTATATCTCCCAATGACCTGAGGGATCCTGGAGTTGTTCAGTCTAAGACTGCAGATAGCTGTTTATACTTTTGATTTCCACATGATAAATACTTCTCCAGTTTGATCTCTTGTTTAAATTCTACATATAAATCACATGAGGTCATCCTTTTCAACTCACTTTGCCACTGTTGCAGGAACTGGTCTTTGAGCCTTTGTTCAACAGTCAGTTTAAGCCAGTTAATGCCATGACACTGTTGAGTGATCCAAAGATAAGACAAACCACAGTCATTCAGTATCTGCAGGATCCATGGTGATGCATAAACATCTTTTTCATGAAGGCTGAGCAGATGCTTTTACATTACTGAGCTGAATTTAGTTTCTTTTCCTCCTATCAATCTCCCCCAGTAAGCAATAACTCTTTTCTTGGCTGTGATACTGAGTGGATATCTTCCCAGCTCTCCATACACCATGTTATTGCATGTTGACATTTCAATTTTTAAGATGTACTTAAGAAATTTAAGGTGCAGTTTTTCAAATAAATCTATCTTTTCGTTAACCCACAAGCATACAACATAACTGGCATAACTAGCTTGTCCAACAGCTCTAGAGCGGCATCTACAGGTAGACCATGCTTCCTACATTTACAGAGCATGGCGAACATCGCATGGGAAGCTTGCCTGTGCAGCTCCTCCAGCGCCCTTTTAAATGAGCCATTGTAATTAAAAGTTACACCAAGATATTTAAAGTGATGTACAATCTCTAAATTTTCACCGTTGCATACAAACTTCAATTTACTAACATCAGCTTTTCTCCAACCAAAAACTGTAACCTTAGTTTTATCACCATTAACTTTTACATTCCATTTCTTGCAGAATTCAAACACACAATCCAGAGCTTTCTGTAAGTCTTCTTTTGTTGTAGACATGATAATTGTGTCGTCTGTGTACATCAGTATCATAAGTTGAATGTAGTAATCAATAACTATGTCATTAAGGGTGATTGGTTGACAGCCATTCTGTTGTAAATATTCTTCAAGGTCATTAATAAATAATGCAAACAGCAGGGGTGATAAGTTTTCACCCTGTCTGACTCCTGCCAGGCTTGCAAAAAAATCTGATTTAGCACCGTTAACAAAAACACATGATTTGATATTCTCGCACATGCTCCTCTCGTACAACTTTAAGAAATTTACCATCATTTCCTAGTTTTAACAATTTCTACCAGAGTGCATCCGTCCAAACTGTGTCAAAAACCATACTATAATCAGTAAAGGAGCAGAACAGGCGTTTCTTTATATGACAAAACAAATCAACTATTTGTTTCAGTAAGAAAATATGATCAATAGTGGAGTAACTTTTCCTAAATCCTGCCTGGGCTTCCGTGAGTGTAGAATTTTCCTCACAGAAATTACATAATCTCACATTAAACACGGTAAACAATTTACCTGAACAGCTCAGGAGTGTAATGCCCCTGTAGTTGTTACAGTCCTCAGGATCCCCTTTTCTCTTGCAAATTAGTACAATTAAGCCAAGAACCCAGGTCTCAGGAATAATTCTGGACTCCAAAATGTTGTTAAACAAAGAAACATAAAGGGGGGTTTTGGCCCCTTGGGGGTCGCGAGACACTGAGAGGGGGTCTCCAGATGCCTTAAAAAAACTAAGAATAGTTTTGAAAGCACACTGTTCCCACTTTTTTGCCACTTCAAACCCATTTTTTGTCAGTTTTAAACCCTTTCCATCACTTTTTTCTGCCTGTTTTCTGCACCTTTAAACCAATTCTTGCCACTTTCTGCTTATCGTTGCCTCTGTTGACTCATTATTGCCTCAACCACTTTTTACTCTGTTTACCCTTTTTGTCCATTTTACCAGTTAACCCATGTTTGCTTTTTCATCCCATTCCATAATTTCCACCTATTTTTTGTACTTTAAAGCCATTTCAGCCACTTTTTAATCCACTTTAACCACTTTTTGTGCCGTTTTTTTGCCACCTTAACTTATTTTCAGTTATTTTTTTTTTGCCATTTTTATCAAATTTTTGCCACTTTTAACCCATTTATGTTCTTTAAAAATCCAATTTTCATTCTGGCAGCTTTTAAATTCCTTTTTAGCCATTTTTGTGCCCATTATTGCCACTTAAATCTATCCATTTTCTATACTGCTTATTCCATCCCGGGTCACGGTGGGGCTGGAGCCTATCCCAGCTGTCATTGGGCGAGAGGCGGGGTACACCCTGGACTGGTCGCAAGGCTGACATATAGAGACAGACAACACACTCACATTCAGACTTACGGGCAATTTAGAGTCAACAAATTAACCTAATGTTTGGTGGTCGGAGGAGGCCGGGGCACCCAGAGAGAACCCACATGTGCACGGGGAGAACATGCAAACTCCACACAGAGAGGCCCAGACCGGGAAGTGAACCAGCGACCTTCTTGCTGTGAGGTAACAACGCTAACCCCTGCACCGCCGTGCTGCCCCACTTTAACCCATTTTTGGTTGTTTTGCCACTTTTAACCCCTTCATGTTTGTTTAAAATCCAATTTCACCACCTTTTCACCACTTTTTTGCCATTATTAACCTTTTTCAGCAACTTTTAACCCATTTTAATGATTTTAACAAAAATCATTTCATTCAAAGAAGGCTAAATGAATAAATAAAGATATTTATGTACTTTACAATGGACCATGGTTTTGCTGATCCCAGTTTGGCTGGGTCCCAGAAACCTCCCCCTTCATCCCCCCTGATGGACGGCCTTGTCTGCACATGGCTTTTCTACAATGTTCACTGCTGTGTTCAGCCATCTCCAGGTACAGCGGGGGCCCCGGTCTCTGGCACCTTTATTTTGAAAAGGTTGAGAACCACCGGTCTAAGGTCTGTGATGTCGGGTTAGACTCAGAGAAGCAGAACGCCAGCGTTTTATCGCTGATCTGTTTTGGGTCAGTATTTAGAAACAGACTTCCTTTACACCGTTTTCACGTTCCTGACCCAGTTTTGGGAGCAGAAGGACGTTGCTGCTGCCTCTGAACAGCTGAGGCTCCCTGACTGAGGGCTGCTGAAGGCCTTATTGGATTTAGACGCCGCTCCTTCAATAAAAAGAATGAATTTCCCATAATTCAATAACAGAAATCAAGGCCAGCGGCCCAGTGATCCATAAACACTACGATGATGAGGTCATTTCTGCTGCACGCTGGAATATTAGAGAGGATTCAGAGAGAGGCGTGGTTGAAACGGCCTATTTTAGAGGAATTTCACCTGTTTGAGGCAGACAAGGAGGATCAATAACAAAGACTGGACTCTAGGCATGTTTTGCCATTTCCACACCTTTGGGCGTCCCCGTTATTTACACCAAAACCCTTCATGATGCTTCCAAACCCTACATTTCTTCAATTGCTACCATCATCGCTCAAATAACACACTTCATGCTTTGATTTTCCTGCAGGGGGGGATTCTGGCCCCGCCGCCCTGCAGGTCACGCTCCCCGCCGATTCACAAAAAAACCCTCATTTTCTTTTTTTTCCAACACACGGTGCCGTTTGCATGAACACAGACCGGGTCCAGGATCCCAGCTTCATTAGAGTCTGCTGATGTTTGAGGAGCAGCTCGTCTGCTGCTCTGCACCTTTTTAGGGCAAAACAGGACGGTCCTCTCACTCACACTTTAGAGGATGCCAGGACGGCCAGCAGGAGGCGCCGGCATGCAGTGAGATGTTTGTGTGTGATGTTTGAGGAGCAGATAGAGCTGCTGCTTTAACCCTTTCTACCCCAAAGACCCACAGACAGAGAACAGAGGGACGGCAGAAAATAACCTGAGTTAAACCGTTAAAGAATATAAAACCAAGCCAGGTCAGCATTTTGCTTTTAAAGCTCTCATTAATCATTAACAGGAAATGGGAGGGGGCTCCGTTTAAGTACAGTCAGGGATTTTTAACCTCAAAGCAGAAATACTAAATCTAGAAATACAAAAAAACATCAGTGTGCTTTCAGGAAACTCAGCGACCAAAATGATGAGCCATTTTACCTTTATTTGTTTTTGTTTTTTACATTTTTATTAAAAATAAATTTAAAAAAATAAAAAAATAAAAACTGACATACCAACTGTTTCCCCAGTTTTTTTTTTATCATCATGAAAACAGAAACAGAAAATGGAATTCAAAATTTGGTTCTTAATTTTATTCATGTTGGTTTTTTGTTTTTTTATATTTTTATTTTAAAAAATAATACATAAAAAACTGAAAAACTGACATACTAAGTGCTTTTATTAGTCATCAAAAAACAGAAAATCAGAAAATGGAGTTCAAAAATTGGTTCCAAATTTTATTCATGTCAGTTATTTTATTTTATTTTTCATTTTTATTAAAAAAAAACATTAAAAAAAACTGAAAAACTGACATACTAACTGCTTTCCATTTTTTTTTATTATCACAAAATTAGAAAAACAGAAAATGGCGTTCAGTTCTTTTTATTTTTTTTTCCTTTTAAAGAAAAACTTGAAGAACTGGAAAACATGTGACCTAATGTGAAAGTTAAACATTTCAAAATAAAAGGCTGTACATCAAAATAAAAGCCTACATGGTGACTTGGTGGATAGCAGGCCTGTTTGCTCTGCAGCTAATGTCAGTGGTAAATGTACTGCTGAATTAGTGCAGGGGTTCTCAACCTTGGGGTCCGGACCCTATTGGGGGTCGTGAGACGCTGAGAGGGGGTCTCCAGATCCCTTAAAAAACTAAGAATATTTTTGAATTATGCTGTTGCTACGTTACATAAATTTTACCACACTGTAATCCTTTTTTTATCACCTTTTAACACCAATTTTGCCATTTTGAGCACATTATTGCCACTTCAAACCCATTCTTGTCAATTTTGAACCCTTCCACCACTTTTTTCTGCCTCTTTTTGGCACTTCTAAACCAATTCTTGCCACTTTCTGCCTGTCGTGGCCTCTGTTGACACATTATTGCCTCTATCAACCACTTTTTACACCCCTTTTGCCCATTTTACCACAGTTATCCCATGTTTGCCAATTTATATCAAATTTTTATCCCATTCCAACTAATTTCCACCAAATTTTTGCCCTTTAAAGCCATTTTAGCCATTTTTAATCCTCTTTTACCACTTATGTGCAGGGTTTTTTTTTGCCACTTTAACTTATTTTTGGTTATTTTATCACTTTGATCAAATTTTTGCCACTTTTAACCCATTTACATTCTTTAAAAATCCAATTTCACCACCCTTTCTACTATTTTTTGACATTATAAACCAATTTTAGCCATTTTTATGCCAATTTAATTCTGTTTTTAACAAAAACTATTTTCATTTAAAGAAGGCAAAATTAATGAATAAATAAAGATATTTGTTTCTTTGATAAAAGAGGTAATTATTCAGGTCAAACATAAAATGTGGTTTTCACAGCTTAACGTTACAGTGGACCATGGTTTAGCTGACCTCCATGGGCCCCCAGTTTGGCTGGGTCCCAGAAACCTTCCCCTTTATCCCTCCTTAAAGACAGCCTTGTCTCCACATGACTATACTTGAAGGTTCCTGGCTGTTCAGCCACCTTCAGGTACAGTGGGGGTCCCTGGTCTCTGGCACTTTTATTTTGGGGGTCGGGGCCTGAAAAGTTTGAGAATTTTTAGTGGACTAAATTGTCCTGAGATGAAAAATCATTTAATATTACTAAATAAGAGTGGAGGTATTCATCCATGTACACTTATTTATTTATTTATGTATATATACTGTGAAATTTAACTATATGGCATTTAACTCTGTGCGCTGTCTCCTGTTTGAATATTGACATGCTTTTATTTTGAAGGAAGAGAGACCTCCAAGATCTAGCATGAACTGAACCAGCATGTCACTGTGTGTTGTTGTGTTTCCATGTGTCTGAAGATGTTTCTGAGAATGGAGTGTGTGTGGATGGGATTGTTTTTTTAAAATGGAGGAGGATAACCTGGTTTTGAAAATACCCGTGTGTGACTGGACCTGACCTGAGGCCGTTAGTCAGCACCTCGTTATAAAGAAGCTTCCCTTGTAGTATCGTTGGCTGTCTTACAGACAGACAGGAGGATAACGGGCTCCTGGGTGTGTTTGTTTGTGATGATGACTGTGTGATGAGCGTGCAGCTCTGCAGCCTGATTGGCCTCTTTAAGTGGAAAATATTTGAGTGAGTATGACGCATCGATGAGCTGGAAGCAGCCCACCAACACCATGCCTGATTTTATCAGGACTGTATGAAGAGCGAACAGTCCGATTAAGAAGAGAGCAGGATGGAGAGTCAGAGGGTCAGAGGAGTTTTTGAAGTGTCATCATGTCATACATGAACAATCTGTTCTGGTCATTCAGAGCTGACTTCACTGTAGTCCATGAGATCATCGGTACTGACCTTATATCAGAGCTCTCTGTCCCTCCTCTGAGTCTAACAGCAGTCCATCCATCCTCTCTGTGGCTCTGTCACGGTGGCCTGCTATCCCGACATCCTGATAAGAATGAATGGGGCCCAATAAGCCACCAGCTAAGAGGCTAGCAGTGCCTCTTTAACCGCTTTTCTCCCTCATGTTGTCATAAACATGCTTTTAAAGAACACGCCTATACAGTTTTAGTTTTATGAACTTCACAGGATGACATCATATTTTAGGCAAGAATGGAATGTTTTATAAGCTTCACATGATGGCATCATCTTTAAAGCTAGAATGGAATGTTTTATAAGATTCAAACGATGACATGCTCTTCAAGCAAGAATGGAATGTTTTATAAGCGTCAAATGATGACATCTTTGAATCAAGATTGGAATGTTTTATAAGCTTTACATGATGAAATCATCTTAAAAGCTGGAGTGGAACGTTCTATAAGTGTCAAATGATGACAATATTTTTAAGCTAGAATGGAATGTCTTATAAGCTTCAAAGGATGACATCATTTTTAAAAGCTAGAATGGAATGTTTTATAAGCTTCAAGGGATGACATCTTTTTAAGCAAGAATGGAATGTTTTATGAGCTTCAAATGATGAAGTCGTCGTTAAAGCAAGAATGGAATGTTTTTTTAAGGATGACATCATCTTTAAATCAAGATTGGAATTTCTTATCCTATAGTCTTCAAAGGATGACATTATCTCAAAGCTAGAATAGTGTTTTATAAGCTTCAAAGCAAGACATCATCTTTAAGGCAAGAATAGATTGTTTTGTAAGACTTAAAGAGGACATTGCCTTTAAAGGCAAGGATGGAATGTTTTATGAGCCTCAGAGGATTAAGTTTATTTAAAGTCAAGGATGGAATGTTTTATGAGCTTCAGAGGATTACGTTTAAAAGCAAGGATGGAATGTTTTACGAGCTTCAGAGGATTACATTTAAAAGCAAGGATGGAATGTTTTATGAGCTTCAGAGGATTACGTTTAAAGGCAAGGATGGAATGTTTTATGAGCTTCAGAGGATTATGTTTAAAGGCAAGGATGGAATGTTTTATGATCTTCAGAGGATAATGTTTAAAAGGCAAGGATGGAATGTTTTATGAGCTTCAGAGGATTATGTTTAAAGGCAAGGATGGAATGTTTTATGAGCTTCAGAGGATAATGTTTAAAAGGCAAGGATGGAATGTTTTATGAGCTTCAGAGGATAATGTTTAAAAGGCAAGGATGGGATGTTTTATGAGCTTCAGAGGATAATGTTTAAAAGGCAAGGATGGAATGCTTCATAAACATCAAAGGATCATATAATCTTTAAAGGCAAGGATTGAATTCTGTGTATGCTAAAAGATGCAGCATCTTTAGGCTAGTGCTGAATGTTTTATAAGCTTTAAAACATGTCATCATTTTTGTGGCTAGGATCGGAATTTTAAAGGATGACATCATCAAAGGCAGAGGATGGAATGTTGGTGAAGCTGTGGATGTTGGGGGATTTTTACTCTTATCATAGTTGGCAACTTTTAGAAAAGTTGATGGAACTGTTCCACCAGCTTCTTCATCAAAATACAGTCAACACGAGGGAGAGGATGCTGGTATCCGTGTGTTCTAATGACAGTAATATTTGCGGGTAAATTTAAATGTCCTTTTCCCTTTTTTTTGTGGTTTCAAAGACATGAAAAGTCAAACTGGTACCAAATGAAGATCTGTTTGTCCCTAATCACTTCAAACAGAAATAATCTGGATCCTTAAAAAGAGCCCTAACTCCCTGAGGAGGGCCTGAAGAGAGTTTCATATCTCCTCAGTATCTGAACAACCTAATCAGACATAAACCCCTGCTGATCTGTCCTGTAAACGTGGTTAAAGGAGCACGTTGTGTTGTTTTGAGTCCTGCAGGTGTCCATGTTTTTTTGAGCCGCCGGTCCTCAGAAACAAAAAGTCGCCTCTTGAAGGAATCTGACCACAGAGGACCCAGCCGCACTTCAAAGGAGTTTGTGAGGCGTTCGCCCTCCGACAGCGAGGTCACCGTCAGCTCTGAGGAGTCACCGCTCCGCCATTAACTCTGGGTGAGCGTGGAGGGGCTCTGTAGTCGGTGAAAATCAAACAGAGCCCAATTAACGTGATTGTAACATGTCAGTGATCAGCTGGACGCTAACTGACCCGATGTAACATCCTCAGGAATTCACGCTGTCATGTCCAGGGAGCCTGCAGAGGAATTTACGTCTGGATGACCACTCTGAAGACACGCTGCTAAACTTCGGCTTCAGGATTTACCCAGGGTTCAAAGAACTGGGGGTACACTGTGGGTTTTATTACCCAGAGATGTCTCAACATTTTTAAAAAAAGGAAAATGTGACAGCAGACTCTATAGAGGCTTCAGATCAAAACAAACATAGATGAGAAAGTCCATCAGCAGGACTAAAGCAAAGATCCTGGATTATTTCAGGTTCCTTCAAACATCAGAGTTCAGAGGTTTGATATGCAGGAAAAAGAAGGTAAAACACTGCAGCAACACCAGTCTTCCTCTACACATAACACCAGGCTAATTCACAGTTAGCAACAACAGCTAGCATGTGCCGCCAGTCAAAATTTCCAGCAACTTCTGCAAACGATCTGAAGATCACAAGCAGCACTTCATGCTATCCTTAGATGTCAACCACATAGCATACATCAGTGGTTTTCAAACTTTTTTCACCTAAGGTTAAGCTGAAATGTCAAGGCACACCATATTTAAACCAATACAAAACAGACTTTTAAAACAATGTTACAGTTAAGGTGGCTTACATGGGGAGATAAAGGGGGGAGCGTTCTGGGGTCCAGCCAACTGGGGAATCATGGAGATGGCAAAAGTGGGCGAAAAGTGGTAAAACAAAGCCAGAAATGGGTGAAAATTTGGTAAAAAGTGGCCAAACAACGGGTTGAAATTGGCACAAAACTACTTGAAAGTGTCAAAACAGTGGCAGAAATGGGTTTCAAGTGGCCTAAAGGGTTAAATGTTGTAAAAAGGTGGTAAAAATGGGTTAAAAGTAGGGATGCAACGATATCAAAATCTCATGGTACAATATCGTCACGGTATTAGGCCATGGTATGGTATTATTGCAGTATTGTCAAAAAAAAGATGACTTGGAAAAAATGTCATAGTGTGGAAAATTAAATGCCAGGAATGTTCAGGATAAAACACACTAACTGTAATTGAACACCAACAATGGTCTGGCAGTGTCTGCAAACAGTTTTTTGCATGTCCGTCCTGTTTACTCTTCGATCGTTTTTGTTGATCGCAAAACCAAAATGCGTCGATACTTCTGATTTAAACTTCCCAGAAGGTTCCACGAGTATAATTTTTTGGCTCTGCTCCCCCTCCATGCTTTCTGCCATGTCTTCCTATACTGCACAGGGGATCATGGGAGATGTGGTTTGCTTCTCAGACCGACCCACTAAATAGCGCTAGAAAAAAACTACACAAGTGGGAGTACTCCAAGTTCTTCATCTCCTTTTTTTTTTTCTGGCAGTGTAGACGCTGCAAGGCGTATTACAGCCCTGCGAGTTCTTGTTCGATACTGTCACATGCCACGGCATTATTGCGAGAATTTTGAAACGGCGATACTGCGATATTTACAATACCGTTACATCCCGAGTGAAAAGTAAACAAAAAGAGGCAAAATGGACAAAAAAAAGTGGTCAAACAAAGGCAAAAGTGGGCAAAAAGGTGGCAAAAATAGATCACAAGTGGCAGGAAAGTAGCAAAAAAGGGGTTAAAGGTTACGAAAAAGGTGGTAAAAAAGGGGTTAAAGGGGGTGGAAAAAAATGGCAAAAAAAAATGGCCAAACAATAGCTAAATTGGGCAAAAAGTGGCAAAAGGTAGCAAAAATGGGTTAAATGTGGCATCAAGTTCCAAAAAAAGTGGCAGAAATGGGTCAAAGGTAGTAATAAGAAGTGACAAAAATTTGGTAGAGAAAATGGTTAACTTGGTTGAAAATAGCATGAATTAATAATTTCAACACCAATTTCAACCCAATAATAGCTTGCCATGCTTTTCAGCTCTTAATGAGTTAACTGTAAGCCAGGATGCTAGCACCAATGCTACTGATCAAACACACATGCACTGACATCATCAATAAATCCCAACTGGGAAGGTCCCATTCTCCGGGGTCCAGCCAGATCTGTGGGCAGGCCTGGTTACAGTACTTGCCATAAAGTTCTAGTAATAATGTATTGTACAAATTTCCACAGCACACCTAGACTTGCCTCAAGGCACACTGGTGAGCCTTGTCACACCATTTTAGAACCACTGGCATACATCATAACGACAGCTGATTAAGGGGGAGGGGTCTGCAAATACAGCCGATAAAGCTTGGGGGAGGGGCTGGTGTGTTGGTGTGTAAATAAAGCTGAGTGTCATCGGCATAGAATGACAGCTGAGACCGTGTTTGCTGATGTTGGGACCAGGAGGTCTGTTATATCTGGTATATCCGGCCTGCAAGATCGTATCATATTTCTATTCTAACTGGCCTACCAGTATGAGATGAGGTCTGCAGATTTCCTCCAGTGTAAAAATGTAAATCTTACCTTGATGGTTTAAAATATCCTTAAGTCATGAAAATCTGAAACAGTAAAAACATTCTTATAAAAAGTCAAGAAAGTGGGAAAAGTGATTAATTTGTGTATTCATCTCATATTTGCATCTCAAAAATAAGACTGAAACTTAGTGTTTTGAATTTTTATTTTATACTTTGACCCTTTTAACTCATTATTTTTTGTTTTAAGTCATATTTTGACCTTTGAACTGTTAACTTCAGCTTTTTAATCCCATATTTTGACCTTTTAGACTTACAATTTTATGGTTCAGTTTTAACCCTCTCAGGCCCTCAGGTCAGGCTTAAATCCAGAATCTGACCCCTTCTGTGACTGAGTTTGACACCCCTGATGTAAAAGAAGCGGTTCGAGGACAGAGCCCTGAGGTACGCCTCTGTTTACTGGGGCTGGGGGAGAGCGGGACGGGTGGATGGCGACTGAGAGAGCTGTTCCAGAAATGTCCAGGGGTTGGGGCAGGTGTTTGAGGAGGATGCTCCTGTGAGGAGGTCGTTGGTGATTCTGATGAGACGGCCCTATGCTGAAGTGATAATCATCACAGCTTTCCATTCATGCTGACGAGGCCTATAGCCGTCATTGTTCAGGGTTCTGGGCTGGTTTGGAAGGCTGACTTCTCCGTGTTTCTCTCCACCTATTGCTGCTGTTTTTCTGCCTCTACAGCCGTGACGTCAGCGTGAGGTCACCTCCAAACTGGTCGTCTTTTACTGTTTAAGTTTTGATGCTCTCATTGGTAGATTAATTCCCTGAGGAGCAACAAAAGTTTCATTACTTGACTAAATGATTTTAACTGGCTAATACTAACAGACGGGTTCTGTCCCAGCTTTTATGAAGGTCAGATGATAATTTGAATCAAACGTTTCTGCCTTTGCATCAAACAGAAACACAAATAAGAGTCATCCATCCCTCAGTCCCCTAATTATCAATTTAGCCGTGGCGGGGGGCCCTGACATCACAGGCACCCCTCTCTGGTGTCTGTATGGATTATAAAGCCCTCCTACAGGGGTCGGCCGCCAAACAGTACAAAACAATTAAGGCTACAGCGCCGCTATCAAAGGCCGGCAGAGCAAACAGAGAGCCACGCATGGATGGAGCCGCGGCTGGACGGAGACAGAAATGAGAGCAGTCACATCAAAAAGCAGCAGAGCGGGAGTCTGACTCCTAACAAAGGGATGCAATTAGCAGGAGACATGAGGAGCACAACGCAGGGAGACTCCTCACTGAGACTGTTTGGGACACACGGGACCAGAGTCCACCTGGAGGACAACGTCCCTCCTGGTCTTGGGAGTTTATTCACAAAGACAGCTGAAAATGGGGTGACAAACCAGATCTGTTAGTTTCTGAGTCCTCCTGCTGCAGACGGATGATCCAGGTCCATGTCTGTCACCAGGTGGATCTGCCTCTGAAAGCTCCAAGCTGATTCACTTAAACTCAGTCAGAGTGACCGGACCAATCAGCATCAGAGGAGGAAAGAGGCGGTGCCTACAGGTGTGGTTTAGGGGAGGATGTGCACTTTTTATTTTTTAATGATTTTTGCTCTGTTCATGGATACGGCATGAATTTTGGAGAGGTTGTGTTTTTTTGATCATGTTATTTCCAGCTCAGCTCTGACATCCATCCATTTTTCTATACCACCTATCCTGTTGGGGTTCGGGGGGGGGGGGGGGGGTTTATGGAGCCTATCCCAGCTGTCACTGGACGAGAGATGGGGTACATCCTGGACTGGCACCAGTCAATCGCACAGCTGACATATTGAGACAAATAACACTCACACCTACGGCCAATTTAGAGTCACCAATCAACCTAACGAGCATGTTTTTGTTGGTAGGAGGAAACCAGAGAACCCAGAGAGAACCCACGCATGCACAGGGAGAACATGCAAACTCAGCACTGAAATGTCCATACTGGGAAGCGAATCAGGAATTATAGGGATTGTTCCTCTTTGCAGATTAATATTGTGCTTTGATATTTAGCCTCTTTTCATTTTGGATGAGTAGTCATACGTGAGCTTAACCTTCGACAGCCCACATACCACTTTATTTCCATTTACTACTTTGGAAAACCGTTGTACTGTGGTCTTCTTACTATAAGCTAACAGCTTAGCCTCCGCCTGGATGTTTACATCCAGGGAAAGGGTCAGAGAGGAAGGCTGCGGCCATTAACTGAAGCTACAGCGGTCTCTAGTGGTGGGTTTATTAAAGAGCATTATAGACAGGGACTTCAAGCCCATTTTTTGGATAATGCTATTTATTTTTTAGCAGAAGTTCAAATAAATTTGTTTGGAATACATTTAAATTCAATTCATTTTTGTAATTTTTTTTCTTTCAATAAAAGGAGCTGGGTGGTTTACTACAGCCTCACGTAACCTCACACATTATACCAACAACAATAATAATTGTTAAAAAAAAAAAAAAAAAATATATATATATATATATATATATACAGTGCTTAACAAATGTATTAGACCACCTGTCATATTTGTCTCAGAGACCATCCAGCATCATGAAGTGCTTTAATGCGGACTCTTTCATTTTCAGTCAGCTCTCCACGTTTTACCATTTTGAACAGGAATGAGGAATTTCAAACTGAATTCATCAAAATTTGAGCCGGCTCACTGGGCTTCTCTGAGAAGTCAGAAATGAATCAAGCATAACTTTCCTGCACTAAAACTCATTTTTCTGTTCAGGAATGACAGACAACTATAATGCTACTATAATGACAACTATAATTTGAAATATTAATCAAGAAATAATAATTTGCTTTACTATTTTTTTTTTTGTAAATCTGAAAATTCATGGATAACAATAATAAATATATTTTAGAATTAAAAATATCATTTGGGTTAAAGAGCTTCTACATATTGGTGTATTAACCATTGCAGAAACATAAAAAATGATTTTGGTAATTACCAATGCTGTTAATTTAGGGCAGCTGTGGAAAAAAAAAGTGGATCGGTGCATCCCTACCAGGAACCTTCTTGCTGTGAGGCAACAGTGCTAACCCCTGCACCACCGTGCAGCCCTCAGCTCCCACAGTAAGTCTAAATAAACTGTTTACAAGCAATAGTTACACTCAGAGCAGTTAATGCTCCATTGAAACCCATTCAGAATGACATTTTTGATCTCACTTCCATGAAAGCATACATGCATTTTATTCTGTCTGGGTGTCAATCTGGGCTTTTGCCCATCATTTTCACTACTCTCCACCAGATGGCGTCATTGTGACCATATTTTGCATATGGAGAGAAAACATGCTAAACATTCGGGCTGTCAATATTTATCTACAGTCACATTAGAATTTCGTTCATTATTTTTTACAGATTTTGAATTCTATTCAAATGTTTATGCTTATTTTTATTAATATGTATGTAAAACATTCAGTTGCTTTAATCATCGTGTAGTTACACTTTTGGCCACTAGAGGACCCTCTAATATTACATTACAGATTAAAGTGAGGAAATAATGAGCTAAAAGCAAAAGTAGTTCATGTTAATTTTTATGTTTAAGCTATCTGCACCATTTAGAGGCCTTTAACAGGTATTTTGGTACTGATGGTCAACTTTAAAATGAACGAACGGGTTAGACATTAAATGTCAAACAAAAATGAATAAAAATACACCGCTTACGGCAGTTATGACATCATATTTACAATGAACAAAACATTTAGAAATGTTGGCACTATCTTGTCCCTACATGTTTTTACCTAAAATCACGAGGCAATTCACATCTTCTGAATCAAGAACAGAGCGTTTTTTGTTCACTATGTCTCCGCCCTGACGGAGGTGCCCGTCAATTATTGCTTTGTTCATGAAAACCATGGTGGCATCTAGGGCTGAACAATTTTAGAAAATAATCAAATTGCGACTGTTCCTTCACTTTTAAGGGCTGAACAATTCTTTAAAAACATTGAATTCTGTATATCTCGACTCATATTGCAAATTGGATATGAATTCTTGCATTGCATGGTTTTTGTCATTCTCATATTTAATAAGAAAAAGTACAAAAATAAGAAGGTTGGATTTTTTTGTAGAGGATTCTAAAAAATGACATTTGAATGATTGCATATGTCAGGCATAATGTCACTGCTACAAAAAATAACAAATAATAATAATACTTTTTCATTGTTCAGATCTAAAGGTAACCCCACAAAAAGGCCTCCCTATCTAGAGACCTCTACATGAACTATTCATAGGTGTTTCATCCTGATTTAAGTGAATATGAGAGAATCTCATTTTGGCAACCTGAAAGCAAACAGAGCCTCACGCCCCCCTGAAATCTCTGAGACCCCTCAAAAGGGGTCCTGGACCCCAGGTTGGGAACCAGTGCACTAGGTCATATGTGTTGTGTCCTGATTGGTCTGTAATGAATCTGGCAGACAGAATGTTTGTCCAATCACCCTCTGCGTCTTATTTTGAGGTTGTGCCTGTCCACTGTCTACAGGAGGGTTAAAAACATGGATGTGAACACTCATCCAGTCTGTCAGTTCACTTTTTAGACTGTAACATATTATTTCTGCTGAATCCATCCTGTATCTTCATGAATCCACAGAGGAATACATGCAAACTGTCAGAAGGATGCAGGAAACAGCGTGGCGCCTGTTGCTGCAAACATTCCTGTATCATTCGTCCTCGTTTCTGTCCAGCAGCTCCGCCTACCACCAGGGAAAGGTCAAAGAGAGAAACCACGCCGTGGATCCTGTGGTGAAGTGGACAGGCGGGACGGTCGGCTCCGCCCGGCGCTTCGATCCTCAGCTGAGGGGACGGAGGACGCCAATCTGCCTGACCGACCCCCCTTGCCAACAACCTTTGATCTGCCTTCAACACAATCATGGACACCAAACACCCCGATGGCCAGGCCCTGGGCCCCCAGAGTTAGAGCAGATTCCACCACAACAACTAAAAGAAAAATTAAAAACACGGAAAAACAACTCTAATATCTGTCTGTCGTCTCTCATTATTAGAACACAGATATACAGCAATCTTTCCCTCATGGTGACAGCCCTCAGAGGGAAACTTCTGGAAAGTTGGTTGGAAGCACCTGCTTTTACTAAAGTTGACAATGATGGTCGAATACTTCATAAAAAGAGGAAAAATGTTGGGAGGGCCTAAAAAGGCAATGCTCTCTTTGAGTCTTTTAAAATTCCATCCTTGCCCTTGAAGATGATGTCATCATTTGAAGCTCATTAAACATTCTATTCTTGCCATTAAAGATGATGTCATCATTTGAAGCTTATAAAACATTCTATCCTTGCCTTTAAAGATGACGATGTCATCATTTGAAGCTTTTTAAACATTCCATCATTGCCTTTAAAGATGATTTCATAATTTGAAGCTTATTAAACATTCTATCCTTGCCTTTAAAGATGATGTCATCATTCGAACCTTATAAAACATTCAATTGTTGCTTTAAAGATGATGTCATCCTTTGAAGCTCATAAAACATTCCATTCTTGCCCTTAAAGATGATGTCATTCTTTGAAGCTTATAAAATATTCCATCCTTGCCTTCAAAATTGATGTCATCATTTGAAGCTTATTAGACATTGCATTCCTGCTTAAAAGATGATCTCATCATTTGAAGCTTATAAAACAATCCATTCTAGCTTTAAAGATGGTGGCCTCCCTGAAAGTTAATAAAAACATTTCATCCTTGCCTCAAAGATGATGTAACTGATAGAAGCTCATAAAATTTCTCTCCCTACCTCTGAAGATGCTGCATTATTTTAAGTTTATAAAACATTCCATCCTTTCCTCTCCAGTCTTTTGGCCCCAGCCCAACCAGAGCCCACAAGGTTTACTGTCTAAATAGTAAAAGGTGTTTCTGACAACATGAGGGAGAAAAGCTGCTAAAAAGGCACTGCTAGCCTCTTAGCTGGTGGCTAATTGGCCTCCATTTGTTCCTTTCAGCATGCAGGGAAACTAAAGCACAACTAAAGAGCCACAGAAATCAGCCAATCAGCTAACCACAGCTGCTTCTGGAAGTTTAAGATGAAGTCTCGGTTTCAGCAGCTGTGCGGCGAGCTCAGGAAATCTGATCAAACAACTAAAGACTAGAGATCAGGAGGACATTTAGAGCTGAAGCAGAAAAAAACCTAGGAACAAGGAGGCAGTTAAGATCTGAGCCCAAAAACATCATGATCTGAGAAGAAAAGGTGCGGTAAATTATCTGTAAATAACAAATGAGACCAGTCAGGTCTATAAAGGTGACATTTCCTGTTATGAGCAGTAGAGAATTCTGGGTACTGTAGTCCCTTCCTCCTCCTTTTTGGGGCCTCCAGGATTCCATCTCCCTCCTGCTGAGCATCCCTCCCCTCTCTCTCCTCGGCCTTCCTCCAGCCTCGTACCACTCCAGTCTCGCCGTATCATGGTCTCGCACTCTCACCGCATCATAATTAGGCCATGTAGCGAGTTCCCCGATAACGCGTACAGTTTATTTTCTGTCTTAATTCCTTATCAGCTGCATCGATCGCAGCGCGTCGACTGATCTGGGGCGGCTGTCTGGAGAGCAGCGATAAGCCCTGAATGTGTCTCGCTCTCTGTGGGGGGTGGAGAAGGGGGGGGGGCAGCCTAGGATTAACACCTTATTAGCTCCACAGCCTCAGCCTCCTTTAAAAGGCCCACACCTCCATGGCTGACAACTACAAAGCAACAAACTCTGAGGAGTTGAAACCTAAAGACAGACAGATTCTACACGAGTTCAAGATGGCACACACACTAAGGTTTTTAGGAAAAGTAAGAATATTTTATTTTAGATTTATTTTCCAAGGCTACCCTAAAAACTGTCCTGGCCCCTGATAAACCCAGAGAATGGCTCCTGATAATACCAGAGAATGGACCCTGATAAACACAGAGAATGGCCCCTGATAATACCAGAGAATGTACCCTGATAAACACAGAGAATGGCCCCTGATAAACCCAGAGAATGGGCCCCTGATAAACCAGAGAATGGCCCCTGATTACCCCAGAAAATGGGCCCCTGATTACCCCAGAGAATGGCCCCTGATAAACCCAGAGAATGGGCCCCTGATTACCCCAGAGAATGGCCCCTGATAAACCCAGAGAATGGTCCCCTGATTACCCCAGAGAATGGCCCCTGATAAACCAGAGAATGGCCCCTGATTACCCCAGAAAATGGACCCTGATAAACACAGAGAATGGGCCCCTAATAAACCCAGAGAATGGCCCCTGATTACCCCAGAGAATGGCCCCTGATAAACACAGAGAATGGCCCCTGATAAACCCAGAGAATGGACCCTGGTAAACCCAGAGAATGGCCCCTAATAAACCCAGAGAATGGCCCCTAATAAACCCAGAGAATGGCCCCTGATTACCCCAGAGAATGGCCCCTGATAAACACAGAGAATGGCCCCTGATAAACCCAGAGAATGGACCCTGATTACCCCAGAGAATGGCCCCTGATAAACACAGAGAATGGCCCCTGATTACCCCAGAGAATGGCCCCTGATAAACACAGAGAATGGCCCCTGATAAACACAGAGAATGGCCCCTGATTACCCCAGAGAATGGCCCCTGATAAACACAGAGAATGGCCCCTGATAAACACAGAGAATGGCCCCTGATTACCCCAGAAAATGGACCCTGATAAACACAGAGAATGGGCCCCTAATAAACCCAGAGAATGGCCCCTGATTACCCCAGAGAATGGCCCCTGATAAACACAGAGAATGGCCCCTGATAAACCCAGAGAATGGACCCTGGTAAACCCAGAGAATGGCCCCTAATAAACCCAGAGAATGGCCCCTAATAAACCCAGAGAATGGCCCCTGATAAACCCAGAGAATGGACCCTGGTAAACCCAGAGAATGGCCCCTGATAAACCCAGAGAATGGTTTATCAGGGAGAATGGACCTGCCTGAAGGCACACCAGTGTGCTTTCAGGCAAGTCTAGGTGTGCCATGGGAATTTCTACCATATGTTATTACTATGACTTTATGGCAACTACTGTAACCAGGCCTGCCCACAGATCTAGACCCCTGTGAAAACCCCAGAGAATGGGACCTTCCCAGTTGGGATTTATTGATGACATCAGTGTGTGTGTGTTGGATCAGTAGCATTGGTGCTAGCATCCTGGCTAACAGTTACCTCATTAAGAGCTGAAAAGCATGGCAAGCTATTACTGGGTTGAAATTGGTGTTAAAATTATTAATTCATGCTATTTTTAACCAAGTTTTCTACCCATTTCCCAAATCCTATAACCCTTTTATTTATTTATTTATTTTTTTGTAAGCATTTGCCGCTTCTTATTAGTACTTTTGACCCATTCTTGCCACTTTTTTGGAACTTTTTGCCACATTTAACCCATTTTTGCTACCTTTTTGGCCACTTTTCCCCCAATTTTGCTGTTTGGCCACTTTTTGCATCAATTTAACCCCTTTTTACCACTACTACTTTTATCACTCATTAAAAGAACAGAAGAACCCGTCACTCTAAACATTTGTTGATTTTAACCTGTTCTTCTTGGATCCATCACCTTCAGGATGAGGGATGTTGATTCCTTGACTGACATGTCAACACTGACCCATGGTAAATATGTTTATTTCCTGCTGATATCCCAGAATGCACTGCTGGGCTGCTGCTGTTGGAGCTCATGCAGGCAGATCTAAAGATCTTCATTCAGCTCTACAATCCCAGCAGAGAGACTAATTACGGCCATTTCAGCCATTTCCATGTTAATGTTCTGTTTGTTTCCATTGTTGGAGAAGACAATGAGCAGAGATGCTAATGGAGGAGAAGCAATAACACCGTCCTAATGGGAGTCCTTCACAGCCACAAGCCCACAGGCCGCCAGGAGATGCCCCCACCTCAGCACCCCCCTCCCTAGTCCCTCGGGGTCGAGGTGGGACGTTTAATCAGGAATGACTCAAGATAAAGTTCTAGTGATCAGACAGGACTGACTGCATTTCTGTTTCATTCATGTCAGACTGTTGAGATCAACAAGTAGTGGTGGCTGTGTACTCCTAGGTTTGTCTCCTGATCACCTTCCTGCTGAATGATGGCAGTGTTTAACCCAGGTAATGATTTAAATCACCTTTATATTGAGGCAGAAATTTTAATATTTAAACCTCCACAGCAGCAGCAGATAGCTATGAAACCCTGCTGATGACCTGCAGCCTTGCTCTATGCTAATGCCTACAGCAAACAGAGACGGCAAATATGGAGGCAGACTTGGTGGCGACGTCTATTTGTGTACAGTATGTACGTATGGAAATGTTCTAATGTTAAATAACTGGATAATTAAGGAGACGCTCACACACTGGGAGGAGGAAAACAACAGGAATGCCGTTACTCATGTTTTACATCTCAAGTGTTTGTGAAAATGAAAAAGGTTTACCTAAATTCACTCAGAAACAGCAGAGAGAGCAAAGACCTACACTTCAACATGAAAGCATGTTGCTCTGTGGCCTTTATGTACCCCTCAGTATTACTGCTGCCTCCAAAAATGTGACAGTGACCCATGCCATAGACACTAATACACCCCCACACCATCACAGATGTGACAGTGACCCATGCCATAGACACTAATACACCCCCACACCATCACAGATGTGACAGTGACCCATGCCATAGACTCTAATACACCCCCACACCATCACAGATGTGACAGTGACCCATGCCATAGACACTAATACACCCCCACACCATCACAGATGTGACAGTGACCCATGCCATAGACTCTAATACACCCCCACACCATCACAGATGTGACAGTGACCCATGCCATAGACTCTAATACACCCCCACACCATCACAGATGTGACAGTGACCCATGCCATAGACTCTAATACACCCCCACACATCACAGATGTGACAGTGACAGTGACCCATGCCATGGGCACTAATACACCCCCACACCATCACAGATGTGACAGTGACCCATGCCATAGACACTAATACACCCCCTCACCATCAAAGATGTGACAGTGACCCATGCAATAGACACTAATACACCCCCTCACCATCAAAGATGTGACAGTGACCCATGCCATAGACACTAATACACCCCCACACCATCACAGATGTGACAGTGACCCATGCCATAGACACTAATACACCCCCTCACCATCAAAGATGTGACAGTGACCCATGCAATAGACACTAATACACCCCCTCACCATCAAAGATGTGACAGTGACCCATGCCATAGACACTAATACACCCCCACACCATCACAGATGTGACAGTGACCCATGCCATAGACACTAACACACCCCCACACCGTCATATATTCCCATATTTTGACCTTTGATAATAATCCAGATGGTCCTTTCTCATTATGGCTCTCACTTTGACTGTGTTTGATCCAGTATAGCAGAACTGGAGCTTAATGGTGACCTAGAAACATCAACAGTCTCATTATTATCAACACATTCAGACTAAAATCTAAACACTATCAACGTTAAAATGGACCAAAAGGGGACGAAAACTCAGACAATTTTCATCTAAAGACAAAGATTAAAACCAACCAGCTGCTACAGCTAAGACTGGTTATATTTCCTGGATCACAGGGGCATGACACAAGAACACCTCATGATTTCTCTCAGCCAATCAGAGCCCACCATCCCCTCTGGCTGAAGTTTCACTTTCATGGCTCCAAGATGGCAGCATCTCCTCAAACATCCTAAACTCACAGTAAGTAAAGTTGACCAGTGACATCACTTCCTCTCCTCCTCACTCATCAAAGCCCCTTCTCCTCCCCAGGAGAGGGCGGGGGCGTTTTGGTGAATTTCCCAGCCTGCCTCAGTGCTGCCGGTCTGGGGTTAATAGGTGTTCAACCCTCCTTTTCTCTCTAAGCGTTTGTGACTCAGGGACCGACTGATGTTTACCACTGATATCATATATATGCTAATGTGGACGCTTAATTGGAGGGGAGGGGACGGTGAGCAGGAGGGCGCGGGGTGGCGATCATGTGTAAAATTGATTTGTGAAGGCCGGTATTTGATGGACGGTGGGGGGGCCGGGGCTGCAGGCGGGGGGCTGGAGCCAAAAAACTTTGTCCCCTCTCTCTCTCTCCTCTAGTTTAAGTATTTCTCATATTCTTCATTAAACAGAGCTAAGGGGGAGCATTTATCCAAGCCAACCATAATAACCTTACCAAAGAAACAATCAATGAATTTATTTATTTATGCAAAACAGACTCTTTATAAATGTAAACCCCTTTCCTTCAAACAGATTCAGCTTTTCTTGGTAAGGACTAACCAAGAGACTAACTAAAGTATAGTGAAGTAATAGTAAAAGTAATGCCTATAGTGAAAATTGACAAAAAATTTGCTTAAAGCGCAAAAAAGTGGTGAAAAGTTTTAACAAAGGGGATAAAAAGGTGGCATCAAGGGGTTAAGAAAGGAAAAACAAGGTTAAAAATGACTGAAATTTAGGTGAAAAGCAGTTAAAAATGGACAACTGTTTGTTAAAAGGCCAACAAGTTGCAGAAAAAATGATGAAAAGCAGTTAAAAAGTGGCTTCAAAGAAGCAAAATGAGTTGTAATGTCGTGTGTGCTGTATGATTTCTATATATTATTGATTTTGTAACTGTGGGACAGAGTCTAGGACAAATTCCCCTACGGGGACATTAAATTCTATCTTTTCTTAAAGTGAAAAAGGCAGAAAAACTGTGAAATGCTTTAAAAGTGGAAAATGGGTTAAAGGTGCCAAAAATGGGCAAAAAGTGGTAAATAGAAGCAAAAATGGGAGAACACTGCCCTATAAAAAGGTTTTGTTGATCCTACTTAATGTTATTAATTTTAGCAGTTGCACAGAATATGTTTATCTAGATCTAGATATCATTTTTTTGTTGACTGAACTTAATGTTTTAAGCAATCTCAGATGAATAATACAGGTAAGTTTAACTTAATAATTTTGTGTAGCAGGTGCTAAAATTTTTAAAGAAAAGTCAACTTAACCTAGGTTAAACAGACTTAAATGAATGGAGTTGAATGAACTCAGTTTGATCAATTTTAGCAGTTGCATGAAATAAATTTGCCACAAATGTTTTTAAGTTGACTCAACTTATTATTTTTAAGTAATTCCAAATGAATTTACTTATAGTTTTAGCTCAACAAATTGCCAACACTTGGTTATTACTCAAATTATTGAGTTATGGCAAATCTGCAGTTTTCCCAGAATGCCTTTGGGCACTAAACCTTTATGCTCTCAGTTTGCTGCTGCTGTATAGGCCAGGACACTCTTGAAAAAACATTTTTATTTTCAATGAGAATTTCTCCTGATAAAATAAAGGTTAAATAAAATAAATAAATAAAATGCACCATGAGTGAAGTTGCTGTCTCAATTAAAGACGTCCCTCCTCGAGGGGGCGACGTTACCGTTGTTAATGTCTGGGACAGTGGATCACTAACAGTCTATGCTGCAAATGACTGTACAAGTTAGTCCACCTCGGTCCATCACAAGTTTTTATAACTCGAAAAAGTCAAGTGTAGTTTACTTGTTATTTTTTAGGCAAGGAGTTTCCATATTTTTAAGTAAGCTCAACTCATCTTGTTTTACAGTGTACTAAACTTAAGCTAATACACCTCTAATTTGTTGAACTAAAACTGTAAGTAAATTCATTTGGAATTACTTAAAAATAATAAGCTGAGTCAACTTAAAAACATTTGTGGAATCTAGGCAAATTTCTTTTGCACAACTGCTAAAATTGATTAAATTGAGTTAATTCAACTCCATTCATTCAAGTCTGTGTAACCTCGGTTCAGCTGACTTTTCTTAAAAAAATTTAGCACCTGCTACACAAAATTATTAAGCTAAGCATACCTGTATTATTCATCTGAGATTACTTAAAACATTAAGTTCAGTCAACAAAAAAAAACATCCAGATCTAGATAAACATATTCTGTGCAACTGCTAAAATTAATAAAATTAAGTAGGATCAACAAAACATTTTTTTCAGTGTGTCAGAAATGGTTTTTAAATATAAAAAGGCTTTAAAAATGGGCTGAAAGTAAAAAAAATTGGCTTTAGTAAAAAAAATGGTATAAAAGTAGCAAATATGGGTTGAAGTAAAAACAGGTAACAAAAAAGTGGCACAAAAATGGGGAAAAGCAGTTAAAGAGTTGTAAAAATTGATCAAAGGTGTCAAAAATTGGCAAACTGGTAAAAAAGTGTCAAAAATTGGTTAAGAAAGTCAAAAAATGTTAAAAGAAGAGGGTGAAACGGGTTAAAAGCAGGCAAGAAATGGGCTGAAAAGTGGCAAAACTGGGCAGACAGAGAGGAAAAAGGGTTAAAATGAACCACAAATGGTTACAGGCAAAATGAGTTTAAAGAACCAAAAATAGAAGGGGAGGAAATATGGTGAAAAGTGGTTAAAAAGTGTAAATAATGGGTTAAAGGTGTCAAACATGGGCAAAAGTGGAGCAAATGAGTGTGAAAGGGGTTGAAACAGCAATAAAGTGGAAAAGGTGGATGACAGGTGGTGAAAAGTGAAAAAAGAGGCAAAACTAAGTAAACATGGGTATAGTTAGGCAAAAACAGGCAGACACAGTGTTGAAAAGCAGTTAAAAAGAGCCACGAATACGTAATTTCAACATCAGAACTCAGTGATAGTCTGACAATATTTAACTGTTAGCAACTGTTAGCCAGGATGCTAGCACTGATGCTACTGATCCATCACACATGAATGATATGAATAATCAATCACAGCTAGAGCGCCACCTTCTGGGTTTGTTACAGACTATTGCTAAAAGAAGAGGGGATGCTACACAGTGGTAAACATGACCCGTCCCTACTTTTCTGAGACATGTTGCTGTCATAAAATTTAGAATGAGCTGATATTTTCCTGAGGTAGTAAAATGTCTCAGTTTAACATCTGACATGTTTCTGTTCTACTGTGAATCAAATCTGGTTCACGAGGTTTAACACTCATTGACTTGTTTTTATTTTAAACACCGACCCAACTTTTTTGGAATTGAAGTTTAATAAAGTGTGAGATCTTTTCTGACTTAAACTTTCATTCCTGAGATCATGGGCTTGATTTTAAAGCTCAGTCTTTAGATTTCTAACATTTTTGGTCGAAGATTCTCTGGTTTGATTTAAAAACGCTCCTGTTTGGAGGAAAACCCTCGCCGCTCCTCAGATCCAGACTAAAATGGCGTCCATGTTCAAAGTTTGCTTCTTAGCGTGTAAATCTGTTTCCCTTTGATAAGTTGGATTTCTCTCTCTGGCTCATTCAGGCCTCAGACGGAGGTTTTAAGCCGGCGTACGTGATCCGCATGGCTAAACGGCTGCTGGCTCTGAAACAAACAGCCCGCCAACGCTCTAAGTATATTATCAGCCAAGTTCTTTTAGGAACGTATTGCTAAAGGAGCTTACCATTTAATTAATGTAACTTCAGCGAGATTACAGCCGGCCCAGCCGTGTAAGCAGAGGCAGACTCTTATTGACCTCCATGCAAGAGCTTAAAGACACAAGAATGGCGTTTTTACTCAACTTTGATGGGATAACGGGTATAATCTTTCACCGGGGAACGCAGGAATAAAGTGTTTTAAACATAATACCCTCTGCAGTGTCAGAGGGCCGTGTGGCGTTCGAGTGGCGCTCTGACGCAGCAACATTTCATCAGCGCTGACTTTTTAATTCTGATTAATTTCCTTCATGATTGACTCAGAGAGAGGCGGATTATTCAGGGCTTTTATTGTGAAAGGATGCAGACAAAGCAGATTTATGCCTAAATGAAATCAGAACTGATTTTTGGATCAAACTGAAAAAAATCTGATGGAAATCAGCAGAAACAACTGAGCTGTGCTCACTGATAACACATTTCTGTGAGCTTATTTAATAATCCATGACTTTTAAAAACATTGTTCTGCAGGTTTCTGCAGGTTTGGGAGAGCATTTATGAAGCATTATTATAAATCTGTAGGATAAAATCATCTTTATCAATGAGAGAAATAAACATGCAGCTTTATTCATTAATAAACATTTTTAACAAACAGGCCATTAAAACAGGCAAAAATTACATTAAATCATATTTCAGAACAACGAGCAACGGAAGGCAGAAAAAAAACCTGAAATAGAAGAAATTAATACTTTTCTAACACACTAACAAAAGCAAAACATCAACAAAAACAATAATTAAAAAAATATATAAAATAAAATCTGAAGAGTGCTCTAGAAGCAAACGTCTTTAAATGCACTCTGCAGTAAAAATACTAAAACAACATCTGCATAAATCTGTGATCCGGAGGAGAAACAGGGCCACTGAAAAAACAATCCTTAGAGATGCAAAACTAAAGTCAGAATTCTGAGATTTAAGACAGAATTCTGAGATTTAAGACAGAATTCTGAGATCAAAGTCAGAATTCTGAGATTTAAGTCAGAATTCTGAGATCAAAGTCAGAATTCTGAGATTTAAGTCAGAATTCTGAGATCAAAGTAAGAATTCTGAGATCAAAGTCAGAATTCTGAGATCTAAGTCAGAATTCTGAGATCAAAGTCAGAATTCTGAGATTTAAGTCAGAATTCTGAGATCAAAGTCAGAATTCTGGGATCAAAGTCAGAATTCTGAGATCAAAGTCAGAATTCTGAGATCTAAGTCAGAATTCTGAGATTTAAGTCAGAATTCTGGGATCAAAGTCAGAATTCTGAGATTCAAGTCAGAATTCTGAGATCAAAGTCAGAATTCTAAAATTAAAGTCAGATTTCTGCGATCAAAGTCAGAATTCTGAGATTAGAATCAGAGTTTTGAGACAGTGTTAATTTTGAAAGCACTAATTTAGTTTTATTTATATTCTTTTGCCAAAAATATTTTTTAGTTTTAGTCATAATTTAGTCATCTAAATAGTTTTAGTTTTAGTCTAGTTTTAGTTGAAGAAAACTTCCCAACATTTTAGTTTACGAAATTTATAGTAAATTTAGTTGACTGATTGGATCTCTCCCCAACTTACCCTGCCACCGCGCAGCAAAAGCAGTTTTGATTAGATCTCCCTCGTATCTCGTCCCACCTTTCACCACAGCCAAAGTAGCTGTGATTGGATATATGCCTAACTTGCCCCTAATTTCTACATGACGAAATTAGGTGTGATTGGATAAAGTCTCTGTCAAACATTTTCACCTTGTTTTTATTAGTTGACTTAAATGTCAGTTAATTTCGTTTTCGTTTTTTTGCATGTGCGCTTGTTTTTAGTAGTTCCTGTCTCGTTTTCATCAGGGGAAAAAAGGACATTAACGAAAACTATAACGAAAAAAATTAGTCAACAAAATTAACACTGTTCTGAGATTAAAGTCAGAATTCTGAGATTATGTGTACATTTTTGGTCGTTTACACCCTCAGTGTGACAATTTATTAAAATCTTCAAATTTATAAAAAAAAAAGCATTAAAAGTTGCTGCTCATTATCAACATAACGATAGCTGTGATAATCCCCTCACAAAATCATGTTTACATGTAGAGCATGAAAAATATTTTGTTTGCAAGCATCTGAGTTTTTGCATTTTGACTGGCATTGAAAGGGTTAAATTTCTAAAAGTTAATAATTCATATTAATGATCAGGTCTGATCTTGATTAAAACATGTAGTGTTAAATATCAATGAAAATAATTTCTTATAGATATCTTTGAATGGTTTTAGTCATGAACAGCCTGAGTGTAATCTTTGTTTTGCTCCATCTGAGGGTTAGAGCTGTTTCGCTAATTTTTCCTGTTTCCTGGATTTTATGGACATCTGAGGAAATTTAAAGGTTTTTATTGTCATACAGCAAAATCACTGCTATGTTTGTTTATTTCATCTTCATGACTGTTTTTTTGAATACACTTTACTGCCTTTACATTGATGTATAAAGAATGTATAAATGAACAAAACTGTTTCTAACAGTAAAATACTGAAGCATCAGCAGAGATGATCTTCATCTTTAATAAACACATAAATATGTCTAAACTCTACCCCACTGATTTTAAAATAAGTCTGCAGACGTAGATCAGTAAATCTGATAGTCTTTCACATTTCTGAGTTCAAACACTTGAAGCATTTATATTTCACATTTAATCGACATATTAAAACACATTAGTGCTTTAATTTATAATTCCTGCTTCCCTACTTTTCCTGTATTATTTATTATTGGTCATTTGCTTTTATTCTAATTTTCAGAATTTTCCATCAACTTTATTCATATTTTATTACTTTTGTTTTGTTTTGTTTTGAAAAATAATTTATATTGTGTTTCTGCCTGTGCATTTGAACCTTTCTGAATCAAATGGCAGTAATAATAATAATAATAATAATAATAATAATAATAATTCAATAAAGTTGCTCATAAAATAATCATTCATGTTTATTTTTATCATCAATAAAGACGAGAATATTTCAGATTGATTTAAACTCTAAAATATAAAATTATCTCCATAAAGGCTCAAATTCATGTAAAAGTGTGAAAACCTCAGGTTGTATTTACCTATTCAAGGTTTTCTTAAGGTTTCATTAAAAACAGTAAATTTTAAATTTAACAGACACTTTAGTGTTTATTTATTAAGGGTTTATTTATAAAAATAAATTTTAGAACTGCTTTAAATGATCTATACAGCCTACAGTGGATTTAAATGGATTTATTTGAGCAAAGACAGAATAATAAAGATGTTTAAAAACAAAATACCTTTAAAAAAACAAGAATGAAAGCTTTGGATTAATAATAAATGATGATAGAGAATAAAGTGTATTAAAGTATTAAATGTCAGAGCTCTGGTTGTCAGGAAGGGTTCTGTATGAGGTTTAAAACAATTTAAATATAATTTAATGGTCATAAAATAAAAATGTGTTGTAATGTGGTCATTATAAACTTCACTGATCTGATCTAAACTTCATATTATCAGATTAAAATCAAATATAGAAACACGTTTAAAAACATTTTAACCCAACAATGAAACGTGTTCTCAACCATTATGACATCTGTCACTGATATGAAGAAATTAGTCTTTGTCCAGTATTTTCCCCGTAAACGGCCCAGATGTTACTAACCCCCCCGTCCAGGGTTCTCCTCCTTTTTCTGGTTTTGGTGTCGCCCTTTCAAACATTCTTTAACAGTGGGATAAAGAGGAGGGGGACGGGGGATTGGGGAGATTAGGATACGGGATCCTCCAGGCATTGTCTGACAATCTGCAGATAAAAAACCATTGCTGTGGTTCTGATTGAGCGGTGTGGGGGCAGGGCGGGGGGAGGAGGGGGGTTTAGGGGGGCAGGTGGTGAGATGGATCGGTCGGTCCCTGTTCAGGTTTGTGTCTCTGCTCCGTGTTAAACTGAATAAACAGATATTTCCTACAGCCATTAGAACAGGATGATGTTTCTGTCATCATGATCTGTGAGGATCAAACCAGCGTCACCTCCTGGTTTTTGTTTCTCCGCCCACCTACAGCACCACCAATGGAGAAAAGTTTACTCAACACTGATGACCAATCAACACCAGTAAGGAAAAATAACCCTCTGTTAGCGTACGTCTATAGTCACATGATCCCAATGACACAGGAAGTGGGAGACTGCCAACAAGGGAAAGTTAGTACTTTAGAGCTTTAAATGGAGCTGAACGCTGCAGTTAGCATCACCTAGCCTGGTCTATCCGGATGAAAGGACACCAGAGTCTAGAGGAGTCTAGGACTGAGACCAGAGTCTAGAGGAGTCTAGGACTGAGACCAGAGTCTAGAGGAGTCTAGGACTGAGACCAGAGTCTAGAGGAGTCTAGGACTGAGACCAGAGTCTAGAGGAGTCTAGGACTGAGCCCAGATTCTAGAGGAGTCTAGGACTGAGACCAGAATCTAGAGGAGTCTAGGACTGAGTTAAGAGGTTGGCTTAGCCTCTCTATCATAAAAAATCAGCAGTTGTTGATGGTTCTACTGTGATCTAGAATTCCAGCTGCTCAGGGATGTGTGGCTGCGAAACTGTGCAGACACGCCTAAAACAGTGCTGAACACCTGGATCAGTGCTGAACACCTGGATCAATGCTGAACACCTGGATCAATGCTGAACACCTGGATCAATGCTGAACACCTGGATCAATGCTGAACACCTGGATCAATGCTGAACACCTGGATCAGTGCTGCACACCTGGATCACAGCACAGACAGAGCATCTGTAAATTTGAGGTTCTAATGAAGGATTTGACTGTACTAAAATGTTTTGATAAATCTGGGCTGATAGAAGAAATCTGTCTACCTAGATTTAGAAATCTCATTTGATTTTGACGTTTTACAGCTATATTCTACGCGTGGTCTCTGATAATGAAATTCCTCTGATCATCTGTGTATTGATCAGCTGTTAAAGCAGTCCTCCTGTATTGATAAAGCTATTAGTATTGATGAGAGGTGATGACAGTAGAGCTGATCGATCAGACTCTAGGAGACACAGAGACTTTACAAAGAGGTAAATGTCTACTTCTTTCTTTCTTTCTTTCTTTCTTTCTTTCTTTCTTTCTTTCTTTCTTTCTTTCCTCACTCCTCAACTCCTTCCCTACTTTCCGTTACGGGGAGGAGCCATATTTCTGTATTTTCCTTAAATCCTGTCATATTTCTCTCCTTAGAGCCTGTGGTTCTTCTCCTAAACGCTGATTTAACAGTTCCATGTCTCCCTCTCCCATCTTTAAATCAAATCTAATCTCAGATCCCTGCCTCCTTAAACCTTTCTCTGAAATGTTCAGCTGATGTATAAAACTGTGGCGCCTCCTTTCTCCTCCCTGCAGGACTCCTCCAGCACATCATGGCGTGGTTAGCGGAGCCATTAGCGAGCAGATTGATTCATTACGCTAATGTGAGAGTCACCCTGTTGGCCCCGCTGAAATGCGTGAAATATGACACTCCTTAAATTTGTTCTAACACTGGCCCCGGGGAGCCAAACAGAGCCAGCGCTAATGGGGGGGAGGGGCCAATTATGCAGAGAGGAGCCAACTGTCAACAGATACGGGACAATGAGAGCGAGGGCGCTATCAGCAACTCAGACGCCAAAACCGCCACTTCTCCTCCTCACTGTTTCTCCTCCTCCTCACTGTTCCTTAGCACTAAGACCAAAACCACCGCTCCTCCACCTCACTGCTCCTCTTCCTCACTGCTCCTCCTCACTGTTCCTTAACAGAAACACCAAAACCACCACTCCTCCTCCTCATCATTGTCATCATCATCATCATCAATGGTCCTAAACAAAGACACTAAAACCACCGCTCCTCCTCCTCCTCATCATCATCATCATCATCACCAATGCTCCCAAACACAGAAAATAAAATCACCACTCCTCTTCCTCCTCCACCTCCTCCTCACTGCTCTTCATCACTGCTTCTTCTCCACCTCCTCCTCCTCCTCCTCATCAACGGTCCTAAACACAGACATTTAAATCAGTGCTCCTCCTCTTCCTCTTCATCACTGAAGGCAAGGATTTTATGTTTTGTGAACTTTGCTGACATCACCTCTTTAGGCTAGGATGGAATGTTTACAGGCTTTGATAGTATCATTTTAAAGAATGAGGTTCTGAAAATTGAAATGCCATCATCAACAAAGGCAAGGATGAGTAGTTTTGAAAATTTTTAGGACATCATCAATCAAGGCAAGAATGGAATGTTTTATAAGACTTGAATAAACCTTTAGAGACAAATATGGTTTTATAGACTTTGGTGACATCATCTTCAATAGGCAAGGATGGAATGTTTATAAACTTTGATGACATCATCTCTTAAGGCAAGGCTGGAATGTTTACAAGCTTTGATGGTATCATTGTATAAGGCAAGGATGAGGAGTTTTGAAGGATGGAATGTTTTACAAACCTTGAAGAAACCTTTAGAGACAAAGACGGCTTGTTTTATAAATTCTGATGAAATCATCACTGAAGGCAAGGATGGAATTTTCTGTGATCGTGAACATCATCTTAAACACAGCAACTTTCAAATTCTGATATCATCTCTAAAGGAAAGCATGGAATATTTACAGGATTCGATGGGTTTTTTTTAAATGCAAGGATTAGATGTTTCTAAAACTTTGATGACATCAGCTTTCAAAGCAAGAATGGAACTCTTTATAAGCTTTGATGACATCATTGCAAGGGTGAGGGTTTCCCTCGGTCCTCACCAGGTCCAACACTTCCAAAAAAATTGCCATCGAAGGACAGTCAACATCAGGGAATATAAAACAGTGGTGAACCTTCCCAGGAGAGGCCGGCCTACCAATATGACTCCAAGAGAACATGGACAACTCATCCAGGAGGTCCCAGCAGAACCCAGAACAACATCTAAAGACTTGCAGGCCTCACTGACTCAGTTAAGGTCAGAGGTCATGATTCAACAATCAGAGACTGGGCAACAACAGCATCATGGGAGAGTTCCAAGACTAAAACCACTGCTGAGCAAAAAGAACACAAAAGCTCGTCTCACATTTGACTAAAAACATCCTGATGATACTCAAGACTTCAGGGAAATATTCTGAGGACCGAGCAGACAGAGGAGGAACTTTCTGGAAGGTGTGTGTTCCGTTCCATCTGGACTTAAACTAACACCGCATTTCATCAGAAGAACATCAGACCTCTGTCTCTCCTGTCCTTTACCTCCATCTCTGAGGGTGTGTTTGAGGAGGGAAGCAGCGTCTGTGGCGGGTGGAGATAAGGGCTGTTGTTGTGGATGTGGGTGGTCTTATTTACCTGTAGGCTGAAGAGGCTCTCAGCTCCCTGCAGGCTTCGGGTCTGTGTTTGTGAGTCAACGATCGCCCCGAAGAACTCACAGATCCCTGTGCACAAGGAACAAATGGTCCACGTACACGCTCTCCACCCAACAAGTCATCAAAATGTGCAGAAATATGGGCAAACATGTGGACTCTGATTCTATGAAGGTTGTTTTTGGAGAAAATATCCTGTGAATTATGGCATAGATATTCTTCATGGGTCAGTTTACCATGGGAGGACTAACTATGGATCATTAACTGTTCAGTGACAATCTCCATATCCTTTCATCCACTCACAGATGGACAGATTTAGTCTTAACACCCAGACTGTTCCTTCATCTCTAAGTCTGTCAGGATTTTCAATGACTTTTCCTACCTGATATAAAGACTGTAGTTAAAATGATCTGAAGAGATTTTCACTACAGCAGAGGTGACCTATGTGAATTTAAAGCTTTGAAGATTAAAGTGACTGACCTAATCCAGCAGAGGTCCAGACAGCTGGTGCTAGTAGTCTCACAGGGATTGTAGTATAAAGACACCTGTGCCTGGAAGGTCTTCTCACTGATTCATCAGTATTCATGGCTACCATTACACCATGAAGACAAAAGAACACTCAGAGAAAAGGTTATTGAAAAGTATAAGTCAGAGGATGGAGACAGAAACATTTCCAAGTCTCTGAACATCCCCCAGAGTTCAGTTAAATCCATCATGAAGAAATGAAGGAATATGTCACATATGTAAATCTGCCTAGATCAGACCGTCCTCACAAACTGAGTGGGCGTGTAAGAAGGAGACTAGTGAGAGAGGACACCAAGACACCTATGACTACTCTGAAGGAGCTCCAAGCTTCAGCAGCTGAGATGGAGAGACTCTGCAGACAACAACTGTTGGCCGGGTTCTTCACCAGTCAGAGCTTTATGGGAGAGTGGCAAAGAGAAAGACACTGTTGAAGAAAACTCAGATTCAATCTGGACTAGAGTTCACCTAAAGGACTGTGGGAGACTCCATGGTCAAGAGGAAGAAAGTTCTTTGGTCTGATGAGACCAGAATGGAGCTTTTTGACCATCAGACAAGACGCCAAACACTGACATCACCACAAACCAGGGTTAACCTCAGCATCCTTAGAGAGATTACATTTTACAACCAGATTTTAAAAATCCAACAGTTTTTTTGGGAGATAAACCAGGCACAAAAAAAAGTTAAAGAGTATTTGGTGGATTATTTCTCTGTTGTAATAATGCTTCATCTCCATAAATATTAAAAAATAGTAAAGCCTATTTATTTCCCTTTAAATGGAGCCACATCTGTAAGGATCATGCATTTGTGGGATGAGCAGCAGAGCTGAGGATGTGGGTTGGTCATTGAACAATGTTCCTGATCTGCCCCTTTTATCAGGCCTGTTGGACTGCAACCTGAACATGTGGAAGAACATGATGTTCAGAGATGAGTCCAGATTGTGCAGCAGTGTAAATTTCTTCGACTAAATCTCTGACTAAAAATGTTCGTTGACAGCCTTTTTTCCATGACTAAAACTAGAGTAAGACTAACAAAATTAGATCTGTGATGACTAAAAGTGACAACAACTAAGTTTAGTTTCCATCAAGATGACTAAAACTAGATTAAAATGTAATGTAGTTTTCATCGGACATTCAAAATCTGATATTTCTCCACTGTGGGTAAATCTGTCAAAAACAATACATCTGTATCTATTCTGCCTCTCAGCTGTAGAAAGCAGGGACCCCAGGTTTAGCAGAGAACACACTACCATGATTTGGTACCAGATTTAAACAAAAAAATAAATGTTTGGACTAAAAGTAAAGACTAAATATGAGGACTTTTATTGATTAAAACTAAAAATATGACAATATGAAGAGCAAAATTAAAAATAGCTGCCAAAATTAACACTGCCACAAACACACCATCCCCACCGTGGAGCATAGTGGTGGCAGCATCATGCTGTGGGGACACTTCTCAGCAGCATCACGCTGTGGGGATGCTTCTCAGCAGCATTGTGCTGTGGGGATGCTTCTCAGCAGCATCATGTCGTGGGGATGCTTCTCAGCAGCATCATGTCGTGGGGATGCTTCTCAGCAGCATCATGTCGTGGGGATGCTTCTCAGCAGCATCATGTCGTGGGGATGCTTCTCAGCAGCATCATGTTGTGGGGATGCTTCTCAGCAGCATCATGTTGTGGGGATGCTTCTCAGTAGCATCATGTCTTGGGGACACTTCTCAGCAGCATCACGCTGTGGGGATGCTTCTCAGCAGCATTGTGCTGTGGGGATGCTTCTCAGCAGCATCATGCTGTGGGGATGCTTCTCAGCAGCATCATGTCGTGGGGATGCTTCTCAGCAGCATCATGTTGTGGGGGTGCTTCTCAGCAGCATCATGTCGTGGGGATGCTTCTCAGCAGCCAGCCCTGGAAGGCTTGTAAAGGTAGAGGGTAAAATGAATCATGGAGGACAATCGTCTTCAGTCTGACAGAGAACTACAGCTAAGAGAAGACTTATTTTCCAGTCAGACAATGAGCTGAAGCATACAGAGAAAGCTACACAGAAATGGTTTAAATACAACAAGGAGAATGTTCTGGGGTGGCCGAGTCAAAGCCCAGACCTCAATCCAATAGAAAACAGAGGCTGGACTTGAAAAGAGCTGTTCACTCTTGATCCCTGATCAACCTGACAGAGCTTGAGCAGCATAATATAAACAGGTTTTATTTCTATGTTTTATTGTCCTGTTGTCAAGCAGTGATTAGGGAACAGCTTGATTATTGATTTTGCATTTCTTATTTCAAATAAGAAATGCAGCTGTAGAACACACTGACCTTCCCTGTTTTCCTTTCTGTGTTTCATTGTCTATTTTTTTCTATTTTCCTTTCTTCATTTTGTTTCCTAGTATAAACAGATCCCCAGTCTATGCTGATCCCCGGTCTAAACCAGTTCCTGGTCAAACAGATCCCCAGTCTAAACCGTTCCTGGTCTAAACTGATCCTGGTCCTCTAGCAGGTAAACCGTGCAGCAGGTGTTCTCTGACGCCTCTCTGAAATCTCGCCGCTGATGTATTTGCCCCAGCATTTCCTCCTCGCTTGCTCATTTGTGTGGAAACAACAAAAGGAGTCAGCATCCAGATTGGGGTACATCTGCTGTTTTCGGGCGCCGTGGCGAGGCCCGGCCGCTGCGGCGTGCAGGTGCTGCTCCTTCCCCCCTGAAGGCCACATTCTTCTAAAGCCATGTGCTGCCTGAGCAAACGCAGCTTCTGAGCGGCCTGTCCCATCGCTGACCGGCCACTGCCCCGGCAACACGCATTGTTGCTCTATGCAAATGCGTCAGGAGCTCGGGGAGGGGGGGCGTCCCGAGCTCAGCGGCCGGGATAGAGAACGCAGGCCGGCCAATAAATGAAAGTTGGCCTTAAATCCCGGGGATAATAGAGGCAGAGGTTGGGGCCGAGCCTCCCAGCCCAGATAAACAGAGGGATTACTCCTCGGTTTTGCATCGCTGTTCTCCTCTGGGTGGCCCTTAACCGTCAGGAGAGCTCAGAGGGGCCAGAAGAAAAAACGTTTAAGGCCCGGACATTCACACAGCACATCGGGGGAAAGCAGTGAGCCTAATTCCTTCAAAGACGCAGAAATTAGCAATTAATTTATTCCAACCTCCCCGCCCCCGCTCCTTTTCTATTTTCAGCACAATTGTTGGCGAGTTCTGCAACATCTGGTCCAGAACAGCCAGCGAGCTTTAATGGAGGATGCTCCCTCCATTAAAGCTTGGCGCCAGGGAAAATCTGCCCTCTTTCATTCATTTCTTGTCCATGGGAGATTAGTTTGGTTCCATGTGAAAAGTAATCATTAAAAATGTTGCTCTTTTTGCAGGCCATGCATAACCGCGGCGGGCTGCGCCTTTATTTGCAATTGTAATTTAAAGAATAATTAAAGAAGTTAAATGATTCTGTAAATGTAGAACAAGTTGAGTCTTTGTGCTCAAGGGTGCATGAACCTTCGCCGTATGGCTGGGTGCTCCGATAAACTCGCTAATGAAAGAATGTAGCGCAGCACTAATGACACATTTTCAAGTGTTTGGGATTTGCTGGAGCTCTGTCTTCGGCTCCTCGGATAACTGCGACGCTAATCTGGGAGCTGCAGAGAACAAAGACCAGTGAGGACAGGAGTCAGCGATCCTGTGATCTACTTAAAATCAGCAGAAAGACAAACCATTGATCACTGATCTGAGGATTTAATGATCCGCTATAAATCAGAAAGAAAACAAACCATTGATCACTGATCTGAGGATTTAATGATCCGCTATAAATCAGAAAGAAAACAAACCATTGATCACTGATTGCAGGATCTGTTGATCCGCTTTAAATCAGCAAGAAAAAAAAGGATTGATCTCTGAACATAGGATCTAATGATCTGCTATAAATCAGCAAGAAAATAGATGATTGATTACTGATTAGAGGATCTAATGATCTGCTATAAATCAGCAAGAAAATAGATGATTGATTACTGATTAGAGGATCTAATGATCCGCTATAAATCAGCAAGAAAATAGATGATTGATTACTGATTAGAGGATCTAATGATCTGCTATAAATCAGCAAGAAAATAGATGATTGATTACTGATTAGAGGATCTAATGATCCGCTATAAATCAGTAAGAAATCAAACCATTGATCACTGATCAGAGGATCTAATGATCCGCTATAAATCAGTAAGAAATCAAACCATTGATCGCTGATCGGAGGATCTATTGATCCGCTATAAATGAGAAAGATACAAACCATTTATCGCTGATCAGAGGATCTAATGATCCACTATAAATCAGCAAGAAAATAGATGATTGATCACTGATTAGAGGATCTAATGATCCGCTATAAATCAGTAAGAAAACAAACCATTGATCACTGATCGCAGGATCCATTGATCCGCTATAAATCAGAAAGAAAGAAAAAAGGATTGATCATTGATCAGAGGATCTAATGATCCGCTATAAATCAGCAAGAAAATAGATGATTGATCACTGATCAGAGGATCTATTGATCTGCTTTAAATCAGTAAGAAATCAAACCATTGATCGCTGATCGGAGGATCTAATGACCCGCTATAAATCAGAAAGAAATCAAACCATTGATCGCTGATAGGAAGATTTATTGATCTGCTATAAATCAGAAAGAAAGAAAAAAGGATTGATCACTGATCAGAGGATCTAATGATCCGCTATAAATCAGCAAGAAAATAGATGATTGATCACTGATCAGAGGATCTATTGATCTGCTTTAAATCAGTAAGAAAACAAACCATTGATCACTGATCAGAGGATTTATTGATCTGTTTAAATCAGCAAGAAAACAAACCATTGATCAGTGATCGCAGGATCTATTGATCTGCTCTAACTGTTAGAGGAAAACAAAAATCAATCAAACCACTGATCACAGATCAGACCAGTAAACTGCGCATGGATGAGCTGGTCAGCTTCATGGATCATCACTGCTCTCTTATTTTAAACTCTCATCTTATCAGAGCCCTGTCTACTGGAACCATGACTGGAAATAAGTTGTCTGTAGATTATAAACTATTGAGAATCCATTTTGCTCAACATCTAAATAAATAAAAAATTAAAAAATTCACGTAGATAGCAGATGGTTGAGGCGTTTTAAATTATGGATTTCTCTCCTATTTTTCCTAACTGCATAACGCTCGCTCTCTCACTTTTCCTCTCTCTCTCAATCTGGGCCTATTAAAGATTATTAAAGTACAATCAGCCGAACCCTTATTTCTAGGAAAGCTTGAAAACAGTGTAAAAATCTTTCTTTTTCATGCCACCAGTGAGGAGCACCAATGTCAATAAAGAAACAATGGAACAATGACAGCATGACAAAAGCAAAATGCAAACAGGCTTTAGCAACACAAAGGTTCTGGAATAGTCACCAATATTATTCTACATGAGTCAACATGCAGGCCTGTTACAACTGTACTACACACAGAAAACAACAGCTCTGCACAATAACTCTGAAAACCTCATTAAACCTAAACAGCAGGTATGGGACAGCACAGACAGCTCTCTGCCATAGGAGACCTCTGTACTCCCAAACATGCAGAATACCATTCTAGTTCTATCACAGACCGTCACAGGTGAGACCAAACCTACCTGCAGACGTTTACTCAGACAGCTCACACTCACGGAGCACCTTCAGGTTTCTGAGCCACTCAGTCCTCTGTACGAAGTCTGTTAGTCTCTTCAGTCCCATTAAACTGCTGACATGGTTTATAAATCAGTCTGAAGAACGAAAACCTGCGATCAGGAACGGGCATGATCTTAGTGCTTCAGCTGGTTTTTCATTGTTCGTGTCATTGTTCTGGACTTGATGGTGGTCTAGAAGAGAGGTTAGCTCCTGATCTGGTCATGCTGCTTCCTGTTAAATTTAAGAGAAGAGTGATGAACTATCAGTCTGTGAACGTGACGATGGGTTTGACACCTGCCCGATGGCTAGCTAACACCTAGCAACATTAGCTAGCACCTGTCCGATGTTAGCTAGCACCTCCGTCCGCGGGGTTTGAGCCATCAGGATTCCTGCTAACATTCACTGTAAAAATAAACCTCCAATCGTCTCCCTGTGCTTCAGAAGCCCTTCCTCCTTTAGTAAAGCTGTTTTTGTGCTCACATCCAGATAATTTTGGTCATTCGTTCATGCTGCTGTTTTAGCTAACTTTGTAAACAAACTACAGGTAAGTTTGTGTCAGCACACCGGGCTGTCATTGGCTCCTGAGAGTTGATTTAGGGGGCGGGGATTGGATGCAGCTGTAAGTGTTGATTGATTGACATGTCTGTCAGCTACTCAGCTTACAGGAGGCAGACTGTATCAAGCAGGCAGAGCTGTAATTGGTCACTATGAATGATTCACATGTATAATATACCAGCACTACTGCTGCAGTGGGCTAATGCTGCCGCCAGCGGTGGGTACATCCCATATCCTAAAAACGTCAGACCAGGACGGCCGCATCGCCACACATTAGAGGAAAAATTGTACAAACAATGTATATTTTTTCCACTTTTCATCGTTTTATTATATCAGAGTTCAATATGAAAATAAATATCAAATATTTATACATTTTTTGAGGGCATTTTTAACCCCTTCAAAACTAGTTCAAGTGCAAAAATCCCTGATGCTTGTAATATATATAAAAATACACACAAAAGGACAAATATTTTCTCATACTAATAATAAAGGGAAGCAATAAAGCTGCACAAGAAAAAGCAGAATGATGAGAGAACGACTAAAGCAAAATGCAAAAAGGCTTTTACAACACATAGGGGCCCATTCTCTGGTTTATCAGAGTCCAATCTCTGGGTTTATCAGAGTCCATTCTCTGGATTTATCAGGGTCCAATCTCTGGGTTTATCAGGGTCCATTCTCTGGTTTATCAGAGTCCATTCTCTGGGTTTATCAGAGTCCATTCTCTGGATTTATCAGGGTCCATTCTCTGGGTTTATCAGGGTCCATTCTCTGGGTTTATCAGGGTCCATTCTCTGGGTTTATCAGGGTCCACTCTCTGGGTTTATCAGGGTCCATTCTCTGGATTTATCAGGGTCCATTCTCTGGGTTCATCAGGGTCCATTCTCTGGGTTTATCAGGGTCCATTCTCTGGATTTATCAGGGTCCATTCTCTGGGTTTATCAGGGTCCATTCTCTGGGTTTATCAGGGTCCATTCTCTGGGTTTATCAGGGTCCATTCTCTGGGTTTATCAGGGTCCATTCTCTGGATTTATCAGGGTCCATTCTCTGGTTTCATCAGGGTCCATTCTCTGAGTCTACCAGGGTCCATTCTCTGGGTTCATCAGGGTCCATTCTCTGGGTTTATCAGGGTCCATTCTCTGGATTTATCAGGGTCCATTCTCTGGTTTCATCAGGGTCCATTCTCTGAGTCTACCAGGGTCCATTCTCTGGGTTCATCAGGGTCCATTCTCTGAGTCTACCAGGGTCCATTCTCTGGGTTCATCAGGGTCCATTCTCTGGGTTTATCAGGGTCCATTCTCTGGGTTTATCAGGGTCCATTCTCTGGGTTTATCAGGGTCCATTCTCTGGGTTTATCAGGGTCCATTCTCTGGGTTTATCAGAGTCCATTCTCTGGGTTTATCAGGGTCCATTCTCTGGGTTTATCAGGGTCCATTCTCTTGATTTATCAGGGTCCATTCTCTGGTTTCATCAGGGTCCATTCTCTGGGTTCATCAGGGTCCATTCTCTGGGTTCATCAGGGTCCATTCTCTGAGTCTACCAGGGTCCATTCTCTGGGTTTATCAGGGTCCATTCTCTGGGTTTATCAGGGTCCATTCTCTGGGTTTATCAGGGTCTATTCTCTGAGTCTACCAGGATCCATTCTCTGGGTTCATCAGGGTCCATTCTCTGGGTTTATCAGGGTCCATTCTCTGGGTTTATCAGGGTCCATTCTCTGGGTTTATCAGGGTCCATTCTCTGGGTTTATCAGGGTCCATTCTCTGGGTTTATCAGGGTCCATTCTCTGGGTTTATCAGGGTCCATTCTCTGGGTTTATCAGGGTCCATTCTCTGGATTTATCAGGGTCCATTCTCTGGGTTTATCAGGGTCCATTCTCTGGGTTTATCAGGGTCCATTCTCTGGGTTTATCAGGGTCAATTCTCTGGGTTTATCAGGGTCCATTCTCTGGGTTTATCAGGGTCCATTCTCTGGGTTTATCAGGGTCCATTCTCTGGGTTTATCAGGGTCCATTCTCTGGGTTTATCAGGGTCCATTCTCTGGGTTTATCAGGGTCCATTCTCTGGATTTATCAGGGTCCATTCTCTGGGTTTATCAGGGTCCATTCTCTGGGTTTATCAGGGTCCATTCTCTGGGTTTATCAGGGTCCATTCTCTGGATTTATCAGGGTCCACTCTCTGGATTTATCAGGGTCCATTCTCTGGATTTATCAGGGTCCATTCTCTGAGTCTACCAGGGTCCATTCTCTGGATTTATCAGGGTCCACTCTCTGGATTTATCAGGGTCCATTCTCTGGTTTCATCAGGGTCCATTCTCTGGGTTTATCAGGGTCCATTCTCTGGTTTCATCAGGGTCTATTCTCTGAGTCTACCAGGGTCCAATCTCTGGGTTAATCAGGGTCCAATCTCTGGGTTTATCAGGGTCTATTCTCTGAGTCTACCAGGATCCATTCTCTGGGTTCATCAGGGTCCATTCTCTGGGTTTATCAGGGGCTGGTCAGGTCTGTGGTCAGGCCTACTTGCTGATGTGGACCCCATTCTCGTTTATGGTTGTGTGCTGGAGTCTACCTCCTCCAGCAGACTTGGACATGGTGGCCAGGTACAGTATGTATAAGTTCACATTGATCCAAAGACCCAGACTCTATGATGAAGTAGATCTGGTGCACAGGTTTGCTTTCGTTTTTGGGTTTTTATTTTAATACTATTTACGGTTTTAGTCCAGTGGCGGGGCTGTAAGGGTTAACACTTCTGTATAAATTAGAAAGAATTTATTTAGTGCACGGATCGACAAATCGAATCCCTGACCCAGCATTCTCCTGGCCCTCCTGTTAACCCTCGATCTGCTCCGTTGTCTGATGTAGACCAGGGACAGGAGCAGAGCCGCCCTCGTATCGCTCACACCAACCTGCACCATCAGCAGCTTAAACCCACATAAACACGGATCCATAACCCCCGCTCTGGAGGGAATGGGCTGCCGACATCATTCAGAGCCGTCGTCTATGATAGAGGGTGTCACTGCTGGGATTTAGACTGTAAATCTGCCCACCTACATCCATTACACATGTCTCTACATCTGCTAAGGTTTCTACATCCAAGAGTCCCAAATCCACCCCAACCTGAACCAGACCAGGTTTATCCTTCTGGCATTGTTAGTGGAACATTTTAGAGTCATTATATTTGAGAGCTGTGGTCCTGGATGTCCGGTTATGTCCAGAAAATCATCCTGGAGATGAAGACGAGGAGACGAGGAGACAAGGAGACGAGGAGACGAGGAGATAAAGCATCCACACCCACAGATCTCAGGCAGCTCATTCCTGGAGAGGAAAAATAAAGATATAATCAGGTCCTAATGCTGAACAGAGGAAGGAAGTATATGGAGTCAGTTTTGTTACAAAACCCAAGGGGTCCTCAAACTTTTGTCATTTTATTGTATAATAAGGGATACTATCTTATAATTCTAACTTTTTTTCTCATAATAAACATGAACTAAGACTTAATATCTCTGAATTATGACTTTTTATTTCACATTTTGGCTTCTTGTCTTATAATTATGATATATTTTTTCTCATAATTCTGACATTTGATCCAACATTATTTTCTTTTCTTTTAACATATTTTTTTTTAACTCAGAATTTTGACTTCTTATCTCATTGTTATGACATTCAACATATTAGAATTCTGATTTGTTTTCTTAAATTTTGATTTCCCATTTCATAATTTTGACTTTTCAATCTCATAATTTTGTTTCCTCATAATCTTGATTTTTAGACTCCTAGTTTTGACTTTGAATCTGATCAAATCAACATTCGTCATCATCGTGACTTTCTATCATAGCCTCGACTTTAAATCTCATAACTATGATTTACTATCTTATCATTACAATTCCCCAGCTCATACATTACTTTTTCAAATCTTAAATATGAGTTAAAATTCTAATATTATTTTTTAAAAAATAAGTAAATAATGTCCTTATTTCTGTTTGTTTAAATGGTGGAATTGGGCCTTCATTATTATGGTTCTTTGTGAAACTGTCACAAAACTCTTTCTGTGCTCTATATGTAATTCAACTCTAGGTTATCTTTCGATGGACCAGCCAATAGGAAACAGGTAGAGGATGGACCAGCAATCGGAAACAGGTAGAGGATGGACCAGCAATCGGAAACAGGTAGAGGATGGACCAGCCAATAGGAAACAGGTAGAGGATGGACCAGCCAATAGGAAACAGGTAGAGGATGGACCAGCCAATAGGAAACAGGTAGAGGATGGACCAGCCAATAGGAAACAGGTAGAGGATGGACCAGCCAATAGGAAACAGTTAGAGGATGGACCAGCCAATAGGAAACAGTTAGAGGATGGACCAGCAATCGGAAACAGGTAGACGATGGACCAGCAATAGGAAACAGTTAGAGGATGGACCAGCAATAGGAAACAGTTAGAGGATGGACCAGCCAATAGGAAACAGTTAGAGGATGGACCAGCCAATCCAGTAGCTCTGCCTGTTGTTGCTTTGCTGTTTTCCTTTGATCCTCCTGAGAGAGTCCCAACTTTCTATCTCACACATACAGTAAAAGTTTGACAGCCAAAAATCATCAACAGACTTTAACGGTAGTTGTTAAAAATCTGTCAAAGATAATGAACAAGGTAATCCAGCATAAATCTCTGAATAATGCTTCTACCTTTTAAAGCCTAAATGAAGACTGTAGGAGGAGCTGGGGTGGAGTTATAGGGGTTGAACTTTGACTGAGAGGATGTCTTCGCTAATCATTTTCTTACTGGTTATCTTGTTTTATGAAGAAGCCAAAATTGCAAATGAAACTGGATACATTTTCCACATGGTGCATAGAAAATAACTGAGTCTAAATCACATGTTTGGCCTGATCACAATAACAAAGACACCAGGTTTAGATCACCTTAACCACTCGACTACCAGCGCGCCCGTCTTCCCAGGAGTGTCATTCTGAACTGAAGACTCTATTCACTGAAACATCGCTTCAAACGGCGAATTTACCGAACAGAAAACAATGTTTGTTTTTATTTCACAGAATGAGGGAGAAAAGCTGTTAAAAGTGCACTTCCACATTCATGCTAGAACTGGTCCCAGAATGCACTTGTGCACTGGAAGTGATGCTAGAATGCACGTGCATTCTGGGACTGCTTCCAGCATGAATGTGGACGTGCACTTTTTAACAGCTTTTCTCCCTCATCATGAGAAATTTCTGAAAATGTTTTTGTTCATTAAATACATTGTATGAGGGGCCATTTTAATCTTAATGAGTCCTCAATTCGAAACAAAAGGTAAAGATTTACTAAAAAATCCCACTGACGTGGCTTCCTGTTGTTTTTGCGAGCTTCCTGTTTTGACCTGAAGTTGCCAAAGAGCCGGACAGCGATGATATTGTCTTTTCCCATGATCCCCTTGGCAGCGTCCCGTGAAGTAAAGCAGCCAAACATGACAAAAAAGTCTTGAAAGAACACAAAGGCACAAAGAGGCGGAGGGCGCAGTGGCGGAGGCGGTCGTCTCGGACCCGACAGAGGACTCGGCCTCGCCATACAGCCGGGCCACTCCAATTCTGAGCGAATGCTAATGAGATTGCTCTGATCTCTCCGGTGCTTCCCATGTTTTCAACACCTTCAAGGACCACATGGTGCTCGCAGCATAAAGACAACTAAATGAGAAATCTGAGCGTTTTTTGTGGTGCCCGGGGGCCTCCTCGCTTTTCAACCTGGCCGCCCATTCAGCGCACTGCCCCGAAGAAAGAAAAGATAAGAAAGAGAGTCCATCGGGGGTTGGATGAGCAAACTTTTCAGGGAAATGGCGAATTTGTGAGCCTGAAGTCATAATCAATTTATGGCCACGCAAGGGCGAAGCCTTTGACGCAGGAAGGGCGGTGGGACCAGAAGGGAAGGGGAGATGCTCAAATTTGGAGGCGGTTTCTCACCGCCGCTGTAATGAGATCACTAACATCTTGAGCCGGCCTCCACTAAAGCCGCCAAACAACAGGCTCCCAGATGAAAGGTGAATGGGCCCGGGTCCCCGCTGGCTGGTTCAGACGCTCTTTAATAGCACAGCGCCCTATGAAAGGTTCCCGGGCAGTCGCTCATATTAGCGGCCGAGCACGCTGCTTAATAGGATGATGCCTTTTGGCTTTTGTCATGAGATGATTAAGGGCTTCGCTGTCACCGCTGCCTGTTGAGCACAAGGCACTAGAATCCACTCGGGCCGGCTTATTGTCTGAGCCGCCGCACTGGAAAAGAGGAGCTCTTTTGATGGAAACACCTCTCAGGGATCTATCAGGTGAGCTGTGGAGTCGACGCCCCCTTCAACGTTGCTCGAGAGCTTTGTTTTCCTCTAAAGACCCTTGAATGTGCCATCGTGTTGGGACAAAGACAAACGCCACTGAGGGAGCAGTGAGAGGAAGAAACCTGCTGATGACGGGGCTTGAATAAAGAAAACATGGATGCACCGCTGTCAATAATCTGGCCTGATGGCCAGAAAGTGATGCAAAGTTTCATATCAGATTATTCAAAATAAATAATTCTACTGAGAGGGTTTTTATCTAACTTTAATCTGAGATTAAAGTCAGGATCGTGAGATTACAGCTGGAATCCTGAGATTAAAGTTGGAATTCTGAGATCAAAGTCAGAATCCAAAGATTAAAACTGGAATTCTGAGATTAAAGTCAGAATTCTGAGATCAAAGTCAGAATTCTAAGATTAAAGCTGGAATTCTAAGATCAAAGTCAGAATCCTAAGATTAAAGCTGGAATTCTGAGATCAAAGTCAGAATTCTGAGATCAAAGTCAGAATTCTAAGATTAAAGCTGGAATTCTAAGATCAAAGTCAGAATTCTAAGATTAAAGCTGGAATTCTGAGATTAATGTCAGTGTTCTAAAATCAAAGTCATAATTCTAAGATCACATTTGGAATTCTAAGATTAAAGTTAGACTTCTGAGATTAAGGCAGAATTTCCTCCAATGATGACCAGCCTCGTGTTTCCAGTGAGGCAGATGTTGCTCTACCAGCAGTCAGCGTAGAGTTCTCCATGTCTCCTCCACTCTTAAACCCTATGATCCAACAGCAGAACAGTGTTGAGAACAGCTATTTTAAATTTACTCTCAGTTTTAGTCTTTAAAAGAAATGCATTTTAGTTTTAGTCATATTTTAGTCACTTCTATCCTTTTTAGTTTTAGTCGACGAAAACTCAAAAACATTTTAGTCTTTACTTTTAGTCCAAGCATTTATTCTCTTGTCTAAATCTGGTACCAAATCATGGTAGTGTGTTCTCTGCACTCTACTAAACCTGGGATCCCTGCTTTCTACAGCTGAGAGGCAGCTTTTGTTTTTGACAGATTTACTTAAGCTTCTCTTAAAGGGTCTAGAGCAGTGTTACTCAACCCTGCACAACCAAAGAGCCAAACTGTTGAAAAATACCTTTGTAAGGACCACAATCTAAGAGGTGAAAAGTGGCAAAAACAGCTTGAAGAAGCAATAACAATAAGTTAAAGGTGGAAAAAATGGTCAAAAAGCAGCAAAAATGGATGAAAAGGGGCAAAAATTGGTACGCAGTGACAGAAATGAGTTACAGGTGGCAAAAACAGCCCACAATTGGCAAAAACATGGCAAAAAATGAATGAAAAGTGACTAAAATAGGCAAAAGCAGTCAAGGGTGGCAAAAATGGGCAAAAAATAGGAAATAAGTGGTATTTAATGGCAAAAGGTAGCTTAAATGGGCAAGAAATGGTGTAAAAGTGGCAAAAATTGGTAGAAAAACAGGTAAAAGGGGTATTTAATGTCAAAAGGTTTTAATGGGTGAAACTGGCAAAAAATTGCAAAAAGGGCCAGAAGTGGGATTAAAGTGGCAGAAAAGTGGAAAAAATGGGCCAAAAATAGGGAAAAAAATTGGTATTTCTTGGCAAAAGGCAGCTTCAATCGGGCAAAAAGTGGCAAAACTGCAAAAAAGTAAGAAAAAGTGGTATTTAATAGCAAAAGGTAGCTTAAATGGGCAAAAAATGGTGTAAAAGGCCCAAAAATGAATAGAAAAATGGGAAACAGTGGTACTTAATGGCAAGAGGTAGCTTTATCGGGCAAAAAATTGAGTAAAAGTGGCAAAAAAAGTGTAGAAAAATAGAAAAAATGGGTATTTAATGGCAAAAAGTTGCTTAAATGGGCAATAAATGGAGTAAAAGTGGCAAAAATGTGGCAACATAGGGTAGAAAATATGAAAAGGTGGTATTTATTGGCAAAACGTACTTTAAATGGGCATAAAAGGGTGTAAAAGTGGCTAAAATGGTAGAAAATAGGTAACAGGGGTATTTAATGGCAAAAGGTAGCTTTAATGGGGGAAACTTGCAAAAAGATTGCAAAAAGAGCTGAAAGTGAGAGATTAAAGTGGCAGAAAAAAGAAGAAATATAATATACATTATATAAATAATTAATAATTAATTGATATAAATAGTGTTATTTAATGGCAAAAGGTAGTTTAAATGGCTGTAAAGTGGCAAAAAATAGTTAAAATGGCAAAAAAAGAGTCCTTTTTCAAGGTTTTCTTGGGGAATAATATTTAAAATGGAGACATAAAAGAGCCACAGGTTGAGTGTCACTGGTCTAAAGTCTCCTCTGGTGTTCTTTACGGTTAAACACGTGTGTTTTAGTTTTGTTTAAAATGAGTTTGAAAATATCTGATCAGACAAATCTAACACTTCGGTTCCTTCGTCTGGTTTTTATGCGACTAAAATCCCAGGATGAATAATGAACGTTATCAAACTTTAGTCTGGTCTGAAGCATGACTTTTAGTGTCAGGCTCCATCCATCGGCCTGAACATGACTGAGAGCAGTTCTGAATTAAAGGAGCATTGCGTGTTATCAGATAAAAGTCTTCTAACAGGATGAATGTCCACGTTAAACACAGAGCGTCCATTTCTTCAGCGATCAATGGCGCTCCTTTCAATCAGGACGCTTTATTCTCAGGATTAGTTTTGGTGACTTAAGAAGCTAGGCTACCTCCGACCCCCCCACCACCATCTGCACCCCCGTCCCTCGGTCAGCCCTCCCTCCTCACAAAAATAGCCCAAGGATCCTGGCAGCCTTTTCAGTCCTCCTAACAAGGCGGCTGGGCGCTCAGGCCCACTCAGAGTAATTAAATCAATCCCTTTGTGTTCCCCAATATTCCCCTTCAGTGGGTGACTGGCCCACATCTGATCAGGGCTCTTCATGCATATTCAGGCTGCAGCTAGGTCTCTGAACAGACTCTTATTTCTGATATTTCTCCATCATGCTCCAGCCTCCTAACCGCCTTTTAAGAGTAACTCCCCAGAATTCAGCGGCGGTCAGCGGCTCTGACGAGGAGAAGTTAGGGTGGGAGCCTGAAAGACAAATTGGATTAGCAAGTATTGGATTAAAGGTAAAACGGAGGATAACAAACAAGAAAAGCTGCTGTGATCACAGGCTTTAATATATTTCTTTCCTCTCAGATCCTTTCTTCTCTCCCTCCCCCTCCTCGCTCTCTTTCTTTTGGGCTAAAGATCCCAGGCTTAAGACAGACTTATTAAAACTGGGATTAATTTGTAATGCTCCCCTAACCCTCAGGGTCAACCAAAGATTTGTTATCTAAAGCAAACAGGAAAAAATGTACTACAACAACACGGCCAGGCTTTAAATCCGTGTCTGTGGGGCTTCTGGGAGATTTGAGCTTTGTATGGACGCCGTTATCCCCCAGATATTTATTTGAGCAGGGAAATCGACCCTCCGAGGACATCCGGGTGGAGCTTTATTTGATAATTGCAGAACATCGTTGCAATTACGGAGTTTTTTCTGACTAAAAGCAACAAAAACAGCCCTGATAGGAATGAAGAATAAATGTTAAGGAGTCTGAGATGGTCGTGTCATCTTCATAACAGAAACAGAGCAGCAGAAACAGCAGAAACACCTTTAACAGGTAAATATCTGCTCTAATCAGCAGACGATGAGAGGTACAGCATCAGGAGAGCCAGCCACTCTCATTAGCCTTATCTTTTTAACGCCGTCTCAGATTATCATCTTAATCTTATTTGGTTATGGAGGATTCACTCAGAGACGTCAGGATCAGATCAGCGCACCTGCAGCGAGGGCGTTTGGGTGTTTCTTCAGGGTCGAGTTCAAGGAGCCGGGCGGGATGAATCTCCTCTGTTTCACTGATTCAGTTTGTTGTTTCTCTAATTACAACAGCAGTTCCAAAAAAGCTGGGACACTATGTAAAATGTCATAATAAAAAACAAAATCAAGGATTGTCAAAGCTCAAAAACATGGATGACAAGAAGCTGTCTTGGCCCCTGATAAACCCAGAGAATGGACCCTGATGAACCAGAGAATGGACCCTGATAAACCAGAAAATGGACCCTGATAAACCCAGAGAATGGACCCTGATAAACCCAGAGAATGGACCCTGATGAACCAGAGAATGGACCCTGATAAACCCAGAGAATGGACCCTGATAAACCCAGAGAATGGACCCTGATGAACCAGAGAATGGACCCTGATAAACCAGAGAATGGACCCTGATAAACCCAGAGAATGGACCCTGATAAACCCAGACAATGGTCCCTGATGAACCAGAGAATGGACCCTGATAAACCAGAAAATGGACCCTGATGAACCAGAAAATGGACCCTGATAAACCCAGAGAATGGACCCTGATAAACCCAGAGAATGGACCCTGATAAACCCAGACAATGGCCCCTGATAAACCCAGAGAATGGACCCTGATAAACCAGAGAATGGACCCTGATAAACCCAGAGAATGGACCCTGATAAACCAGAGAATGGACCCTGATAAATCCAGAGAATGGACCCTGATAAACCCAGAGAATGGACCCTGATAAACCCAGAGAATGGACTCTGATAAACCAGAGAATGGACCCTGATAAACCAGAGAATGGACCCTGATAAACCCAGAGAATGGACCCTGATAAACCCAGAGAATGGACCCTGATAAACCCAGAGAATGGACCCTGATAAACCCAGAGTATGGACCCTGATAAACCCAGAGAATGGACCCTGATAAACCCAGAGAATGGACCCTGATAAACCAGAGAATGGACCCTGATAAACCCAGAGAATGGACCCTGATAAACCCAGAGAATGGACCCTGATAAACCAGAGAATGGACCCTGATAAACCCAGAGAATGGACCCTGATAAACCCAGAGAATGGACCCTGATAAACCAGAGAATGGACCCTGATAAACCCAGAGAATGGACCCTGATAAACCAGAGAATGGACCCTGATAAACCCAGAGAATGGACCCTGATAAACCCAGAGAATGGACCCTGATAAATTGGTCTTTACAATTTTATCTTGGTTTTATGCCACTGTTTTGCCTCCATTGTCCAGGTTTAGCCACATGTGCCCATTGTCACCATGCAGACTAAATGTTTTGACCGCGGGCTGGGTCGGGACGCCCTGAACAGACTCAGTGATTCCCACATGGACAAAGTCATGCAGAGACCGGCTCGGGTCAGGCTGGGTTTTAGTGTTGAGCTTGTTGAATGTGTGATAATCAAACATTGGCTCCAGATTTTTCAATAACGTGCTCCATTTCGGGTTATTCTCCAGTTTTGAAGCTGGTTGACCTAAAGAAGAGAGCAGAGGTCAACTCAGCCTCACTTCAGCCCGACTCTGAAAGTGTGATCAATGTCTCTGGCGTCCATTTTCCATCCGTAATCCTCCACAAATTGTCCTCTGCTGCAGTTCGTGTATCAGCTATTTGCACTGGATTAATGCGAGTCAGTGGTGGCAAGTGTTCAAATCAATGTTTATTAATGGTTTCTTTAAGTGTTTAAAGATTAAGTCATTAACATATTGATGAAGTTTTTCAAGTTGCCCAGGGAGAGAAAAGGAGCCGGAGCTGGAGAGGCTTCGACGAGCTGCTGAACCGACGCCAGCCGCCGCCAAACAAGAGAGAAGAAGACGAAGAAAGGAGAAGAAGAGGTGAGGGATTGTGAAGGAGTAAACATCAGAGGCTCTGATCATCGGTTCTTCTGTTGATTTAAAAAGTGGCTCCATTCCAGAGAAAATTCCACCCTGGTGGTTGGTATCACTTCAGATGTCAGTGTAGTTGATTTTAACAGGATCTTAGTCATCAAAGCTTTAAAGCTTAAAATGATAAAAGTTAAACTACGGCTACACTGAAGGGCTCTGTCACAACTTTATATGTTTGTTTGAATGATGCAGAGTGCTGCAGCACAGCAGAGACAGCAAGCCCATCCTCTCAGGACTGCAATTCAAATTAAATACAGAGGGAGTGCTGCTTTATATATGAGGAACTATCAACTCTCAACACTAGGTGGCAGTATGACAAGGGAAGATGCGAATAAGTGGCTGTGATCAGGGCAGGTGTGATATTTATGTGGAATAAAATCAGATGTGATGGTTTAAGTTAGCCTTCGAGCCCTCAGGCCAGAGTTTAACCTAAGTCAGAGTTTGATTTATAGAGTAACTAAAGCCAGAGTTTGATTTATAGAGGAACTAAAGCCAGAGTTTGATTTATAGAGTAACTAAAGCCAGAGTTTGATTTATAGAGGAACTAAAGCAAGAGTTTGATTTATAGAGTAACTAAAGCCAGAGTTTGATTTATAGAGTAACTAAAGCCAGAGTTTGATTTAAGAGTAACTAAAGCCAGAGTTTGATTTATAGAGTAACTAAAGCCAGAGTTTGATTTATAGAGTAACTAAAGCCAGAGTTTGATTTAAGAGTAACTAAAGCCAGAGTTTGATTTAAGAGTAACTAAAGCCAGAGTTTGATTCATAGAGTAACTAAAGCCAGAGTTTGATTTATAGAGTAACTAAAGCCAGAGTTTGATTTATAGAGTAACTAAAGCCAGAGTTTGATTTATAGAGTAACTAAAGCCAGAGTTTGATTTATAGAGTAACTAAAGCCAGAGTTTGATTTAAGAGTAACTAAAGCCAGAGTTTGATTTAAGAGTAACTAAAGCCAGAGTTTGATTTAAGAGTAACTAAAGCCAGAGTTTAATTTATAGAGTAACTAAAGCCAGAGTTTGATTTAAGAGTAACTAAAGCCAGAGTTTGATTCATAGAGTAACTGAAGCCAGAGTTTGATTCATAGAGTAACTAAAGCCAGAGTTTGATTTATAGAGTAACTAAAGCCAGAGTTTGATTTAAGAGTAACTAAAGCCAGAGTTTGATTTAAGAGTAACTAAAGCCAGAGTTTGATTTAAGAGTAACTAAAGCCAGAGTTTAATTTATAGAGTCACTAAAGCCAGAGTTTGATTTATAGAGTAACTAAAGCCAGAGTTTGATTCATAGAGTAACTGAAGCCAGAGTTTGATTCATAGAGTAACTAAAGCCAGAGTTTGATTCATAGAGTAACTAAAGCCAGAGTTTGATTTATAGAGTAACTAAAGCCAGAGTTTGATTTAAGAGTAACTAAAGCCAGAGTTTGATTTAAAGAGTAACTAAAGCCAGAGTTTGATTTAAGAGTAACTAAAGCCAGAGTGTGATTTATAGAGTAACTAAAGCCAGAGTTTGATTTAAGAGTAACTAAAGCCAGAGTTTGATTTATAGAGTAACTAAAGCCAGAGTTTGATTTAAGAGTAACTAAAGCCAGAGTTTGATTTAAGAGTAACTAAAGCCAGAGTTTGATTTATAGAGGAACTAAAGCCAGAGTTTGATTTAAGAGTAACTAAAGCCAGAGTTTGATTTATAGAGTAACTAAAGCCAGAGTTTGATTTAAGAGTAACTAAAGCCAGAGTTTGATTTATAGAGTAACTAAAGCCAGAGTTTGATTTAAGAGTAACTAAAGCCAGAGTTTGATTTAAGAGTAACTAAAGCCAGAGTTTGATTTAAGAGTAACTAAAGCCAGAGTTTGATTTAAGAGTAACTAAAGCCAGAGTTTATTTTAAGAGTATGACAAGGGAAGAATGCGTAGCTAACATGTAGCTGTGATCAGGGCAGGTCTCATATTTATGTGGTGTTTTATGTTAGAGCTGTTTTTTCTGCTCTGTTGTAAATCAAATATAATATTTAACGATCACTGACTCCTGTTTTTATCCGTCCCATCAGTCAGAGCTGTTACGACTGTCCCACATGAGACGAGTCACTGATATCTGATCAGAAATATTCCTGTAGCACCCTGGAGGCTGGGTTTGGGTGTGACGTGGATATAAAGAATCTGTTTTCCGTGGCGTTCTCGTTGAGATGCGATGCAGTCAGCTCTGATTGATTTTACCATTCAGCAGCGACCTGCCGCAGCCCTTTGGCTCAGCATGGTAATTCTCTTGCTCACCTGATAAGGTAGCTGATCCATAATAAATCAATTCTAATTAGTTTTATGTTTGGAGGGAAACGTTGTTCCAGCCTTCAGTCATCTGCACGCCTCGTATCGGTTAATCTCCTGATTATGAAGTCTGGATTATTGATGGAGGGAAGAGCTGCCTCTTGAATCAAGGACATGCAGCTTTTGTTTCCTCTGCTGCTTGTTTTACGGTGATTAAGAGGCCTCAAACTTCTCCTGGTAAAGGTTTGACAGCCTGGCTGTCTCTCTGAGGATGTTAACGTGTTGTTTGTCTGTCAGCCAAGAAAACGTCTGCAGGAACTAAAGGTGCTTCCACATTAGGCACCACTGTCTCAGACTGCGGCCTCGTTGTTCCTCACCGTTCTCCCCACAGGCTTGCTTTAACCCTCAGGCCCTCCTAGAGCCTTTTAGGGCTTTTTTAATTGTTTTTCTGCTCTTATCCACTCTATCGCTATCCACTGTCCTCCTCTATCTAATAAAGGCATGAAAAGGCCCCAAAATAAATCTTAAAAAAAAAAAATAAATGTTTCACTGATCCGAAATATTTAATTGTGATAAATATGCAAAAACATCAGGAATCAGAAAGGGGGCAAATACTTTTTTTTGTGAATTTAGCTTTCTACAAAAATGTGCAAAGACAAGAGGAGGTAATAATTTAGCAGATTAAAACACAGAATATACCTCTATAGGGGGTCTGGAGGTTTTTCATTTAAAAAAGCCTTATTTTTGTGCTATTTTATGCACTTTGAACACTTTGTTTACCTGAAAATTTGATAATTATCATTTTCAATATTTTTTAAATGTTTTAAATTTTATTTTAGTCTTCTTTTAAAATCAATCTTTGAAGCTGAATCTGAATTTCTGTTTCTATAATCTCATTACAATATTTTGTATCTTGAAATAATATGAAATAATCATGGAACATTACAAGACGGAGTTGGTTTAGAGGGAAATGCGAAGCAGGAACTACACTCCAGACATGGCTGCTGGGCGGAGTGATTTCAGAAGAGGTAAAACAGGTTCACTCAAGAAGTAGTTCCGAGTATTTGCTTCATGTGTCGTAATGTTACATAATTCTACGTTGTCATTTCATAGCGTGGTGAATGTGAAGGTCACAACTTGTCCAGGAGAGCGTTTTGGAGTTGTTGGATTATGTATTTGATGAGTTTGATGAGGGAAAACAAAAAATACCATACAGTATGTCTCTGTAGCGTTGGCAGAGCAGCTCGCATCTAAGCCTCGCCGATCTGAAAATAGCTTGCACCCACTACTACGACTACTACTGCTTTCTGACATGTTTCAAAAATTCACAGGGACATTCATGAATGAAAACAGTCATTTGTATTCATGGATTTGTCACATCAGCCATTTGCCAGAGAACCTGAATTTCCACGATGCCACTGAAGGCATCACAGACACGGCCCTGTAAACTTTTGTCCGCGTGTGCAACAGAATTTAAAGCCTGGATGGTGTGACTAAAACAGCAGATATATTGAAATATTCATAGAAGAATAAAAACCAAACTATGATCTATAAAGTCCCAATATTTAAGGAACAAGCAGACAGCCAGAGTTCTGACTGAGACTGCTCCAGGAATGATGGGGGGAAATCTCATCAGATTTCCTTGAAGAACTGTCAGCTAGAACGCCTCAGGTCTGCACGGCTGTAATCGCTGCAAACTGTGTTTTTTCTATGAAGGCAAAGTTTAAATATTTTTCATTAAAATTCTTATTTCTAACTCTGACAATGTCAGCATGGCCGCTTCATCTGCTGTGTTTCCTATTCAGACTCTTTTCATGAGTTTTTCCATGGAAAACAGGAAAAATTCCAAGTGATCCCAAACTTTGAAGCAGTAGTGTATATATATAAATATAGATTTCTATCTGAGCTGCCCCGTGTGAGACTTGAACCCCCAATCTCTGGATCTTCAAACCTTTTTCCTGCCATTTGAGCTACCTGGATTACAGAAAGAAAGATATTTCTGCAGAAATTGAAGAAAATCCCAGAAAGCATTTGTGTTCTTTTATTTCTAAAGAGTATTTTTGAGGCTTTTTGCCTTCATATTGGTGGGATAGCTGAAGAGAGACAGAAAATATGGGAAAGACACCAAACAGCACCAAGACCAGGTCTTGAGGACCAAAGCCTCTGCAACTGGATCTTTACATGCAGACAAGTCATCTGCTATAAATCCTGATCTTTCTAAGTAGATTTTCTGAGTATTTCCCGCAGTGTTCACACACCACCTCACCCAAACTTCATACAAACATTCCTGTAGAAGGCTGGATGAAATGGTTCAATTAGGGTCCAGATCTCAAAAAATTTAGAGGACTTTAGTGCACGTTTGATAAAGCAGACATTATTCTGAACTGGAGACACCTGCAAGGGAAATATATGACAGTGAAGAGAGATTTGAACTCACAGCCTTCATACTGAAAATCCAGATCTCTCCCTACTGAGCCAAATGGATTCTGCAGGATGACAGGAACAGACGGAGTCACTGAACATGTTCAATTCAGATGTGCATCAGCATGAACGTGCTTTGCTTTTTTCTCTTTGCACTCAAACAGTTTTACTCAACCCTGCCCAACCAAAGAGACCATTTTTGGAAATTATCTTTGCAAGGGCCACAAGTGGTGAAAAATGGCAAAAATGGGTTAAAGTGGCAGAAATTGATCAGAGGTGGCAAAAAAATGTAAAAAGGGGCAAAAAGAAAGTAAGTATATACAGACAGAAAATAAAGGTTGACAACTAATTCTGACAGTTAAAGCCAACTGTGTAAGTGTGGGAATCAAACTGACTGTGGCTGAAATGGCTCATTTCTGAGGTCAAAGAAATCATCTCAAAGAGCCAGAAATCATCTCAAAGAGCCAGAAATCATCTCAAAGAGCCCAGCGTTGAGTATCACTGCACTAAAGTGCTGACGTTTCTGCAGCTTTCTCTCTGGTTCTTCCTGTTTCTCAGCGCTGAAGGTGGTTCAGGGGTGAAGGACTCTGCCTGGAGACCGGGACACGTGGGTTCGACTCCGGCTTCAGCAGATCTGAGGTAGGTCACACAAGCGTGTGTGTGAGTGAGTGTGATTTCATTTCCGACTCGTTGCATTGCACCAAACATCGTGCATTTCCGTGATGACGATTTTAACTTGGAGCGCGTCAATTTCAACTTGCGAATTTCTGAATTTCCATCGCTGACCGTGGAGGAAGAGGAGACATGAATAGGTAATGAAACAATGAGCACAGGGGTGTCAAGGCGGCTAGCTTGGTAAGCTAGCTGCCTCGACGGGCATTTTTAGTGCATTTATTTTACACTTCTGCATTGGCTTCATTTTTCAGGGCCGGAGGTTGCCGCTTGGATTTGAAGCAGAGGATGCAGCACTGACCACTGCTCCACCGCTCAGACTCTGTCCATGAAAAGATCTTTAAAACAGAATGAAATCCACGAGAACAGAACCTTAACGATAAACCAGACCCCTCCAGCCCGCTCCTCTGAGACACGAGGTGGACTTGTGATTCCCGCGTTAACAATGTGCCACCTCACCTCATCCTGCCATCGATTCCTCCTCCATTTATTCCTGTTTTGGTTCAGGGTCCGTGGATTTGAAAGTTCCCCTCTGAAAGACAGATTCATGCATAGACTCGGCTGCTTTTGTACCGCGCGGCGCTTTTATATGATAAGCTTTTTTAGACGTTTAAAATCAATATGTAATCCTGTGCAGGGGCTTATCCCCGGCACGGGGCCATTTGTGGGGCTCTTTGAGCTTGGTTACAGGTCTTCTGGCAGCTCCGTGCAGCAGATTGATTAGCCGCAGTGCCAGAATCCTATCAAACAGACGGCTCTGATGAGGGAGCGAACTCGAGCAGAGCCTGGAGTTGACTGGATGCAGAGATAAGAGAGCGTGGAGGTTCCCCTCCGTCCTGCACACAGAGGGCAGGAGGGAGCGCTCATTTCTACCTGTTCCTACTCTAAGACCATCAGGGTGTCCGGATGGTGGATGGACATGCAAGATTTAGCCAACGCTACGCAAAGAGAGAGCTGCTAAAGATGGAGGACGTTTACAACAGCAGCCAGACTCTGTTACAGTCATTACACTATAAAACAGCACCGTACATCCTGATACATGTGATAAAATACAGTACAGCACTGGGATACGACACCAGCCTGTACTACATGATGAGATACTGTATGATAGTACAGCAGTGTTACTCAACCTGTGGCTCTGGAGACACGTGTGGCTCTTTTCTGATCATTTGTGCCTCTTCTATGTCTTAATTCAAATATTATTCCCAAAGAAAACCTGAATAAAGGGAAACTTTTTGCCCTTTTTAACCATTTCTTTGCCACTTTTCAACCATTTAAGCTACTTTATGTCATTAAACACCACACTTTTCCTACTTTTTGGCCATTCTTGCCACTTCTTGTAGCCACTTTTTCACCATTTTCTGCCACTTTTTTCCCATTTATGCCTCTTTTCACCATTTTTTTGCCACTTCTCTCCCATTTAAGCATCCTTTGCCATTAAATACCACGAGTTTCCTATGTTTTTGTCCATTTTGCCAAATTTTTTTGGCCACTTTTATCCCATTTGTGCCATTTTCACCATTTTTGTCCATTTCGGCATCCTTCAGTCGTTAAATACCACTTGTTTCCTATTTTACTGCCCATTCTTGCCACTTCTTTTAGCTACTTTTTCCCCATTTTTTGCCACTTTTTTTCCCAATTTTTGCCAGTTTTCACCATTTTTGCCACTTCTTGCCCAATTAAGCTACCTTGTGTCATTAAATACTACTAGTTTCCTATTTTTTAAATTATTTTTTGCCACTTTTATCCCATTTTTGCCACTTTGTCCTCAACTTTGCCACTTTTCCCCCATTTAAGCTGCCTTTTGCCATTAAATACTAGTACAGGTACATCTAATAAAATTAGAATATCATGAAAAAGTACAATATTTGTTCTCACTCTTTTCAGAAAGGTAAACCCACATATTTTATAGACTCATTACACATAGAGTGAAATATTTCAAGCCTTTATTTCTTGAAATGTTGATGATTATGGCTTACAGATATGAAAACCCAAAATTCAGTGTCTCAAAAAATCAGAATATTACATAAGATCAATAAAAAAAAGGATATTTTCAACAGAAATGTCAGGCTTCTGAAAAGTATGTTCATTTCTATGCATCAATACTCAGTTGGGCCTCCTTTTGCATGAATTACTGCATCAATGCGGCGTGGCATGGAGGCGATCAGCCTGTGGCACTGCTCAGGTGTAATGGAAGCCCAGGTTGCTTTGATAGCGGCCTTCAGGTCATCTGCATTGTTGGGTCTGGTGTCTCTCATCTTCCATAGATTCTCTATGGGGTTCAGGTCAGAATCAAGCACAGTAACACCATGGTCACTGAAGCAGCTTTTGGTACCTTTGGCAGTGTGGGCAGGTGCCAAGTCCTGCTGGAAAATGAAATCAGCATCTCCATGGTGCTTGTCAGCAGAAGGAAGCATGAAGGTCTCTAAAATGTCCTGGTAGATGGCTGCGTTGACTGTGGACATCAGAAAACACAGTGGACCAACACCAGCAGATGCCATGGCAGCCCAGATCATCACTGACTGTGGAAACTTCACACTGGACTTCAAGCAACGTGGATTCTGGTCCTCTCCACTCCTCCTCCAGACTTTGGACCTTGATTTCCAAATGACATGCAAAATCTACTTTCATCTGAAAAGAGGACTTTGGACCACTGAGACCACAACAATCCAGTTCTTTTTTCTCCACAGCCCAGGTAAGACGCTTCTGACATTGTCTCTGGTTCATCAGGACATTTTAAAAGTTCTGTTGATGCTGAGGAACTCTGCAGGCTGCTGACAGGATCCCTGAGAAAGATCACATCCATGAGCTCAAACATGGGTTTGTGATCAGATTAGAAGGTCTGCTCACTAGTACTGAGGGTAAATCATGTGCAGGTTTATGCAGTTTTCAAATATTACATCATGAGCAGACTCTAGCATGAGGAAGCTAGCTTCAGTTTTAAGGTTCTGACTGGAACAAGACGATCGTCTGTGCTAATAGTCTTTTAAAAAGCTCCATTTTTGCTGGGAGACATCTGGGAAATGCTTTATCGCCTTCTATATTTTCTTTCTCCGGTCACTGTGGGGGGCGTTGGGGGGGCAGAGCGTGTGCATTCCTGCGTGCCCTGCCAGTGCTCACATGGTTACCGCTGCTCGCATTGTTAGAGAAATCTGAATGAGCGCCGGCCGTGCAAGTTTTAACGTGATTGCCCGAGGGGCAGCCGAGTGAAAGAGCGAGGAGCAGAGCCAGAGAGAGGGGGGGGGGGGTAATCCCTAAAAGGATTGGAAGTTAACCCCCCCACCACCCCCCCTCCTCCTCCTCCATCCACGGGGCTGATGGGTAGAGGATGGGGTCAGTTGGTTTGGTGTCTGATTTCTCCCTCCTCCTCCTCTTCTTCTTCTCCTTCTTTGTTTGCCCTCTTAATGAGGGGGGCGGGCCTCCAGGGCTTGATTGACAGCTACATACTGCTCCATGTCAGGACTCGGCTGTACTGTACTTGACTGTGAATGATGAGTCGGTTCTCATTTCCTGTTTCTACTGCAGCTCCTCAGGTGTCAGTCAGAGCGGGGGTTAATGACTCACAGTAACACGGTAAAAACACGCCGACGCTACAGCTGATGGCCTCAAATCAAAACAATTGATCTTAGTTAAAGCCACTAAACACACCAGACACAGCGCCTAAAGGGTAGTCTACCGCACGGATGTTTAATGGTTTTATAAATCCATCATGGTCGATATAATCTGGCTTTTTGGACAACAAGAAAAACACAAAAAAACAAACAAACAAACAAAAAAAACCCTCTTTCATGTCAAAGTGGAACCAGATTTCTACAAAGTCATGTCGATTAAAGAAAATCTGTCATATAAAGTTAAGAGACTGTATAAATAATCATCCATTTAAAGTGACTGATCTAATCCAACAGAGGTCCAGTCACTGGTTCAACAGTATTCCTGGCTACCATTACACCACGAAGACAAAAGAACACTCAGAGAAAAGGTTACTGCAAAGTCTAAGTCAGGGGATGGAGACAGAAACATTTCCAAGTCTCTGAACATCCCCCAGAGTTCAGTTAAATCCATCATGAAGAAATGAAGGAATATGTCACATGTGTAAATCTGCCTAGATCAGACTGTCCTCACAAACTGAGTAAGCGTGCAAGAAGGAGACTAGTGAGAGAGTCCACCAAGACACCTATGACTACTCTGAAGGAGCTCCAAGCTTCAGCAGCTGAGATGGAGAGACTCTGCAGACAACAACTGTTGGCCGGGTTCTTCACCAGTCAGAGCTTTATGGGAGAGTGGCAAAGAGAAAGACACTGTTGAAGAAAACTCAGATTCAATCTGGACTAGAGTTCACCAGAAGGACTGTGGGAGACTCCAGGAAGAAAGTTCTTTGGTCTGATGAGACCAGAATGGAGCTTTTAGACCATCAGACAAGACGCCAAACACTGACATCACCACAAACACACCATCCCCACTGTGGGGCATGGTGGTGGCAGCATCGTGCTGTGGGAATGCTTCTCAGCAGCATCATGCTGTGGGGATGCTTCTCAGCAGCATCATGCTGTGGGGATCCTTCTCAGCAGCATCATGCTGTGGGGATGCTTCTCAGCAGCATCATGCTGTGGGGATGCTTCTTCAGCAGCATCATGCTGTGGGGATGCTTCCCAGCAGCATCATGCTGTGGGGATGCTTCTCAGCAGCATCATGCTGTGGGGATGCTTCTTCAGCAGCATCATGCTGTGGGGATGCTTCTTCAGCAGTTGCCCCTGGAAGTCTTGGAAAGGTAGAAGGTGAAAAAAATGCAGTTTTTTCCCAGTAAGACAATGAATCAAAACGTCTTTCTGTCTGTGTATATAACAGGTATCCATAGCAAGTTCCTTTTTCTGCTGAGCCCCTGTCATTATATTTGATTCCCCCAAAGGTCCTTACTGTTTTTCAAAATAAAAGCTTCTATCCAAACAGGAAGTCCATCTAGCCTTTAAGACGTTCCAAAAAAACAATTGGAACAAGAGCGGTAAAAAAATTAAAAACAGTGAATTCTGAAGACATGTCAAACAGGAAATTAGTCATGATTAATTATAGAAATTCTTAGAATAACTACAGTTTTTAAAGTTGAATGTTTTAATGTTCTTTCTGACTGTTTTTTTTATCTCATTATTTTACGTGGCAGAGACAGATTTCCTCTCATGGTAAGATAAAGAACAGAGCTGAAGTTACTATATTATTGTTGTTATCTTTAATTTTGATGTGTTTCCACTACTCCGTCACATATTTGTGTTTTGTCTTCTACTTCCTGTTGTGTGGTCTGACGTGTTTGATGGGAGTGTCTGTACTTTGGCCCAGTTATTAACTTGTCAACTTTTTCCACGACTGTAAGAAATCAAATCTGGTGCAGATAATCAGACAGAGCTGCATGTTGGAGCAGATTTTCACGCTGCCTGCAGGGAGGAATACGGCGTCATATTTTGACCTGAGCTTCACCTCAGTCATCTTATTCAACGTTTCTGTGCAGTTTGAAGTGTTTTTGACATCAATGATGTCTACTTTCACTGGAGAACTTCTCTGGGAGAGTGTTTTACTTCTACTTCTACACAGCCTCTGGTACTGAGTGAAATTTAGAATATGGTAAAAAAAAAGAGGGGGTGAAAATGTCTGTTAACTCCAGTCATTAGCACAGAATCAACAATCATCCAAAGTTCCCTTTTGCATTTTGCACAACGATCATATTTACCTTTAAAACTTTGGGTGAACTTTCAGAGAAATATTTTAACCTTTAGCAGCAGTTTCTCTTTGAAGTCAATCTCAATCAAAGTTACTTCACATTAACCTGATGTTCTGGTACTTTTCCACCAGCCATGATCTTTGGGAGGTTTTAAACAAAAATAATTCACCACACAGTCTTCAGTCTAAACAGGAGGCTGCTTAGTTTGAGATTTTCTTACCTTTTAGCTCCAGCAGAGAACAGTCTCTTCATCGAGGCTCCTCATCAGAGTTTCCTCTCATAGCAGAAGTCTGTGTCCCCGTCTCTTCCCTCCTCACCTGCAGAGCAACACTTTCCCTGCAGCCTTCATCTAAAACTCTGCTGTCTGCTGATGTAAAGTTCTGCCCTGCTCACCGTCTGCAGGCTCGGCCCTGTGTACGAGTGGCTGGAACCTCCTGACAACATGAGATTTTCTGCATCATGCTTTCAATAAGCGCCGACAACAGCCAGGAGAAGGAAGTAAGGAAGTCTCTCCACCCCCCCACCAGCACCACCATCACCACACTACATGCACACTCATTCTGGGCCCTTAAGGCCGCCTGATCCCGGGATTTACCAGCTTAGCTTTAGGAAAATTCTCCTGAAGTTTGGGATTAGAGACAGAAACCCTCAACACCAGAAACAATGAGCTCTGATATCCTGATACTTGTGATCAATCCCTGACGGCTTTGTCAGCATCTGCTGCAGACATTACTGAAAACGCAGGGGACAGAACAACAACAACAACAACAACAAAAACAACAAAAACAACAACAACAAATAACAACAACAACAACAACAACAAATAACAACAACAACAAATAACAACAACAACAACAAAAACAACAACAACAAATAACAACAACAACAAATAACAACAACAACAACAAAAACAACAACAACAAATAACAACAACAACAACAACAACAAATAACAACAACAACAAAAACAACAACAACAAATAACAACAACAACAACAAAAACAACAACAACAAATAACAACAACAACAACAACAACAAAAACAACAACAACAACAACAACAAATAACAACAACAACAAAAACAACAACAACAAATAACAACAACGACAAAAACAACAACAACAAATAACAACAACAACAACAAATAACAACAACAACAAAAACAACAAAAACAACAACAACAACAAAAACAACAACAACAACAACAACAAATAACAACAACAACAAAAACAACAACAACAAATAACAACAACGACAAAAACAACAACAACAAATAACAACAACAACAAATAACAACAAAAACAACAAAAACAACAACAACAAATAACAACAACAACAACAACAACAACAACAAAAACAACAAAAACAACAACAACAAATAACAACAACAACAACAACAACAAATAACAACAACAACAACAAAAACAACAACAACAAATAACAACAACGACAAAAACAACAACAACAAATAACAACAACAACAACAACAACAAATAACAACAACAACAAAAACAACAACAACAAATAACAACAACAACAACAACAACAACAAATAACAACAACAACAACAAATAACAACAACAACAAATAACAACAACAACAACAAAAAAAACAACAACAAATAACAACAACAAATAACAACAACAACAACAAATAACAACAACAACAAATAACAACAACAACAACAAAAACAACAACAACAAATAACAACAAGATCAACAACAGCAACAACAAAAACAACAACAACAAATAACAACAACAACAACAAAAACAACAACAACAAATAAAAACAACAACAAATAACAACAACAACAACAAATAACAACAAGATCAACAACAGCAACAACAAAAACAACAACAACAAATAACAACAACAACAACAAAAACAACAACAACAAATAACAACAACAACAAATAACAACAACAAGATCAACAACAACAATAAAACAACAACAACACAATAACAAACAACAAGATCAAAAACAACTGAACAACAACAGCAAATAACAATAACAAGATCAACAACAACAAAAAACAACCACATCAACAACAACAAAAACAACAACGACAACACAATAACAAACAACAAGATCAAAAACAACTGCACAACAACAACAACAACAACCAGATCAACAACAAACAACAAAATCAACAACAACCACAACAGCACAACAACAATGACAACACAATAACAAACAACAAGATCAACAACAACAACAGCACAACAACAAAAACTATGACAACACAATAATCAATAACAAGATCAACAACAACAAACCACAAGGTCAACAACATCAGTACACCACCACCACCATCAACAACAACCAGATCAACAACAACAAACAACAAGGTCAACAACATCAGTACACCACCACCATCAACAACAACCAGGTCAACAACAACAAGCAACAAAGTCAACAACATCAGTACACCACCACCACCAACAACAAGATCAACAACAACAACAACAGAACAACAACAACTATGACAACACAATAACCAACAACCAGATCAACAACAACAACAACCAGATCAACAACAGTACAATACCACCAACAACAAAAACATCAACAGTAACAAAACAACAACAAACAACCAGATCAACAACAACAGTACACCACCACCACCACCAACAACAACAACAAAAACAACCCAACAAACAAGATCAACAACAACAACAGCACAACAACACCACCAACAAGAACAGCAACAACAAGAACAACAACAGCACAACAACACCTAGATAGACAACAACAAACAACCAGATCAACAACAACAGTACACCACCACCACCACCACCAACAACAAAAACAACCCAACAAACAAGATCAACAACAACAACAGCACAACAACACCACCAACAAGAACAGCAACAACAAAAACAACAACAGCACAATGGCACCTAGATAGACAACAACAAACAACCAGATCAAACAAAAAGATCAACAACATCAACACCAACACAACACTAACAACAACAACAGCAATAAACATTATCAACAACAACACAAGGAAGAACACAAGAAACCACACAAAAACAACACAACAAACAACACTAACAACATCAACAGCAATAAACATCAACAACAACACAAGGAAGAACACAAGAAACCACACAACACCACCACCAACAAAAAACACAAGGAGAAAAACAAGAAACTACACAATGACAACATAAACAACAACAAGATCAACAACAACAACAACACAATGACAACACAAAAATAAAACAATCAACAACTTAAGAAAAAACACAAGCAACATTTTAGTTTGTTTTATTTACTCATCTTTTGTGACTATGCTAGCTAATCTGGCTTGTTCTGGGCTACCTACAGCCCCTAACAAACTTTGTAGCTTGTTTTAAAGCTGTTATTTTTTATCCTATTATTGTGAGGAGCTGACCATGTCAGGGCCTACACTAAAGCTTTTTTTTTTATCATCAACAAATAAATTGTTGTCAGAACTGAAACTACTGATCTGGTTCATGGGTCATACTAAAGATCGTTAGAGCCAGTACATTTATTTATCTTTTTTTAGACCCAATTTTTTCCCCAGTTCTAATAGAAAATACCTGGACTCTGACTAGGATAGAAGGGGAAAAGTCAGAAAACCGATTTTGAAATCAGAATTCTGTAAGGGAGAAAAATGTAATTTTTTTTTTACTCATGAAAACCCCAGAATTGTTTGTTTTAACCCCAGAATTTCGAGTTTAATCTCAGTGTGACTTTAAAACCAGCTTGATTTTTTAAAAAGTATAACATTTTTCCCACTGGCCCTGATTGTCTTCCACAGGGTTGTTTGTGCCATTTTTGTGTTATTTAGGGACCAGTCTCCAAAATTCTTTTAAATTTCCAGAAACAAATAAAAAGTATGCAGCAATGTTAAATACGCAGATGAGTCCATTTTAACCACATGCTGGGCCTGCTGGCAGCTTTTTTTTTATCATTATTATTTTTACAGTAATGTAAGTTTGTTTTAGGTTTGATGCTAACACTTTAGCTAACTATTCTGATCAAAGAGGCAGAATAAGACGGCTCATTTATGGAGTTTTAATCACTAACAGGACTGGTTCACCTCATTCTGAGCTTAAACACATAAAACAAATAATCCAGACTCATTAATCGTGTAGTTAATCGCCCATATTAACGTTTAGTTTTTTAAAATAACGCTGTTTAAATGAACCGTTCCTAGCGGGAACGGAGGTTTGAGTCTGTCGAACTTTTCTGACATCAAAGCTCCATTCCTGTCACGTTCCACTCCAAAGAGGGCGGGTGTTTTGGCACTCGGCTCGCCGTCTGATTGGCCGTTTGGATCGCTGACGAGGCTACGGAGCGCCGCGATTGGCTCAGAGGACGGAGACCCCGCGTGCTTCCTTGACTCATAGAGGCGCGGGCCTCGGAGACGAGCATCAATCTCCATCCGTCAACACGGGAAGGAACAACATACGGTTAATATTTTTATTTTTTAGAGCCTTCAGGGGTGAAATGTTGACTCTATAGTCCTGACAGAGACTTAACCTGCGCCAGGAAGAGCTCAGCCTGATTTATTCCGCCACAGAGACCCACTCCCTCTCCTCCATGTGGATATTTGACAACTTTGGATCGGGTCTTTGACATTTGACTGGATTGTTTTTGGGAACGGAACCGAGACGAGGTGAGAAAACTCCGAGAGAAGACTGAATTTAATTTATTCACTCACTGATCCAGATCAGCTGTATTTAAGCAGAGACTGTCTTTAGTAATCAATCACTCAATCAAACTTTATTTACACAGCACCTTTTTGACAAACTCAGTGGCAGTTTAAAGTGCTTTACAAGAAAGCGAAAAAAGTGGCCGAAGAAACGGAAGTATTTTAAAAATGCTTACCAAAATAATAGTATTAAATAAAGGATTTATAGTAAGAGATAAAAAAGACAATAAATAAAAGATAAAAAAAGAACCAACTGACACAAGAAAACTTCGTAAATATAGTAAACAAGGGTAGAAAAAAAAGATCCAAAAATTAACTATGACGGAAAAAATAGATGTAGATGGTTAAACCTTATTTTAGTCATTAAAATTCAAATTTAAAAGTAGAAAAGACGGACGCTATTGTTAAAAATTAATAAACGAATAATTACTGTAAATTTACGATTTAGCATACAAAATTAAAGCAGATTTTAAGATTGTGTTTAAAGTTCTCTAACAGTCCAGAAATAATAATTAGGGCTACTTTAAGAAAATAAAGCATGTTATTAGACTTATAGCTTATTTGTGGTATTATTTTACGTTTTAAATGTGGCCTATCTATTTGGTATTTTACGATAAATTAATTTTAATATAAATAAAAATATCTGCTTCGGAGTTTTAAAATGCTTCGGCCTGTAAAAGATTTGTTTAAAAACGTAACCATGACACGTCTTTACGATAAAAAGAGATTCAGAACGGAGTTTTATTGCCAAATATGTTTTTACAGGAAAGAAATCTGAGTTGGTTTTTGGTGCATCAACAAATAATAGAATAAAAAAAAAAAAAAAAGAACTGGATAGAAACGTAAGTAGGTTAAAGGAAATTAAAGCATAGAAATAAAAGTAGAAAATAGAGTTGTGAGGGGAATGAGAAAACCAAAATTCTTACATATTTGTTGACATGAAAAAATCGCTATTTTTTTTTTTTTTTTTTTAAATTTTTATTTAATTATCCTAGTTTTATGTTTACCTATGTACCCCCCCTCCGGCTGATAAGAGCCCCTCTGCTAATTGCCGTCCTGTAGATCTAATCTAAATTGTAATGGAGTTGATTTGCACACAGTTTGCACCCATTTACATTGCGTGATTTGCGCTCCTTCCTGCGGCTATGGAAATGAGACAATCTTTATTTAAAAGTGTTAACGCCTCAGCTGAGGTCCAGCAGGAGGCCCGCGGACCTTTTCAGCACGCAACCAGCCGCTGTTATAGTCCCAAATGTGGGCATTTACCTGCAGATGGATTATGGAAATTCTTACCTAAATACACAGCCCTGCTCTGAAAACATCCTGTTAACAGTTTATTATTATTAATTCTGATAATGAAGCTGCAGACGAGCTTTATTCAGAGAGACTCACAGCGTTAAAAACAACTTTATCACATTAAAAGACGTGAAAGTTGAATGTGTGTGTGCAGAAGGCCTAGACGTTCAGTCCTGTTCTGTCCTCCCTACATAAAGGCAAATAAAGCCAAAAAAACAGGAATAAAAAATAAAAGAAACAGCAGAAAGAAAAGGCCGGACCAGTTTGTGGAGCTCTGCAGGAATTGAAAGTCAAATAAAAGCTGCATGACTTTAAAAAAATCAAACATAAATGTAGCTTTATTTCTTTATTTAACCTTGTTTGATCTTGCACCCTCATCTACTGTATTTATAGGTGTGTTTTTCAGACTTTAAAGCTGACCTCAGTATTACAGGGTGATTTAAAATCAGAATTAAAAATACAAAACACATCAAGACAAGCTTCTTTATACACACAGAGTAAGAGTTAAAGTTAAAAACAGATATTTATGATTTTAAGAGCAGTAAAAGTTGTCAAAGATACCCGAGAAACAAAGAACACTCAAAAAGAAATAAAACAGCATAGAATAAATATGATGGTAGATAAAAACACAGTTAAATAAATAAAACAGTCCCATTTGTTCTCACACATTCTAACATATATTTAAGTATTTAACAGTGAAGGCCTCGTGTGTATTAAAGCACCTATATGTCCACACAAAGCAGAACATTCATCATTTTATTTTAATTTGTTGCTGCAGACTCAACGCGTTTCTAACCAAATCAAAGCTTTAACACGGGTATTTAACCCCTAAAAGCCTGTTGTATCATATTTGATACTTACTTTTATGACACCTCTATCTAATCAATATGATCAATAAATTACTAAAAAACTGTTGAATACGATCTAATAAATGATAAAAATGCCCTCAAGTGGATTATCAGTTACCAAAAACACCTAATGAATCAAATTAGATAGAATATGTTAAACTGTATGAAATTTAGTATTTTTTGTATTTTCGTAGAAAGTGAAATCAACATTTCAGTTACAATAAAATAAATTTTTCTGACTATAATTTGTGTTTTCAGGCTTTCGTGGGTTAAAGTTTCTCGCAGCAAAACCAGCTGCAGAGAAACAGCGAAGACGTGAACCACAGGCCGGCTTATGCAGCGACTTAAAAAAGAAAGAAAGACTCTGTAAAATAAATAAAGATATACAAACACCTGCTGTAAATTTAACCCCTTGTATTTGGATGTAAAATGACTCAATTTAGCAGAAACTTTTTTAAATGTGTGGCTGCAGATTAAAAGTTTTCCTAACTTTAAAACAGGATTGAGGAAGATGTGAGGGGAGAGTTTCCTTAAGAGGAACTCTGCGGTACGACTCTACACTCGATCCCTGAGCAAACCAAACACGTATGTTTGCATTTAATATGTTCATGTCGAGATCTGATCCGGACTGGAACGGTAACCCTCTGGTCCTCTACCACAGTCCTCAGGTCAGAGCTCCCGCTGCCCTACGGCGCAGATATTTAAGTCTTCTTAGTGCACAAAGAGCTGCAGGAAGATTTAAAGACAATACCTTTATTTTAACAGCATGTAAATATAAATGTAAGGCAACGCATTATTAATAAAAAACCTGTGGTTTTATTCTGATAAGAGGGTCAAAGATGGCGATAGATATGGCCGATATAACAGACGAGCAGTGTTAACTTTGGCAGCTATTTTTAGTTTTAGTCTTTAAATGAAATGCATTTTAGTTTTAGTCACATTTTAGTCATTTCTACCCTTTTTAGTTTTAGTCTAGTTTTAGTCCATTAAAGTCCTCACATTTTAGTCTTTACTTTTAGTCCAAGCATTTATTTTCTTGTCTAAATCTGGTACCAAATCATGGTAGTGTGTTCTCTGTCAAACCTGGGGTCCCTGCTTTCTACAGCTGAGAGGCAGAATAGAAACAGATGTGTTGTTTTTGACAGATTTACCCACAGTGGAGAAATATCACAGATTTTGAGTGTCTGACGAAAACTTCATTAAATTTTAGTCTAGTTTTAGTCACCTTGATGAAAACTAAACTCAGTTTTTGTCAGTTTTAGTCATCACAGATCTATTTTTGTTAGTCTAGTTTAAGTCATGAAAAAAAAGGCAGTCTACGAACATTTTCATCATAGTTTTAGTCGACAAAATAACACTGCAGACGAGATTAAAAAGAATCACAGATGAGGATTTATTTTACCCGGGATTAGAAAAGATGCCGTAAATTCAGGATTAAGTTAGCCTCAGTTATCTTTAGATTAAAGGGTTAACAGTAGAAAAGAGGGAGAGTTACTGATGGGAACATCCTGCAGAGATAAGAGGCTGAAACGGCTCCGTTTAACCATGACTTAATTCATTAATGAGTTTGTTAATTTTAATGACTTAATTAATTAAGTGATGACTTCATTAATTAAATAATGACTTAATGAGAACATAATGGACACTTTATCGATAACAGAACAAAAATGGTGAAACAGAGAAACCTTTCCATTAGAATATAATGTTGTTTTTAACTGCTATCATGTTGACAGTTTTAGCTAGGGCTGGGCAACACAGCACATTTTTAGATGTTTCAGTAAAAACCAGACAAAGTAGAAGAATATTGTTTATGTCCATATAATTTATAGAAAATAAAGATATCTGTGGGTTAATGCTCACTGTGAAGATAGTTTTCAATAAGAATCACTATCAGTAAAAAAAAGTATCGATTTGAATTGTTCCGTGTGTATCATTTATATTCTTCGAAAAAAATAAACAACAGAGCAACAAAAATCAAACTCCTAGACTCCCAGACATCCAATTAATTGTTGTCAGTTCTTAAAAATCACAGGGAGACTCCTGTTCACTGTTGAAACTGTGCAAAAACATTGTCAACATTTCTGAATGTTCATGTTATTAAAATGTTCTTTTCTCTTCATAAATGTGCCATTATTTTATTTTCACCCTGGTTTTTAACTAGAAGAGAGAACGTTTCATTATGTTGCCCTTGCTCCTTGACAATTTTATCCACTTTTCTAAATGTTGCCAACATGTTTGTGCAATTTGAACTGTGGTTAGGAGTTTGTCTGATAACAAAGAACAGTGTATTCACATTTATAGGCGTGTTTAGGACTTCTTTCTGTTAAAAGAGAGGCTTTCTCTCACTCTCACTTTCACAAATGTTGCCAACATATTTGCACAATTCTAACAGCACTCTAGGTCTTTGGTTTGTAGGATTAAAGATCATGATGGTTGGTCTTTTTGATTCCACAATCATTCAAATATTGATGATTTGATCATTTAAGAAGAAATTACTAAAAATCAAAATCAAAGTCCCACAGACCCATTGGACAATTTTTAATCATCAAAAAATGCTGCAAAATTGTTGCATGATGTCAAAATTGCACAAAAAATGGACAGCTTTTGTCCTCACTGTGAGTTTGAAAAATTAACAAATCTGTTTTAATGATCAGTAGAATCAGAACAGACAGAAACTCTACTTTTAACCACAGAGGAGAAAAATTGCACAAATCTGTTGGCAACATTTCCATATGTATGGGACTGTTGTATCATCTTTAACGCTGTGTTTGAATGTTAAACGATTTAGATCGATAGTGGGGTAAAAGCAGACAGCAGTGAGGACTAGAGAGAGAGTACTGTCAGAATTGCACAAATGTGTTGGCAACATTTGGAAAAGTGGGCGGAGCTATAGAGGAGGAAGGGTTCTGTAAATGTCTGATTGTAGTTCATGAAGTTTGTGTTCCTTTTAAAATAACCGATCATTAAAATAACAGATCTGATCATCTGGAAACGTGTTTTTTAGAGAAGACTGTAAAAAGAAAACTGTTGAACCAACTTAAGAAAACTGCTTCTACTGGAAACAGACAGTTCTCTACAAGTTAACGACCTTCTCTCGTTAACTTCACTTTAAAAGCTTTTTACTAATTGAAGCATTTTTGAGGTTGGTCCAATAATTTCTTTTGGCCAGTGTACTGACCATATCAGACTTTCTACACTCCAAACAGAAAACCAGGGGAAACTAAAAACCCATGATGCTTCAGGAGGTGATGAGGACCTGAATGAACTCACATTAAGCTGCAGAAAGGAAACCTGAGCTGGATGAACTGAAATCAGTCGCTTTTTAACACTTGAAAAACTTTTTTGTGAAAACCTTTTTACAGATTTTTTTGTAAGTGTTCAAAGTTTATGTGTTTTTTTAGTGTTCAGAGTTGATGTTTTTTTAGTGTTCAGAGTTGATGTTTTTTTTAGTGTTCAGAGTTGATGTTTTTTTAGTGTTCAGAGTTGATGTTTTTTTTAGTGTTCAGTGTTGGTGTTTTTTTTTTTAGTGTTCAGTGTTGGTGTTTTTTTTTTTAGTGTTCAGGGTTGATGTTTTTTTCAGTGTTCAGAGTTGATGTTTTTTAGTTTTCAGAGTTGATGTTTTTTTAGTGTTCAGAGTTGATGGTTTTTTTAGTGTTCAGTGTTGGTGTTTTTTTTTTTAGTGTTCAGTGTTGGTGTTTTTTTTTTTAGTGTTCAGGGTTGATGTTTTTTTCAGTGTTCAGAGTTGATGTTTTTTAGTTTTCAGAGTTGATGTTTTTTTCAGTGTTCAGGGTTGATGTTTTTTTTAGTGTTCAGAGTTGATGTGTTTTTTTAGTGTTCAGAGTTGGTGTTTTTTTTTAGTGTTCAGGGTTGATGGTTTTTTTAGTGTTCAGTGTTGGTGTTTTTTTTTTTAGTGTTCAGTGTTGGTGTTTTTTTTTTTTAGTGTTCAGGGTTGATGTTTTTTTCAGTGTTCAGAGTTGATGTTTTTTAGTTTTCAGAGTTGATGTTTTTTTTAGTGTTCAGGGTTGATGGTTTTTTTAGTGTTCAGTGTTGGTGTTTTTTTTTTTAGTGTTCAGTGTTGGTGTTTTTTTTTTTAGTGTTCAGGGTTGATGTTTTTTTCAGTGTTCAGGGTTGATGTTTTTTTCAGTGTTCAGGGTTGGTGTGTTTTTTTTAGTGTTCAGGGTTGGTGTGTTTTTTTTTAGTGTTCAGAGTTGATGTTTTTTTTAGTGTTCAGGGTTGGTGTTTTTTTTTAGTGTTCAGGGTTGGTGTTTTTTTTAGTGTTCAGGGTTGGTGTTTTTTTTAGTGTTCAGGGTTGGTGTTTTTTTTAGTGTTCAGAGTTGGTGTTTTTTTTAAGTGTTCAGGGTTGGTGTTTTTTTTAGTGTTCAGGGTTGGTGTTTTTTTTTAGTGTTCAGAGTTGATGTTTTTTTTATTGTTCAGGGTTGGTGTTTTTTTTTAGTGTTGTGGGTTGGTGTTTTTTTTTAGTGTTCAGGGTTGGTGTTTTTTTTAGTGTTCAGGGTTGGTTTTTTTTTTAGTGTTCAGAGTTGGTGTTTTTTTTAAGTGTTCAGGGTTGGTGTTTTTTTTAGTGTTCAGGGTTGGTGTTTTTTTTTAAGTGTTCAGGGTTGGTGTTTTTTTTAGTGTTCAGGGTTGGTGGTTTTTTTTTTTAGTGTTCAGAGTTGGTGTTTTTTTTAGTGTTCAGGGTTGGTGTTTTTTTTTAGTTTTCAGGGTTGGGGTTTTTTTTTAGTGTTCAGAGTTGATGTTTTTTAGTTTTCAGAGTTGATGTTTTTTTCAGTGTTCAGGGTTGATGTTTTTTTTAGTGTTCAGAGTTGATGTGTTTTTTTAGTGTTCAGAGTTGGTGTTTTTTTTTAGTGTTCAGGGTTGATGGTTTTTTTAGTGTTCAGTGTTGGTGTTTTTTTTTTTAGTGTTCAGTGTTGGTGTTTTTTTTTTTAGTGTTCAGGGTTGATGTTTTTTTCAGTGTTCAGAGTTGATGTTTTTTAGTTTTCAGAGTTGATGTTTTTTTTTAGTGTTCAGGGTTGATGGTTTTTTTAGTGTTCAGTGTTGGTGTTTTTTTTTTTAGTGTTCAGTGTTGGTGTTTTTTTTTTTAGTGTTCAGGGTTGATGTTTTTTTCAGTGTTCAGGGTTGATGTTTTTTTCAGTGTTCAGGGTTGGTGTGTTTTTTTTAGTGTTCAGGGTTGGTGTTTTTTTTTTTAGTGTTCAGGGTTGATGTTTTTTTCAGTGTTCAGGGTTGATGTTTTTTTCAGTGTTCAGGGTTGGTGTGTTTTTTTTAGTGTTCAGGGTTGGTGTGTTTTTTTTTAGTGTTCAGAGTTGATGTTTTTTTTAGTGTTCAGGGTTGGTGTTTTTTTTTAGTGTTCAGGGTTGGTGTTTTTTTTAGTGTTCAGGGTTGGTGTTTTTTTTAGTGTTCAGGGTTGGTGTTTTTTTTAGTGTTCAGAGTTGGTGTTTTTTTTAAGTGTTCAGGGTTGGTGTTTTTTTTAGTGTTCAGGGTTGGTGTTTTTTTTTAGTGTTCAGAGTTGATGTTTTTTTTAGTGTTCAGGGTTGGTGTTTTTTTTTAGTGTTCAGGGTTGGTGTTTTTTTTAGTGTTCAGGGTTGGTGTTTTTTTTAGTGTTCAGGGTTGGTGTTTTTTTTAGTGTTCAGAGTTGGTGTTTTTTTTAAGTGTTCAGGGTTGGTGTTTTTTTTAGTGTTCAGGGTTGGTGTTTTTTTTAGTGTTCAGGGTTGGTGTTTTTTTTAGTGTTCAGGGTTGGTGTTTTTTTTTTAGTGTTCAGAGTTGGTGTTTTTTTTTAGCGTTCAGGGTTGGTGTTTTTTTTTTTAGTGTTCAGGGTTGGTGTTTTTTTTTTTAGTTTTCAGGGTTGGGTTTTTTTTTTTAGTGTTCAGGGTTGGTGTTTTTTTTTTTAGTTTTCAGGGTTGGGTTTTTTTTTTTAGTGTTCAGGGTTGGTGTTTTTTTTAGTGTTCAGGGTTGGTGTTTTTTTTAGTGTTCAGGGTTGGTTTTTTTTTAGTTGTCATGGTTGGTGTTTTTTTTTTTTGTTTTCAGGGTTGGGGTTTTTTTTTAGTGTTCAGGGTTGGTGTTTTTTTTTTTATTTTTGATGGTTGGGTTTTTTTTTTAGTGTTATGGGTTGGTTTTTTTTTAGTTTTGTGGGTTGGTGTTTTTTTTTTTTTTTTTCAGGGTTGGTGTTTTTTTTAGTGTTCAGGGTTGGTGTTTTTTTTAGTGTTCAGGGTTGGTGTTTTTTTTTTTAGTTTTCAGGGTTGGTGTTTTTTTTTTTAGTTTTCAGGGTTGGGGTTTTTTTTTAGTGTTCAGGGTTGGTGTTTTTTTTTTTAGTTTTCAGGGTTGGGGTTTTTTTTTAGTGTTCAGGGTTGGTGTTTTTTTAGTGTTCAGGGTTGGTGTTTTTTTAGCGTTCAGGGTTGGTGTTTTTTTTAGTGTTCAGGGTTGGTGTTTTTTTTTAGTGTTCAGGGTTGGTGTTTTTTTAGTGTTCAGGGTTGGTGTTTTTTTTTTTATGTGTTCAGGGTTGGTGTTTTTTTTAGTGTTCAGGGTTGGTGTTTTTTTTTTTAAAGTGTTTCGTGTTGGTGTGTTTTTTTTTTAGTGTTTAGGGTTGATGTTTTTTTTAGTGTTCAGGGTTTGTGTTTTTTTTTTTTAGTGTCCAGGGTTGATTTTTTTTTTTAGTGTTCAGGGTTGGTGTTTTTTTTTAGCGTTCAGGGTTGGTGTTTTTTTTAGTGTTCAGGGTTGGTGTTTTTTTTTAGCATTCAGGGTTGGTGTTTTTTTAAGTGTTCAGGGTTGGTGTTTTTTTAGTGTTCAGGGTTGGTGTTTTTTTTTTTTATGTGTTCAGGGTTGGTGTTTTTTTTAGTGTTCAGGGTTGGTGTTTTTTTTTAGTGTTCAGGGTTGGTGTTTTTTTAGTGTTCAGGGTTGGTGTTTTTTTTTTAATGTGTTCAGGGTTGGTGTTTTTTTTAGTGTTCAGGGTTGGTGTTTTTTTTTAGTGTTCAGGGTTGGTGTTTTTTTTAGTGTTCAGGGTTGGTGTTTTTTTTTAGTGTTCAGGGTTGGTGTTTTTTTTAGTTGGTGTTGGTGTTTCTCTGGTGTTGATATTTTTAGTTTTCTTCTACAGACTCCAGATATCTGAACGTTCAGATAAAGACTTGTGTGTTTTTGCTCCGTGCTGCCCGGCCCTAGAATGGTCCAGATTTCCTCAGACTCCTCCAGTCTGTGATGTTATCAGAGAAACCGGTCCGCTTTTACCTCACAACAACAAAACCCATAATTTAGAGCACAAAAGAGAGAAGCTCTGAGGGTTCTGGTGGTCTCTGGTGGTTTCTGAGGGTTTTGGTGGTTTCTGAGGGTTCTGGTGGTCTCTGGTGGTTTCTGAGGGTTCTGGTGGTCTCTGAGGGTTCTGGTGGTCTCTGGTGGTTTCTGAGGGTTTTGGTGGTTTCTGAGGGTTCTGGTGGTCTCTGAGGGTTCTGCAGTCTGATTGGTCCATTGTCCTCTCCAGGTTCTGGTTTTTGGTGCAGTTCCAGATCCGGTCCCAGTATTGTTATGAGTCGTTGCTAAAGTCTAGATCAGCCTCTCTACCGTCACATTTAGTTGATTTTTTACCTGGACCTGAAAGTCTCTGGACTGTTTTCGAGGCCTCTGATTGGTCAGATCTGAAGGTCGAACCTCCAGCTGGGACCCTGTCTTCACCAGAACCCTCTGGAATAAATCTAAAGTCTGTAAATCCTCCCAGAATCCTCCTGGTGAAAGTTTAAATGCTTACACAGAAGCTTGATTAAGCCTGTTTCATTAAACCAGGGTAGTTTGATCTCATGTTCTTGGTCCTAAAAAGTCTGAATTATTTTTGTCGGTTGAATTAAAGTTCTCGTGTCCAAACGGCCTCAACGTAAAAATCTAAACGTTTTCATTCTGGTCCTCAGGCCTCAGATGGGTCAGGTATCCAGTCAGGACTGTGGTGAAGGTTTAGATCTAAAAGTGGATTTATCCGGACAGTTTCATTAAAAAAGAGAGAATGATGCTCCAGGATCCTCCGGAGGGCCACAGAGATCTCCACGGCAGTCCGGCACAGTCCCGACACCTGAGACCCGGGAGGCTTCAGGGTTTAACTCTGCAGAGTCCTAGATCATGTCTGAGTCTTTAATGTTGTCTCAGCCGTAGAGGACTCTCTCTGATGGACTACAGGACTTTATTTCAGTTCTTCTGTGCGCAGAGATCAGACCAGATCCAGGGGGGTGAAGTGAAGTCTTGGTCTACTTTAAAAGTTTTAGCTGGATGTTTCCATGACTGTGGCTTTATTCTGCATGTTGTCTTTAAGAAGTAACCGGACATAACCGCGCTGTTTCCTCCCGCAGGATCAGGACCAGGATCAGGACCAGGACCAGGCCTACAGCGGGGATCGGAGCTCCTAACACCGGCAGAGCAGCTCGCCTGTGCCCGTCCAGCCTCCCAGCATGATGTCTTATCTGAAACAGGCCCCGTACGGCATGAACGCGCTGGGCCTGAGCGGGGCCACCATGGACCTGCTGCACCCGTCTGTGGGCTACCCGGGTACGACCACGTCCTGAGAACCTGCTAGAACCAGAGAACCACAGAAACACGAGCGACAACTGTCAAAATAATCAAAACCAACGAACACAGAATAAAAGTACTGAGAACTGCTAAGATGATGATCAAATCCGGTTCAGTCTGGTTTTGGTTAAACTGGTTCCCTCAGTGTTTCCATCTCTCTCGTTTTTTTTCATGGTAAATTAAAAATGTCAGAAACGCTGCTGTAGTGAAATGAACAGAAGAAGGCGCCTCTGAGTGGAACTAGAAGAATCTCCAGGTTTCCTCCTGCAGGCCAACTGTTGATTTTCTTCTATCGGATGGAAAAAACAATCTTTGGTTTTTAATCCTCAATAATCTAGAAAGGTTACATTTAGGGACACCTCTGAGGGTGCTGAATTCATCTTCAGAGGAAATGAGGCGTAATGACGTAGATTGAAGTTGTGGTCTCATGGAGACTTTTACGCACGGCATTTCCCGCGCACCTGCAGCACATAAAGTCTATTTTCTGGCTGTTTTCTGACCTTAAATTACCACAGAAAAGTTTAAATAAAATCTTTGAATAATTTTTTTTTTTCTTCTAGGTAACCCTCGGAAGCAGCGTCGCGAGCGCACCACTTTTACGCGCACGCAGCTGGACATCCTGGAGTCTCTCTTCGCCAAAACGCGCTACCCGGACATCTTCATGAGGGAGGAGGTGGCTCTGAAGATCAACCTGCCCGAGTCCCGAGTCCAGGTGCGATTAACAGGATTATTTAATGTGTGTGTGTGTGTGTGGGGGGGGGGGGGGGGGGCCCAGAGGGCCGCGAAATAAGACGATTAGAACAACTTTATACAGACAGAGCAGACTAACTACAGGTTTGAATTAAACAGAATTTATTTTAATAGAATTCTTTCTTAAAGACTTGAATATTGAAGTCAAATGTGCTTTTAAATCTTAAAAACCAAATCAGGATAAGTTTCAGGCTGTTTCCTTCAAAGTTTTTAAATCTGTAGATCATTTTAAAAATAAAATTCTACATGACTGGAGTCTGCAGAAACTTTTACAAGACAAAGCAATAAAATGTTTAAAGTGCATTAAACATCAGACACCCAGGGATAATACAAGAGCAATAATGGAACTGAGAATCAACTCTGGCAATTTTATTTATTGATTTTAAGTAAGGGGATTTATTCTATTTCTAATACCAAAATGTTCATTATTACATTTTTTTATAAATTCAAATCTACAAGTGCTCAGAATAAATCCAGGAATCAGCATTCTGTCTGTGAACTGGATGAGAACAGAATATCAGTTAGAGATAAAGTTAGACTAAAGTTCCAGTCTTTACATTTATTCAAACAGCCACATAACTCTGTTTCAGCTCTGCTATAATAACCCTGGAATCACACAACACTCCCCAAATCACACCTTCATCATCATCATAAAGCTCATCTAGGACCACTTTAGAGGCCTTTCCTCAAAGATTTTAACCTGCAGAGTATTTTTAAAATGACAATTACCAATACATCACTCAATATAAATAATAATAATAATAATAATAATAATGATAATAATAATGATTAAATATGACAATTACCATTGCATCACTCAATAAAAACAACAAATAATATAATAATAAAAACAATTTGATAATGAAATAAAAAAATTCCTCTATCATTGCATCACTCAATAAAAGCACAAAAAAATAATAAAATGATAAAATAATAATATATATGATAATAATAATGATCATAATAATTATTTTAATCATGTAAAATAAAAAAGACAATTACTACATCACTCAATAAAAACAAAGTATAATAAATAAAACAAATAAAAAATAATGATAATTATAATGAAATAAAAATGACAATTACCATTGTGTCACTCTATAAAAACAAAACAAAAAATAATATTAATAATGAAATAAAAACGACAATTATCATTGCATCACTCAATAAAACAAAAAATAAAATAATAATAAAATGATGAAATATATTAATTATGATAATAATAATGATCATAATTATTATTAAAATAATATAAAATTAAAAGTATAATTATTACATTACTCAATAAAAACAAATTATAATCAATTAAAACATGAATAAAATAATAATTATAATAATAATAAAAATGTCAATTATCACAACTGCACAGTGCAGAAAGTTACAGGTAAAACAGGTAAAATTGAGAACTGAAAACAGCATTTTTTCTGGAGTGTACATCATAAAAATGTTCGAGCTTGGTATGCATTACATCCTGGAAAAAGAGTAAAATACAAGAATTAAAAAACATGATCAAAATGCAGAAATCAAATCAATAAAGGATTAAATCCAAGTGGAAAACATTCAAACACTCAAAACTTAGCCATGTAAAATTAAATCAGATAAAACCAGGAAAATAAGTCACCAAGCATCCAGCCACAGAGATAGAATCAGAGTAAAAGTTTGAATTAAACTCCAGAGAGCCAGAGAGAACAAGGAGCTTAACCTTTCTAATTGTTTTTATTCTCTCAGACTTTGGGTTTCTCACCCCGGGCCTCGGCTCCATTAGCGCCAGTGTTTGAGGAAAAGTCCAGTTGTTATTGTGAGTCCAGAGGAGAAAGGTGTGATCTCAGGGAGATTTAGCCGGGCGGAGGCTCGGTGCAGCAGCGGCGTTTGATGTGGTCGACGTCTTTAGAAAAGGCTTTTTCAGCTCGGCTCTCTGAGCCTCAGCTCAGCTTAAAGCTGCAATTATGGTGTCTGCAGATCTGCTTCCTGCTGCTGACGCGGCGATTTAACAACAGGAGTAAAACGCAGAAAATATTTTACAAGATCTAAAAATTTTAAGCTTTTACTGAAATAGCTGATAAAAATATTAAATAAAAATCAAAGATAAAAAGATCTCATGGAATGCAAATAATATTCTATGGTTTGCAAAAAAACATAAATGTGCAAATACATTGAAATGAACATAAAGTTATTCAATAACTGTTTAAAAAATAAATACATTTTAAAAAATTATTGTAAAGCAAAAAAATCAAACTTGAAAAAAGTCATGAAAAGTAAAATTATTTTACTAAAAACTAAAATGTTGAAAAAAACAACAACAGAATCTTAACAATTTAGCAGATTTCACAACATGCAATGGTATTAAATAAATGCAACAATTTTCCATAAAAACAGTAACTTTATTAAAGCACAAAGATGTTCTTTTAACACAATATTTAAAAACACAGCAATAATTTGGGAATAAATGCATCTCTATTTGACAAATAATTTCAACTAATGCAAAATTTTATATTCTTCCAAGAATAATAAATAAATGCAACAATATTTATCCCAACAATATTCAATAAAAGCAGTCATATTTTCTTACAGAAACAATATTTTGTTTAAGCAGTAATATATGGGAAAGGCACAAGTATCTAATAAATGCAACAATGTCTGATGAATTCAACAATTTTCAATAAAAGCAACGAAACATTGGAAAACCAACAATATTAAATACAAATACAAGGATCTTAAGTCAGGCAAGAATAATCATTAAATGCAGCAATATTCAATAAAAGATGGGATATTCGGTAAACACAACAATATTTTGTTAAAGCAAAAGTATTGAGTAAAGACAAAAATATTAAATAAATGCATTAATATATGACAAATGTAAAAATTTGTAATGAACACACTGACATCTTATAAAACCAGCAACAAATAAACAAACACATTATTTAATCAATGCACCTTATTTAAAATATGCAAGATTTTACAGTGTAATATTATACAAATATACAAATGTAATATTAAGTCAAGGATAATCAATAAATGCAACAATATTTCTAAATGCACCTGTATTCATTAATGCTACAATATTTTGTAAAAGCAATAATATTGTGCAGAGTGTTTCATAGATGCATTGTTATTTGCTGAATTCAAACATTTTCAATTAACATAAAAATTTGTTATAAAACAACAACATTTGATTAAGAGAAAAGACTGATGATTGTCATGATTTGTAGTAAAGCAAGAATGTGTGATAAATGCAACAAAAGTGACGAATGCAGTTTTTCCTCTGACCTCGGCGTTCCCTTCGTCTCCTCAGGTTTGGTTTAAGAACCGACGAGCGAAGTGTCGGCAACAGCAGCAGAGCAGCAGCAGCAGCGCCGCCAAAGTCAAACCCATGAAGAAGAAGTCCTCCCCTACCAGAGAGAGCACGGGCTCCGAGAGCAGCGGTCAGTTCACGCCGCCGGCCGTGTCCAGCTCCTCCTCCTCCGCCTCCTCCTCTTCATCCTCCTCGTCGTCCTCCTCCATCTCCTCGGGCCTCGGCGGCCCTGGTCTGCTCAGCACATCTACCTCTGTCACCGCCCCGGTGTCGTCCATATGGAGCCCGGCGCCCATCTCCCCAGCACCGGCACCGCCCACGCTAGCTGACCCCGCTGCTCCCACCAGCGCCTCCTGCATGCAGCGCTCTGTTTCGTCTTCCACCGGTAGTGGGACATCATCCTACCCGGTGTCCTACAGCCAGACGGCGGCGGCTTACAGCCAGGGTTACCCAACCTCAGCGTCAGGCTCCTACTTTGGTGGGGTGGAGTGCGGCTCATACCTGGCGCCAATGCACTCCCATCACCACCCACACCATCCGCACCAGCTGAGCCCCATGACGGGCGGCTCCATGTCGGGACACCCGCACCACCACATCGCTCAGACGTCAGGACACCACCACCATCATCACCACCACCCGACGCACCACCACCAGGCGTACAGTGCGCCCGGCCTCGCCTTCAACTCCTCTGAGTGTCTGGATTACAAAGAGCAGACAGCGGCATCAGCGTGGAAACTCAACTTCAACACCGCCGACTGTTTGGACTACAAAGACCAAGCGTCATGGCGCTTCCAAGTGCTGTGACTTCCTGTTTGTCTTCTTCTCTGCTTAAAAAGAAGTTTGTTTTTGTTGTTGGTGGTTTCTTTTTGGAGATTCTTTAACCGTAGAGACGCTTAAACAAAGTTTTATCTGTGAACAGACACAAACAACCCGTCCAGGATTATTTTTCTACTCCAGAACTTTCCAGAAGCCAACATGTTTTCACCTTTTGAACACCTGTGAGCGTTAAACTTCAGGGGAACATGCAGGGCTGTGCAGTTTGGATCCTTTCAGTAATCTATAGCTCATACTCCCACAGCGGCCACGCTCCTGTGGCATCACACTCAGGGTGGGAACCTTTAGTAATTTAAGATCAAAGACAATGTGATGAAAATTCACAGAGTTTGGACCACATTTCAGATCAACAAATGTGTCCGATAACCTGTTAGCTACCCTTAGATTGAAGCTAACGCTGACTGTCCATAGTTGGCAACTTTCCAAAATTTGGCAAAAATAAGGGGGAAAAAACCCCAAACATCTTCAGCTTGCTGAACATTCTGTTCTCCACCTTTGATGATGTCATCCTTTAAAGTTTATAAAACATTCCATCCTCTGCCTTTGATTATGTCATCCTTTAAAGTTGATAAAACATCCCATCCTCTACCTCTGATGATGTCATCCTTAAAAGTTTATAAAACATTCCATCCTCTGCCTTTGATGATGTCATCCATAAAAGTTTATAAAACATTCCATCCTCTGCCTCTGATGACGTCATCCTTTAAAGTTTATAAACACTGATGACGTCATCCTTTAAAGTTTATAAACACTGATGACGTCATCCTTTAAAGTTTATAAACACTGATGACGTCATCCTTTAAAGTTTATAAACATCCCATCTTTGCCTTTGAAGGTTGTGCCATTAAAGCATTGTTGTCCATTTAGGGTTATCTGAATATCGTAGGCTTTTTGTCCTTCCTTTTATTTCAGGGACACATTCATGACCCTCTGGAAGTAGCTCCATGACCCACTTTTGGGTCCTGACCCACCAGTTGAAAACCAGTGCTCTAAAATACAAGATAGTACCTTCGTACTCAGCTAGCCTCTTTGCTAGACTCTGGTCCCCCTTCATCTGGATAGACCACACTAGAAGGTCTGCAGGACTGAGTCTTAGTGATCTTGATCACTTCCACTCCAGATAAATCAGTTTACCTGAGGTAAAAATCTCTGTTTTATAAAGTTTGGAATCATACTCAGTATCGGTAGAAATGTTCTGATGATAACTACAGAGTTCAGGTCCTTTTAGAGCTGTAAAGTACTAACTGTCCTCTGTTCTCATTCATTCCTAATAGCTGTCCCCACTTCCTGAAATGTTTTGTAACTGTGAACTGATTGGCTGATATGAAGCCAGTGTGTCAAAGCTGTTCATGAGGTGGCTTAAGGCCCGCATCAGCTCCAACTCTGTTGGTCTCTAGGTTTGTTACTTTGGAGTGTATAAAGCAGTAAAAAAGCCTGTCTGCATATTAATGCTGTAAATAGAGGTTCAACCTTAAATGGTTTTAACAAAAAGAGGGTTTTACAGTGAACTAAAAACACTGTTTGAGTGTAAATGAAGGATCAAAATGACAGAAAAAACTCAGTTTTTTTGGAAATACCTACCTACTTGTAGACTAGGCCTCAGAGGAGCTTAAATATAGACCTGTAGGTGTAATGTCGTGTGCTAACATTAAAAAACTACATGGCTAATGCTGTTAATACATCCAGTAAGTTTTACCTCAGGGTTACATTTATTTGTTAACTGTTTTGTTTTGTTACCCACGCCGATGAAAATCGGCAGGGGGTTATGTAAGGGGTTCCATATCTTTGTTTGTTTGTATGTGTACAAAATAACTCGAGAACGGAAAGTCGGATCTTCATCAGATGTTCAGGAAGTATTTGGATAGTGACAGTGAAGAATCGATTAGATTTTGGTGATGATCCGCGCACCCATTCTGTTTTTCTCGGACTTCAAAATTTGAACACTTCGGTGTGGGTCTGCCGCCTCAGACGGCCATTTTAGTTTTATATGGCATCATCAAAGGCAGAGCAAAAAATGTTCATAAAATAAAAAGGATGACATCATCAAAGGCAGAGCAAAAAATGTTCATAAAATAAAAAGGATGACATCATCAAAGGCAGAGGAAAAATGTTTATGATATTTAAAGGATGACATCATTAAAAGGCAGAGGAATTTTTTTTATAAACTGTTAAGGATGACATCATCAAAGGCAGAAGAAAAAGTGTTTAGAAAATTTAAAGTACGACATCATCAAAGGCATTAGAACATTTTTTATGAAATTTAAAGGATGACATCATCAAAGGCAGAGGAAAAAATGTTTATAAACTGTTAAGGATGACATCATCAAAGGCAGGGTTAGGGGTGTTCATGAAACTTAAGATACAGGTTGCTCTTCCCTCCATTTTTGCCCAAGTAGCAGTCCATCGTTGGCAACTTTTTTCAAAAGTTTCCACCAAAGGGGAGTCAATGTTAGCTTTAATCTAATGATATTCAAGGGGTTTTCAAACAGGATTTCAACACGACATGTGGTCCTATCACTCTGGATGTTCGGTATCATGTTTTGTTGTCACTTTTCAATCAGGACAGAATAAAAACAGTCAGAATTGAGATGTAAAAGTATGATGTCACAGGAACGTGGCTGCAGTGGGAATATGGCCCATATCCTCCAGTGTGATGGGGATTATTCTTCAAATACAAACAGAAACCATGAATCAGACTTTTATGGCTGTTCTTAACCATTCTTTTTCCTAAACACGATGCTGCTATGATGTTCAGGCTGCTGATCTTCATTTCTGTCTGGTTTCTGACTTGAATGTTGTTCAGAAACTCGCCGTCCGGCCTGCCGCCTGTTGTATGTTGGAGAATGAGCTGCAGCACTTGTTTATAAAGTGAAAGATTTTTGGGTTTTTTGGGGGAGGAAAGAAAATAAAAATGTGAATTAGACACGCGATGTCAGTATCCAGTCAGTGAAATTTGAAAGATGTACATTGGTGTCTTTATAATAAAGTCTTGTTAAAGCAAACGGTTATGTCTGCCTTTGAATCCTGTTGGTTCAGCAACGTTTCTGTCTTCAGCAGTTACATGACTCTCCTGGACTGGTTTGACTGGTTTCAGATGGTAAACAGAGCCATGGTGTTTGATCAATATTGATTGTAACAGAAGCGCTGAGCTGCATGTAAGACATGAACCGTAAAAGGCAGCAAATATAAGGGAATAAAAATGCTCTGATTTATAAATAAAGCTTTATTTAGTTTGACTGAGGGCTTCAGGGCACACATGATCACACCTGGAAGCTGCCCAGTACAAACACGGTCCGACCTGTTGGCGCCTGAGCGGCGGCACTGTCAGTGAAGAGATGAAATGCCAAACCACACCAAAAAAACAGGGGATCAATTAAAAGTCTGATATTTAGAGCTGGAATGTTTGAATAAATGGAAAAGTATTTCCCCTTGGATGTTTGACACTTTTAGTGTTATTAAAAATCAATCATAGTCAATATAATTTGGCTCTTTGACAAAAAAATGACCAAAAAACTGCCCCATTAATGTCAAAGTGAAAACAGATTTCTACAAAGTAATGTCATTAAATAAAAATCTGTAATATAAAATAAGTGACTGCATAAATATTCCTCCTTCTAGTCAGTATTTAGTAGAGTCTCCTTTGTCTGCAGTCTCAGCTCTGAGTCTGTGTGGATAGGTCTCAGTCAGGATCAAACATCTGGACTCTGGAATTTTACTCTTCTTTGATAAACTGCTCAAGTTCTGTCAGGTTGATCAGGGATCAGGAGTGGACAGCCCTTTTCAAGTCATTCATTTTACCCTCTACCTGTACAAGCCTTCTATGGTGGGCTGCTGAAAAGCAACCCCACAGCACGATGCTGCTGAGAGGCATCCCCACAGCACGATGCTGCTGAGAGGCATCCCCACAGCACGATGCTGCTGAGAAGCATCCCCACAGCATGATGCTGCTGAGAGGCATCCCCACAGCATGATGCTGCTGAGAGGCATCCTCACAGCACGATGCTGCTGAGAGGCATCCCCACAGCACGATGCTGCTGAGAGGCATCCCCACAGCACGATGCTGCTGAGAGGCATCCCCACAACATGATGCTGCTCAGAAGCATCCCCACAGCATGATGCTGCTGAGAAGCATCCCCACAGCATGATGCTGCCATCACTGTGATGCTATAACATGCTTACTTGAGAACTAAACTAGTAATGGGACATATCTTTTCATGATTCTTTATTTAATGATCCTACTGACATGAAAACCCGGGCTTGCTCTCCCAGTGGTTTTTCCTGTATGTGTGATGTATTTAGAGGCTGTTGTACTCCAAACAGGCCGTATGAATTCAAAACCAGCCTGCAGCTCTTTTTCTGTTACTTGTCTTCAAAAGCAAGGATGGAATGTTTTATGAACTTTAAAGATGACATCATCTCTAAGGGCAGAGGATGGTGAAGCTGGGGATGTTGGGAGTTAGCAACTTTTGAAATGGTTGGTGGAACTGGTGAGGCCAGGTGAGCCTTCATGCACACAAATGTTAGGATGCCAAAGAATAAAGTAAAGAAAACTGCTGTAAGTTTAAGGTAGAATCAATTTATCACAGAAAGAGGCAAGAAATGTTAAAATTGGCAAATATGGGTGAAAAGTGGCAAAACTGATCAACAAAAAAAGTGGTTAAAAATGTGTTAAGAGACAAAAAAATGGGCAGAAAAGTGTGGTTGAAAAGTGAAAAATGGGTTAAAATGGCCAAAACTGATGGGTAAATGTGGGGAAAAGTGGTAAAAGAGTTTAAAAAAAATTGGTGCATAGATGAAAAAAATGGGATTAACAGGGCTGAGAAGGGTAAAGAAAGGCCACGAAAAGGTAAACAAATGAGCAGGAAAATGGTGAAAAGTGTTTACAAAGCGGCAAAAACAGGTGTAAAGAAACAAACATGAGATAAATGTGTCAAAAAAATGCATCCAGAAAGGCAATAAAGGGTCAAAGATGGGTAGAAAAATGTTGAAAAGCAGTTAAAGAGTGGAAACTGACTGAAAAGACAAAAAAAAAAAAAAGATAAAAAAAAGGGGACAACACTGGGTTATACAACATGGGGCTAAAGTTGTGAAAATGTAAAAAGAAAAAGATAAAAAAGCAAAAACTTTAACAGCAGCAATAATGGATGACGTGACTAAAAGGGTTAGAAGAGGCAAAACTGGATCAATCAAGTTTGATTTCAGAAACTGATTGGTCCATACCCCCTAACCCTCCTCTGTAGAGCTGATCAGGATTTTTACGTCTTTGACTCCAGCGCTGTGGGGAAAGTGGACCGTCACTGTGGAACAATTTTCTGTCCCTACATTCACAACTATCATGACTAAACACTAAAAACCAGACCATTGTTCTCAGTAAATATTGGTTAAAACTGGACAAAATGTCCCTTTTCCATCTTAAATTCTTCTTGTTTGTGATCAAACCTTCAACAAATAAATGAATCAGAATCCCGTCATCCCACAAACAAGCAGCACTTCTGAAATAAACCGATTAGATAGAGAAAACAGGAATAAAGGGAATAAAGGCAGTATGACTGTTCTATCCGGCCCCCAGAGAAATATCACAACCATCCTGTAAACACCCCCCCAGTCCCTGCAGACCAGTCACTGAAGCCAGAGTTTGATTTATAGAGTAACTAAAGCCAGAGTTTGATTTATAGAGTAACTGTAGCCAGAGTTTGATTTATAGAGTAACTAAAGCCAGAGTTTGATTTATAGAGTAACTAAAGCCAGAGTTTGATTTATAGAGTAACTGTAGCCAGAGTTTGATTTATAGAGTAACTAAAGCCAGAGTTTGATATATAGAGTAACTAAAGCCAGAGTTTGGTTTATAGAGTAACTGTAGCCAGAGTTGGATTTATAGAGTAACTAAAGCCAGAGTTTGATTTATAGAGTAACTGAAGCCAGAGTTTGATTTATAGAGTAACTAAAGCCAGAGTTTGATTTATAGAGTAACTAAAGCCAGAGTTTGATTTATAGAGTAACTAAAGCCAGAGTTTGATTTATAGAGTAACTAAAGCCAGAGTTTGATTTGCAGAGTAAACTGAAGCCAGAGTTTGATTTATAGAGTAACTAAAGCCAGAGTTTGATTTATAGAGTAACTGAAGCCAGAGTTTGATTTATAGAGTTACTAAAGCCAGAGTTTGATATATAGAGTAACTAAAGCCAGAGTTTGATATATAGAGTAACTAAAGCCAGAGTTTGATTTATAGAGTAACTAAAGCCAGAGTTTGATTTATAGAGTAACTGTAGCCAGAGTTTGATTTATAGAGTAACTAAAGCCAGAGTTTGATTTATAGAGTAACTAAAGCCAGAGTTTGATTTATAGAGTAACTGTAGCCAGAGTTTGATTTATAGAGTAACTAAAGCCAGAGTTTGATTTATAGAGTAACTAAAGCCAGAGTTTGGTTTATAGAGTAACTGTAGCCAGAGTTGGATTTATAGAGTAACTAAAGCCAGAGTTTGATTTATAGAGTAACTGAAGCCAGAGTTTGATTTATAGAGTAACTAAAGCCAGAGTTTGATTTATAGAGTAACTAAAGCCAGAGTTTGATTTATAGAGTAACTAAAGCCAGAGTTTGATTTATAGAGTAACTAAAGCCAGAGTTTGATTTGCAGAGTAAACTGAAGCCAGAGTTTGATTTATAGAGTAACTAAAGCCAGAGTTTGATTTATAGAGTAACTGAAGCCAGAGTTTGATTTATAGAGTTACTAAAGCCAGAGTTTGATATATAGAGTAACTAAAGCCAGAGTTTGATTTATAGAGTAACTAAAGCCAGAGTTTGATTTATAGAGTAACTAAAGCCAGAGTTTGATTTATAGAGTAACTGAAGCCAGAGTTTGATTTATAGAGTAACTAAAGCCAGTGTTTGATATATAGAGTAACTGAAGCCAGAGTTTGATTTAAGAGTAACTAAAGCCAGAGTTTGATTTATAGAGTAACTAAAGCCAGAGTTTGATTTATAGAGTAACTGAAGCCAGAGTTTGATTTATAGAGTAACTAAAGCCAGAGTTTGATTTATAGAGTAACTAAAGCCAGAGTTTGATTTATAGAGTAACTAAAGCCAGAGTTTGATTTATAGAGTAACTAAAGCCAGAGTTTGATTTATAGAGTAACTAAAGCCAGAGTTTGATTTATAGAGTAACTAAAGCCAGAGTTTGATTTAGAGAGTAACTAAAGCCAGAGTTTGATATATAGAGTAACTGAAGCCAGAATTTGATATATAGAGTAACTGAAGCCAGAGTTTGATTTATAGAGTAACTAAAGCCAGAGTTTGATTTGCAGAGTAACTAAAGCCAGAGTTTGATTTGCAGAGTAACTAAAGCCAGAGTTTGATTTGCAGAGTAACTAAAGCCAGAGTTTGATTTGCAGAGTAACTAAAGCCAGAGTTTGATATATAGAGTAACTGAAGCCAGAGTTTGATTTAAAGAGTAACTGAAGCCAGAGTTTGATTTATAGAGTAACTAAAGCCAGAGTTTGATTTATAGAGTAACTAAAGCCAGAGTTTGATATATAGAGTTACTAAAGCCAGAGTTTGATTTATAGAGTAACTAAAGCCAGAATTTGATATATAGAGTAACTAAAGCCAGAGTTTGATTTATAGAGTAACTAAAGCCAGAGTTTGATTTATAGAGTAACTAAAGCCAGAGTTTGATTTATAGAGTAACTAAAGCCAGAGTTTGATTTATAGAGTAACTAAAGCCAGAGATTGATTTGCAGAGTAACTAAAGCCAGAGTTTGATTTGCAGAGTAACTAAAGCCAGAGTTTGATATATAGAGTAACTGAAGCCAGAGTTTGATTTATAGAGTAACTGAAGCCAGAGTTTGATTTGCAGAGTAACTAAAGCCAGAGTTTGATTTGCAGAGTAACTAAAGCCAGAGTTTGATATATAGAGTAACTGAAGCCAGAGTTTGATTTACAGAGTAACTAAAGCCAGAGTTTGATTTATAGAGTAACTAAAGCCAGAGTTTAATTTATAGAGTAACTAAAGCCAGAGTTGGATTTATAGAGTAACTAAAGCCAGAGTTTGATTTATAGAGTAACTAAAGCCAGAGTTTGATTTATAGAGTAACTGAAGCCAGAGTTTGATTTATAGAGTAACTAAAGCCAGAGTTTGATTTATAGAGTAACTAAAGCCAGAGTTTGATTTATAGAGTAACTAAAGCCAGAGTTTGATTTATAGAGTAACTAAAGCCAGAGTTTGATATATAGAGTAACTGAAGCCAGAGTTTGATTTGCAGAGTAACTAAAGCCAGAGTTTGATTTGCAGAGTAACTAAAGCCAGAGTTTGATATATAGAGTAACTGAAGCCAGAGTTTGATTTACAGAGTAACTAAAGCCAGAGTTTGATTTATAGAGTAACTAAAGCCAGAGTTTGATTTATAGAGTAACTAAAGCCAGAGTTTGATTTATAGAGTAACTAAAGCCAGAGTTTGATTTATAGAGTAACTGAAGCCAGAGTTTGATTTATAGAGTAACTAAAGCCAGAGTTTGATTTATAGAGTAACTAAAGCCAGAGTTTGATTTAAAAATAAACCCATTAAACCTGTTTTTCTCATTTTTAGATGTGATTTTTATATCAGATCCATTCTAGGCAGACTAACCTCATGCTGTCTGACAGAGAAACCAGGAGATCATGGCATCAAGCAGATCCTAACAGGAAGTGACGCCCTCTTTCCCCAGGCTCTTTTCCCACTCTGAACATCAGAAGCTTAGCTGTTAGCATGAGGACGCTGTATTTTAGGATTGTTTGGAACTAGAAAAAGTTCGTGTCATTATATTTTTGCTGCGGAGGGTTTTAGGACCAAACTAAAGTGATGAAGAACCACAAACAGACGTATTTATCTGCTCAGAGGAACAGCGGCTGGTGGAGGTAGCTGCTAGCTTTTGCCACACTCTACTCAGACTCATCTAATCCCACTGACACAATGATGCTGTTGGTTCTGACTGTTTTAAAGTATTTTCTCCTCTTTAGACTCGTGGGTGAAACACAGAGGGAAGAAGGAACATCCTTACTCTGTAGCTTCAGTCCTATCCAAAGTACCCCGTTCCTGTTAGCAGCCCCATTATTAAAATGTATGTATTTATTTATTTATATACCATATTTCCTTCCATCTCTTTTCCTCAGCGCTGATTCAAACAGCAGCTTCAGGAAGTGGACTGAATCAGAGAGCAGGGACGTGGGTAAAAAGCTGTGATGTTTGTGATTGTGAATTCTTCCAGCAGCTCTGACTGGAGCTGGGTTTGGAAATCCCTTTTTGCACGGCGGGTAAATAGATTACGATACAGTCAGGGATTAGGGGACCGCCTCGCCGCTGGCCCGCTAATCCCGAGCACAGACCGTCAACAGCCCTGACATGTCCGGGAATCCTTCTGCACAAAATGGCTCCGCGGCTGTTTAAGGAGCGCCGCCTCCCCCTGCATGAACATATGAGGCCGTCAGCGGCCCAGAGACAACGACGGCCGTCTTCAAAGGGAGCAGATTAGATGGTGCTCGAGAAGAGATTTCACTCCACATCCCTCAGACTTCTAAAGTCTGAAACTTTTTCAGGTTTGACTGTTTAGTTTTGGACCATGGAGATGTTTTCAACTCTGAACTTCTGCTGATGCTGCTGACCTTATCGTCACGTTCACCTGCTGACTGAGAGATCAGCGTTTTGACCACGAGGGAGGAAATCATGGAAAAGCAGAAGTGTGATCTCTAGAAGGTTGAATTTGAGCAAAATGAAAAACAGGGATCCAAACATTTTTGATAAAGGATGTTATGAATGGTTAGATTCATACTCGATTTTCTCCACAATCCTCAGTGGAGCTCCCGCTGCTGGTTTAGGGAAACCTGGTCCACCTGAGGTGTTTCTCAAAGCTGAGAGCTGCTGGTGATCAGCAGGACTGGGAGGTTATAGGGAGCAGAATGCTGATCAGTTCTGATTGGTTGTGTGTGTGTGTACGTATAGGTGTGTGTGGGTGTGTGTGTGTGTAAGCAAAAAAAAATATTGTTATTTCACCTTCCCCTTACTTGAATGCCCCCCACCTGTTTTTGTTTGTGGCCCAGATTTTCTGTTCTTCTATCATTCTGATACTTCGTGGGTGTCAGTGTGGAGACAGAATCCCTGCCACCTATTAGAAACCCAAGACCCATTTAAAATCTCCTCCTAAAATCTTGCGTGAATCTGCTGGCAAAAGCCACATAGAAAGGTAAAAGTGTGATGTTAAGAAAAGTCTCCTCTCCTCTTCTGTCCACACGTACCACGCCACGTTCTCTCAGAGAAAACTGGTCATGTGACACCGTACGCTACGTCCTGTGACGGGTAAATAAGTGAAGTATTTATCTATCTCGTAATGTCTGAAAAACCTCCTTATGAGGGTGTAAAACTGAAAACTGAAAACTGAAAAAGAGAAACTGAAAAAAAGAGAAACTGAAAATAAAAAGAGAAATTGAAAACAAGAAGGAGAAACTGAAAATAAAAACAAGAAACTGAAAACAAGAAAGACAAAATGCAAAAAGAGAAACTGAAAAACAAGAAAGAGAATCTTGTAAGAGAAACTGAAAATAAAAAGAGAAACTGAAAATAAAAAAGAGAAACTGAAAACAAGAGAGAGAAACTAAAAAAGAGAAACTGAAAATAAAAGAGAAACTGAAAAAACAGAAACTGAAAAAGAGAAACTGAAAAAACAGAGAAAGTGAAAACAAGAGGGAGAAACTAAAAAAAGAGAAACTGAAAATAAAAATGAGAAACTGAAAACAAGAAAGAGAAAATGCAAAAAGAGAAACTGAAAAACAAGGAAGAGAAACTGAAAATAAAAAATAGAAACTGAAAATAAAAACGAGAAACTGAAAACAAAAAAGAGAGACTGAAAAAAGAGAAACTGAAAACAAGAAAGAGAAACTGAAAATAAAAAAGAGAAACTGAAAACAAGAAAGAGAAACTGAAAATAAAAAAGAGAAACTGAAAACAAAAAAGAGAAACTGAAAATAAAAAAGAGAAACTGAAAACAAAAAAGAGAAGCTGAAAATAAAAAAGAGGAACTGAAAACAAGAGAGAGAAACTGAAAATAAAAAATAGAAACTGAAAATAAAAAATAGAAACTGAAAATAAAAACGAGAAACTGAAAAAAAAGAGAAACTGAAAATTAAAAAGAGAAACTGATAACAACAATAGAAACTGAAAAAAGAGAAACTGAAAACTGACGTCTCCTTACTGCTCCTCTCTTTCCTGTGTGCCTTCTGTGTTTGCACACTGCCCTGCAGTCTCATGCCCTTATATGGGCATAAAAAGGGTGTGTCTCTATGCTAGTTTGGAAAAACGTGCACAAGCTTGCAGCTCCTGGTTCAGAGGAGAAAACGATGCAGCAGTTTAAGCTCAGGAGCCTGGTGGAAGCTTCCCTGAAAACTGAAGGAGGAATCAGTGAATGAGGCTGACGGCGGTTCAGTGACCTTAGACGCTGTTTTCACGTGTATGCAAGGACAAAAAACGCTGCAGCTTTTAAAATACCTATCTGTGGACTCACCGGGGGAGGAGAGACTGAAACAGAAACGTTCATGGCCAGATTTTTAAAATCTCATTGTAATAGTTTATCATAGGTGTTGGAAATCTGATCAGATTTGAAGTGAAATTTGGACCAAACTTTGACACTGAGATGACGTTAGATGGACATTTCCTCCCTTATGGGTTAGTTTTGGTTTTTTCTACTATCGGTTTTTGCTTCTTAATTTCCTCCTCTCAAGCGGGCCGTTTCCTGAAGACCGCGTCTGTAACTCCACATTCTTCCTCTCGTGTTCTCAGTGGCGTACGTCTGGTAAGGCCGGCCCCACGGATCTGGAGTGCGTCTTGTTTTCAGGTTCCTCCGTTTGATGTATTCTGCATGGAAGAGCCTCTCACTGTTGAGGCTGAAGCCTGTCCTTGAAACAAACGTGGACGGGGGGATGTCTTTTGTCGGGGCCGTGCCTAAGCCTAATCTAATGATTCAGATGACTGGGGGCCGTACTTAGTGGGATGGCCAGTGGCTCGCTTCAAACGAGCCGCCGTGGGTGGAAGTTTCCCGAGGATTAACACTTAAAGAAGCAGCAGAGGAAGAGAAAAGAAGAACACAGAGAGTCGCCGCCTTCCAGGGAATCCCCATTAAGTCCAGTCTGAGAGTGCCAGAGAGGAATGTGTGATCCCGCTCTGTTTCAGCTGCAATGGAAGAACTGGACGCCAGCGTTTGATCCTCGACTCCTCAGGAAACAATGGAAACACGACCGCCAGATTTAAATCTCTCTCTCCTGGAATCTGACCAACCCGGGGGTCTGCAGAGGACGACCTTACTGCCTAATGCTGGACAGGATCATAAAAACAGTCTGCATGAGGGGGGGCGAGGTCTTCTAAAGAGGTGTTCTAGACAAAGCCTGAGAGGACTCAGAGGAAACAGAACTGTGAGGGTCAACAGAAGACCTTCCTGAACACAAAGACAATCTTTGGTTTCTAAAATAGCAAACAAACATTCTGACGTCTTGTTCATGAAGTCCACCTCACACCTGCCCAGGTGACCCACTGACAGACACTTTAAAAAAAGATTAAAATGTGGTTTGACTGGTCCATATATCTTTATCTATCGTACTCAGACCTAAATTCACCTGACCCCAAAGTCTGGTTTCCTTTAGTGAGTGGAGGCATTCAGTACTCTAACGCCAAGCCTGAGTCCGCTAAGTCTTAGTCCCAGACCAGCCTGATAATAATTACATTAAATGAATTTATTTCAATGACATGAGGACAGAAGTCAATAAAAGTGAAAAAAATATTCATAAAACATTTTTAAAAGTCTTAAAATGTTCATAAGATCGCCCAACATTCCTGCCCCTACAGCCGGCAGTGTTGGTGAGTTGCTGGTCCTCCCTGGCTGTGCTGGGCCGTCCCACTCTTTGGCCTGGGCGTCTCTCCATCAGTCCACTTATCTGCCAAGCCAACACGTCCATGCGTCCCTGTACCGCCGCCGGCTTCATCCTGAGAGGACAGCACCAACAGAGCTCTGCCAACGCCCCCAGTGTCTGTACCCGAGGCCGCCTATAGGGGGGGATAAAGAGCTCGGAGAGCTTTCTGGGGCCTAGATAAAGGGGGCAAAACCATGGTCCATATGCTATAACAATATTTGAGTTTTCTCCCTGAATAATGAACTCTCTTATCAAACAAACAAATAGATTTAGAATTTATTTTTCCTTCGTAAAATGTCTTCTACAAAATCTAACCATCTTTGTCAACAACGTGGATGCGCACTGAAATAAACCATTTAAAAATTAGAGTAAGACTTCAGAGCTAAGCCATGCCAAATGTCAGGATGCCAGAAAAAAAGGAGACAAAACTGAGACAACTTTAGGGATAATTAATAAGTTTTTGTGACAAAAAGGCAAAAAAGGGCATAAAAAGTGGCAAAAAAGGACCAAAGGTGCAGAAAATGGCCCAAAAATGGCATAGCTTGGGTTAAAACATGTTGAAAAATGGAAACAAATGGCAGATTTGGGTTTAAAAAGGCAAAATGGACAAGGGTGGTGAAAAAAATGTCAAAAATGTGCATACAGAGATGTGGAAAAAGGGTTAAGAGCAGCAAAAATGGACAGAAAAGTGATTAAAAGGGGTTGAGAAGTGGAAATATTTGTTAAATGTGATGAGGATGGGCAGAGAAGGTGATGGAAAAGATGTATAGGTAGGTAGGTGTATAGGTAATCAGGTGCTGATGCAGGTGGCTGCAGCTGATTGGATCTGCTCCAGCCACTCCTCCAGCCGTTAAATCTCAGCTGCTGCAGTTTACTTTGAAATGCTTTAAAAGTGGCAAAAATTGGCAAAAAGTGATGAAAAGGGTTGAAAAGTGGCAAAAAAATTCAAAAAGGTGATGAAAACAGGATCAAAAGTGGTAAACACTGGCAAAAAAGTGATGAAAACGGGATCAAAAGTGGCAAAAATTGGCAAAAAGTGATGAAAAATGGTTAAAGAGTGGTAAACATTGGCAAAAAAGTGATGAAAAATGGTACATGGTTTAAAAGTGGCAAAAACTGGTTTCATGGTTGTCCTGGGCCAGGCTGTGCTGCTGTTCCACGCTCTGCTGGTGGGACGCCTCTCTCCAGTCTGCTAGCTCCTCGACTTTTCTTTGGATCTGCAGCGTCCTGTGGCGATGCTCATCTGATGAGGCGACCTGTGTGTTTCAGGGCCGGTGGATCCACTCTCATAAAAGCAACCAATAAAACAATAAAACACACTTCTGATAAAAACACTCAAGACGCGATAAAATAAAACCATTATATAAAAGGAATCGAACAAAACTACTACTGCCACATCGGTACAACCATGTTCGAGTAGAGGGTCCACGTTAGGGAGAAGTTATGAAGCCAGACCTAAACGTCCCCCCTGTGACCCCTCGGTCACATCATGTGACTCTAATGAGGAAGACTGCAGAGAGTCAGCGGTCCAAACCTGTCAAGCTAACTGAAACTCTCACAGGAAAAGAGTTTGGGTTCCTGCTGATCATTTCTTTGTGTTGACCTCATCATGGTTAAATCAGCAGGTCTCCAGATGTTTTCCTGGTTATCTGATCGCCGTTTTCTAATTGATCTCCTCTCACAGAGTTTGTGTTTGTTTGTGGTCCACTTTTCCTGCAGGAACGAGTTTCTGCATGTGTCGGCCCGTCTGGGGAGCCCCTCCCTGCAGCTGTCAGCGCTCTGACTGACAGGATGCTTAAACACTAGCAAGGCTGGATTAAAGAGACGTGAGCGTAAAAAAACACAGACGTGGCTCCTCTCCAGCTCAACAAAACAGAACCATTGTTGGTTTATACAGTCCCTTTTAAAAGTACCGACCCATGGATGATTTCAACACTCTGTCATTGATTTTATTAATCAATTATGGTCAATATGATTTGGCTTTTTTAATGAGAAAACCCTCATTAATGTCAAAGTGACAACAGATTTCTACCAGAAATGTCAAAGAAATAAAAATCTGTAATGTAAAATAAGAGACTACATAAATATTCCTCCTTCTAGTCAGTATTTAGTAGAGTCTCCTCTGTCTGCAGTCTCAGCTCTGAGTCTGTGTGGATAGGTCTCAGTCAGGATCAAACATCTGGACTCTGGAATTTTACTCCATTCTTCTTTGATAAACTGCTCAAGCTCTGTCAGGTTGATCAGGGATCAGGAGTGAACAGCTCCTTTCAAGTCTAGTCACAGATTCTCTCTTGGATTGAAGTCTGGGCTTTGACTCGGCCACTCCAGAACATTCTCCTTGTTGTCTTTAAAACATTTCTGTGTAGCTTTCTCTGGATGCTTCGGCTCACTGTCTGACTGGAAAATAAAACTTCTCTAGGCCATAGTTCCCTGTCAGACTGAATCAGATTGTCCTCCAGGATTCATTTTACCCTCTACCTGTACAAGCCTTCCAGGGCTGGCTGCTGAGAAGCATCCCCACTGCATGATGCTGCTGAGAAGCATCCCCATGGCACGATGCTGCTGAGAAGCATCCCCACGGCACGATGCTGCTGAGAAGCATCCCCACAGCATGATGCTGCCACCACCGTGATCCACAGTGGGGATGGTGTGTTTGTGGTGATGTCAGTGTTTGGCGTCTTGCCTGATGGTCTCAAAGCTCCATTCTGGTCTCATCAGACCAAAGAACTTTCTTCCTCTTGACCATGGAGTCTCCCACAGTCCTTTTGGTGAACTCTAGTCCAGATTGAATCTGAGTTTTCTTCAACAGTGTCTTTCTCTTTGCCTCTCTCCCATAAAGCTCTGACTGCTGAAGAACCCGGCCAACAGTTGTTGTCTGCAGAGTCTCTCCATCTCAGCTGCTGAAGCTTGGAACTCCTTCAGAGTAGTCATAGGGGTCTTGGTGGACTCTTTCACTAGTCTCTTTCTTGCACGCCCACTCAGTTTGTAAGTGATGTGATGTTTTATATTACAGATCTTTATTTGTTTTTATTTGTTTGGTTCTCCCGGTAGTGGCCGTAGTCTTCCTCTCTGCTGTATCCTCTGGCGGCGTCCGTCACCTGTTGCTGGTCTGTTGATCGTGGTCGGGTACTTCAGGGACAGTCGCACAATTTTAGCATGAACTGTGATCAAGAATTAAAACAGAAAAAGACGCATCTAGTATACTCTAATGAATCCATACTGGCCCTGTCGGCATTATTTCTAACGGGCCGCTAACTTCAGTTCCCACCGTGCAGATTTACATCTGAGTGACAGATCTGATAGCGCTGGTCGTCTTCTCAAATGTAACAGGGGATATTCTCTAATCGTATTTATTTAAGAGCTTTAGGGGCTCACAGTGAGGGGCTTTAGAGCTGAGCCTTATCATTAGCACAGAGAGAAGGCGATTATGAGCAAATTATAAAAACAAAGAATTAAGAGCCAATCTAGATGAGATCTCTGTTTAACAGAATCAATTTAGGAACCAGGGACGGCATCTGGACCAGGACCAAAAATGGAGGATGCTCACAGAGGAGACATACAAAGCCTTTTTTCTTTCTCCGGCCTCGGTGTCAGCCTGTCCATCCTGTCCTGTTAACCTGATATCTTAAGAAAGCACTGATGGTTTTTCTTTAGACTTGCAAACCTGCAGACTTACAGGTGGTTTTACAGTAAGACAAAGTTAGAGAATTACCTTTTACCCTGAGCTCAAAGAGGCCCCAAATATAATCATTATAGGTGTGCATCAGGTATGAGGTACTTATTTAGAATCACTCTCAGTAACTAAGACATGGACTCTGGTTGTATATAAGAGGGTCAATGGGACTAAAACGCATCAAAATTACCAAAAAAGTCCCCGTGAAGGACCCCTGGTCACAACATCAATGTCCAAGACCCTCTAAACCCCCCAAAATCTTCATAACAGTCTGATTATCATAGATCCCTAAAGACAGACTGGACAAAGGATTAGGGGTTATAGGGTTCTATTTGACGAGCCCTGGTCTAATCTGGTCTAGTCTGGTCTAATCTGTCCTAGCATGGTCTCTTATGATGTAATCTGGTCTCGTGTGGCCTGGTCTGGTCTAGTTTGTACATTTTAGAGATTTTAATAATAATAATAATAATCAGCTGAGACTGTCCTGAAGTGGTTGATGGTTTTAGATCAGTCTAGATGTTAGTATCTTATTGATGGTGAACTCTAAACAGAAACAGAAATGTTCAGGCTGGTATACAGGCTGAATATTAGAGGAGAAATTCCAGCTGTGATTGTTAGAGTCTGTGTGTTTGGGGGGGGGGTTAATTTAGTGACTAATTAAGGTAGAGGGCGAGCGGCAGGGTGAAACATCACTGCCCCCTCCTCTCTCTCCTTTGTGGTCTTTAAAGTGGCCGTAGAAGTGTTAGTAATTTGACCCCCCCCCCCAAACATCTCTAAGTGATGGGGAGGGGGCTGTCGTTTGAAGCTTGACCCCCCCTCTTGTTTTTACCCCTCCTCTTCTTCTTCTCTTGTCTTCTTCTTCTTCTTCTTCTATCCTCTTTCATGCTCTGCAGCCTCAGCTCCTCCTTTTCAATCTGCTCGCCTCAGCGCCCGCTCTCACACGGCGAGCCGACTGGAACTGTTGCTGCTCCTTTTGATGTGTGTGTGGGTGTGTGTGTGTGGGGGGGTGGGTGGGGGTGTGTGTGTGTGTGTGGGGGGGGGGGGGGGGGTCCTACTTGATTCCTTTTACTTTGCTCCGTTTTTGCATGTTTTTATTGTCCTCCTCCTCTATCATCATCCCATCATCTGTGTGGAGTAGACGTCACGATCACGTCACCACCAGAGGAACTCAGATATGAAACCAGACCCTGGTATAACAGAAGACATGATTATAACTACACAAGTATAAAGTAATGGGAGGAGCTGTTTTTGAAATGTTGAAGGACTGTTAACTCTTTAACAGCAGAGATTTGAAGACCATCTGAACCCAAACAACGGTGATGACCGTGCTCTGCACCAATGTCCAAAACTAACAGTTCCATTTCCTATCAAGACCAAACATAAAAACATTATTGCTTTATTGCTGCTAAAAATCACCTTTTCAGAGAACAGAGCAGGTGTCTCTTATTTCCATCTTCATCCTTTCTTGCCTCCTTTCCTTCCTCCTCAGAGATCTCCGAGTCTTCAGGCACTGCAGCAGTCATCGCCGTCGCTCCCTTGCTGCCAAAACTGGAATTAAATGTGTACTTGGACTCTGTTCCTCTGCTGTTATCCCTCTGGACCAGATCCTTTCCCCCCTCTGTGGGGGGAGGGCCACGGAGGGATGAGATCTCTGCTGCCAGGTCTCACCACCTCTGAGGATCCACATCAGGCCTCACCTGTCTGCAGGTGTCAGGGCTCTGAGTCTGGGACCGGCGTTTACCACGTCATGTAGGATTATTTCTCCCTGCAGGACGGTCGCTCTGCTCCCCGATATCAACACATGCTTTACACTTCCATCACACGTCTCCTAGCAACCACAGCTGGCACCATCATGGATGAGCTCCCTGTGTGGAAATAATAATAAAGCTGTGTGCAGTGCATCCTGGGTAAAAAACATCAAAGATATCTGTAAATACTGTTAGGACAGAGGGAAATGTTAAAGCACACTGTCCCAACTTTTATGTGAATAATGGTTGTTATGTCTGTGGGGCTAAGGTTCACCCACAGTCAGTATTTAACCTTATTTAGTCAAAAATACTGGACCAAGCCTGAATGAAGTCAGCCGACCGGTTAACCGCTTTTGACTTCTGTCTTTGAAGATGTCAACCTCTAAAAGCTTATACAACATTCCATTCTTGCCTTTGAAGATGATGTCATCCTCTAATGCCTATAAAACATTCCATTCTACCCTTTAAAGATGATGTCATCCTCTAAAGCCTGTAAAACATTCCATTCTTCCCTTTGAAGATGTCATTCTCTAAAGCCTGCAAACATTCCATTCTTCCCTTAAAAGATGTCATCTTTTAAAAGCCTATAAAACATTCCATTCTTGCCTTTGAAGATGATGTCATCCTTTAAAGTTTATAAAACATTCCATTCTTGCTTTTGAAGATGATATCATCTTCCAACGCCTATTAAACCATCCATTTTTCTCTTTAAAGATGATGTCATCTTTTCAAAGTCTGTTAAACATTCCATTCTTGCCTTTAAAGATGATGATATCCTCTTGAAGCTTATAAAACATTCTGTTCTTGCCTATGAAGATGATGACATTCTCTTGAGGATTAAAAAACATTCCATCCTTGCATTTGAAGATGATGACATCCTTTAAAGCCTATAAAACATTCCATTCTTGCATTTGAAGAAGATGACATCCTCTTGAAGATTAATAAAACATTCCATTCTTGCCTTTGAAGATGATGTCATCCTCCCAAAGCCTAAAATACACCCAATCCCAAGAGGGTCTGGCTGCTGTCCTCGAGCAAACCTCTAGGCTGGGGCGTTTGGCTGGAGACCTCTATGGTGGGGCGAAACCTCGTTGCTGGGGCGTGACGTACATTGCCCAAGCCTATGCTGGGGTGTGCAGCGTGTTAGCTGTTGTTAGTATGACCTGGCTGTTGTTAGCATGACTACATCGCTCTGCTTATGACACATTAGCATAGCCCGCTATAGCCCCGTCTATATTTGGGCGTGCCAAACCAAAAAAAGGTTCCATCCTGTGCCTGTAAGGATGATGTTGTCTTTTAAGCAGATAAACATTCCATCCTTGCCTTTAATGACAATGCCATCCTGTCAAAGCTTATAAAGCATTCCATTCTCTGCCGTTGAAGATGATGTCATCCTTTTAAGATTATCAGACATTCCATCCTTGCCTTTTGCATGCAGGCCAGTGGGGCACCTTTTTGTCACATTACTGCTACCAGCTGGTCTGGAGTACAGGTTAGGAGCTATAAATGACCAACTTTATAAATACAAAAATCTAAAGAACAAACCAGCCATGCCCTTTGCCACTATGTCTACATCTGTTCTGTTATTAAAAAAAGAGAAGGATTTCTCTGGCTTTAGAAGTTCTGAGGTCATGTAAGGAGTGGACTCAAACATGAAGCATGTATGTTTAGCCATGTTGTCATTAATTTAGCTGTTTAGTGCTAAAATGAGGTAAATTATTGTACCTTTGAGACAGCTGGATGGCTCCTTCATCAGGCTCTGTGAAATAGACCATCTGACCTCAGAAAACATCTCCTCCACTTTTTCATTAGAATTATTTTTCCATTCTCCTCTGAATGATTTGGAATTTAAAGTCCTCTATAATTGGGCCTATATTTTCCCGGCCTGCCGCGGCGCTGCTTATCAGCGAGGGGTAAGAATTAAGACCACATAGGGAACCAAATAACATTTTTTAAAAGCTGGAGACTTAAGTAGAAAATTGGCTTAGCATGCAGATAGCAGAGTCAACAATGGGAACATATATCCCTGCTCGGAGTGATTGAAGTGGCTGTCTCTCTGAATAACTAAGTGTTTGATTTCCACCACGGCTCTTACATAAACTGCTAACTTGATTTCACACCCTGGATCTGAGGGTGACAACAAACACTTTAATTAGAGGGAGATGATGCCACAGAGGGGAGGGGGGAAAGGTGATAGACAGTAACAAATCCCCTGCACACTCCAGACGGCCTAAATATACAGCCAGCAAAGCAGAATATAATCATTTCTGCTCCTACTTTTCATATCTTATTATTTTTCTATTGCAGTTGTGAATATTTTTGCATAGCTTAAAGCGTCGCTGCTATCTCACCCAAACCTCCGTGCCTCATTTGCATGGTGGAGAGTTTGAACAGAAGGTTACGGCAGGCAAGGACTGAACGCTGGGAGCACCAGGACATTTCCCTGTGGCCTGAGGGTCTTTATGGTGTGCTGAGAGCAGTCAGCGAGTACGTTTACATGAGGGTAAAGTTTTCCTCTGTACCAACAATCTTGCCCTCAGTTTCACTGTCTGAGGTGGCAACTTTGGGAAAAGTTGGGGAACTGGCAAGGAGTACATTTCCCAAGCTTCATCAACATTCCAGCCTTGCCTTAAAGACAACGCCATCTATTAAAGCCTATAAAACATTCCAGTCTTGCCTTTGAAGATGGTGCCGTCCTTCAAAGCCTAAGAAGCATTACAGCCTTGCCTTTAAAGATGCCATTTATTAAAGCTTATAAAACAATCCTGCCTTGCCTTTAAGACGTCATTCAATAAAGCCTATACAACATTCCAATCTTGTCTTTGTAAAAAGAATGTGATCCTTCAAGCCTATCACATTTCCACCCTTGCTTTTGAAGATGTCAGCATTCATTAAAGCCTATAAAACATTCCAATCTTACTTTTGAAGAAGTCATTCATTAAAGCTAATAAATAAAAAATACTCCAGTCTTGCTTTTGAAAGATTATTCACCTCCAAAAGATTACAAAACATTCCATCTCTGCCTTTAAAGACAATGCCATTCATTAAAGCCTCAAAAATATTCCAGTCTTGCCTTTGAACATGGTGTCGTCCTTCAAAGCTTTAGAAACATTCCATCCTTTCCTTAAAAGATGCCATTTATTTAAGCCTTTAAAACATTCCATCCTTGTCTTAAAAGATAATGTCATTCATGTAAGCTTATAAAACATTCCATCCTTGCCTTGAAAGATGTAATTCATTGAAGCTATGAACATTTCATCCTTTCCTTTAGATATGTTATTCATCTAAGCTTATAAAACATCCAATTCTTGTCTTAAAAGATGTCATTCATTTAAGCTTATAAAACATTCCATCCTTGCCTTTAAAAATAATGTCATTATTTTAAGCTTATCAAACATTCCATCTTTGCCTTTAAAAAAATGAGGTGATACTTCAAAGCCTATGAAACATTTCAGCCTTGCCTTAGAAGATGTTATCATTCATTACCTAATGCTTATAAAACATTCCACTCTTGCCTTTGAAGATAATGTCATCATTTAAAGCTTTTAAATCATTCTGTCTTTGCCTGTGAAAAATGATGTCATCTTTCAAAGTTTATAAAACATACCAACCTTGCCTTTGAAGGGGATGTCATCCTCTCAAAGCTTTTTAAACATGCCATCTGTTGCCTTTGAAGATAACTTTTCCAAACGTTGCCTACTGTTCCCTGTATTTGGCAAAAGTGGAGGAAAGAAATCCTCCATCACCTCCAGCTCATCAAAAGCTTATAAAACATTCCCTCCATACCTTTGAGGATCTTTAGATGTTATTTTGGGTTCTTCTGGGACCTCCTGGATGAGTCAGCCATGTTCTCTTGGAGTCATGTTGGTAGGCCAGCCACTCCTGGGAAGGTTCACCACTGTTCACAGTTTTCCCTATTTGTGGCTAATGGCTCTCAGCATGGTTGGCTGTTGTCCCAAAGCCTTGGAAATGTTTCTGTAACCCTTTCAGACTGATGTCAGAGACTTTGTTTCTCATATGTACTCCTTTAGATGGAGCCATGAAGTGTTGCTCTTTGACATCTTTAAGTCGACCTCACTTTATCAGACCTTTGATGATAGTCGGCGATAAATCTGGCTAAATTTGCGTTGTCTGACCCCACCTTAAATCTGTCTCTGACCACATTATCTAGGCGTGTTAGTCACACTTTGAAAGATTTGATTAAGTCTGATTTATGTTTTTTAAATTCCGGATTTATTCAGACAATATTCAGACGTAATTCAAATTGCTACCAGAAAGCTGCCTAAATTCCAAAAAAGTTGGGGTGGTGTGTATAACGTAAATGAGAATAGAAGTCAGTGGGGTTGTACTGCGTCATGTTTAGGCCTCAGATGGAGACTAACTACGACCTGGATTATTGTCCCAGTCCTCTTCTGGTCATGGCGTCTGCAGGGGGGCACTTCTATGACATTATGAGGTCTCTGTGGTTCAGATCCAGACTGGACCAGGTACCTGTGGTCCCGGCTTGTCGCTGCAGCCTGAGTGGCACCTTGTTGCCCTTTGACCCACGCCTCTCCACACGGTGAGATTAGCTCCTTTCACGTGCCTCCGGCCTCTAAGTAGTTGTTTTTATGCTGATAAAAGAAAGAAAGAGAGGGAATGAAACAGAGACGAACAAAAACCCTCACACTTGATCCTCCGGACGTTATTAAGCTAGCGGACTGATCACAAACTGATAAACGGCGTCCAATAAATGTGCCAATCAAGGCCTCCACTATTCCTAACAAAACCGAACACCACCTCGGCGCTCACTTTGGGCTTTTTTGGTCAGCTAATAATCAAAGTGCTTTCTCTCCTCAGAGGGGATTAGGACGGCCAAGCTTAGCCCGCTGGACCAGACACTAGCGGCGAGGCCAGGGGGTCTCCTTATCAGGGCTGGGCTGCTGGATGTTGGATTGCTTTCACCGTCGCCCGTCTGCAGAGAGGAACAAAGACGCTCCGCCGCCACCATAATGCCCCCGCTCTGGTGGGACAGCGAGGGTCTGAGATACGCCTTCATGTATTCATTAGGATGAGCAGGGAGATCATTCACTCCCCCTCCTCCCTCCTTTCTTCTTCTCTGCTTTAATTTCATCCATCTGGCCTCCATTAAAGGGGGTTAATTTCTTCTGGTAACCTGCAGAACCAAATGTTACAGAGACACGGTCTGGTGTATGATAGTGTTAAAGTTAATGATCTAACTTCCTGTCTGCATGGCGTACAGACTCATTCTTTGTCCCAGATAGAACTCTAAAGATGAGGTTCAGTCAAAACACTGTCCACAGACACCACATCCTTTTTATACTCCACCCAAAAAATTACGGGACTGTAGGGGACCAATGTTGGGAAATTATATTTGCCTTTACTGACGGAGGGAAAAACAAAACACAACGATAAAGACAAAACATAACTCATAAATTTAACCTCCAGCCAGGAACGGAGGGGGCCGGCCAAACTGGGGGCCATGGAGGTCAGCAAAATCATGGGAGGTCAGCAAAATCATGGCCTATTTTAAAGAGAATCTGTCAACAATTTTATTTTTAACCTGAATAACAGCCACTCTTGTCAAAGCAACAAATACATTTTTGAACACATTAATGCAGGGATATTAGCCTTCTCAAAACGTAAACCCCTTTAAAACACGAGAGCACCATTTGTTGGTGACGTTTCATATCTAAGTCCGTGTGAACAAACATCAGGATATCAAAGAAAGATGTAGAAGTAACTGAGACTATTTAATAACTGTGACCAAAAAACCAGAATGATGGATCAGAGGACAAACTGGGTTAAAGTGGCAAAATTTGGCATGAAAGTGCTGACAAGGGGTTAACAGTGGCAAAAATTGGTTAAAAGTTACAAAACCAGGCAGAAACAGAGGAGAATCCGGATGAAAAACCCCAGAGAACGGGCCGTCCTCAGGTGTGACTCATCAGTGATAAATGCAGGTGTGGTGGATCATTAACATTGGTGCTAGCATCCTGGCTAACAGTCCCCTCCCCTCAGTTTTGTTACACACCAATTAAAACAATGTTATATTAAAACTTTTTTTTTTTTACATTTTGTGCCACTTTAATCCTATTTTGTCACTTTGAGCACAATCTGACCACTTCTTTCTGTCTCTTAAACTTTTTTTTTTTTTTTTTTTTACCAAATTTTACCCAAATTTGCCCTTTTATGTAATTTTAAACCCACCTCTGCTACTTTTTGCCCATTTTGCCATTGTAATTTGCAACTTTAAACCTTTTTACCCATTTTGGCCATCTCTAACCCATTTTTGCTGCTTTTTTTCCATATGTTTTGACACATTAAAATATATTTTTTCCCCCCAGTTTGCCAGTTTTGGCCACTAATTTGCCCCTGATGAGCCTATTCCACCACTTTTAACCCATGTTTGCCACTTTTTTGCCCATTGTTGTCCCTCCTTTGCCTAAAATGACACATTTTTCCACCTTTTTCCTATTTTGTTGCGACTTTCTCACATTTGACCATGTTTTGACCCATTTTGCCACGTTATAGTAATTTCTCCACCTTAAGCCTATCACACCTACTCCTTTTTACCCTATTTTGCCATTTTTTGCAGATTTTTCCCCATTCCTACCACATTTGTACACATCATGGCTTAGCTCTGAGGTCTAACATTACTTTCCCAGTGCTTAAATTATGTGTCCATCCACATCGTTAGCATTGCCATTACAAAGATAATTCTGCTTTAAGAAAAGGGTCTGACATTCATATAAAGGCTAAATCATCTCCTCTGTAAATACAAACTCCATCTAAAGTTAAAGAAAACCAAACTGCCAGATCTGTATGGCAAATCCACCTAAATGCACCCTAATCCAGGTGGATCTACGTGAACGTCCCCTAATCCAGGCGGATCTACCTGCCTGTGTTCGTCTCTTGTTGCATACACCCTCCGTTATGTAACACACGCCGGTGCATAAAGCGCTGACATCAAATTTCTTTTTAAACAGCTGGACAATACATGTTCTCACTGGCGAACACGCCGTCTCTCTCCTGACATCTAACCCCAATTTGCATCACAATTATTCCAAGTTTTAAGTTACTCCTCTTCTTCTTCTGCGTTTCTGCCTGATCCTACCCCCCCCCCCCCCCGGCTTTAACCCCTCCAGGCTTCAGCTCGTTCCTGTGCAGAGAATAAAAGCCACAGAGAGAAGCCCGAGGAGCTGACGTGGCATTTAGCGGCGGACTGAGCGGCGCCAGGCCTCACCATCGACACACAGTCAAACAGACTTCCTGGGTTTCTCTGAGAGTCACTGAGTCATGTGACCTATCGAGTCAGAGTAACCGCAGTTTGACCCCACAGACGTGTCATGGCCGACATCGATATGGTTCCTGCTGATCCAGAGAGTTTCAATCTGACAGCGTGACGCCAGTGAGTGTCGATTCTGTGTCAGTATGTAGAAAACCAGCTCTGCAGGGATGGACTTAGTCTGGGGCTGGTCTACATCAGAGAGCTTCAGCCCATAGTCTGGTTCATCTAATCAGTGTGAAGACAAGTAGACTGTACTCAGACCCTGATTCTGTTTAAAGAGGTCTGAGGTTCCATGTACAGGTGCATCCCAGTAAACTAGTGTATAACCAAAAAGTTGATTTATTTCAGAAATTCATTTCAGAAAGTGAACATCTTAAATTCTATCGTTACATAAGGACTGATATATTTCAGTTTTTGTTTATTTTGATCTTGATGATTATGGCTTACAGCTGATAAAAACCCAAAATTCAGGATCTCAGAAAATTTGAGTACTACTTAAACCAATAACAAAAGTATTTTTAACACAGAAATGTTGGAGTACTATAAAGAATGAACCCATGCAGCACTCAGCACTTGGTCAGGGCTCCTTTTGCATGAATGATTGCATCAATGCGGCGTGGCATGGAGGCGATCAGTCTGTGGCACTGCTGAGGTGTTTTGAAGCCCAGGTTGATCTGATAGTGGCCTTCAGCTCTTCTGCATTGTTGGGTCTCTCATCTTCGTCTCCAGAGTGACCCAGAGATCCTCTTTGGGGTTTAGGTCAGACCAGTTTACAGGGATACAGGGTCCTAAGACCAGGTTTTGGTACTTTTGGCAGGGTGGTCAGGTGCCAAGTCCTGCTGGAAAATGAAACCAGCTGGTCAGAAGAGGGAAACATGAAGTCTCTTAAACTACCTGGTAGATGTCTGCGCTGACCTTTGACCTGATTAAACACAGTGGACCAACACCAGCAGATGCCATGGCTCCACAAACCACCACTGACACTTTGGACCACCGAACAACAGTCCAGTCCCTGTTAACGAGTTTTTAGTTTTCAGTGTTTTGATGTCCCTTTTTTTATTTTCTGTTTCTTTGTTTTGGTTCTAAGAAAAAAAGGAAAATGGTTTGTTTTTCACCTAATCATTTTAAAATTTAAATCAAAAAGGAAGAACTGAGAATGGAACAGTGGTGATGTAAGATTCTTTTCTCATTTGTATGAGCTGGTGCTAGATTTGTAAAAAAAGAATGTTACATCACCACAGTTCCACTCCATCTTCCTTTACTGATCTGAAAGTAAAAACAATAAACAGAAAAAAGTGTTATTTTTTCCAGTAATGCAAGTACAGAAAGAAGAACTCTAAATGAAAAATGAGAAACAACAGTCAGAAACATCCATCCATTTTCTATACTGGTTATCCCTTTGGGGGTTGCAGGGGTGGGGGGTGTTAGCCTATCCCAGGTGCAGGCAAGAGGCAGGGGTACATCCTGGACTGGTCACCAGTCAATCGCAGGGCTGACATATAGAAACAGACAACCAGACACACTCACACCTAGGACCAATCTAGAGTCACCAGTTAACTTAACGAGCATGTTTTTGGTGGTGGGAGGAAGCCAGAATACCCCGAGAGAACCCACGCACGCACAGGGAGAACATACAAACTCCGCACAGAAAGGTCCTGAACAGGAAGCGAACCAGGTACCTTCTGGCTGTGAGGCAACAGCGCTAACCCCTGTGCCATCATGCAGTCCCCAAATTAAAAACAAAAAACAAAATACAAAATAAAGAGGGAAAACAAAAAAAAAAACATAAATTTTAAAAACTGAAAAAAAGTAAAAAGTAAAAACCAGACAGGAAAAAGTCCTATTGACTTGGTCCAGGTGTTGTGAAATAAAAGAATGTTACATCACCAGCGTTCCACTCTTTGACCTTATAATTATTGATCAGAAATTAAAACATATTTATTTATAAAACACAAACAAAAAAAAGGAAAATTCAATCGCATTATTCTTGCTTCTTGATTCTGTTTTCTATAAACGTGCCCATCTCTCAGCAGTAAACATTCCAAATTAAACTCAGTTGGCCGTAAACTAATCACCCATCGCTTGTTTTATGGCGTTTTGTTGACGTTGTCGGCTGCTTGTGTCAGGAATGTGAACTTTCAATCAACAGCAGAACTCTCCTGAAGTCCTCATCCTCTCGTCTGCAGACTCGTCACTGACAGAACCAGAGAACACCTGTCCGTCACCTCGTCATGCCGACTCTCTCCTCATGCCTGGAAATATCCAACATGGCCGCAGGACTCGCAGCCGGGCAAGAGGTGACATGAAGGCGTGGGCGTGTGGGCGCAGACAGACTTAAAAAAAGAGGCAAGGTGAAGCCCTGGAGGACTCGGCCTCGGGTCCCGGAGGACCAGGGCGGAGTTGAAGGGTTGAAAAGTTCATGAACGGGGAGAAGAAAGGTGGGCAAGGCAGTCATGCAAAAATCTGACATGAAGACAGGACGAGGGGCGGGGGAGGATTAGTCCGGGCTAAGGTGACAGGGGACCAATAATAGGAGGTACAAAGTGAGTCTAACCATGTAAGCCGAGAAGGCTGCAGGTTAGAGTGCTTCAGACCGTCAGCATTCTCAAAGAACCACAGAGATATCTGAGGGTCCTTGTTAAATTATACAACCACTCTTTCCTGCTGTATTCTGTGTTTTTATCCACAAAAGTAGTGTCATTTTCTACACAATGTTATCTAATGTGTCATTTTATTTTAGATTTACTTTTTCAGTGAACAGGAAGCCTCATGTACACCTCCAGGTATCCTGGTCCTGTCTGGTTCAAAGAACTTCATAAATGCTCTACAGAATGAATGGACACACATTCCCACAGAAACACTCCAGATTGTTGAGGAAAGCCTTCAGAGAAGAGTGGAGGCTGTTAGAGCTGCAGAGGAGGACCACCTCCATGTTAAAGTATGGATCTGATTACTACAGTCCCTGTTGGCGGAATGGTCAGGCGGCCAAATACTTTTGTCTACTTAGTGAACATGCTCCGAGTGATGGGGGAAGGGTCGCCTGCTTTGAGCATCAAGACAGGAATGTAAAGAGTGAGAGGATATTTAGAAATCTCAAAGACGATGACTCTAACATCCTGATGACGCAGAGATAAAGGCGGGATTAGAGTAAAGGTGCTCGCTGGCGGCGCTCTGACCCAGACTGACACCCTGAGTTGATCCAAGGTGACAGACGGAGAATTCCTCGCATTGTTGTCTTCATGTGAGGCCAAAACCAGCAGACAGAAAGACAGTGGAGGACTCCACCTCCTCTCCTCGCCTTCATCATTACCCGTTAATCAGCGTTCTACAGCCGTCTCTGGCCCTGCACCAGCTCTTCAGGGCGTTTTCTATCAGCGGCGTTCCAGGCAGATGGTGCAGTGTGCGACTGGCAGCAGAGGTGGAGGAGACAGCGATACTGTTGCCAGGGAGCAAGGGGAGGGCGGGGTACGGGGGTACGGACTGGGGCGTGACCAGGTCTTAATTATCCCTAAGGGGTGCCAAGTGTTGGCGCTCTGACAAGTTTCAGGGCTGAGTGATGGATTGAAGAAACAATGAGCTGAAGGGTGGGTTTGATTTATGGGGAGGGTTCTGGACTTTACAGTCTACAGTCTCTAGAGACTGTAGAAGTCCTCATACTCATAGAGACTGTAGATGTCCTCGTAGAGACTGTAGATGTCCTCTTAGAGACTGTAGATTTCCTTGTCTAAGACTGTAGATGTCTTCACAGAGATGTCCTCATAGAGACTGTAGATGTCCTCTTAGAGACTGTAGATTTCCTTGTAGAGACTGTAGATGTCCTCATAGAGATGTCCTCTTAGAGACTGTAGATGTCCTCGTAGAGACTGTAGATGTCCTCTTAGAGACTGTAGATGTCCTCATAGAGACTGTAGATGTCCTCATACAGACTGTAGATGTCCTCCTAGAGACTGTAGATGTCCTCTTAGAGACTGTAGATGTCCTCATAGAGACTGTAGATGTCCTCATAGAGACTGTAGATTTCCTCGTAGAGACTGTAGATGTCCTCTTAGAGACTGTAGATTTCCTCGTAGAGACTGTAGATGTCCTCTTAGAGACTGTAGATTTCCTCGTAGAGACTGTAGATGTACTCATAGAGATGTCCTCTTAGAGACTGTAGATGTCCTCATAGAGACTGTAGATGTCATCGGTCTTACCTTGCCGACTGAGGAGGCTGAAGCGTTGGGAATGCATGTCAACAAAGATTTAGATATTTGGGGACGCTGCTACTGAATCTGAATGTGAGAGCATGGATGGTGTAGACCAGTTTACGTAGCTTGACAGAGTAATTCATTGATCCTCTGACTGTGAGGCTGAGAGAAACTGCAGACTTGGACTAGAATATTGGGCGATGGGTTTGTGGGATATCTGAGCATGCAGACTAAAGTAAGAGTCTTTGGGTCCTAGGTCCTCCTGGTCTTACAATAATCTGGCGAGGCCAGGAGGTTGACTAGTGGCCAGAGGCGCTGTCTGGACTCCGTTGTGACAATTTCTCTTTGCCGCTTTTTTTCGGGATTGTTGGCAAGACTCCATGTCTAATGCTGCTCAGAGGAGTGGGGATGGGAAAGGCAGCAGAGCTTTTATCGGCCTGATCCAGCTCACCGCATACTGGGTGACCAGGAACTGGAAAATCTTAGTTCTGAGATTAAAGTCACAATTCTGAGATTAAAGTTGGAATTTTGAGATTAAAGTCAGGATTGGCACTTTAATAAAGCCTTTTTATAGTTTTGATATCCTCTTCTAGATCATCCTTTCTGCTCTCATTTCCAGAGACTTTTAAATAAAAAGGCATCGCTGAGATGAGGAGGGGAAGAAGAAGCGGCCGGGTCTTGTTATTCTGCTGCTGTCACAACTGAAGCTAAATTTTCCTCTCCATGTATTTTGTCCTGCTGACTTCTTCCTCGTCTTCTTTGGTTGTTTAACTGCTGTTGTCAGCGTTACTGCCACCTAGATTGGTGGGTTTATATTGTCACTCTGTTAAGACGTATATGTTGTGTGACTACCTGCACCAAACCTTGACGGGACAAATATGATCACCGTTACACCCCGAGTATCCCGTGTTCTGCTATGATTGAAACAGTCATGTTGTTGGAGGACTGAATGAAGTAACCAGCGTGTTGCTATCGGAGGATCTGATCCGACTGGGTGGTTATAAAACGCAGTAAAGATGAGTACGGCGTGTTTCTATCAGGGATCTATGAGATTCTGAGTTTAATCCTGAGTTAGATGACTTTCTACGATCCACTCCATAAATCCTCGCTGGAATGTGACGCCGCTCATGTCTCCTTGCTAAGATACGGATCGACTGATGCTGCCTGCAGCGCTTCCTCCAGGAGAAGAACAAAGCCGACCGCCTCCAGGTTCAGATACTGCTGGCAGGGGAGGAGCCAAAATGGCAGCTGAGTGTTTGTTTCATAGGGGCGAAGATGACGGCAACGATGACATCGAGACGCCAGGCAGACATCTTTCCTCTGATATTTGAGTAATGCTCAGACATCGACCATCGTAGGTGAGATCACCATCGACTGGTTCAACCCGAGGTCAGGAGATGCTCCCACAATGCACCTTGTTTTCACCAACATCGACCACGCCACCAAGTAAAACGCTGTTTCGATGCAATCGCGCTCCCTCTCCGCTGTCTGTGTTGTTGTTGTGGCTCTTCGAGGTAAAATGTTCATAATCCCCTCATTGTTGGTCTGCCAGCCATAACAAATGGGTGAGGAGGATCGGCGCCGACGCCAGCCAAGCTCAGGATGGTCACAGTGGCTTCAGATGAGCGAGTGGACGTGTTTGTCCTCGCGGGTTCAGCGGAGGTGCGATGACAGCTGTAGCTCAACGGTCAGAGAGTAACATTCCTCGCATTCCCCCTCTGTCCTGACGGTGTGATGCGCTGACAGACAGCCACACTGAGCACCGCTGGTACTGCACTCTAACAGGAAATATCAGCATCAATAACCTGTGATTATTTTAGTCAAATATGGACGCTGATGTCTGAAAGAGACGAACGATGTCACAAGGTCCAGTCAGAAAGGACACACTAAAACTTCCAGGACCTCTGACTGGTTTCACTTTGACAGTGTGATGACCAGTTTTAAAAGATAAGGTTAGACCAGGACCACATTTAGAGACCCACAGGTCCTGGACAAGGATCGAAACGAGGTCCATCTAAAATATTCCATCCTCTGCCTTTAAAGCTGATGTCACCAAAGCTTAGAAAACATTCCAACCTCTACCTTTGAAGATATCACCAGAGTTTATTAAATATTCCATCCTCTGCCTTTGAAAATGATATCACCAAAGCTTACAAAACATTCCATCCTCTTCCTTCAAAGATATCACCAGAGCTTATCAAACATTCCATCCTCTTCCTTCAAAGATATCACCAGAGCTTATAAAACATTCTATCCTCTTCCTTCGAAGATATCACCAAAGCTTATAAAAAATTCCATCCTCTGCCTTTAAAGATGATATCACCAAAGCAAATAACACATTCCAACCTCTGCCTTTAAAGCTATCACTATACCGAAGATGTCACCAAAGCCTACAAAACATTCCAACCTCTGCCTTCAAAGATAATATCACCAAAGCTTATAAACATTCTATCCTCTGCCTTTAAAAATGATATCACCAAAGCCTACAAAACATTCCATCCTCTGCCTTTGAAGATATCACCAAAGCTTATTAAACATTCCACCCTCTTCCTTCAAAGATATCACCAAAGCTTATAAAAAATTCCATCCTCTGCCTTTAAAGATATCACCATACTGAAAATGTCACCAAAGCCTACAAAACATTCCATCCTCTGCCTTTGAAGATATCACCAAAGCTTATTAAACATTCCATCCTCTGCCTTCAAAGATGATATAACCAAAGCTTATATAACATTCCAACCTTTGCCTTTCAAAATTATTTCATCAAATGTTATATAACATTCCATCCAACATTTTGAAATCCATTGGCTATGATCCATACACACAAAGTGTGAAAAAAGTGAATCAAGGAGTTAGACTGGGATGAAAACTGGGGGCCTAAACTGGCCTGTACCCAAAAGACAGAGGATGAAATGTTCTATAAACTTTGCTGCCATTATTTTTAAAGTCAAGGATGGAATGTTTTATAAACTTCGAATGGTGATATAATCTGCACAGGCAAAGATGGAATGTTTCATAAACTTTAAAGGACATCATCTTCACAGGCAATGGTGGAATGTTTAATATGCTTTAAAGGATGACATAGTTAATGGCAAGGATGGAAAATTTTACAAACTTCAAATGACATCATCTTCACAGGCAAGTATTGAATGTTTTAAAAGCTTTAAATAAAGACCTAACTTTTAAAGGCAAAGGCAAAATATTTTCATAAACTTCAAAGAAAGATACTCTTTAAATGCAAGGATGGAATGTTTCATAAATTTTGCTGCCATTATTTTCAAAGTCAAGGATGGAATATTTTATAAACTTTGCTGGCATAATGTTTAAAGTCAAGGATGGAATGTTTAATAAGCTTCAAAGGATGGCATCATCTTTCCGGAGTCTATTAAAGACTTTAAGGGCTGACATCATCAAAGGCAGGGGATGGAATGTTTGTGAACTGGGGCCTTTTTCCCTCCATTTTTGACAAACTGCAGACCATAGCTGGCATCTTTTGGAGAAATGGGTGGAACTTGAGAGGAGCGAGAGTTCTCCAGAAATGTTAAGATGTTGTTAACACAACCCCAACTGAAGCCACCATTAGTAACAGTGACCAAGGAGGGCGGGGCTTCATGGCGGGTTGTTTGAAAGATCAGGAAGCAGAATGTTACGTTTCATATTTTCCTTTAAACTGTTTCTTATCCTTTCCCAGCTGTATTAGAGCAGGCCTGTCTGAGGAGGAGGTCCTGTCAGACTGTGCTCTCGCTCTCTCTCTGTTTTACATGTATGTGTCAGGTGTGGACAGGTGAGCGCCGCAGCCATCCCTGTCCTGGGGCGTCTGTCAGTGACTGACAGCTAAAGCGGAGGGCAGGGAGGACAGACAAAGCAGAGTAATGAGAGACGTGGTAAACAGGCTCAGCTATGTCTCCATCGTCTCCGCGGTGGCTAACGTGACATGCCAGCTCCACGCCGCAGCGCTTTGTTTACGCGTCAGCTGTCAAACATGGAACAACTGTTGATTTTACTCCGAACTTTGAATTTCTCTCATACGTTTGTTTGGCATCTCGCAGTTTTTCTTAAGTGTGAATTTAAGTTTGACTAAAACACCTTTAAAAGTCTAATACGAAGAATTTTCAGATGTTTCTAACAGTTGTCAAAGCCAGAGTAATGAGTTATAATGGGACGTGTCTTGTCAAGGCAGCCATATTGACCCTAACAGGATATGACATCACAGATAAGAGAGCACTAAGTGCTACAGGAAGCCGCTGCTCTGTTGCTGTATCTCATGCTGCTTACTGTGGCGGACCAGAATGATTCTCTGACATCAGCCCCCACCGTTCAGCTCCTGTCCCACTGTGGTCCCACTAGACATTTCCAGGTGTGGCCACATATTGTTCTCCTGATTTCTTGTTTTTATTGCTGCTGATACACACGCCAGGACATCCAGCCGCCAACACCAGTCATCCTACATGTTGTTCTGAAGTCACATTTGATCCTGAGTTTCTGTGAGATCTGTGGAACCGTCACTACAGACAGCAGCTGCATGGTCTCAATACTTCAGAGCATTTTAAGTTAAAATGAAACTTTTCTGGCGACTGCGGTCTCCCATGTTTTAAAACTCTCTACAGTCGGAGTCGTCAGCTGCTCTCAGCCTCTCAGACACGTTGACCTCAGACACTCTGACAGAAACATGCAGAACCGGTTCCTGGTTTTTAACCTGTTAGAGCGATAATAACGCCGTGTGAGGGGAGCGTGTTCAGAGAGCGTTCACTAATCGACAGGCTGGCTGAGTGGCTGTTATTTGGCGGGTTAGGACCTGCTGTGGGAATCTCTCCAGGCTGATCAGGGACGGCTGAGTGAAGGAATGTCAAAGTTCAGCTCTCAGTCAGAGTCAGGGTAGAGGATCCAAACGGGGACAGGCTCCATGTTACCTAGTCTGTACGGTGGCCCTGAAGGTCAGCCACAAAAACACATTTAAAACACAAGAACCATCTCACTGAAAGCTTGAAACTTCATGTAAAAATATTCAGGACAGAATCATTAAATCTGTTTATGGGTTTACAGCCAGTGTTTCTGCACAACTTAAAAATGTTTCTGTGATTAAAAGATCACAATTTACCCAGAAGAATCTATGAAATATTTTATCTAATCCATGAAAAGTATTTAGTGTTCAATTAAATGATTTGGATTTCATTTTGGTATTGCTTGGTTCTTGAAATGCTTCCCTGTTCTGGGAATAGCGATTTTTGCATTTCATAAAATAAATAAATAAATAAATAATAATTAAAAAAAAAATTGAAAATGTTATGATACTTGAACTTTTGTTCCAGATCCATGAAATGTTTTCAAATTTTATACATTATTTGTGACACAGTTGATGATTTTTAGCATTTTTAAAAAATAATTTGTGTGATCTATAAACTGCTTTTTTCATTGTATTTAATGTTGGAATCATTAAATTTTTACTGTAAGATGTCATTTTTTCTTTTAAAATTCTTCAAATATCTTTTGCATTTCATTATTTTTTTCTTGTGATTCCTGAAACTTAATTTTTGTAATATTTTACATGGTTTTTGTGTTTTAATAAAAGATTTTTTTTGGTATTTATGTCATTTTTTAAATTTCTTGTTGCATTTCATGAAATTATTTTTTGCAATTCATAGAATATTGTATTCAAATGTTTTTGAACAATATTAAAAATAATGAGAATTATTAAAGCACTGGTTCCCAGTTTGAGGTCTGGGACCCCCTAAAGGGGACACCTAAGGTGTCAGGGAGGCGTGAGACTTCATCTGGTCTGAGGTTTTCAAAATCAAATTGGTAAATGTTCACTAGGGTTACGGAAAAATTCAATTTAAATAAAACAAATGTTTGGAATATAAACACGTTTTTATATATTTAATTTCTCTGGGTTTGGTCAATAAAAGCATAAAATCTATCAGGGATTTACTCGTCTGGGTCTTGGGGGGGCTTGGTTTTTTCTTAGATAAAAGTGTGTGTGTGTGTGTGTGTGTGTGGGGGTGTGTGGGTGTGTGTGTGTTTGTGTGTGGATGACTGTGTTCTGTAGATCTATAACCAGCTCTGCTATCGTTCAGAAAAAGGAGCCTTACAACAGCAGCAGGAGATCCTCCGTCTATTCCTCATACTGGTGGCGCCCTCTGCTGGCTATGGAGAGAAATGATGAGGATGATCAGCAGATATGGAGGTGAACTGGCAGAAAAAACACAAGCCTTCATTCAAACTTACAGTCTATATGAAATAAGAGATATGATGTCCCCTATAAAAAATAGGAAACCAGGAACTCCACAGGAACCAGGATCAGGATTACCAGATGGCCAGAAGCTTTAATCTTTCAGTGTCAGTGATTCTGAACTGAAGGAACTGAACATGTCAGACCTCTGGTCAGAGGAGACAGAATCCACAGAAACATTCAGCAACATTGGCGCATGTTTAACAGTATTCAGGGATTTGTGTAATATTTTATCTAGATTATTCTGGATCAGTTGTGTCTTCTACAAAATAGCCTGTTCACTACAGAGTGATTTAGGACATGGCTGTTGTCTGTTAGCCCTGGTGAAGAACAGCATGGTCCATACACGCTGTGTTTACATGATTCAGCTGTTATAATAAAGGCTTTTATGTGATTTAGCTGTTATAATAAAGGCTTCTATGTGATTTAGCTGTTATAATAAAAGCTTTTATGTGATTTAGCTGTTATAATAAAGGCTTTTATGTGATTTAGCTGTTATAATAAAGGCTTTTATGTGATTAAGCTGTTATAATAAAGGCTTTTATGTGATTTAGCTGTTATAATAAAAGCTTTTATGTGATTTAGCTGTTATAATAAAAGCTTTTATGTGATTTAGCTGTTATAAAAAAAAGCTTTTATGTGATTTAGCTGTTATAATAAAGGCTTTTATGTGATTTAGCTGTTATAATAAAGGCTTTTATGTTATTTAGTTGTTATAATAAAGGCTTTTATGTGTTTTAGCTGTTATAATAAAGGCTTTTATTAACAACAAAAGCAACAAAAGTAAGAGGTACTAATGAAAATAGCTGGAGGTGCATTTAGACATTAATCAGGTTATTTATCATCAGGTCAGTCACATGATTGGGTGTAAAAGGAGGATTTTAGAGAGGTAGAGTCTCTCAGAGGTAAAGATGGGTAGAGGTTCACCAATCTGTGAAAAACAGAGTCTAAAAATTGTGGAACAATTTCAGAAAAATGTTCCTCAATGTAAAATAGTGAAGACTTTGAAAACTTCCTCCATAATATCATCAACAGATTCAGAGAATCTGGAGAAATCTCTGTGAGCAAGGGACAAGGCTGAGGGGGCCCTGAGTGGCCACTGCATTAAAAACAGGCATGATTCTGTACTGAAATCACTGCATGGGCTCAGGAACAGTCCAGAAATCATTGTCTGTCAACACAGTTGGCCGTGCCATACACCAATGGATCCAGAAACAGCGCCGTCTTCTCTGGACCAAAGCTCATTTAACATGGACTGAGGAACCATGGAAAACTGTTCTGCGGTCAGAGGAAACCACAGATGCCGTGTCCTGTGGATTAAAGAGGAGAGGGAGCATCCAGCTTGTTCTCCTGGCTCAGTTCTAAAGCCTGCATCTCTGATGGTATGGGGTTGCATTAGTGTCTATGGCGTGGGCAGGAACTATCAATGCTGAAATGTAGTGAGAGGTTTTAGAGCAACATATGCTCCCATCCAGACAACGTCTCTGTCAGGGAAGACCTTTACTATTTCAGCAAGACGATGCTAAACAACAGACCACATCCATCACAACAGCATTTACAACCATCGACTTTTCTTTATGTTTACATTTTACACTTCGTCGCCACATCTCAGAGTAAAAGTGATATGAAGTTAATAAACAAACTAACTCTGAGTATAAACAAGTCCTGGATGAGGTTGAACCAATAACCTGACTTGAACTCTCTCGTCCTTCGTACCAGAGTGACCCTGAAACCTGCATGGACTCCTCATATCAGACATTTGGCACCATGACTCGTTCATCCATGTAGACTTCATAAACTGGCTCTAAAAGGACCGGGTCCCCTCATCCAGCAACCTGCCTGTGTTTTTACATGGTCAAGGACTGAATGGAAATGATGCTGGTTAGTAATGACAAAATAAACAAGGGAGCCAGCAATATGAGGACCCTTCATATCCACATTTACAGTTCAGTTCAGGAGACATCCTGACCCAGAGAATGACCCCTGATAAACCCAGAGAATGACCCCTGATAAACCCAGAGAATGGACTCTGATAAACCCAGAGAATGACCCCTGATAGACCCAGAGAATAGACCCTGATAAACCCAGAGAATGGACCCCGATAAACCCAGAGAATGGACCCCGATAAACCCAGAGAATGGACCCCGATAAACCCAGAGAATGGACCCTGATAAACCCAGAGAATGACCCCTGATAAACCCAGAGAATGGACCCTGATAAACCCAGAGAATGGACCCTGATAAACCCAGAGAATGACCCCTGATAAACCCAGAGAATGGACCCTGATAAACCCAGAGAATGGACCCTGATAAACCCAGAGAATGGACCCTGATAAACCCAGAGAATGGACCCTGATAGACCCAGAGAATGGACCCTGATAAACCCAGAGAATGGACCCTGATAAACCCAGAGAATGGACCCCGATAAACCCAGAGAATGGACCCCGATAAACCCAGAGAATGGACCCCGATAAACCCAGAGAATGGACCCCGATAAACCCAGAGAATGGACCCTGATAAACCCAGAGAATGGACCCCGATAAACCCAGAGAATGGACCCCGATAAACCCAGAGAATGGACCCCGATAAACCCAGAGAATGACCCCTGATAAACCCAGAGAATGGACCCTGATAAACCCAGAGAATGGACCCTGATAAACCCAGAGAATGGACCCTGATAAACCCAGAGAATGACCCCTGATAAACCCAGAGAATGGACCCTGATAAACCCAGAGAATGGACCCTGATAAACCCAGAGAATGACCCCTGATAAACCCAGAGAATGGACCCTGATAAACCCAGAGAATGGACCCTGATAAACCCAGAGAATGGACCCTGATAAACCCAGAGAATGGACCCTGATAAACCCAGAGACTGGACCCTGATAAACCCAGAGACTGGACCCTGATAAACCCAGAGACTGCACCCTGATAAACCCAGAGAATGGACCCTGATAAACCCAGAGAATGGACCCTGATAAACCCAGAGAATGGACCCTGATAAACCCAGAGAATGGACCCCGATAAACCCAGAGAATGGACCCCGATAAACCCAGAGAATGGACCCTGATAAACCCAGAGAATGGACCCTGATAAACCCAGAGAATGGACCCTGATAAACCCAGAGAATGGACCCTGATAAACCCAGAGAATGGACCCTGATAAACCCAGAGAATGACCCCTGATAAACCCAGAGAATGGACCCTGATAAACCCAGAGAATGGACCCTGATAAACCCAGAGAATGGACCCTGATAAACCCAGAGAATGGACCCTGATAAACCCAGAGAATGGACCCTGATAAACCCAGAGAATGGACCCTGATAAACCCAGAGAATGGACCCTGATAGACCCAGAGAATGGACCCTGATAAACCCAGAGAATGGACCCTAATAAACCCAGAGAATGGACCCTGATAAACCCAGAGAATGGACCCTGATAAACCCAGAGAATGACCCCTGATAAACCCAGAGAATGGACCCTGATAAACCCAGAGAATGGACCCTGATAAACCCAGAGAATGGACCCTGATAAACCCAGAGAATGGACCCTGATAAACCCAGAGAATGGACCCTGATAGACCCAGAGAATGGACCCTGATAAACCCAGAGAATGGACCCTAATAAACCCAGAGAATGGACCCTGATAAACCCAGAGAATGGACCCTGATAAACCCAGAGAATGGACCCTGATAAACCCAGAGAATGGACCCTGATAAACCCAGATAATGGACCCTGATAAACCCAGAGAATGGACCCTGATAAACCCAGAGAATGGACCCTAATAAACCCAGAGAATGGACCCTGATAAACCCAGATAATGGACCCTGATAAACCCAGAGAATGGACCCTGATAAACCCAGTTTTACTGCCTCTTTTTTCATGATTTGAAGCTTGGTTTTATAAACTTAGAGATGTTTTATCTGACTGAAATGTGAGCATTTTCTTTGTTTTTTTTCGTTGTATTCTCTTAAGGATAACTAGCAGGCTAACCAGCTAGTGCCGTGAGACGACTGCTACAAATGAACAGAAATATTTACTGAAGTTATCATTTATCTTAAATAATCTATGACAGCATAGTTTATAATATATAAAGTGTAACACACTCACAGATAGAATTATCTGATTTTTAATAATCAATTAATTAAAACTTTTTTATCACATAAAATTCAAGTGTCAATCTATTCCACTTATATTGTTGTTAAGCCTTCAGTTATCATGATTTTTGTCAGATACTCATTGTTCCATTAAGCACTTCTTAGTATTGTTTTAGTGGTTGGTTGCAAACTATGTTTTTCAGTGCTATTTTCCTCGTACCCCCAGGTTTCATAGGACGTGTAGGCGACGCCCAATGTTGAGCAACGCCCACATTGGGCTCCGCCTCTATTGCACACTGCAGTGAGGGGCTTCTCGCATTTTTTGGCTACTTAAAAAAATCTGGTATCCTGACGACTCTGCCACACATTCCCCAATAACTCATTACGGCTAAAAAGACTTGTAAATATCCCATGACTTGGACAAATGTGAGTCCTATCTGACATCAGAGACTAGAGCAATACTGACTGGGACATGTAACTCACTCTTAATGCTCAGGACATTACCTCTGGTGACTTGTATTTAACCTGAGTGACTCGGACTTGACAACAGCGTGACCTAAGTTAATCATGTTAAACCTCAGCGACTCGTCCGTAACTTCTGGGATCTGGAAATTTCCCTTATGACGTACTTAGACGGCAACACTTACCATGTTTACATTTTGCATCAGTCCATACATTATTTATTAATAAAGACACATTTTAGTGACGTCTTTCCAGGGTTTTACATGGGAAGCTGAGTTCAGTCTGACTATCTGTGAGAACAATCTTGATTAGTGAATGGTTTTGAATATTTTCTAACGGACGGGGACGATCCGTGGTTCGTGCTTAGGGCAAAGTCCCTTATACCTGAGTAGCGACAGGACGACCTAACAGGCACTGTCACGATTACTTGGCCTATGTCTCCGTGAAATGGGACTCATGTTGAGCGTGGCAAAGAATGGGGATTCACAGGACATCTGTGGGCTGAGGAGGGGGAGAACCTGTGTCATTTTCACTGATCAAAGATAATGGACGTTTTGTTCTCTAGAAGCTGCTCTCTACACAAAACATTCTAATTTGGCTGTTTGTGAAAAAAGACAGCATTATCAGTGCTGTCTTGTTTCAAAGGGGGATATGCAGATTGTAAATTATATGCAGATCGTAAATGTTTTTACATAATTGAAGTGGGCCATCCTGTTTGTACAATCCCAGACATGACTTCTACTGTGACGTGACGACAGAGTAACACAGGAATAGTGGGAGCCAGTTTTGCAGTAGTGAAGGATATCACAACCAGATTCAACACAAACAGGTGACCTAAAAAACCAATATCTATACAGATTTGGTTAAAATTGTTCAGTAATGTTATTAGTTATGTTTAAAAGTGAGGTGTGGGGCCTAAACAGTGGGAAACATCCTGGGACTTAACTAAAAAAGAAAACTTCATGTCCAGTTTTGTAGAGACCTCAAAGATCCACAGAAACTGTCCAAATTCTGAAAATTATTTGGTGCTTACCAAGATTTAAAAACTCAGATTCAGAGGTTTTAGATGATTCTCATTAAATAAATCTTCTTTTAAGACTCACATATTTTTTGGATGATGATTGCCATTTGCGTTGTGGTGCAAAGGTTACGTTAAAATGTCTTTGTTTGAGCCATAAAAGGTTTTTAAATGTAAACAAAAAATTAGAATTATTGAAAAAGAAAACAAATCTAAATACATTGAATATTGGCAAAATGAAATAAAATCCTAGAATAAATTAGAATACAATTGTCTACTGAGAAGAGAGTATTTTTTAGCTTATGCATATGAGAAACACAAAACGAACTGGGACTGGGACTGAGACTGGGAGACCATCAACTAGAAACTGAAACAGGCCACAGGAAAAAAACTGCTGTTATTGTGCTGTTGTACTTGTTGTGTGAATGAGGAAAACTGAAGATGAAATACATTTTCTTTAAATTGTCTAATGTATGAAGCTGTAAGAAAGAAATTTTTGAGCCAAATTATAGCAGAATTATAGCAATCACGTAGAAGAATTTCAAGAAATACACCTAACTGCACAGTTTGTTTTTTGAATGCCATGACACTAGAGATAACTTTGTGTTTTTAGTATTTTATTATTATCAGTATTATTAATGTGACTGCATTAGTAGTATTTGTTTTTAAAGTATTCTAATTTGGCAACAAATTTGGCAACAACATTAGCCAACTGGAGCCTGAAAACACAAATTATAGCCAGAAACTTAGAATTCTTGAAACTGAAATGCTGAGATTTTTATTTGCATTGAAATTCAAAAGAGCCTAATTGCCATAAAATATAACTTTTGGTAATTCTATCATTAATAAGATTATATACAGGAGTTTTTTAGTAATTTATTGATCATGTTGATAAGATGGAGGTGTCATAAAAGAAAGTATGTATGAAAAATGATTTAACAGACTTTAGGGGTTGAAGCATATTTTATTTTCAAATTGACATTAGAGCCACGTTATATTAGTTACATGAGACGATGGGCAGTGTGATCTAAGGGGGACTATATTCTGTTTGGGGAATAATACAGAGCTCAAAACTTTTTTGACTAGGCCTGGCCCTTAAGAGCCTGAATTATATTGATGTAATTGGTGTACCTAGGGGTGTGTCAGACCACTTTAAATTATCTTATCTTAAATTATTTGGATCGCTGGAAACAAAAAAATTAAAGAGGTTAAATTACATTCTGACCAGAGATGCCATTTCTGGCCTATCAGAACAACTAGCTGCTACATCCCTAATGAGTCTGCAAATTAGAATGGCATTAGATGTGTTATGGGGTAAAAAGGGGGTGTGCTATGTTTAGAGATTAATATCTAAATTGTTAACTGTACAGCCGCAGATGAATCAATCACCAAAGCCTAATATGATCTAAAATCTCTCTTAAACAAAATGGCTGAAGACTCAGGCATGGATAACGTATTTAATGATTGGCTGAACTCCTAATTTGGACAGTGGAAAGGTTTGATCACCTCGATATTCATTTCCCTAATCACTGTAATTGCCTTTTTATGCAGGTGTTGTTGTATCCTGTGTGCTCACACACTTGCTGAGGTGATCACCACTGCCCTGCCTAAGGCTTACCAGATGGCCACAATGGCCGCTGAGACCATTTCACTAACATTTACTTTCATAGAATCATCTTTAAACAATGAAGAAGAAGAAGACTGCGAAGAAGATGATGAAGACTGTTTAGTCATCACCCTGTAGATACATGTTAATCTATGCTAAGGCTAAAATGCTTACATGTAGTTTATGCATTAATGTAAAAGGTGTGATATTTGTATTACTCATTGCGGACATGTTTACCAGTAGAGTAATTGATGGTTTAAAGCTCCTAGGGACAACAGATTTCTAGTACAAATGAATGTACTCCCGGTAGTTAAAGGATAGCTTATGCTTTTATTCAATCATGTATTAAATGTGAATGTTATTATTTCCACTGCTCTGTGCAACGAAGAACTGCTTGCTGCTCTTAATGCAACGAAGAAACTGCTTACACATATTGCATACATATAGATTATTGTAAATATGATAAAATCATATTTAAAGGGGGAATTGTGAGATATTACAAAATGTCATGTTGTACTTTTAGATATAGTTAATCTTTTCCTCTGCTAAGATTAGAGTGAGTGGCTCCTTTTTGTATACAGTGATAATGACAGCTAAGGTTAACGTTAGTGAGACCACTCTTTGTTACAGGGAAGTGTCATAATTCACAGGACTCCTCCTCACTAGGAAGGGTAGGAGAATCCTCCCCTGAAGATAAAAAGATGCACTTATCGAGGCTCAGGAGCTCTCTGCTCTGAGAGCTCACTGGGACACACAGATGGGTGATACTTGTGACATTTTGTAAACTTCATATGTAATCCTTAATAAACTTTGGGTCAATGACCATTTAAGCCGAACTAATGCTCTCTTTGTCCTTCTGCCAATCAAAGAACAGCGCAAAATTCTAACAATCCACACCCAGACCTGATCACTCCCAGACTTGTTGGATCCAGAAATCCCTGAAATAGAGCCTGACTGACAAAGTGAAGTAGGCTCAAAGATCTCCAACACATCATGGAACCATCTAAAGAAATTTACTAAGAAACTGACATCTATCAGTCTGAAAGGGTTACAAAGACATTTCTAAGGCTTTGGGACTCCAGCCAACCATGCTGAGAGCCATTATCTACAAACGGGGAAAACTGTTTACGGTGATGAACCTTCCCAGCAGAGGTGGGACTACCAACATAACTCCAAGAGAACATGGACGACTCATCCAGGAGGTCCCAGAAGAACCCAGAACAACATCTAAAGACCTGCAGGCCTCACTGACTCAGTTAAGGTCAGAGTTCATGATTCAACAATCAGAAAGAGACTGGGCAACAATGGCATCATGGGAGAGTTCCAAGGCCAAAACCACTGCTGACCAACAAGAACACAAAGGCTAGTCTCACATTTGACCAAAAACATCCTGATGATCCCCAAGACTTCTGGAGAAATATTCTGAGGACTGAGCAGACAGAAGAGGAGCTTTCTGGGAGTCAAACTAACTATTTCATCAGAAGAACATCAGAGCAACAGTCAAACATGCTGGTGGTAGTGTGATGGTCTGGACCACTTGCTGTAATTGATGAAACCATGAATTCTCACAATAGCGGAATCAGCCATGCTTCTGACAATGAATCTATATCCCTGCAGTGCTAACACAAGACCTGTCCAGCTAAACTGCCTAAGGGAGCTATAGGTTAATTTAAGTCCAGATGACACAGAAAGAGTCAGGTACTGGTCAGGAAGTGAAGAACATCAGTTAGAAATTAATGGTAATACAGTTAAGTTAGTGTTAAAGCTCTAGGTAGTGCTGCATTTATTGGCTATGATGCCTACCCTTTATAAAGCAATGATTTTACCACAGGTTAACTGGTTTACCTGGAGAGGAGCTGATCCAGATCACTAATGATTTAGTCCTGCAGACCTCCTGCTACTACTGCTGATGAAGGCCGGCCATAAGGGGGGAGAAAGGGGAGAGCTTTAGGGGGCCAATTCAAACTGGGGGCCCCTTGAGGTCAGCAAAATCATGGTCCATAGTAAAGTTCAGCTGTGATAACCAAATTTGTTTATTTTTTTACCTAAAATAAATTTCTTGGAACAGAATTAAAATGGGTTAAAAGTGTCGGGACCGGACAGAAAAGGCAACAGAGGCATAAAATAGGTAGATGTGGCACAAATCGGTTTACAACGGAAATAAAACTGGCAGAAAAAGTGGGAAAAAAATTGATTCAAAGTGGCAAAAATGGGTTAAAAAATGGCTGGTTGCAGTTAAAACTGTAAAAAAAATAAATAAATTGGCATTAACTCTTTGGGCACCTGAGTTTTTTCAAGAAAATACTCAATTTTGATATCAAGATTTCAAAAGGCTGTAGCTTGAAAGTGGTTAGAGATAAAGGCATACTGTAAATGAGAAAAATCTTCAGTATGACCCAAAGTTTGTGATGGGAGTAAATTCACTCACCTAATTTGCATATTCTGACATCACCAGGCGGCTTCCACTGCCATTGGCTGTGCATTTTCTCCCATGGCTTCTAACATGGCTGCCCCTACCTCCGCGGTGTTTTTCATTCCCTACCTCCGTCACTATTCGCTGTGTTTTGACCAAGCGGCAACCTCCGGTCCTAAAAAATGAAGCCAATGCGGAAGTGCAAAAAATTGCTATACCACGAGTGTCCACTTGAGGCTGGCTGCAGGAAAACCGGAAGTTCCGTCTGCACACATGTTAAACAGCCGGTTTTGACACACAAAATAAACTGGTTTACAGCCTGGTTCAAAACACCAAACGTGTCTCATTAGCTAGTGTCTTATTGTGCTCCCACTGTATGGGGGGTGAATTTTTTAGTACCACGATCGTTTGGATTATATTTAGGATAAACCTCACTTCACGGTGATTGGCGCGTCTCATTTGATTGACGGATAGCTCGGCAGGTACAGGCTCCGTTTCTGTCAACTGGAATGCTAGCTAGCAGGCTGACAGGAAGTCGCACTTAGTGGGCGGGCCATTAGGTTGATCTAAAGTTCGGTTGAGACCGCGATTTCAATATGGAAGCATCCACGAATGGGCTTCAAAAGCCGTTTGAGTCCGCCTATTGTAAACAGACAACTGACGTCACATGGGGTTTGTCCAATTCTTTCTACAGTCTATGGTTTTGACCCCTAATACCCCAACCACATTGCATTCGCCGATTAGTCCCTCCCCAACCATGGTGAGGTGAAGCATCGGCCTCAGTATGTGCTGCTTGTGGATTATCATGGCACGTGGACTCCCTGTCGCTGCTCACAGACGCATCGTCAGTCTCACCCATGGTTTCACCAGACAACTGAACGTCATGTCAGAGGGTGAATATTCCTCTATTCCTCCCAGCATTGTGAGTATTCTTGCTACAATTCGCTCTTTCTCTCCATCACGCTCCGACTACAACCACCGCTTCCTCGTCTCCTCGACCGGAGGTGCGGTTTTCAAAACTCTCTCTCTCCAAAAGGGTTAACAGGTGATAAAAAGGGGTTAATACAGGCAACAAAAGGCTGAATGTGTAAAGTGGCACCAAAACTAGCTCCAACACACATCCACTATACCATCAATAAATCACAAAAAAAAAAAAAAAAAAAAAAAAAAAAAAAAAACAGGTCTGCAGGTCTGCAGACAGATGAAGGAATCTAGAGGACCAGAATCTAGGAGAGTCTGACTGAGCTACGAGGCTAGCTGAGCCTCTTTAACAGCTTTTCTCCCTTGTTTTGTCATGTCATGCTGTTGATGGAAATGCTTTTAGGAAAACATACCTGTGGGTACTGCTTGGACTGGAATGACAATGGGAGGTATAGACTGGCCTGCATGCAAAAGGAAAGGATGGAATTTTAATAGGCTTTGATGACATCATCTTCAAAGGTAGAAGACATCTAATGACATCATCTTTAATGGCAAGGATGGTGTGTTTAATAAGCTTTAAATGATTACATAATCTTTAAGCAAGGATGGAGCGTTTTATAAGCGTAAAAGGATTAATTAATCTTTAGAAGCAAGGGTGGAATGTTTTCGGATTAATGACATCATGTGTAGAAAGGCAAGAATGGAATGTTTTATAAGCTTTCAAGGATTATACATTCTTTAAAAGCAAGGATGGAATATTTTATAAACTTGAAATAATAATTAATCTAATAAGCAGAAATGGAATGTTTTATATGCCTCAAAGGATTATATAATCTTTAAAAGCAAGGGTGGAACATTTTAGGATTAATGACATCATGTATAAAAAGGCAAGGATAGAATGTTTTATAAGCTTTAATGGATTGTATAATCTTTAATAGAACGGATGGAATGTTTATAGGCTTTGATCACATCATCTTCAAAGGTAGAAGACATAAGATGACATCTTTAATGGCAAGGATGGAATGTTGTATAAGCTTTAAATGATTATATAATCTAAAGAAGCAAGGATGGAATGTTTTACAAGCATTAATGACATGTGTAGAATGGATGTTGAAAGGTTTTAATGATTATTAACATCATGTACAAAAAGCAAGAACGGAATGTTTTATTGGTTTTAACTGATTATAGAATCTTTAAAAGGCAGGATGGAGTGTTTTATAAGCTTTTAATAATTATATAATCTTAAAAGAAAGGATGGGATGTCTTTTAAGCTCCAATGACATCATGTGTAGAAAGGATGGGATGTTTTTCAAGCTTTGAATGATTATATTATCTTTAGAAGCAAGGATAGAATGTCTTATAAGCATAACAACATCATGTGTAGAAAGGATGGAATGTTTCATAAGTTTAAAAGGATTATATATTCTTTAAAAACAAGGATGGAAAGTTTTAGGATTAATGACATCATGTGTAAAAAGCAAGAATGGAAGGTTTTATAAGCTTTAAAAGATTATAGGTCTTTAAAAGGCAGGATGGAGTGTTTTATAAGCTTTTAATAATTATATAATCTTAATAGCAAGGATGGAATGTATAAACTTTAAATGATTATATTATCTTTAGAAGCAAGGATGCAATGTCTTGAAAGCATAAATAATATGATGGAATGTTTTATAAGCTTTCAACGATCATATAATCTTTAGAAGCAAGGATGGAATGTCTAATAAGCATGAACAACATCATGTGTAGAAAGGATGGGATGTTTATAAACTTTAAATGGTTATATAATCTTTAAAGACAAGAATGCAATGTTTTACAAGCTTTAAAGGATTATATCAACTTAAATGCAAGGATGAAATGTTTTATAATCTTTAAAGGATTATAGAATCTTTAGAAGCAATGATGGAATATTTTATAATCTTTAAAGGATTATAGAATCTTTAGAAGCAAGGATGGAATGTTTTATAAGCTTTCAGGGATGACATCTTCTAGAAAGGGGAGGAAAGAGTCCCTCCTCCAGGCTGGACTGAACCTAACTAATTCAAATTCAAAAAAACTTTATTTGTCCCCGGGGGGCAATTAAAGGCAATTAACTGGTGGAAATGGGCCATGTGTGAGCATTTATGACCTTTGTGACTTTTGGTTGACCTTGGAGACTTAGATATGACTTCAGTGACTGGCTCTGGCTGTCTGTCATGTTCTCAGTAACAATATTTCAGCTGTTTGTGGTGAGTGTTATCGCAGTGATTTGTATTTGACGTCAGTGCCTTCACCATCACCTCAGTGAAAAGGACATCATCCTGAAACAACCTGACTTGTTTGTCTTACATTAACAGGATTATAAGGAGACATTACCCTGGGCTGCTTTATTGTGTAAGAAGAGATGAAGACACTATCAGGTGTATGTTTTAAAATGATAAAAGAGAGCAATTTCATGAAATACAACTCAAATTCCAAAAAAGTTAGGACACTGTATAAAATGTAAATAACAGCGGTCAAGGATTGCCAAATCTCATAAACCCATATTTGATTCACATTTGATATCAGATGATGAAACTGAGACATTCTACCATTTAAGGAAAATTAGCTTATTTCGAATTTGATGCAGTAACACACCTCAAAAAAGTAGGGACAGGGCAACAAATGGCTGGAAAAGTAAGTGATACTAATGAAAAACAGCTGGAGGAGAATTTAGCAGCTTAAAAGGTTACCCGGCAACATGACTGGGTATAAAAGGAGCATTTCAGAGAGGCAGAGTCTCTCAGAAGTAAATATGGGCCGATGTTCACCAATCTGTGAAAACCTGAGTCTAAAATTGTGGAACGATTTCAGAAAATGTAAAACAGTGAAGACTCTGATTATCCCACCAGCTAAAGTTATATCATAAAAAACAAACAAACAAACAAACAAAAAAAACAAGCAACCCAACATTTTTGGAATTGGGGTTGTATGTACACATCAAAATAAGATGTTGAAAACAATACCGACTCAAATTTAATCTTAATGCCTGGCAATAACCCCACCAAATCCTCTCAATATTTAAAAATAACTAACCATTCTTTTTCTGTCCTCATCCATCCGACCAATCATAATCATGCAGCATTAAAATTGTTAAAGTTTGATTGGCTGGCAGGTGTCCAATGTTAAACAGATGCCTGCTGTCAGACATTAGTGTTGTAGGCCGGCTGTAGGACGCTTTGACTGGGGCTGGTCACTTCCTGTCAGACTAACTGAGGCCGTCTAAGGGCCTGATCTATAGGATCCAAAATAAGGATGATTATATTGTGTGTGAAGTCCAACATGCTAGCGCTGTATCTGCTCTGACAATGGCCAACGGCCACAAGGGATTATGGGTACAAGCAGAGGTGAGATCTTTTAATCAAAGCAGGAAGGGCGGAGGGGAGGACTTCCTCTCTTCGATAGCAGCAGTCATCTGTGTGTAACACTGAGCACCTGGATTAGAACCTGGAAGTTAATCCAGCCGCCCTGCCAACCAATCAAACTCAGAGTATTTGATCATGGCATGTGTTTAATAAGTCTGACTGATAAAGACACGATGAAACACTCTTCAGTTCTTCACTTCATCCCTCTATAATAAAAACAACACATACACACCAACAATCTCTCCCTTATGTCGCCCGTCCTTTGATGGCAGCTTTTCCAAAAATTTCCAAATATGGCCTCCTATTTGGCAAAATTGGAAGGTAAAACCCTCAACATCCCCAGCTTCACCAACATTCCATCCTCTGCCTTTGAAGATAGGGTTGTTTGAGGTTTGTAAAAAAAAAATTCCCTTGTGTCCTAAAGATAATGTAATTTGTCAAAGCTTATAAAAACATCCTATCCTTGCCTTTAAAATGATGTCTTTTAAGGTTTATAAAACATTCCATCCCTACCTTTAAAGATGAAGTCAACTTTGAATCTTAAAAAAGACATTCCATTCTTGCCTTTAAAGAATGTCATTGATAAAAGCATATAAAGTATTCCATTCTCAAATGTAAAGATGAAACCTTTTGAAGTTTATAAACATCCACCCTTGCCTTTAAAGAGAATGCCATTATTTAAAACGTATAAAGCATTCCATCCTTGCCTTCAAACAATGTCATTGTTTACAGCATATAACACATTCCACCCACAAATGTAAAGATGAAATCCTCTGAAGTTTATAAATCATCCCCCCTTGCCCTTAAAGATAATGCACTTTTTTTAAATGTAGAAAGCATTCCATCCTTGCCTCTAAAGTTGATGTCATTCTTTGAACCTTATAAAATGTTACATCCTTGCCTTATGAGATAGTATCACTCTTTAGAGCTTGTATGACATTCCATCCTTGAATGTAGAGATGACATCCTTTGAAGTTTATAGAACATTCCCTCCTTGCCTTTGAAGATGTCATCCTTTTAAGGTCATAAAACCTTTCATTCTTGGCTTAAAGATGATGTCATTCTTTGAAGGTTAAACAACAATGTTTCTTTCAAAGAGGACATGATCCTTTAAGTTCTATAAAACAATCCATCCTTGAATTTAAAGATGCTGCATCCTTAGAAGCTAATAAAACATTCCATCCTTGCCTTTATGAAACTGATTAAAGTTTATATTAAGCATATTCTGTGTAAAAAAAAAAAAAGAATTCTGAAAAAGTAGGATTTTCTTAGAATGAAGGCAAACTTCTGATATTAAATTCAGCAATCTCAGATCAAAGTCAGAATTCTGAGATCAAAGGCAGGATTCTGAGATTAAAGTCAGAATTTTGAGATCAAAGTCAGAATTCTGAGATCAAAGTCTGAATTCTGAGATCAAAGTCTGAGTTCTTAGATCAAAGTCTAAATTCTGAGATAAAGGCAGGATTCTGAGATCAAAGACAGGATTCTGAGATTAAACCCAGAATTCTGAGATCAAAGACAGGATTCTGAGATTAAACCCAGAATTCTGAGATTAAAGTTAGTATTCTGAGATTCAAGTCAGGATTCTAAGATCATAGACAGAATTCTGAGATTAAAGTCAGGATTCTGAGATTAAACCCAGAATTCTGAGATCAAAGTCAGAAATTTTAGATCAAAGTCTGAATTCTGAGATCAACGGCAGGATTGAGAAACTTAAGTTGAGATATTTTTAACTAATTAAAATAAAAGTAGAATTCTAACTTTAATATCAGATTCTTATCCCCCTCCCAGAATTCAAAAAGTTACTAATCCTCTTTCATAGCTTCCACATTCAGCAGAAATGAGCAGGGTGCTTCAGTCTGACAACACAGAACTGGAATTAGGGTCAGATGTCCTTGGATGTGGTCCTGGCTCTCCAGTGTGAAACCGTTTCCCCCTCTTTCGTTTTTTAGTTTTGAGACATTTCCTTGCACCAATTCTGCACATTATTTTACTACTAAAATGATATCATCCTTCATTTATTAGGCCACATTCATGTGTTTCTAATTTTGAGGTAAATGTGAAAAGTCTTAGACCTGTCCCTGGTCTCCCCTACCTTACCGGTTCTGTCTGCTGCAGGACCCGGCTGTCCTCATGTGACCCCAAAAACACACATTTAGTGTTGAAGCGGCCATTCCCCTGCAGTGACGTCAGATACTCCTCCATACACCCCAACAATCCCAAACTCCCCCTGATTTCCTCCGGATTTCAGCTTCCATCTTTCTATTAAACCACACCTGTGATCGTCGCACCTGGAAGGCTTTAGCAGCCCAGTCAGCGGCTATTTTCGTCCTTAAAATCTTATTAAGGGACTAGACTGGCTGTGTGTTTGTGTGTTACCGGTCGTGCATCGGGACAGAGGCACAGTTTAAGCCGTGAGAGTCGGACTGGTACCGCGGCTGTTCTCTCTCCGTGAGTGGGTGTCTATCTGTCTCCCGCCATCTGTCTTCCTCTCGGTACCGTTTCGGGTCCAGCCGCCATTTCTGCCTCCGAGGACGACACCGACACACCGAAAAGACCGGTGGGACCATGCTGACTCTGCTGACTACCATGTACCTGGTGGTGCGGGCGGTTTCCTCACGGGTGAGTGAACGCAGTAGAGCCGGTAGAGAGCCGGGGAACCGCGGCAGCAGAACCGTTGCAGAACCGTTACAGAACACCGGACCCCTTTTCCCTCCAAAACTTGTTTGGCTAAAAAATGTCTGCGTTAGCTCTGAATGTCATGTATTCTGGATTTATACCGCAGTGGAGAGCAGGAGGATAACTTAGCCTGAAACCCCCTCCCTTTTATTTCTGTTTTCCCCGGGCCTTTCTTCTCCGTTTGACCTCAGGTAAAAGATGGCCGCCGTAAACTTTTCACCATGTCGTGTAGGTGAGGTATCGGCATTTGCGCCCTGTGCTGACCCCGTCATCATTAATTCAGTAAGAGTCGTTCCTACTTGGCAAAGTGTTCAGAGCCACGGTGAAGCTACATGGGCTAAACAAGGCTACATCCGGTCAGAACCTTCACAATAAAAGCCCCGAATTAAAACACCTAACACGGTTTACTGCGTTAGGTTGGCCCACTTCCAGGGCTAGAGAGAGTTATATACTGAAGTCAAAGTACAGTTAGTATGATAAAAATTTACCTGAATCAAAAAGATGATTTAAATCTTCTCTGGTAAAGTAAAAGATGATATAATAATACTACTAATAATACTACTTCTATATTCTTCTTAATTTAATTGTGCAGTTTGAAATTTCCAGATGCCAAAATTGCAGATTTAGACATTGCAATATTGGCAACTCTCGCTCCTTTCTAGTTCCACCAACTTTCCTAAATGTTGGCAACATATCTGGGCAGTTTCAAATGCTCCGCATCATCAGCACCTGTCCTGGCCATTTCTACAAACTTTTGCAAATGTTGCCAATGTTCTTGTGCAATTTCAAAGGTCAATGTGGGCAACATTGCTCTTCACTAATTCCCCCAACTTTTCCATATATTGCCAATGTATTTGTGCAACTTAGAAAAGGCCAGTGTTGGCATCCTTTGCTTTTGGCCACTTCCATCCAATGTTTCCTTGTGTTTGTGCAATTTCAACTGTCCTACTGTTTTCAACCCATCTGTGTACAAGTTCTCCCAACATTTTCAAATGTTGCCATCTTGGTTGTGCAACTTACTTATTGCTTTCTCTCTTTTGGTGAAGAATCTGGCTGAAGATCATGGGATTTTGGTACATTTTGATCCTATGATCATTTAAAATAATGGAGATTTGATCATTCAAACAAATGGTATTTAAAAGACAGTTTGACGTAATAAGATTAAGCCCATATTTTTGTACAGTTTACACAGTAAGTAGGAGTTTGTCTGCATTTTTTGATAATGAAGACCAAAAATTGCCCAGTTTTGGGCATCTATAGCAGTGGTTCTCAACCTTGGGGTCAGGACCCCCTTGGGGATTGCGAGACTGTCAGAGGGGGTCTCCAGATGCCCTAAAAAAACTAAAAATATTTTTGAAATTATACTGTCGCTACTTTACACCAATTCTGAACCCCTTTTAATATTTCTTCCCACCAATTTTAACACATTTTGCCATTTAACACTTATTTTTGTCAACTTTGAACACTTTCCACCAATTTTTTTCTGACTGTTTTTGCCACTTCAAAACTAATTCTTGCAATTTTAGCCTAATGTTGCCCCTGTTGATCCATTATTGCTACCATTAACCACTTTTTCCACTCAATGTTTCCCATTTGTACCTAATTTCACTGTCTGATATGCCCATTTTTGCTATTTTAACCCCTTTCTGCCATTATCTGCCTATTTTTTCTTTCTCAAGTAACCCTTTTTTGCCAGTTTATATCAATTTTTCATCTAATTTCACCAAATTTCCACCCATTTTTGCCAATTTAAAGCCATTTCAGCCACTTTATAACTCCTTTTTACCACTAGTTATGCTCATTTTTGCCACTTTAACCCATTTTTGCTTTGTTTTCTATTATTTTTTTGCCACTTAGAACAAATTTTTGCCACTTCTAACCCTTTTTTGCTACTTTAAAAATCAATTTCACCACCATTCCACCATTTTTTTGCCATTATCAACCCGTTTTGGCAACATTTAACTTATTTGAAGTACAAACAAAAGGGATTTACATTTTTAAGGACCCCTCCTCTACTGGCTGTGTTCATCCACCTTCAAGTACAGTGGGGATCCCCGGTCTCTGGCCCCTTTATTTTGGGGGTTACGGGAAAGGTTAAGACCCCCTGGTCTATAGGACTTCTGTTTTTGTTGTTGCAGAGTCAAACAGGTGTCAGTATGGTTTGATTCCTCTAGAATCCTATCATAATTAATAATTCCAGTATTGTGATAACCATTTGTGACTTCTCCAGATATCCAGATGTGACTTTTGGTCCATGTCGGCCAGCCTTATCTAAGATGAAACAGAGGAAACAGAGTTTTATCCAAAGCTTTCTGTGCTTTTATTCTGAAGGCTGAATCAGAGAGGCCTCCAGGCTCTGCTTCCTGCTTTGTCTCTGCCTTGATGCAGCCGTCCCAGGTTCTTGGGTGCATGTTATCAGCACCACGGTCAGCTCCTGCCAGCAGCGCAGAACTGCAGCCAGTTTTAGCTCCACAGAATCTGAACCCAGGAAACAGATCCAACATGGCGGCTGGCGTCCTTGATAAGGATGAATGAAGGCCTCACTGAGTGGAAACTGATCGTCTCTCTGTTATCCCCCTTATTATGGCAGCTTCACTCTCAGGAAGAAGTCAGTGGACTAAAAGAGGAGGTAGAGGCGGGCATTAATTAAGTTTCAACTATGATTTTGTCTTCCTGTGATCATGAAACAGGATAATGGAGATTAAACGATTACTGAGCTGCATGCTGCAGAGCTCTGGTTTTCTCCAGAGGTCTGTAAAGTTTTTAGGGATAGTTCTATTACAAATAATTATAAAACACTAACCTCAGAAACACAGTTCATGCTTACTTTGTTAGATACATTATAATTATATATTCACAGTGTTTTCCCTTATTTTCATTTATTGCTTGTTTTCCAAAGTGTTCAGAATGTCAAAGAGTTAGAGGTGTTTCAGCTTGATAAAGTCATGTGATGCAGAAGCTGTAACATCAACGAGTATTCATGTTTAATAACTGATCTGGTATCAATCTAAATATTCATGATGGTGATTTTAGAATAATTGAGAAGCTCTAGTGTGAGAATATTCTGATATTACTGTCATTTATGGATCCAAAAAACAGAAGTCCAGAGTTGTTAATAATGGTGTTAGAAATAGGGAGACTTTAGGGACACTAATGCCAGAACTGAGGCTGCTTTTATCGTTCCAGTTCTCTATCGGTGAATCAACACCTACCTACTTTAACTGCACTGCTGAGATAGAGATGTATTTATCTGACTGACTGGGATAACACACTGCAAGACTCCATTACTGCTGCATTACTGATTTATAGAGTAACAAAAGTCAGAGTTTGATTTATAGAGTAACTAAAGCCAGAGTTTGATTAATAGAGTAACTAAAGCCAGAGTTTGATTTATAGAGTAACTAAAGCCAGAGTTTGATTTCTAGAGTAACTAAAGCCAGAGTTTGATTTATAGGGTAACTAAAGCCAGAGTTTGATTTATAGAGTAACTAAAGCCAGAGTTTGATTTATAGAGTAACTAAAGCCAGAGTTTGATTTATAGGGTAACTAAAGCCAGAGTTTGATTTATAGAGTAACTAATGCCAGAGTTTGATTTATAGAGTAACTAAAGCAAGAGTTTGATTAATAGAGTAACTAAAGCCAGAGTTTGATTTATAGGGTAACTAAAGCCAGAGTTTGATTTATAGAGTAACTAAAGCCAGAGTTTGATTTATAGGGTAACTAAAGCCAGAGTTTGATTTTGCAGAGTAACTAAAGCCAGAGTTTGATTTATAGAGTAACAAAAGCCAGAGTTTGATCTATAGAGTTACTAAAACCAGAGTTTGATTTTGCAGAGTAACTAAAGCCAGAGTTAGATATAAAGAGTAACTAAAGCCAGAGTTTTATTTGCAGAGTAACTAAAGCCAGAGTTTGATTAGTAGAGTAACTAAAGCCAGAGTTTGATATAAAGAGTAACTAAAGCCAGAGTTTTATTTGCAGAGTAACTAAAGCCAGAGTTTGATTTATAGAGAAACTAAAGCCAGAGTTTGATTAATAGAGAAACACAAACCAGAGTTTGATTAGTAGAGTAACTAAAGTCAGAGTTTGATTAATAGAGTAACTAAAACCAGAGTTTGATTTATAGAGTAACTAAAGCCAATGTTTGATTTGCAGAGTAACTAACCAGAGTTTGATTAATAGAGTAACTAAAACCAGTGTTTGATTAATAGAGTAACTAAAGCCAGAGTTTGATTAGTAGAGTAACTAAAGCCAGAGTTTGATTTGCAGAGTAACTAAAACCAGAGTTTGATTAGTAGAGTAACTAAAGCCAGAGTTTGATTAATAGAGTAACTACAGCCAGAGTTTGATATAAAGAGTAACTAAAGCCAGAGTTTTATTTGCAGAGTAACTAACCAGAGTTTGATTAATAGAGTAACTAAAACCAGAGTTTGATTTACAGAGTGACTAAAGCCAGAGTTTGATTTATAGAGTAACTAAAGCCAGAGTTTGATTAATAGAGTAACTAAAGCCAGAGTTTGATTTATAGAGTAACTAAAGCCAGAGTTTGATTTCTAGAGTAACTAAAGCCAGAGTTTGATTTATAGGGTAACTAAAGCCAGAGTTTGATTTATAGAGTAACTAAAGCCAGAGTTTGATTTATAGAGTAACTAAACCCAGAGTTTGATTTTTAGAGGAACTAAAGCCAGAGTTTGATTTATAGAGTAACTAAAGCCAGAGTTTGATTTATAGAGTAACTAAAGCCAGAGTTTGATTAATAGAGTAACTAAAGCCAGAGTTTGATAAATAGAGTAACCAAAGCCAGAGTTTGATTTATAGAGTAACTAAATCCAGAGTTTGATTTATAGAGTAACTAAAGTCAGAGTTTGATTGATACAGTAACTAAAACCAGAGTTTGATTTATAGAGTAACTAAAGCCAGAGTTTGATTTATAGAGTAACTAAAGCCAGAGTTTGATTTATAGAGTAACTAAAGCCAGAGTTTGATAAATAGAGTAACCAAAGCCAGAGTTTGATTTATAGAGTAACTAAAGCCAGAGTTTGATTTATAGAGTAACTAAAGCCAGAGTTTGATTTATAGAGTAACTAAAGTCAGAGTTTGATTTATAGAGTAACTAAAGCCAGAGTTTGATTTATAGAGTAACTAAAGCCAGAGTTTGATTTATAGAGTAACCCAATTTATAGAGTAACAGAGTTTGATTAATAGAGTAACTAAAGCCAGAGTTTGATTTATAGAGTAACTAAAGCCAGAGTTTGATTTAAAGAGTAACAACAACCAGAGTTTGATTTATAGAGTAACTAAAACCAGAGTTTGATTATAGAGTAACTAAAGTCAGAGTTTGATTATAGAGTAATTAAAGCCAGAGTTTGATTTATAGAGTAACTAAAGCCAGAGTTTGATTTATCAGTAACTAAAGTCAGAGTTTGATTAATAGAGTAACTAAAGCCAGAGTTTGATTTATAGAGTAACTAAAGCCAGAGTTTGATTTATAGAGTAACTAAAGCCAGAGTTTGATTTATAGAGTAACTAAAGCCAGAGTTTGATTTATAGAGTAACTAAACCCAGAGTTTGATTTATAGAGTAACTAAAACCAGAGTTTGATTTATAGAGTAACTAAAGCCAGAGTTTGATTTATAGAGTAACTAAAGCCAGAGTTTGATTTATAGAGTAACTAAAGCCAGGGTTTGATTTATAGAGTAACTAAAGCCAGAGTTTGATTTATCAAGTAACTAAAGCCAGAGTTTGATTTATCGAGTAAATAAAACCAGAGTTTGATTTATAGAGTCACTAAAGCCAGAGTTTGATTTATCGAGTAAATAAAACCAGAGTTTGATTTATAGAGTAACTAAAGCCAGAGTTTGATTTATCGAGTAAATAAAACCAGAGTTTGATTTATAGAGTAACTAAAGCCAGAGTTTGATTTATCGAGTAACTAAAGCCAGAGTTTGATTTATAGAGTAACTAAAGCCAGAGTTTGATTTATAGAGTAACTAAAGCCAGAGTTTGATTTATAGAGTAACTAAAACCAGAGTTTGATTTATAGAGTAACTAAAGCCAGAGTTTGATTTATAGAGTAACTAAAGCCAGAGTTTGATTTATAGAGTAACTAAAGCCAGAGTTTGATTTATAGAGTAACTAAAGCCAGAGTTTGATTTATAGAGTAACTAAAGCCAGAGTTTGATTTATAGAGTAACTAAATCCAGAGTTTGATTAATAGAGTAACTAAAGCCAGAGTTTGATTTATAGAGTAACTAAATCCAGAGTTTGATTTATAGAGTAACTAAAGTCAGAGTTTGATTTATAGAGTAACTAAATCCAGAGTTTGATTTATAGAGTAACTAAAGCCAGAGTTTGATTTATAGAGTAACTAAAGCCAGAGTTTGATTTATAGAGTAACTAAAGCCAGAGTTTGATTTATAGAGTAACTAAAGCCAGAGTTTGATTTATAGAGTAACTAAAGCCAGAGTTTGATTTATAGAGTAACTAAAGTCAGAGTTTGATTTATAGAGTAACTAAATCCAGAGTTTGATTTATAGAGTAACTAAAGCCAGAGTTTGATTTATAGAGTAACTAAAGCCAGAGTTTGATTTATAGAGTAACTAAAGCCAGAGTTTGATTTATAGAGTAACTAAAGCCAGAGTTTGATTAATAGAGTAACTAAAGCCAGAGTTTGATTAATAGAGTAACTAAAGCCAGAGTTTGATTAATAGAGTAACTAAAGCCAGAGTTTGATTAATAGAGTAACTAAAGCCAGAGTTTGATTTATAGAGTAACTAAAGCCAGAGTTTGATTAATAGAGTAACTAAAGCCAGAGTTTGATTAATAGAGTAACTAAAGCCAGAGTTTGATTTATAGAGTAACTAAAGCCAGAGTTTTATTTGCAGAGTAACTAAAGCCAGAGTTTGATTTATAGAGAAACTAAAGCCAGAGTTTGATTAATAGAGAAACACAAACCAGAGTTTGATTAGTAGAGTAACTAAAGTCAGAGTTTGATTAATAGAGTAACTAAAACCAGAGTTTGATTTATAGAGTAACTAAAGCCAATGTTTGATTTGCAGAGTAACTAACCAGAGTTTGATTAATAGAGTAACTAAAACCAGTGTTTGATTAATAGAGTAACTAAAGCCAGAGTTTGATTAGTAGAGTAACTAAAGCCAGAGTTTGATTTGCAGAGTAACTAAAACCAGAGTTTGATTAGTAGAGTAACTAAAGCCAGAGTTTGATTAATAGAGTAACTACAGCCAGAGTTTGATATAAAGAGTAACTAAAGCCAGAGTTTTATTTGCAGAGTAACTAACCAGAGTTTGATTAATAGAGTAACTAAAACCAGAGTTTGATTTACAGAGTGACTAAAGCCAGAGTTTGATTTATAGAGTAACTAAAACCAGAGTTTGATTAATAGAGTAACTAAAGCCAGAGTTTGATTAATAGAGTAACTAAAACCAGAGTTTGATTAATAGAGTAACTAAAGCCAGAGTTTGATTTATAGAGAAACTAAAGCCAGAGTTTGATTTATAGAGTAACTAAAACCAGAGTTTGATTTATAGAGTAACTAAAACCAGAGTTTGATTTACAGAGTGACTAAAGCCAGAGTTTGATTAATAGAGTAACTAAAACCAGAGTTTGATTAATAGAGTAACTAAAGCCAGAGTTTGATTTATAGAGTAACTAAAGCCAGAGTTTGATTAATAGAGTAACTAAAGCCAGAGTTTGATTTAAAGAGTAACTAAAGCCAGAGTTTGATTAATAGAGTAACTAAAGCCAGAGTTTGATTTATAGAGTAACTAAAGCCAGAGTTTGATTAATAGAGTAACTAAAACCAGAGTTTGATTTACAGAGTGACTAAAGCCAGAGTTTGATTTATAGAGTAACTAAAGTCAGAGTTTGATTAATAGAGTAACTAAAACCAGAGTTTGATTAATACAGTAACTAAAGCCAGAGTTTGATTAATAGAGTAACTAAAACCAGAGTTTGATTAATAGAGTAACTAAAGCCAGAGTTTGATTAATAGAGTAACTAAAGCCAGAGTTTGATTTATAGAGTAACTAAAGCCAGAGTTTGATATAAAGAGTAACTAAAGCCAGAGTTTGATTTATAGAGTAACTAAAGCCAGAGTTTGATTAATAGAGTAACTAAAACCAGAGTTTGATTTACAGAGTGACTAAAGCCAGAGTTTGATTAATAGAGTAACTAAAACCAGAGTTTGATTAATAGAGTAACTAAAGCCAGAGTTTGATTAATAGAGTAACTAAAGCCAGAGTTTGATTAATAGAGTAACTAAAGCCAGAGTTTGATTTATAGAGAAACTAAAGCCAGAGTTTGATTAATAGAGTAACTAAAACTAGAGTTTGATTAGTAGAGTAACTAAAACCAGAGTTTGATTTACAGAGTGACTAAAGCCAGAGTTTGATTAATAGAGTAACTAAAACCAGAGTTTGATTAATAGAGTAACTTAAACCAGAGTTTGATTAATAGAGTAACTAAAGCCAGAGTTTGATTAATAGAGTAACTAAAGCCAGAGTTTGATTAATAGAGTAACTAAAGCCAGAGTTTGATTAATAGAGTAACTAAAGCCAGAGTTTGATTAATAGAGTAACTAAAGCCAGAGTTTGATTTATAGAGTAACTAAAGCCAGAGTTTGATTTATAGAGTAACTAAAGCCAGAGTTTGATTAATAGAGTAACTAAAGCCAGAGTTTGATTAATAGAGTAACTAAAGCCAGAGTTTGATTTATAGAGTAACAAAAGCCAGAGTTTGATTAGTAGAGTAACTAAAGCCAGAGTTTGTTTTAACACATACTCCCTCATCTCGTGGATTAAACAGTTCCAGTCTTCCATCAAGAGTTCCTCCAGCTCTCTGTAGAAGCACCGCTGGCTTAGCTGTGGCTAATGGCATTAGCTCCATTTAAATTGTGTTTCCTGTAGAGTTCATGAGGTTATATCAGGACTTAATCAGGAACGAGTTGGTCAGGGTCTCTCCTTTTCAGAGTTGGCTTGGCATGGAAGTTTAGGACTGGGTGATATGAACCAGTACTTGGGATCTTTTTTTAGCTTGGTCACTGAAATTCTGTACACTGACAAATGTAATATTCATTAGAAATGTCCTGAAAATTAACTAATGAAACTCAGACATTGCTTTTGAATGGTTCAATAGAATCATTGAAATAAACAAACTAATGAAGCTGGCCTGAACCCTTAACTTTATGGTTTGTTAACAACTTTTGAGACAATCACTGCAACTGTAACTCTCAGTGAGACTTCTGCACCTGTCCCAGGTCTCAGGACTGAGACCAAGCTTTCTGACACTGGGCAGCACATTTGGCTCCAGAATGCCTCGATTGAGATTTCACTGGACCCTGCACAGGCTCCAGACTCCCTGTGCCAGATGCAAAGCAGCCCAGAACATCAGCGAGCCCTCCATGCTCCAGGACAGTTTACTTGGTTTGTTTTTAAATTCTGTTGAACCACGATTCAAAAGCAATGTCTGATTTTCATTAGTTAATTAGTGAAATACTTTTTTAGTTATGCTACGAGGTTATCTTATTGTCATGTCAGCCTCTTGTTTAGCCTTATAGGCCACCGTACACTAATGGTGGTTTTACATGGATTTCAGTTGTTTCAGTAAAAACATAAATTGTTCGTCTGTGCATGTTCCTTTCAGTTACTTGTTCTAAAATCATACAAACATTTACAACACAAACCAGGTCGGGGTGGGATAATGGTTCATCAGTAGTGATCGAGGTTAAGTTGAATTGATCATGATTGTGATTTCTGCCATCATCGCCCAGCCCTAATGCTGATCTCTGAACTTTCTGCCATTCAGCTCTAGAATCCTCCTCAGATCAGACAGCTCGACTCTGATCAGATTTACCTGAAGAGAAGCAGGTAACAGGCTGAACCTCAACTTAACGAGCTGCCACTAAAGCCACGGCCTCCCTGTGTGTCTGCACGGTGAACTTCACCTCAGGTGGTTTTTCACCTTGGACTACAACATTACAGCAGGGACCAGGGATAATCCACAGACCTCTCTGTTGTTTGGATGACAGCTAGATTTCAAAATAAAGCTTTAATCATACAGCTGTAGTCATAGGGATGTACAATGTCAACAGTGCTGATAGTAGTACTGGCATTTATTGGATTAAAAGGTGAAGTGTCAGCACATATGGTCATTTCTTCTACAGAGCTCAGCAGTGGGGCTAGAGAATAAAATTCACATTCATATTCTCCATAGTGAGTTTGATTATCAACCATATTGGTTGCAGATGACATCATGCAGCAGTGGACTACTGTCCTTTGGGTGCATGAAGGATTTCTACATAGAGAAAACAAACAGTCACGTTTGAGCTGTTTATGACTTTAATAAGATTTCAGAGTGAAAAAAAACGTTCTTAATTCTCAAGCCACTCCTGTATGGTTCATTTCCACAAAGCAGTCTGGTTTGGTTCAGCTAGCCTCTTAGCTTATACTATAAAGGAGGAGGCTGGGGTGGAGGAGGGAAAGCTTTATGCTATAAAGGAGGAGGCTGGGGTGGAGGAGGTGAAGCTTTATGCTATAAAGGAGGAGGCTGGGGTGGAGGAGAGGAAGCTTTATGCTATAAAGGAGGAGGCTGGGGTGGAGGAGGGGAAGCTTTATGCTATAAAGGAGGAGGCTGGGGTGGAGGAGGGGAAGCTTTATGCTATAAAGGAGGAGGCTGGGGTGGAGGAGAGGAAGCTTTATGCTATAAAGGAGGAGGCTGGGGTTGAGGAGGGGAAGCTCTATGCTATAAAGGAGGAGGCTGGGGTGGAGGAGGGGAAGCTTTATGCTATAAAGGAGGAGGCTGGGGTGGAGGAGGGGAAGCTTTATGCTATAAAGGAGGAGGCTGGGGTGGAGGAGAGGAAGCTTTATGCTATAAAGGAGGAGGCTGGGGTGGAGGAGAGGAAGCTTTATGCTATAAAGGAGGAGGCTGGGGTGGAGGAGTTGAAGCTTTATGCTATAAAGGAGGAGGCTGGGGTGGAGGAGGGGAAGCTTTATGCTATAAAGGAGGAGGCTGGGGTGGAGGAGAGGAAGCTTTATGCTATAAAGGAGGAGGCTGGGGTGGAGGAGAGGAAGCTTTATGCTATAAAGGAGGAGGCTGGGGTGGAGGAGAGGAAGCTTTATGCTATAATGGAGGAGGCTGGGGTGGAGGAGGGGAAGCTTTGCTAGCAGCAGCAGTGTGGTGCATCAGCATCAATGAAACAGAGATTAGTGAGAAGTACGTCATATTTAAATACACAGCTGTGTTGAGAGAAAGAGCTGGGATTAGCTGTGGGAGCTGGGATGCAACAATTGGGATCAGCTGATCACATCTGGCTCAACAAATAGAATCAGAGTGTACAGCATCTCTGTGAGCCTAAAGTTTTTTCTTCTGAAAACGGAGTTTTTCTGTTAAATATTAAAATAACAATAATACAGGGGGCTGCATCACAGGCTCTCTCTTTCTCCTTTATGCTCTATTCAGGCAGCATCACGTGATTATGGAACAGACTGCTTTTGGCTGACAGACCTTCACGACGGGTAAACAATATGGTGGTTAGCATTCAAGCTAGCAGTAATAAATGATCGTAATTGTATTAAAATGGATACAAAAGACGTTCAGTATCGGGTTTACTGGTGTGGATTTAATCATTAAAGTCCCCAAAGGTCACATGAGTTCCAGGCTGGCTGAAAATGCTGCTGTAAGGGATTCAGAGGCATCAATAGCATCAATGAGAAAGTCCAAGAGCTAGCTTCAAGAGGAACAACAAGTAAGAGGCAACAATTTCTGGTTTTAAAGTTATTTAACTTTTGATAAACTGTGTCACTTCTTGGCGTGTATGACAGCGCCGGTCTGGAAGGTATTTTAACGATCACATTCAGAGAAAAACTGTCACACATCCTCCAGTCTTTACTGCTGCAGTGGCTCTTCTGGTTCTTCTTCTCCGCTCTAAAAATGGTAGCTTGTGCATGCAGTGTTTCCCAGCAGCGAAGAAGAATTGGTTTCTGGTTTACAGCACTAACATTTAGCATGGCTAAACAAAGCTAAATATAAAGTTAAACCAAACCGTATCAGATCGGTGCATAAACTTGTACTCGCTAATACCAGTACCTGCATTTAAGCAGTGTCAGACGGATTTCTGATACTGGTATCAGAATCAAAACAACTCTAATGGGAAACAAAGCAGCTGTAAACACTATAGCTCTGTACACTCCCTACTACTACAGCCCCCCTTTTATGTTTGAATGCTTTTATTATGAAAGAGCCAAACAGGTAGCTGCCCAACACGACTCAGCAGGAGAGAAATAAAACTTACGACCACAGAGTTAAAAGCTAATGTACAGAGGACTGAACACAGAGGCAGACTAAAACATCTTGTTTAATGCTGCACTGTTATACCATTACAAGAGAAAATAAGATGTGGTGGTGTCCACATTAGGTTATGTTGCCCAGCCTTCCAAGGCCCCATTCAGAGGTTCTATCTAGGGCGGGGCAATTAATCGAAATGTAGATTAAATCGCAATGTGACCTACTGCAATTTTCAAATCACAGAGGGAGCAATATTTGTTTGACCTGAATGTGTTTCGAAATCCCAGTTTAATACATTTTTTTTAGGCAGAGGTGTTTTTCTCTACACATCATGCAAACATTTAAGTTCCAACATTTTCTAGAATAATTGACACAAGTTCCTACTTTCCTTGTTTTTGTATATTTTTGTCTTCTTCAAAACAAGAAATCGATAAAATCATCACTCTCTTCATTACAATTCATATCAATTTGCAATATAGGACAAAATAATTGCGATAAGACATTTTTGTTAGATTGGTTTGAATTTTGGCAGAATTTTTGCTTAGAAATGTTTAGATATTTTTGCAGAAATTTGAGAAATTTATTTTGATATTTTTAGGAATTTGATTTGAATTTTGGGAGGAAATTTGCTTTGAAAATTTAAAGTATCTTCTTGAAAATGTGATAAATTTATTTGTAAAATTTTACGTGGGAATTTGATTTGAGTTTTTTGGGTGGTGGGGTAGGTTTTCAATTTTTAGTTATATTCTTTGAATTTTTGAACATTTATTTGTAGATTTTAGGAAATATGATTCAAATTTCTGGGGGAATTAGCTTTGAAACCTTTAGGTAAATTCATAAAAATCTTAGAAATTTATTTGTATATTTTTAAGAAGTTGAGTTGATTTTTCCGGAGGGGGGGTGCTTTGAATTTTTTTAGTATTTTTATGAAAATTTGAGGAATTTATTTAGAATTTTTTGGGAATTTGATTCGATTTTTTTGGGGTGGCGGGGCAGGTTTTTAATTTGTAGTTATTTTCTTAGAATATTTGAACATTTATTTGTAGATTTTAGGAGATTCTATATACATTTCTTGAGGAAATAACTTTGTGTGTTGTAATATAGAATGGTTAATAAGATGAGGAACCTGAAGAATTATCACATGTCAAATTGCAGTCGCAATGTTGGGTGAAAAAAAATCGCAATTAGTTTATTTTCCCAAATCATTCAGTCCTAGTTCTATCATGATTTTGTATGTAAGAGAGTTTTAAAGGAAGGGTGGCTGAAGATCTCTGCAGATCTTAAAGGTTCCTCGGTTTGTTGGAGAGTGGTTCTGGAGTGTGTTTTAGAGGAGTTTAATTATTTTTCAGGGTTTCAGTATCTCTTAATGGGATTTTATCAATCCAATAACCGTCCTTATTGGATAACCAGGTCTCGAGATGAAGGGGTAACAAAGGAGCACCAGTGTTTGGAGTTGTAGAAGCTCTGCTTCCTGGCACGTTCCCTGGATGTTCAATCGGTTTAGGCTGTTGGGTTCACAGGGTTCTAGGTGGGTCTTAAGGCCAGGAACAAGGTTCTGGAAGACTTCCAGGAGCACTCGAAGGGATTCCATGAACACGGGGAGAGTTTCAGGTTTGTGACAGTGAATCTAATCTCAATCCAGTTCTGATGTCAGGCTGTGCAATTACATAATCCCATAAAAGACTGTAATTATTTAATATTCACTACTGTAAAGGTTTACTAAAATACCTGTAGAAAGGCCTGTAAGTTCACAATAGTACTGCTGTTACACTTTAAGTGCCTTTATTTTGAAAAAATGTTTAAAAGTTTTTGAAAGCATGTCTGTGAAATCTTCTGGGGAAAAAAAAAAAAAAATATATATATATATATATTTTTTTTTTTTATTATTATTTTTTTTTTACTCCATCTATAAGTTAGCCCTGCCCCTGAGGATCAGTTGCTATTTGAAATGAGGCTGATTTGCATACGAGTGGAGCAATTTTGCACCAGTTTTTCTAATATTATCTCATTATCATACAGTGCCACTGCATAAATATTCCTTCTTCTAGTCAGTATTTAGTAGAGCCTCTGCAGCCACAGCTCTGAGTCTGTGTAGATAGGTCTCAGTCAGGCTCAAACATCTGGACTCAAATCCTCTCTTGGATTGAGGTCTGGGCTTTGACTCCGTCACTCCAGAACATCCTCCTTGTTGTCTTTAAACCATTTCTGTGTAGTTTTCTCTGGATGCTTCAGCTCATTGTCTGACTGGTAAATAAATCTTCTCTAAGCCGTAGTTCTCTGTTGGACTGAAGATGATTGTCCTCCAGGATTCATTTTACCCTCTGCCTTTACAAGCCTTCCAGGGCCAGCTGCTGGGAAGCATCCCCACAGCCTGATGTTGCTGAGAAGCATCCCCATGGCATGATGCTGCTGAGACGCATACCCACAGCATGATGCTGCCACCAGCGTGCTCCACAGTGGGGATGGTGTGTTTGTGGTGATGGCAGTGTTTGGCGTCTTGTCTGATGGTCAAAAAGCTCCATTCTGGTCTCATCAGACCAAAGAACTTTCTTCCTCTTGACCATGGAGTCTCCCACAGTCCTTCTGGTGAACTCTAGTCCAGATTGAATCTGAGTTTTCTTCAACAGTGTCTTTCTCTTTGCCACTCTCCCATAAAGCTCTGACTGGTGAAGAACCCGGCCAACAGTTGTTGTCTGCAGAGTCTCTCCATCTCAGCTGCTGAAGCTTGGAGCTCCTTCAGAGTAGTCATAGGTGTCTTGATGGCCTCTCTCACTAGTCTCCTTCTTGCACGCCCACTCAGTTTGTGAGGACGGTCTGATCTAGGCAGATTTACACATGTGACATGTTCCTTCATTTCTTCATGATGGATTTAACTGAACTCTGGGGGATGTTCAGAGACTTGGAAATGTTTCTGTCTCCATCCCCTGACTTAGACTTTGCAGTAACCTGTGTTACTGAGTGTTCTTTTGTATCCATGGTGTAATGGTAGGCAGGAATACTGATGAACCAGTGACTGGACCTTCCAGACACAGGTGTCTTTATACTACCATCTCTGACACACATTCACTGACCTCAGCTGATCCCCATTTCACTGACTGTGAGACTGCTAGCACCAGTTGGATTGAGTTTTAATTTATTTGACATTTCTCCATAGAAAACTGTCTTCCCTTTAACATTAAAGAGGATGTTTGTCCTTTTCGTGTCAAAAAAAGCCAAAATAAACTGGCCATGCTTGATTTATAAACTCAATAAAAGAGTAACACATCCAAGGGGGGGTCAATACTTTTTGACGATTAATGCCCCCAAGACATAAACCCCGCCCCCATGTCAGCTGTTTGGGATCAGATCTGGTTTATGTTCTCGGGACATCTTTGTAAATAAAGGGTCTGGTTGAGTACCAGTAAATTATAAACATGGAAAAATATGACAGAAGCTGTGGTTAAAACATCAAAATATTTCTCTTTTAATCTTTTTTGCTGGTGTTTGGTTTTTACAAAAATGTGTAAATATAATTAGCCTTAGTTATTTCAGTTGCACATAAAAGAAAAATCATATTGCTCTAGATCAGTGGTTCTCCCCCAAAATTAAGGTGCCAGAGACGGGGGCTGTACCTGAAGATGGTTGAACACAGCCATGCACAATCCAGAGTAGTCATGTGGTGACAAGGACGTTCATAAGGGGGGTAAAGGGGAGAGCTTTCTAGGGTCCAGCTAAACTGGGGGACCATGGAGGTCAACAAAAATCATGGTCTGTTGTAAAGTCAAGCTGTTAAATCCTTATTTTATATTTAACCAGAAAAAAATAACCACTCTAATATATGAAACAAATCTCTTTTTAAATCATTTGTGTAGTATATAGCCTTCTTAAAAATGTAAGCTTATATCTATTTTGTAAAAAAACAAAACAAAAAAAGAATTAAAATGGGTTAAAATTGGAAAAAATGGTGGAAAAGATGGTGAAATTGGATCTTAAAAGTAGAAGAAATGGATTAGAAGGGGCAAAAATTCTGTTGGAATGGCAAAAAATAGCAAAAAAGGCAAAAATCAACCTTGCAAAGCAGATGGATACGCCCATTTCCTTCTTTTTCACAGGTGAATCCATCTTTCAAAGCTCCCATCTGAACCGTTTGGGCCCGGTTAGAAAGTGACAGGACCAATCAGTGATGAGGGGCAGTACTTTCAGGCACAGCAGAGTCATGATGTAAACAAGCAGCAGCAAGAGCTGGTGCAGGTATGGAGGAAGAGATTAGCGTGGATGCTGCTAAAGCGCCAGTTTTATCAGAACGTGACGACATTTCTTCATTAAAAGAAGAACGAAGAAGAGCAGTGAGTTGTTTTCTTTTCAAAAACAACAAAAGTCGAATACGTACATGTCTGTAGTCGCCATGTTTCGCGTTATTCCTTGGTAGCTGCGCACGCACACCTTGATAGCGGCTTCTTCATGTGTTTTGTTGCTCTGATTGGCCCGTAGAGATGTGACAGACAGAATGTTCATCCAATCACACTCCAAGGTTTTTTCAAAGCCTCTGCCTTTTCTCAAACGTTCCTATTAAGGTGTGTGAAACAAATCCATCTGGTGTGTCAGGTTAGGCAAAAATGGGTTACAGTGGCAAAAATAGCCATAAATAGTGGTAAAGGCGGATTAAAAAGTGGCTGAAAAGGCTTTAAATTGTCAAAATTGGGTGGAAATCTGGTGAGATGGGAAGAAAAATTGATATAAACTGGCAAAACAGTGCTGAGAAAGAAAAAATGGGCAGTTATTGGCAGAAATTGGTCAAAGTGGCAAAATAGGCATATCAGATAGTGAAATGTGGTTAAAATGGGAAAAAATGGGCATAAAAAGTGGTGAAATGGGTTTAATAGTAGGGCTGAATAATTTTCAAAAATAATCTAATTGCAATTTTTTCCTGCAATGTTGCAATTGCAATTTGAAATGCGATTCTTTAGGTTCTTCAGTTTTTTCTGTTCAACAAACATCGGCAAGAAATCATTCTATATTATAACAAGTACAACATTAGAGAAGTTAAACTAGGGCTAAATTTAGAATAAAAATATCTTACTGCCATTTTGGCTCATATAGCAAATTTGATATCAATTGTTTTATTGAAGGGGATGATCATTTCTCATATCCTTCTCATTTTGATAAAGAAAAATAAATGTATGAGCAAGAAAAGTAAGATTTTTGTAAAAAATAAAATAAAATAAAAAACATTCTTGAAGGTTTGAATAACATAAAGCAGTGAAACTCAACGATGATGTCTTCATTTTAAATATTATTCCCCCAGAAAAACCTTCAAAAAAGTCACTTTTTTGCACTTTTTCACCCATTTTTTTCACTTTTCACCCGTTAGAGCTACCTTTTGCCATTGAATACCACTTTTTCCCTACTTTTTTGCCCTTTTTGTCACTTTTATCCCATTTTTGCCCCTTTTCAACCTTTTTCTCTGCATTTTCACCCATTTGAGCTACTTATTGTCATTAAATACTATTTTTTTCTAGCTTTTGTCAATTTTAGTCACTTTCCACTCATTTTATGCCAACTGTAACTCATTTTTTGTCATTTCTCACCCATTTTTGCTATTTTTTGACCCTTTTTCCACTTTTTCTCCCCATTTTCACTTATTTTGGCTGCTTTTTGATCATTTTTGCTGTTTTTGCCACTTTTCACCACTTAGATTGTGGCTCTTGCAAAGGTATTTTTCATCTATTTGGCTCTTTGGTTGAGTATCACTGGTATAAAGCATAAACAAAGATTTTATCAAACTGGTATTGCACTGTCTGCGATTTGAAAATTACAGCATGCCATATTGCGATGTAATCTAATTTGCGATTAATTTCCCAGCCCTAGTTAATAGTGGCAATAATGGGTCAGCAGAGGCAATATTAGGCTTATGTGGCAAGAATTGGTTTAGAAGTGGCAAAAACAGGCAGAAAAAAGTGGTGGAAAGAGTTTAAAATGGCAAAAATAGGTGTTAAATGATAAAAATGTGTAAAAATTTTTGGGAAAAAAATTGATGAAAACTGGTTAAAATTTGGCAAAATTGGTGTAAAGTGGCAACAGTGGAATTCTAAAAAGTTTTTTCAGGGAATCTGAAGACCCCCTCCTAGTGTCTCGTGACCCCCAAAGGGGTCCCGACCCCAAGGTTGAGAACCACTGCTCTAGATAACCCAGTACTTTGAGTAAACTTAAGATTATTTTCTCTTTACTTTTATTCCAGTACAGCAGTCTTACTCCCATCCCTAAACAGAAATCTGGTAAAATCTTACAGTGCATCCCTGTGTGGTTCCTTTAAAACAGCTGTTTTCAAAGTGTGAGGCGGGCCTCCCCTGGGGGGCGCCACAGAGCTTCAGGGAAGGCGCGGAACCATAAACCAGAAAAAAAGGTGATTTTTATTCGCAAACCTCTGCTGTGCATGGAGCAAAATGGATAGACTTATAGTTACTATAGGGACTATGCTATAGAGCAGTGTTACTCAACCAAAGAGCCACATTTTTGAAAAATACCTTTGCAAGAGCCACAATCTAAGAGATGAAAAGTGGCAAAAATGAGTTGAAGTAGCAATAAAAATAGGTTAACGTGGCAAAAATGGTCGAAAAGCAGCTGAAAATGGGTGAAAGGGGCGAAAATGGGGAGAAAAAGCGGAAAAATGGTCAGAAAGTAGCAGAAATGGGTGAGAAGTGACAAAAAGTGAGTGGAAAGTGACTAAAATGGGCAAAAAGCAGTCAAGAGTGGCAAAAATGGTCAAAAAAAGAGGAAACAAGTGGTATATAATGGCAAGGGGTAGTTTAAATGGGCAAAACATGGTAAAAAAAAGGGGCAAAAAATGGGGTAAAAGTGGCAAAAATTGTGAAAAAGTGGCAAATAATTGTGAAAATTGCCAAAAATTGTGAAAAAAGGAAACAAGTGGTATTACATGGCAATGGGCAGATTGAATGGATGAAAAGTGGAGGAAAAAAAAATTAAAAAACAGGGCAAAAAATGAGGCAAAAATTGAGAAAAAGTGGCAAATAATTGTGAAAAAGGAAACAAGTGGTATTACATGGCAATGGGCAGATTGAATGGATGAAAAGTGGAGGAAAAAAAAATTAAAAAACAGGGCAAAAAATGAGGCAAAAATTGAGAAAAAGTGGCAAAAAGACATAGCAAAATGAGCAAAAAAATTGGACAAAAAGGGGATATTTAATGATTAAAGGTAGCCTAAATGGGCAAAAATGGGTTAAAAGGGGAAAAGTTGGGAAAAAGAGGCAAAAAGAAGTTGTAAAATGGCCAAAAATAATATGAAAAAGGGGTATTTAATGGAATTATAACTGAATAAGAGGGAAAAGCAGATTGTTAAGAACATTGGCAAACCAAAATATCCAAAAATAACATGATTATGTTAAAAATGTTTAAAGATTGGACATAAATGTTTGAAATGTTTTTTTTTTTTTTTATTTGAATCCTTTTTGTGGGTGGGGGTCCACTGAATGAATAATTTCTTCGTAGGGGAGGCTCACTCTTCCACACTTTGAAAACCACTGCTTTAAAACCAGAGTCACGCACAGATGTATTTTTAGAACAATAGTTGCAGTTCTGCTCCCGGCCACCAGATGTCGACAAAGAGCACCCTCCTGGAATTCATTGAAAAATCGACCCATTTCAGAAAATCCTCTGCCGTACAGATCACGAAGGGGGCGCGTCGTCCTCGCAGCGTTGCATCGTGGGAGATTGTGTTCCTATTGTCTCGGGGGCTGGGTGGAAGAGCTTGAGTTGGAGTCCTACAATGACTACAAGTCCCGTAGAGAGAGGAAGGAGGCGTTTCACCGCCTGGCTTTACAATACAAGCATAGAGGTGACCCTTCCGTCTAGTCCTTCTGAGATCACCGGGAGAACGGCACCGAGACAGCTCCAGCATCCTAGCTAACATGGTAAGATGGAGCAGAGCTAGCGATGACACAGGTGGACAGGCTGTATGTAGGCTCATTTTAGTACTGTTTAATGTAGATGGACGGTAGGTTATACATTAGTATGTGACATTGAAACAGGCTGGAGGAGTCCTTGTTAGTTAAACATGAAGAAAGCCTGATTTTAGTTGATTTAATGTCGGTTTTCTGTATCCGGGTTCTTATTTACTCTAGGACATCAAGGTTAAAGCGGTCTGGCGCTGTTTGTGACGCAGTTTCAAACCGCTAACTCTGCTCTAAACCCGCAGAAGAAGCCTCTGTGCTCAAGCTTCCGTTGTTTGAGGACTTTCTGTACAGTTTATTCATGTGATTTGCCTCCATTTTAATGCTGTGGCGTGGCATCGGCGTCAGGTTACATCACAGACTGATTCTCTGATCCAGCCACCGCCGACCAATCAGGAGGCGGCATTCACCGGAACGAATAACCGTTGACGAGAGGTTAAACTAGTTAAACGACTTTTAAAGACGGTTTTATCATCTCCCAGAAACCAGCTTTAATTCGGCTTTAATGGTTATCCTCACACTTTTTAAATCCCGCTCTTTTGCTGCCTCTTTGTCTGTTTCTCATTCATTTTCTCCTCCATGTTTAGTTCCCTGTAAAGTCCCATAAACAGCCATAAAACCTCATGTTTTAAGGTAAATCAGCTCTTTGGCTGTGTGCATTATAAACCGAATTAAAGAGAGAAATGTGCTCCTAAAAATAAACCCTAAAGTTCACCTGGATATCTTCCTACCCTTCATAATCCACAAGGTCATGATCCAGCCCGCTGTTTCTGACCGGGGTTTGGTGCAGAGTCCTGGCTGTGCAGAGGGCAGAGTACCACAGGAGGAGGGGCCCCCAATGCTGGATTATTCCAGAGATTAAGTCCCAGTTTTAAACTTTAAAACAACGGACCCTTTGTCAAACCCCTCTGCAGCAGGAAGAGACACTTTGACAGGGAACTGGGTCATTATTGATCAGGCTCTGTTGTTGCTGGGTGCCTTCCCATTAAAAACAATGAAAAATACCCAATGATCTGACTGTTATTGATCTTTGATTGATCAGATTCTTTGATAAAGTTGTCCTCAGTGAAAGCATAAAGACAGAGAGACAGTAGGGTGGATGGGGAGAGCTCCAAAACTATTAAAATGAGTTCATGTTAAAATGATGAACACATTTTAACTTAAATGAACATTACTTCTCTGCTGATTTGAAAATTCCAGTTAGGAATGCATATCAACTTTTCTCTGATTTCTGATATGCAGATTTTTTTTCAGCTTCATTCCAGTCTATATTGATGTGGAAACCAATTTTAAAAAAACACATTTTAGAATTTAAACTGCAGTTCTTAAAACAGAATTTAAAGTTTAAGGAATGAGGTTGAACAAAGAGAAAACTTAAGCTGAAGTAGGTCTGGCTGATGTACATTATTTATTCTTTCATTTGTTGATTTCCCTTCTATCACAGTCTCATTTTATTTCAAATGTCTCTCTTTTAATCATCCACCTTTTACTATTTGTTGAATTAATTTTAGTGTGCATTAGACTCTAAATCCTTTTACCATTTGACTTTTTCTCAATCACCTTTGCACGCTCCAGCAAGTGAATTGAACTGCAATTGAATTTGTGTTAAAGATGCTAAATAAATAAAGTCTTAGAAATAGATCCATGTATATAGCCCAATGTAGGCCGACATTTACAGCTGAGCAGCTATAAGATGAAAATCTACAGTTGTTACAGAATGGCTTATATTTTATTATTCAGCCGTTTGTTGGTTGTGAATAGGGGTGTGTGTCAGCAAGAATCTGGCAATACGATGTGTATCACAATACAGGGGTGCTTACACTGATATATTGCGATATTTTTTGTAATTTTTATGCTAGTATGTGTATGTGTGTATATACATATATAAACAGTAGGGGTGGGCAGAAAAAAATCGATCCAGCGTTGTATTGCGATATTTTGTCTGGTGATATTTCGTAATGTCTCGTCTACTAAACATAGATATTTTGAAATTAATTGCTAACATAAAGTCAAGTCTATGATGATGGAAAAATAAAATAATTTGATGAAAATTGTTTGTCCAGTACAGTCGGCGGAGGTGACGGTCATACAGCTCCAGGGGAAGGACATTAGGAATGCAAGAAGTGCTACATGAAAATAAAAAACTGCAGAGATAGGACAAACATGAGGACAAGACTAATGCTAACTCAGTTAAACATCTGAAAAAAATGGTCTAGATCACAATATATGGTATCGCAATCCTCAGTGTATTGCAAAATGTTAAAAAATAGCAATAATTTCGAATCGTGACCCAAATATCGTGATAATATTGTATCGCGGGGCGACTTGTGATTCCCACCCCTAATAAACAGTATGTATATGTGTATATATATCTACTATGTAATTTTAAGTTCATTTGGAATATAACAAAACAGAATTAAACTATTGCAAAATGTATAGTCCTGCATCATCTCCCATTTTAACTATCTTTGTGCAATCTAAAGATGAGTATTTTCCCCATTTGCTGTAATAAAATAAAATCCTTTCAGACACCCCTACTGTCATCTGCAGCTTATTTTAACACCCCTAGTTGTGAATATTGACAAAAAAATGTATTTTATGCTGCTAAAAATATTTAAATTCTAAAGCTTATATCTCAGGGTAATAATGTTCCTCCCTAACCGCAGTGGCCATTTTGCAATTTCACTCATTTTCTGACCAATTGTTCAGCCTTACCTGTCAGCATTAAACATTTCTCTCTCCCCCTCTCAGTACTCGTAGTGATGGTTGATGGGTTGACTGGTCAGTGTGGTCAGCCAGTGTCAAATCCAGAAATGTAGGCATACACTATATTGGATTTGACAGTATCCAAAGCGCTGATATGTAAACATTGATTTAAGCTGATATCAAGATATAAATGTAGTTCAGGTCTTAAACTTCAGTTTTTCAAGCACTGTTTACAGTTTAGGATGGTTGTGGACAAAGAAGAAGACGTCCACTGACGTAGGTCTGTTGGTCTTGACTTAAACTAAAGTTGTCGTATCTGTCTATAATCTGTAAATACTGTACATCTTTATTTAGGCGTTTTCTTAATCAGCCTTCGGCTTAGGAAGCAGGATGAGAAATACTCCTGGAATATGAAGGTGATGTGCTGAGTCACTCCTGCAGACGCCTCAGGCACACCTTTAACCATGCTGAAGCTATAGCTGTTATAACGGGGCACTCTGATTGGTCGGTCAGCGGACCAATCAGAGAGCCAAAAAAGGATCAGTTAACAGCTTCCCATTAAAGCAAACATTGCTGTTATTTTTATTTCTGCTGCACATCTTCACTGAAGGTCAAATGAACCTAACATGCTTTTCTGTCCCTCCAGGCTGAACCAATCCGTGTTGTGGTGACCGGCGCTGCAGGCCAGATCGCCTACTCCCTTCTTTACAGCATCGCCAAGGGAGATGTATTTGGGAAGGACCAGGTAAGAAGGAGCCCTCTGATTGCATAAGAGCCCCCTTCCCTCACGGCTGCACACACAGCTGGGCCCGGCCTCGTTGGGTCTGTTACATAATGTTCTGGTCATGAATTATACATGCTTTACAGTGGAGATGATGCAGCTTGATTCTAGTCCTCATCACCGCTGGATTAAGGAAGTCTTGTAAAGGAGATTATCTCAAACAGAAGGAAGAAAAGCATCAAATTTTGGAGCTCTGTTGCTCTCAGGTCAACATACATTTGAGTTTAAGAGAGTCACTGATATCCAGACACCTCACCAGTCATGTCTCTCGCCTTGTTTCCTTAAGTCCCACCCCCTGAAGCTTCTAACTTTCAAAATAAAAGCTGGTCTGTTGTCTCATTCATATTTTTGCATTTTTGAGCTGCAGGGTAACAGAAAAACCATCATCTCAATCTGCTGTTGAACAGCATTTTCAAGCTCACCTTTGACTCTTATTTTGAAAAACATGTAGAATTTTTGACTCTTTGTACTTCCTGTTGTGAATTACTCGGCATGTGCCGAGGGCTTTGATTCAAGAGGGCGTGAGATGAGAGGTTTCTGGGTTGCAGCAGCACCCATCTTAATATTTTAGTCTTTGCATCGATATTTATCACAATCATTTGTACCATTTTTAAACTAAAAATTAGGGCTGGACAATAAATCAAAATTTAGATTAAATCACAACATGGCCTACTGCAATTTTAAAATCGCAGAGGGTGCACTCTTCTTTGACCTGAAATGTGTTTGGAAATACCAGTTTAATACATTTTTGAGGCAGAGATGTTCTGCTCTACACATCATGCAAAAATTCATGTGTAGTTTTTTCTAGAATAATTCACAAGTTCCTACTTTCCTTGTTTTTGTATATTTTTGTCTTCTTCCAAATAAGAAATCCATTAAATCATCCCTCCTTAAATACAATGCTTATCGAATTTGCGATATAGAAGAAAATAGTAACAATAATATATTTTTTTTAGATCGATTTGAATTTCGGGGGATATTTGCTGAGAAAGTTTAAGATTTCTTTGCTGAAATTTGAGATATTTATTTTGACATTTTAAAGAATTTGATTTGGATTTTGGGGAGGAAATTTGCTTTGAAAATTTAAAGTATCTTCTTGAAAATGTGATAAATTTATTTTAAAATTTTTGGGAATTTAATTTGAATTTTGTTGGGACTTTTCAGGTATTTTCACAAAAATTTGAGGAATGAATTTGTACATTTTTTAAGAAGTTGATTTGACTTATTTTAAGTGGGGGTTGCCTTGAATTTCTTTTTAGTATTTTCATTAAAATTTGAGGAATTTCTTTGTAAATTTGATTTTTCTTGGTGGGGGGCGGTTTAATTTCAGTTATTTTCATTTAAAAAACGAGAAATGTATTTGTCAATATTTAAGAAGGCTATTTGACTTTTTTTGGAGGGGGGTTGCCCATGAACTTTTTTTTAGTATTTTCTTTAAAAAAAATTTGGAGGGGGGGACAGGTTTAATTTTTTAGCTATTTTCATATAAATTTTTAACAGTTATTTGTAGATTTTGGGAGATTTTATTTTAATTTGTAGGGGAATCAGCTTTGTGTGTTATAATAGAGACTGGTTTATAAGATGAGGAACTTGAAGAATAATGACATGTTAAACTGCAGTCCCAGTGTTGGGGGGGAAAATTGCAATTAAATTGTTTTACCCTAATAAATAATAAGCCCTAATAAAACAGCGGTTTTTGCAGATTTGGGAAACCTGTGTTTAACAAACTGATGACTGGCTCAGATTTTCTTAGTATTACAGGCTGTCATTCAGGAGAAATGCCGTGAACAATTAAGTTTAAGATATTTTTCTGTCTTGGCTTTAATCATAACCAGTGATAATGTCGGTTAATTTACATAGATTAACAAAAACTAACATTGCAGTTCTGAAAATGTGCTCTGATTTCTGATAGAAATAAACATTTCTAGGTGGATTCAAAACAAAAAATGTGGTGAAAAATGAGTGGAATGTGGATTTTATTAATTTGTTTGAGTAAGTTTGTGTGTGGCTTTAAGGACTTGTTAAATGTGTAAACATGGCCTCTGTGTGTGTCTGAAGGTCAGTCCTTGAAAGTTATTGAAACGATTTGAAGCACCATGCTCCCGTGCTCCTCTCCTCTCTGTTTAGTGGAAATGCCACCTGTATTTTTATGGCTTCTCACTCAGCTTGTTGCTTGTGTTTGGGTTTCAGCCAATCGTGTTGATGCTGTTGGACATCCCTCCCATGCTGCCGGTGCTGGAGGGAGTGGTCATGGAGCTGCAGGACTGTGCCCTCCCACTGCTGAGAGGTGAGCCAACGGAGTGTTTGAACCAAAACATCACCTGACCTTTAACCACTGAGCAGAATAAAATAAGCTTTAGATGTTTTAAGGTCATTAGACCGATCTCAATACCAAAAACAGACGTTTCTTCACAGCTCTTCCAGTAAGGCTGAAGCATGAAGCAAGTATGGGATCTAAATAACGTGTGTTTGAAATCCCTGCATTATAGTGCTGTCAGGGTGCATGTATTTTTATCAGGCCATTTCAGTTCAAGGCTTTAGTACAGAACAGACGTGCACTGATAAAAATACTCCAGGATAGTGAGGCAAAATACAGATTTTCTAAATATATCTGTTCAGCCAAATGTTAAGATTCTTTTCAGTTGATAGTAATATATAAATGTTGAGTCATGATCACATCAACTTCTTTGAATATATTCTGGTTTATGTTGACATATGTTACTCTCTATCTCCTTTGTAAATCTACTGATGTGTCTTTGAGTCTCGTCATATTTCCTGGTCTTAGTTTGGTGCCATCCTCTAAATGGATCCAGTGGTTGTTGTTTCTGCTGTTCTCTCCCTGTGAGAACAGAATGTCCTTGTTGGGTTAAAAATAAAGACCCGTGTCTAAATAAACGCTACACTCAGCCTGCTGTGCTGTCGACTGTCATCAGCAGCTTATTTTATCATTTTAACAAAGCAAGCCGTGTCTGTTTGTGGCCGTGAGTGTGTCTTTGACCTCTGTAACCTCTGCTGCTGGTGCAAGGAGGAGGAGGAAGGAGTGTCTGAAAGGAGGCCTCTGATTGGCTGATGGTTAAGCCTCCACAGCAGCCCATCAGAGCGGTGGAGGAAGAACAATGAACCGAGGAGGAGTGAACTCTGACTGAAGTCCAGGCTGATAACGGCGCCGTTTCCTCTGATAATCAGGCGGTTGTTATCGTGATGATCAGAGGAGGCAGCAGGACGCTATCAGAGAGTGAGAGTCCTAATTTTAAGGACATTTGAGTTTTATAAACCAGCAGAAATATGATCTTAGATGAACAAAAGAGGGGAGGAGAGATGGTTTTGGTGATCAGTTCTGATCCATCTCCTCCTCCTTATCAATACGGCGGTGTGGCTGAGCTGTGAGTCTGAAACTGATAAGACTGATCAGTTCAAGGGTTTCAGTGAGAGATGGTTGTGTTTGCAGCTCTATGGTTAGCGTCAGTGTTAAAATAACGTCCCGTATAAAGACATCAGATTAGATTAGGAGTCATTAGAGAGTAACGAAGGCTCAGTGTTCAGCTGAGGTTCATGAAATACCCTTTCACTTTTTCAGGAAGTTCATTTTGAATCAGGAATAAAAAATGGGAAAAAAAACTTTTGTTAGTGTTCAGAATAAAAAGTAAAATATGAACACTGAGCTTTCATCTCATTGTTTTTGTGTTCTCATTTAAAAAGAAAAGATTAAAAACAGAACACTAGAGATCTAACATTCTTTGCCCCCTGAATGTGTAACCTGCAGCAGGTGAAAAAGAATTTTACATTAGAGAATTTTACATCACCAGCATTCTGTTGAGCTTCCTCTTTTGATCAAACACAAAAAGCGTAGTTTGTTTGCAGTCGTGATCGGGGTGGAGTCAGACAGCTCACTAACATTTAAAGCCACAGACACAGAAACAGCTCATTCTGAGCAGAGCTGAAACAGAGGGGTTTTTAGACATGCAAAAATCCAATACTGGAGAGTTTTTCAGCAACAGACTTGCCAGGAATGTTTAGGGGACCTCTGAGACCGATATAAACTTGTCTTAAAGGGGTCGAATATGTTAACTTTAACCCTCTGAGACTGGGGTTGTTGTATATGATAAGAAGGGACACGTGCTATTCAATAACTTTTGAGCCATAAGTCGTAGCCACTGTCTTGTTTTTTCTACCTTTGTGCCATTTTAATGATCTATCCACGCCTTTGTCGCTCATACAGAACATTTTCTGGCGATCCTGGAACTTTGCTGAGTTTCTGGGGTCTTTAAAGATGAAACCACACCAGTAACTCCAATGCTGGGTGTCTTTTTATCCGTTTGTAATACATTTAGATAATTTCTTCTTCTAACTTGGCGTTAGCCACCATGGAGCATTCCTAAAACAGATGTCACATGGGCTGTGACAACCAATGGCAGGCTGTTCCGTCATCACGTCATGGTTGCAGAACAGCACACTTAGAAACTGGAGGAGAGTCTGAATGTCTCTGCAGACAGGAAGTGCTTTAAATGATGACTCATGATCAGCAAAGATTTAAAAGCACAGGGACTTTTTTGTAAACGTGAATATTTTGAAGACTTTGTAACTTTTTGGTCCCAAATAGATCTGAGAACACGTTTGTGCAAAAATAACCTTACCACAGCAAAACAATGAAACACTGGAGTCCTCTCTTTGTCAGTCAGATTTAACTTCTCTAATTGATAAACAATAACCAAATAATCTCACCTCCTCTCTCTGACTGTGTAAAATAAGGGAACAGTTCATTTGCTATCATTAAATCTGTCTCCTTCCCTCTATCTGCAGAGGTGATCCCCACAGACAAGGTGGAGGTGGCCTTTAAGGATGTAGATGCCGCCATCTTGGTTGGCTCCATGCCAAGAAAGGAGGGGATGGAGAGGAAGGACCTGCTGAAGGCCAATGTAGCCATCTTCAAGACTCAGGGGGCTGCTCTGGAACAGCACGCCAAGAAGACCGTCAAGGTGAGGCTTCAGCCTGAGTGTTTAGGATGTTTTCATGGAGTTTAACCCTCGGGGTTGTTCTGGCTCAGAGAGGAGCGTTCGGTTTGTTTGGACAGACGTGGAAAGGACAGTCAAACTCCGAGAACGTGAGCACCGAGCCTCGATCAGTCTGGAGAGGAGGTGGTTATTTTCAATCCAAGCCTGGAGCATTTTGTCCGCAGTGAGAGCCGTGGATACTTGAAAAGTCTTATAGGACTGTTGAAATGAAGGCCATAAGAAGTCTTAAAGTCTGATTTTACTTGTCAGAGTGTGAGATTTTAGACATGGTTAGGACATGTCTTTGCCCAGTCTTGTTTACAGGGTTTGAATCTTTCTTTTCTGCTTAAATGTTTCTATTGGTGTCAACTCCAGATAAATATGAAGAATGTGACCTCCTCTCTGCTCTGACTCAACCCATGACCCGTTTTACCGGCAGGTCAAGGAGCTAACTAACGAAAAGTCCAACCAGCAGGCCAATGAGCCGAGAGAAAAATCCACAGAATCATTTGAACATGAATCAGAGCGAAGCAGCCGTCAGCGTAGAAACAGCCTATTTTTGGATGAATTAGCAGAGTTAAGCATCTTAGACTTCAGGGGCCTTCTCCTGGGGGCTGCTTTTTATGTTTTGGAGTTTTTTAGGCGATCAGTGGAGGAAATGAAAGTGCTTCTTCAGCGTCTCATACCTCTAAAATAACCCAACAGCCAGCTGAGTGTCTGTCAGCTGTGTTTAGCTTCTGCAGACCTCCAATCAGGAGAGAGACCGTATCTCTAGAGCCGAGCGCCCACTGCCCATCTTTGTTTTTAACCACGCGTTGCTCAGTCTGTAATGTCTGTGAAGACTTCAGCGTAACACGTGAACCAGCAGGAGGCCCCTAACCACCCAGAGTCCTCCATGAAGCTGGTGGAGCTTCCACAGTGGTCAAAGGTCAAAACTTCTCATGTAGGCAAATCTGTGGAGAACAGAAACAGGCTGACGTTTAACCACATGAGGGTTTGAAATTCCTTTCTGCCCTTTTTTGCCTCTTTTCTCCCAGTGTTTCCTGCCTTTTGCCCATTTTTGCCACCTTTAACTTATTTTAGTTGCCACTTTTCACCACTTAGATTGTGGCTCTTGCAAATGTATTTTCCAACAGTTTGGCTCTGGTTGAGCAGGGTTGAGTCACACTGGTCCAACACATTTGTTAGGCTGATGTACGGTGAGCGTATCGCATCACTTCCTGTTTGGACAAAAACAGAATCTACATTTGTCTGCATTTAGATGTTGGTTTGTCTCTTTGTTCAGTCATGTTCTCGTTACGTATGTTTGATCCTGTTCTTCTAAATTTGGGTCCTGATTTGTGGTTGAGGAGGATCTGGAGCCTGAGGATGGACTCAGACGGATGAGTTATAAAGAAGAAGACCAAACGTGTTAAGAATGATGGTGGATGGAAGTGTAAAGAGTCATTATGTGAACAGGATTGATGAGATTTAGGACCAAAAACAGACTCATTATGTAAAGGCCAGGAGCTGTATGCAGGACGCCATTTCTGGTCTGATTAAAGCGTTTCTCCTAAATCTGCCTCAGGTTTCAGGGCGATGTGGTTAAAACGGTTCCTGTCTGTGTTATGGATCTGAATCTCTCTTTCAGGTTCTGGTTGTTGGAAACCCAGCAAACACCAACTGTCTGATTGCCTCCAAATCTGCTCCGTCCATCCCCAAAGAGAACTTCTCCTGCCTGACCCGTCTGGACCACAACAGAGCATGCTCTCAGGTACGCATCTACGGACCGTATGAGCTCATGTGAACATAAACCTGATCACAGACCGTTGACCTCAGTGAAGGTTCACCCTGCTGCTGTTCTCTCTCTTGTAGGTAGCGATGCGTTGCGGCGTTTCCTCCGACAACGTGAAGAACGTCATCATCTGGGGTAACCACTCCTCCACTCAGTACCCCGACGTCCACCACGCCAAGGTCAACGTGAACGGCGCTGAGATGAGCGCCTACGACGCCGTGAAGGACGAGGCGTGGCTCAGAGGAGACTTCATCTCTGTGAGTGCTGGTTTTTATTTCTTCTAGCAAAGATCCCGGAGAACGTTTGTTTTAGCTTTATCTCCTTTCCTCCTGCAGACGGTGCAGCAGCGCGGTGCTGCCGTCATCAAGGCCAGGAAGCTGTCCAGCGCCATGTCTGCCGCCAAGGCCATCTGTGACCACATGAGGGACATCTGGTTTGGCACCAAGGAGGTCAGTGAGAGGATGAGAGTTTAATTCTGACATACAGGGGGATGGGAAAATGAAAACGCAACATTTGTCGTGTTTCAGTGAAACATGCTGGGACACGGGAGGGTTCAAGGATGTGGGGAGCTGATAAAGACATGTTTTTGTGTCTGTTCCTGATTAAATGACATTTCTACTGAAACAACCTAAAAAGAAACCTCTCACTGATGAGGATATAAGAACACTGTTTGCTCTGATGCCTTGGCAGAGATTTATCAAATAATTCACATTAAAAATGACGTTTTTAGTGACTGAACTGTTAAAAAAGGAAGACTAGTCAACTCTGCAGATCAGACCACATGAGGCCTTAAATGCCCCGTTTTTTGTTTTTTTTTTGTTTGTTTTTTTTTATTTTTGGCCTTTTTGCCTTTATTTTGATAGGACAGTGGATAGAGTCGGAAACAGGGGAGAGAGAGCGGGGAGAGACATGCAGGAAATAGTGCCACGGGCCGGATTCGAACCCGGGTCGCCTGCGTACATGGCATGCGCCTTAACCACTCGACTACCGGCGTGCCAAATGCCCCGTTTTTAACCTCAGACTGTGATGGTTTACAAAGGAATGGGCTGTTCCATGAATTTACACTTCCTGATCATTTCATACTATAAATTCCACAAATGTGCTTCAAATTAGACAATTACATGGTGCAGAGCTAGAACATCTGCTTATCATCAAGCCTGTTGCCAACAACACAAAAAAAAAAGAAAGAAACACTTCATATCCAGAAGCCCCAAGGAGAACCAGTTTGCTGTTAACAGGAGAGAAGGGGTTCATGATTTAATGAGAAAGTTGCATAGTGTTAAATTGCACAAAGAAGAAGATATAAAGCATGTCCAGTCTGGACTCTCTTTGTAGCTGCTTTTACTGTTTCTATGGTCTCAACAGGTTTAATGTTTAATGTGTAGGGATACACAACACTGGAGCTTCGCCAGTATTCAATATTTAATTGAGTAATTACTACAGACCTAACATTTCTGTCCATTAGACACAATTTAAAGTTTAAGGAGTGAAAAACCTTTTTGGGAAGATAAAAATTCCCAGTTTTCTTCATGTTTTTGTTTCCTCCTCCAGGGCGAGTTCATCTCCATGGGTGTGTACGCTGCAGGAAACTCCTATGGCATCCCAGAGGATCTCATCTACTCCTTCCCCGTTCAGATCAAGGTGAGTCCATCCGATCAACCGCCTAAGAGCAGAACGCGACTGCTGATGTCACAGCGTACATAATAAACCTCACCAGCCCCACACAAAGACTTCCAAAAGATGCCAACTAGAGTTTACTGCTTGGCAAGGAAGAAGCCCCAAACATCCCCAGCTTCACCAACATTCCATACTCTACCTTTGAAGATGTAATTTAAAATCTAAAACATTCCATCCCTGCCTGCAAAGTTGATATCATTTGGAGTTTACCAAAAATTCAATCCCTGCCATTGAAGATGTAATTTTTGGAATCTTGAAACATCCCATCCTTGCCTTTAAAGATGTCCTCTTCAAAGCTTGTAAAACATTTCCATCCCTGCCTGTAAAGATTGACATCTTCAAAGCTTGTAAAACATTCCATCCCTGCCATTGAAGATGCCATCCATAGAGCCATTAAAACATTCTATCCCTGTCTTTAAAAATTGTCATCTTCAAAGCTTGTAAAACATTCCATCCCTGCCATTGAAGATGCCATCCATAGAGCCATTAAAACATTCTATCCCTGTCTTTAAAAATTGTCATCTTCAAAGCTTGTAAAACATTCTATCCTTGGCTTTGAGGATGTCATCTTCAAAGCTTGTAAAACATTCCATCCCTGCCTTTGAAGATGTCATCCTTAGAGCCAATAAAACATTCCATTTTTGGCTTTGAAGATTGTGTCATCCTTTGAGTCCTTTTGAATAATGAAACATTCCATCCTTGGCTTTGAAGATGTAATTCTTGAAGCTTGTAAACATTCCATCCTTAGCTTTGAAGATGTAATTCTTAAAGCTTGTAAAACATTCCATCCCTGCCTTTGAAGATGCCATCCTTAGAGCCTGTAAAACATTCCATCCTGCCTTTAAAGATCGACATCTTCAATGTTCGTAAAACACTTCATTCTTGCCTTTGAGGATGTCATCTTCAAAGCTTGTACAACATTCCATCCCTGCCTTTGAAGATGCCATCCTTAGAGCCATTAAAACATTCTATCCCTGACTTTAAAAATTGTCATCTTCAAAGCTTGTAAAACATTCCATCCCTCCCTTTAAAGATTTCCTTTTTAAAGCTTGTAAATCATTCCATCCCTGCCCTTGAAGATGTCATCCTTTGATGCTTCAAACATTCCATCCTTGGCTCTGAAGATTTTGTTGTCCTTTGAGTCTCATAAAACATTCCATCCCTGCCTTTGCATGTGTCATCCTTAGAGCCATTAAAACATTCCATTTTTTTGCTTTGAAGATTGTGTCATCCTTTGAGTCCTTTTAGGATTATGAAACATTCCATCCATCGCTTTGAAGATGTAATTCTTAAAGCTTGTAAACATTCCATCCTTGGCTTTGAAGATGTAATTTTTAAACCTTGTAAAACATTCTATCCCTGCCTTTGATGATGTTAATTTAATAGGCTTTAGAAAGATGTCATCATTTAAAGCTTTAAATCATTCCATCCTTGCCTTTGATGTTATATTCAATAAGCTTTATAAAGAAGTCATCCTTTAAAGCTTGTAAACATTCCATGCTTGCCTTCGATGTTATATTTAGTAAGCTTTAGAAAGATGTTGTCCTTTAAAGCATATAAATCATTCCATCCTTGCCTTTTGCATGCATGCCATGACTTTTAAACAACAAAAATGACCTATCTTGTTCTTGTGTTCCATTTCCATCCCTTCAGTTTTATACTGAGCTATTTTTACTTCTTTTGTCATTTCCTGCTGTGTTTTTTTTAGGGAGCTGCTTCACTTTGGAATCTTTTTAAATCAATAAGAGTAGAAATTAGATCAGAAATTTGGTGAAAGTTGAGGCAAACATTAAAAATGTAAAAACAAAATTCACCCCTGATTGTCCCTTCTCTCCCCCCGTATAGAACAAGACCTGGAAAATGGTGGACGGACTCCCCATCAACGACTTCTCCCGGGCCAAGATGGATGCCACAGCGGCTGAGCTGGTTGAGGAGCGGGACACGGCCCTGGACTTCCTGTCCCAGTGACTGTCTCCCCCCGCTAGCCGACAGCAACAGCAGCACTTAGACACCACCATAAAGGCTTGCTGCTCGCGGCTATGATGAAGAAGAAACCTTCCATTGTTCTAAACCGTCCGTCTGTGTGTCACCTCTGTGTGTGTGCGTGAGTTTGTGCGTGTGTGTCATAAGGCCACCTCTTCAGGTTTTCAGAAAACCCGTTAAACGACCACAACCTGGCCTCGTCCTCTTCAGTCTGCAAGGCGCTGAGAGAACGTGTCTGTTGGTAGATGAAAACGCACACTAGCTGTCCAGAAACTGTAACAGAACAAGTATTCACCAATAAAACAACGAGAACCTTAATGGCTGGAGTCCCGCCTCTTTACTGCGTCTGTGATTCATACGTTAACCACCAAACTGACGAGTCTCTGTTAACAGAGGGCTGCATGGATGTAGAACTGCTCCATCTGACCAGCTCTGGGTATTTTAGCCTCTGAATTTAGCATATTATTTTTTTTACATTGAATTTTAATGCTTCATTTTTGAACACTGGAAAATAAAGTAGAAAATTTGATTTGAAGAGTTTAATTCAGAGACTCAGCATTCACATCCACACTTTCAATGCACGGATTTCCATTTTCTTTGCAGCCTGGCCCAAAAAAAAGAAAAAAAAAAACAACACCTCTGATTGGTTGGGTCACCAGGATCATGGACTTGTCTACCACGCCTGCAAACGGTAACTGTCTGCTGAAGACGACGACAATCCATTCCATCATAGTATGGAGAAACATACACAAACTGCAATATACAACCCCAATTCCAAAATAGCAGGCTCACTGTGTTAAATGTAGATAAAAACAGAAGTCAATGTTTGTCAAATCTCATAAACCCAGATTTGATTCACGATAGAACAGAAACAACATATCAGATGTTAAACTGAGATGTTCTACTATTTAAGAAAAATTTTAAGTCATGCTGAATTTGAAACCTACACCTCTCAATAAACTAGGGACGGGTCCCTAGTTGTCCCTCCTTCATCCTTGCCTCTTAAAGATGCCATCTTCAAAGCTTGTAAAACATTCCATCCCTGCCTTTAAAGATTGTCATCCTTTGAACTTTTAAAACATTCCATTCCGGCACTTGAAGATTGGCATCCTTTGAACTTCATTAAACATTCCATCCCTGCCTTTGAAGATTGTGTCATCCTTGGAGCTTTATAAAATATTCCATCCCTGCCTTTGAAGATTATGTCATCCCTTGGTCTTCAAACGCATCATCCCTGCCCTTAAAGATGGTCATCCTTTGATGCTTCAAACATTCCATCCTTGGCTTTAAAGATGTATTTCTTAAAGCTTGTGAAACATTCTATCCCTGCCTTTGATGATGTCCTGTTAATAGGCTTTAAAAAGATGCTGTCATCCTTTAAAGCTTGTAAACTTTCCAAAAGGCTGGAAAGTAAGTGTTACTAATGAAGAACAGCTGGAGGAGCAGTTTGACTCTTATAATTAGGAGCATTTTAGAGAGGAAGAACTCCACCAATCTGTGAAAAACTACCAATTAATAACAATTAAATAAACAATTTCAGAAACATTTTCCTCTACGTAAAATAGTGAAGACTTTGAATCTCCCACCATCTACAGTCCATAATATCAAAACTTCCCAGGTGTTTACAGACTGTTGTTAAAAGAAGATACTAAACATGGCTCTGTCTCTATTTTTTGAGATACAAGTGCATCTCATAAAATTAGAATATCATGAAAAAATTCAATATTTTTTCTCTTTTTTGAAAGTGAAACCCATATATTATGTAGACTTGTTACACATAGAGTGAAATATTTCAAGCCTTTATTTCTTGAAATGTTGATGATTATGGCTTACAGCTTACAGATTAGAAAACCCAAAATTCAGTGTCTCAGAAAATTAGAATATTGTGAAAAGTTAAATATTGGAAAGTCATGGTGTCACATCCTGATCAGCTAATGAACTCCAAACACCTGCAAAGGTTTCCTGAGCCTTTAAATGGTGTCTCGGTCTGGGTCAGTAGGCTACACAATCATGGGGAAGACTGCAGACTTGACAGATGTCCAGAAGACATTCACTGACACCCTCCACAAGGAGGGTAAGCAACAAAAGGTCATTGCTAAAGAAGCTGGTCATTCACAGAGTGCTGTATCCAAGCATATTCATAGAAAGTTGAGTGGAAGGAATAAGTGTGGTAGGAAAAGGTGCACCAGCATAAGGGAGAACCGCAGCCTTGAGAGGATTGTCAAGCAAAATCCATTCAAGAATTTGGGGGAGCTTCACAAGGAGTGGACTGAGGCTGGAGTCAGTGCATCAAGAGTCAGTACACAGACCAATCCTAGACATGGACTACAAATGTGGCATTACTCGCGTCAAGCCACTCCTGAATCAGAGACAACATCAGAAGCGTCTTACCTGGGCTGTGGAGAAAAAAGAACTGGACTGTTGTGGTCTCAGTGGTCCAAAGTCCTCTTTTCAGATGAAAGTACATTTTGCATGTCATTTGGAAATCGAGGTCCAAAGTCTGGAGGAAGAGTGGAGAGGCTCAGAATCCACGTTGTCCAGTGTGAAGTCTCCACAGTCAGTGATGATTTGGGCTGCCATGGCATCTGCTGGTGTTGGTCCACTGTGTTTTCTGAAGTCCACAGTCAACGCAGCCATCTACCAGGACATTTTAGAGACCTTCATGCTTCCTTCTGCTGACAAGCTTTATGGAGATGCTGATTTCATTTTCCAGCAGGACTTGGCACCTGCCCACACTGCCAAAGGTACCAAAAGCTGCTTCAATGACCATGGTGTTACTGTGCTTGATTCTGACCTGAACCCCATAGAGAATCTATGGAAGATGAGAGACACCAGACCCAACAATGCAGATGACCTGAAGGCCGCTATCAAAGCAACCTGGGCTTCCATTACACCTGAGCAGTGCCACAGGCTGATCGCCTCCATGCCACGCCGCATTGATGCAGTAATTCATGCAAAAGGAGGCCCAACCAAGTATTGAAGGCATAGAAATGAACATACTTTTCAGAAGCCTGACATTTCTGTTAAAAATATCCTTTTTTTATTGATCTTATGTAATATTCTAATTTTCTGAGATACAGAATTTTGGGTTTTCTGATCTGCAAGCCATAATCATCAACATTTTAAGAAATAAAGGCTTAAAATATTTCACTCTATGTGTAAAAAGTCTACATAATTTATGGGTTTCACTTTCAGAAAAGAGAGACAAAAAATATTGAACTTTTTCATGATACTCTAATTTTTTGAGATGCACTAGTATGCTGCTGCCATCAAATTCTAAATGAGCTAATATTTTTCCTAAAATGTTAAAATGTCTCAGCTAATCGTCTGAAATGTTTCTGTTCTATTGTGAATCAAATATGAATATATGAGATTTAACAATCATTGACTTGTTTTAATTTACATTTCACACAGCGTCCCAACTTTTTGGAATGTGGGTTATAATCTAACATTTAGAACCTAAACTCTACAACACAGATGAATGTTAAAACGGGGTATACAGTATATGAGGTTTAGAAGCTTGTAAAAACTGTCCATTCATGAATAAAGTATTTTAAATCCCTGAAGATAACAGCGAGGTCTTTTACTTCGTAGGAAGTTTGTCTGTTTTCGCCGAAGAACTTCAGCAGTGAGACCACCTCGAGTCCTCTGAGCAGATCAGCCAATCACAGATGGGAGATGGCACAGTATAGCCAATCATAGCAGGGAGGTGATACAGTAGTCTTAGCATACAGAGTCTATAAAATCAGGAGTTCCTGCCGTTTGATGAGCGTTGAATAAACCTCCACAAAAAATGGCGGACCCTCCGAAGCCCGCCCCGAAGAAGGGCTCTAAGAAGGCGGTGACAGAGAGCGCCGCTAAAGGCGGGAAGAAGAGGAAGAGCAGTAAGGAAAGCTACGCCATCTACGTGTATGTAAAAAAAAGTTATTATTAATTAAATATATATTTCATTGAAAAAATAAGTTTGAAACTGAAAGTGTATGGTTTGATCCTGAATTAAAAAAATAAAAACACTATACTGAAACAAAAAATAAGCATAAGCAAAGCTTTTGTCAATTTAAATATAATTATGATTCAGCTCTGTAAATATTTTAATAAAATCATTTATTTTCATTTTCCACTCTTAAATATATTTTCACATTTGAGGTGTTACTTTTTTCTGTTACAGGTTTAATATTTTCAGATTCAAATCTGTTTCTTTCACGCTCAAATCCTCTTTTGGTTCAGATTTTTCTTTTCTTTTCCAGATGATTTTTTTAGGTTTAAACTTCTGGTCCTGTTCTGGCGTGGGGGCGTGGCCTCAGCTGAGAAGGGTGAGGAATTGTGACAGAGAGGCCTAGCAAAGAAAGCTCAGAGCCTTCCACAATTATGTTGCCTTCAGGAAAAATGGGTATTTTGAGATTTTTGACTCAACACTTTCTGTACACTGTATTCATCTAATTAGCTGTAAGTAAAGGGATGCTGAGGACAAAGTTAGCTTTTAACAGCTGTTTTAGACAACTCTTGGCAATTATTTATGTATTAAAACATTTAAAATGTCAGATTATTCTGTTTATCACCCATACTTAAAGAAACTTTGTGTCCCACTTATTTTTAGTTTCAGTTCAGTCTTTTTTAGATTAGGATCAAACCATTAACTCTTAACTTCAAATGTATTTTTTCAATTAAATATAAATATTTTTAATTAACAAACCTTAAGCATGGATTTAGCTCCATATAACCCCGAGCTAACCAGCCCCAAATGTGATAGATTTAGTAGACTGAATCATTCTAAGTTTTTTCTGTCATCATACTTAAATTATTTGACAATCGTCCCTTAGGGCGGCCACACATGACAATTTTTAAATCTGAAATGATTTTGAAACCGTGGGAGACCCCAGACTTCAGGACAATTTCCAAAGATTTTTCATGTCTAATCCTCTGAACGCACACACGACAACTCAGCCAGACTGTCAGATCACTGGAGACCACACACCTGCCGACCTGCCTACGACCTCGCGTGATCACGTGACTTCAGAAAAAACAAAACACGGATGTCTGTCGATACCGTCTTGCTGTCTCTCCACAACAGATTGCCCTGGCATGAGTTACAGGTGGAGCAAACATCATAAAACAAGAGAAAGACCCAGGCTAAAATTGATACAATAAAACTGATATTTATGATTTTAGGTCGTAGTGCCTCTGACGAAGTACCCACAACAACCAATGAGAACGAGCAGACAGGGTAGCATCACCAGACGGATCAGACGTACTTTGACCGCTCGCAACCATGAACACGGCTTTAACTTAATTCCAGCCAGGATTTCCTGAGTCTTTCCCTTGTTTTATGATTTTTGCTTCACACGCCAGGACAGCCTGTTGTGGAGAGACAGCAAGACAGTATCGACAGACATCCATGTTTGTTTGTTTGTTTCTGAAGTCATGTGATCACGCAAGGTCGTAGGCGGGTCGGCAGGTGTGTGATAGCCCACATTTTCTGCTCTCCTGATGGGAGAATGTGAACAGAGTCAGTGTTTATTATATTTATTATTAACTGATATTTATAGTCCTGTTTACTACTCCTTATCAGCAAAAACATACCATCAATAAGAATGATTTCCTCCTGTTTATTGAAGTAAGAAAGGTGAAACAAAGGCGTTTTAATTTTCTGAAACTGTTTTTATTGCAGGAGAAAGTTTGAAGGAAGCAGAGTTTGTTCTGCACCTACTGCAATAAATCTGCAAACATGAAGGACTAGAGACAAAATAAACCCAACATTACAGTTAGGAATACAAAAGACAGAAAAAGTACACAAAGCAATGAAATTTTGTTCACAATAATTTCAACCCTTAAGCTCCTCCACCTTTTTGATTTTATGTTCTGCTGTGATCATCCCCTCAGTGTTTTATATATATTATCTCTGTTCATCTTTTGTTTTGCAGACTAAAAAGACAAAAACGTCAAACATCAGTGCTCACTGAAGAGGATCCTAACCTAAAAATCCCTAATGTATGTGTGGATCCCTCATTTCTGTGTTTGTTGCACCCTGCACATCCCTGTAGGTCCCTGTAGGTCCCTGCAGATCCCTGTAGGTCCCTGCAGATCCCTCTAGATCCCTGTAGATTCCTGTAGATCCCTGCAGATCCCTGTAGATTCCTGTAGATCCCTGCAGATCCCTCTAGATTCCTGTAGATTCCTGTAGATCCCTGCAGATCCCTGCAGATCCCTCTAGATCCCTGCAGATCCCTGTAGATTCCTGTAGATCCCTGCAGATCCCTGTAGATTCCTGTAGATCCCTGCAGATCCCTCTAGATTCCTGTAGATCCCTGCAGATCCCTGCAGATCCCTCTAGATCCCTGCAGATCCCTGTAGATTCCTGTAGATCCCTGCAGATCCCTCTAGATTCCTGTAGATCCCTGTAGATTCCTGTAGATCCCTGCAGATCCCTCTAGATTCCTGTAGATTCCTGTAGATCCCTGCAGATCCCTGCAGATCCCTCTAGATCCCTGCAGATCCCTGTAGATTCCTGTAGATCCCTGCAGATCCCTGTAGATTCCTGTAGATCCCTGCAGATCCCTGCCCTCCTGCACTGTTGTGTCTGATCATCTACCCATGTCTACATAACTAACCTCTGGTACCAGAGAAAATCCTCCCCTCCAGATTCAGGAGGGAGATGGTACAAAGCTGGCTCAGGTCTGAGGACTCCTTCTCCTTAGGAATCAGGATTTCCACTGCTCCACAGAAACAATGCTCTCCAAAAATGATCATGCAAACAAAAAAACAAACAAACAAACAAAATCAGCAGCTTGTTTCTCCAAAACCAAAAGTAGGTTTTTTAAACGATCGTAGAAGCAACTTGTTCTTACTTTCACCAAATTATTGACTGTCAGGCCCTCCTGGAGCCTGTTAGGGCTTTTTGATGGTATTTTTGCTCTTACTTTGGCAGTTGTCATGCTAAGATGATGATATTTGACAAAGTTGTTCATTTTTTAATGAATTTTCGAAATTTCATTATTCATTGTGTTGACAGAATTTTCCACTGTGTGGACATTAATGCTCACACTCTCCCTCCTAAAGCCCTTTTAGGCCTCATTGACTACCATTAGCCTGCTGATCCTACTATATCCATTTTGAGGACATTCATCATTTTTATCATAATTTTTTTTTTGAGTTGATAGTCACATTTTTATAGATTGAGGCATCAAATTTGGCCAAAGTTATCATTTTTCTTTAAATAAAAAAAACAAAACAAACAAACAAACAAACAAAAAAAAAAACAAAACAGAAGAAACGTGTTGCCCATAGAAATCAATTGACATGAAATAGCTCCATCCATCCTTGTTTGTCTGAAATTGGACACAGACTTCCAATAAAAACTCGTTTTTTGACTGTGTGCCTGTGGCACCAAAACAGCTCATAGCAACTGTTTCTTTGCTGTGGCATAAAAATTTAGTAGTCAGGGTTGAAGTTGTTGAAGAGATCTTGAGCAGTGAAAGTAAAAAAAAAAATTGAAAAGTGATTATTTTATTAACACCTTTCTGCATGTCTGTTTTCTGGACAAACAGGGACAGATGGAGCTAAAAATTACAGGGACGCTAGGGTTAAAGCCACTTATTTTCATTCTACTGCCACTACAATACAGAAATGCTTTTAGATCTCTCTGCGGCTTTTGACACTGTGGATCATAGCATTTTAATTTCACGTGTTGAGCACTGGGTGGGGATCAAAGATATTGCCCTAGAGTGGTTTAGGTCCTACCTGGCTGACAGGAGCTTCTCTGTCAGCCTTGGTGATGCCTATGTGGTGTGCCCCAAGGCTCCATACTTGGCCCAGTTCTATTTTCTTTATATATGCTCTCCCTGGGGTTTATTTTTAAAAAATATGACATTTCATTTCATCTCTACGCTGACGATACGCAGCTTTATTTACCCTTGAAAACCAGAGCTTCCAACGCCTTGGGCCCACTGCTGGACTGTCTCAGAGACATTAAAGCCTGGATGGCTCTCAATTTTCTTAAGCTAAATGAGGACAAGACTGAAGTCATTGTCTTTGGACCCCATGGCGGCTGTACCAGCCCCAGTGTGGATCTGTCCTCTCTGGAGCCTTATCTCAAAGGCTCTGCTAAAAATTTGGGGGTGATAATGGACAAAGATTTTAAAATTTATCTACAGATAAATGCAGATGTAAAATCCAGTTTTTATCATCTTTGTCTTTTATCCAAGGTCAAGTCCTTTTTATCTTTTAATGATTTTGAGGTTATGCATGCTTTTATCACAACTCGTCTAGATTATTGTAATGCACTTTATTTTGGTGCCAGCCAAACCTCTCTTAATCGTTTACAGCTTGTTCGAAACGCTGCAGCTCGTGTTTTAACTGGTCAACGTAAACTTGACCACATTTCCCCCATTTTAGCATCTCTTCACTGGCTTCCTGTGCGTTTTAGGATTGATTTTAAAATTTTGTTGTTAACTTTTAAGTCTCTAAACGGGCAGCTCCTCCCTATTGTTCTGACCTTTTAAAACCCCATGTTTTATCTCGGACTCTCAGATCCTCTGATCAGTGTCTTCTGACCGTCCCAAGGTCAAGGTTGAAGCTCAGGGGTGACTGAGCCTTCTCAGTAGCTGCACCTCTTCATGTTCGACTGTCCCCCTCTCTGCCTGTCTTTAAATCAAACTTAAAAACGCACTTTTACTCCCTGGCTTTAGGCTCTGCTTGAGATTGTGGCTTTTAATCCCCTCTGTTTTAACTGATCCATTTATGTCCTCCCATTTTTACTTCTGTCCTGTGTCTGTGCTTTATTGTTTGTTTTATTGTTTTTAATTTTTACTGTACAGCACTTTGGTCAGCATTTTGTTGTTTTTAAATGTGCTTAATAAATAAATCTGGATTGGATTGGAATTAAGAAATCCTGTTAATTCCTCTGTAATTCATTCAGAGGTAAAAATATTTGCTCATAATTTTTTTTTTTTGCCAAAGTTCACCATTTTTCAATGTTTGCAGAGAGGCATTGTGGGAGATAATGACCTTGTTTGAACTGATAGGATATATCAGTGACTGTAGGCCAGGGGATTTAACTATTTCAGCTAAAACTACTTTGGGTGTTTTCTATGGATGTCAGAGTCTGGTGAAAAATTAAAATTATGAAAACTGATTCACATTTACTATACATGATGAGGACTGGAGGTAAGGACCAAAAATGATGAGTTAATTTGCAAAAACAGTTAAGTGCCATTCTGGTAAACAATGAAAATAAATAAATAAATAAAATTAACACTCTCAATTGAATTGTCTTCTGATCTAAAATCTTAATAAAATGATTAATTAATTACAATTATTATAATCATACTTAATCAACTGATAAGGGCAGTTTGGTCCCTGTATGACTGGTACGTGTACGTGTCAGAGATTGGTCCGCATTGCCGGAAGTAAGTCGGACTCGTTTCCGGTGCGTGTTGGACTCTGCCAGGGCTGCCCTTTATCACCGGTTCTGTTCATAACTTTCATGGACAGAATTTCTAGGCGTAGCTAGGGCGTTGAGGGGGTCCGGTTTGGTGGCCTCGGAATTGGGTCTCTGCTTTTTGCGGATGATGTGGTTCTGTTGGCTTCATCAGGCCGTGACCTTCAGCTCTCACTCGAACGGTTCGCAACCAAGTGTGAAGCAGCTGGGATGAGAATCAGCACCTCCAAATCTGAGGTCATGGTCCTCAGTCGGAAAAGGGTGGAATGCCCTCTCTGGGTTGGGGCTGGGTTGAGCTGAGTCGAAAGGCGAAGCTCTCGATTTACCGGTCGATCTACGTTCCCATCCTCACCTATGGTCATGAGCTGTGGGTCGTGACCGAAAGAACAAGATCACGGATACAGGCAGCTGAAATGAGTTTCCTTCGCAGGGTGTCTTGGCTCTCCCTTAGAGATAGGGTGAGAAGCTCGGCCATTCGGGAGAGACTCAGAGTAGAGCCGCTGCTCCTCCGTGTTGAGAGGAGCCAGATGAGGTGGCTCGGGCATCTGGTCCGGATGCCTCCCGGACGCCTCCCAGGTGAGGTGTTCTGGGCAAGTCCCACTGGGAGGAGACCCCGGGGAAGACCTAGGACACGCTGGAGAGACTATGTCACTCGGCTGGCCTGGGAACACCTTGGGATCCCCCAGGAAGAGCTGGACGAAGTGGCTGGGGAGAGGGAAGTCTGGGTCTCCCTGCTTAGGCTGCTGCCCCTGCGACCCGATCTCGGATAAGCGGAAGAAGATGGATGGATGGATGGATGGATGGATGGATGGATGGATAATGGATGGATGGCAAACAAATTGTACAACTGAATTCTGTCCTTGTGCCTCAGTAGTCATTTTTGCAGAGAGACACATTATTTTAAACTTCTAGATTGCGAACAACTTTCAAAAAGGGAATGTTGGGGTACTGGTAGTCTAGTGTTCATGTCTGTGCTGCAGACCCCCCTCCATTTACAGAAGCTGTTCTCAAAGTGGACTGCCCAGGTTCAAATCTGTACCCAGCATGCCATCCCCCACTCTCTCTCGCCCCAGTCTCCAACTCAGTCCATTGTCCTGTGTTTTCAATAAAGGCATGAAAAGTCCAAAATAAGGCATCAGAGAAAAAAGATCCAAGTGCTTGTGTTTATCTGGGTTTGACTGTACTGTAGAGGGCAAAGGAATCATCTCCAGCCTCTTGATTTGTCCTGTTAAAGGAAAAACAAAGCATTAAGAACAGTGATTATGATTCAAAATTCTGATTCTGTAGGAGATGCTCACCTTGGAAGTCTGCTGGCAGTTTGAATTCTGACACTTGCATATTCAACTTCATCCTCTGTGCTCCTGTTCTGTGCTCGTCTGTGAGCTGGTCTGACACTTGCATAGACAACATCCACCTGGTCCTGAAAGAAAATGATGCTTGCATTGTGAAGGGGGTCCTGCTGTTCTGGTGGTTGTCTCTGAGCTACAGCTGACAGGTTGTTATACACTGGACCTGTTCTTGACTGATAAAACACACAGAACTTAAGTGTACTGCATTTTGATGCAGTGAACATGATCTTAAAATTAAAATACCTATTAAGTATCGATTGTCTCAGTTCTATTTACATACATCCCCATGTATTTATACTTCCGGGGGGGGGGGGGGGGGGTGAATGAAACTTACATTTCTGAGACAACTGCATGTGATCCTGAGTCTTGAAATGAGTTCTGCTGTTTTAATACCTTCTGATCACAGGCAGAGGTCCCAAAATTCAAGGAATGAGCTATCCCCCCTGTTTAACCTATTCACAGTATTTGCAGATGTAAAACATCTCCAGACTCTCCTGGTATTGGCAGCCAGGTTAGTGAGGCTCAGACTGGTGTGGAGAGGGTACCAGGTAAATATAAACAGGAAGAGAGTGCAGGAGTTCAGTTTGGTTGTGTGGAAGAGAAACTTAAGGAGGAAAGTATTTAGGAAGTCCTCATTCAGGCCAGTTAAAGGGGGCTTTACCTGGATGGGGGGGTGGGTGGTGGACTTGTATTTGCACAGGTGATAGTTTGCACCAATGGGCTCTATGCACGAACTGCTTCCGCATTTGGCATTAGACTGCTCCCACACTTCCAGTCGGGAGAAGAGAATGGGGTATGATGGCAAAATCGTTGCGGTTTACTCGCCGTTTGCATGAGTTACCTGAGCTGACTGTCAATGACGAGTTACATTTAGCTGAAGATCTGCATTGCAGCACGCAGCAACGATGTCCAGAAGTGCTTTAAACCTGTTTTTGAAACATCATTTTAGCATGTTTGGATGCCAAGAGATGATGGTGGAGTAAACACAAACATCAATCGAAACAAAAAAACCCAACGAAACGGACAAATTAAGGCAGTATAGGAGGGTTTAGATTCTGTTTTGGCCTAGCACATATCGTTAGGTGGAAGTTGAGAACCGGTCTTATTTTCCACCAGAAATACGCCACCCCCTGCCGTGCATAGAGCCCATCTGAGGCCTGACATATTGCTATGGTCTGCAAGTTGGCAGTTGTTAATTTAATAGAACTAGAGATTACCTGGAAGGATTCAGTGGAGGAAGTGTATGACACACTTAGATATGCAGAATTAGGAGCAAAAGCTGAACAGTAAAGATGGAAAATATTTTTCATCCAGTAGTAGTGGGATGTAGAGGGTTTAGAGCAGCATTTTATGACCTAGAGAGCTGTCAGTTTGTTCAATATTGCTAGAGGTTTAAACAAGTGCATCTGGAGGAGGAATATTGTCAGTTGGGGGCCAAATTAGGTTTGATAAAACCCACTAAACTCATCTGTTCTTTTCTTTCTGATTTCCTCAAAAGTATAGGAGTGGGGGGGCAAGGACGAGTGCTAGCCCCAATCGAGGAACCTCACCTGTGCTCCGTTGTCACGTCTCTCTCTGGTGGTTGATTGTTGTTTGAGTTGTTTTCTCCTACATGGGAAGATTAGTGCGTGAAATCATAAACTTTAACATTTGGGGATTTTATTACAAACTTAAGGATGCATTAAAGGAAACATTAATACCTTACCTGATGCAAAGGAAGACAAAAAGGAGAACGATAACCAGGAGAAATGCAGTTACTGTTCCTACAGCTGCTGCTGTCCTTTTATCTGATAATGACATGGGAAATTCAGACGCTCAGTGGGAGAATTAGGGGTAAGCCACATAACACTGGTCAGCTATCCAGTTCACAGTCACATACAACTTCACAAGTTCAGCTGTAAAACTCACCTGCAGGTGAAAGTGAACAACATACCTGCCACAACAGTCAGAGTGAAGGTGGAGTTATGGCGCCCTCTTGTGTTCAGGGCTTCACAGTAGTAATTCCCACTGTGATTAGCACTGAAGTCAGTGATGGTGAAGATCTGTCCTGAAGCTAGAGGTGAGTCTTCATTCTCCTTGTACCAGGTGTAATTAGCTGCTGGGTTAGCATCACTGCTACACATGAGGGTCACGGCTCTGCCCTCCACTATCTCAGCAGAGGGACTCGCTGACACAGAGGGAGGCTTTGGAGCATCTGGATGAGGACATACAAATTAGTTCTCTTTGGTTACGTTCATATTTACAGGTCTTGGTGTTGAATTTAGATTTGTTGCTTGGATCATTAAACTATCTTTAGATATGGCCAAAGTCTGTGTTTATCTCAGCGTGCTAAGTGTTCATGATCTAGAATTAACTTGTTGAGTAAAAACAGAGATGCCACAGGAAGCATGTGAATATTCTGATGTTTTGTACTCACACTGAACATCTAAAAATAGAGGAGCAGAGCTGACATGTCCACATTGATTCTCAGACTTGCAGGAGTAGATCCCTTTGTCTTCAGAGCTGAGTGAGGTGAAATCATAAATGTTTACCAGCCCTTGTCCCAGTATTTGGTTTGCCTTGTACCACGTGTATGTAGCTGCAGGGTTAGCATCACTGCTACAGGTAAGAGTCAAAGGAAGGCCCTCTGCGACCTCTGCTGAAGGATTCAAGGTCAAAATAGCAGTCTGTGGACCATCTGGAAGACAAGATTGGTAGACAGTCATAACTCAAGGTGGGCTGCTGTGCTGAATCTGACATTTTTAAGGAGGTGTGATACCACTGATGCAGCAGTGGAAGCAATTTAGGAGAAAACCATTTCAACTTCTACTGGAACTCTGAATGCAAGGAGAGCAGACGTAATCCACAGACCACCCATTTCAGGCACAGGCAACATACAGGCAGACTGAAACGTAGGTTTACTTACATTTCACATCAACAAAAACATGTTCAGATGTCCTCCTTCCCAGATTATTGTCAACTACACAGTAATATTCTGCAGAGTCAGAGGACTGGACGGAGTCGAGGTAAAGCTGTAATCCTCTGAGCAGTGATTGGTTCCTCTTGTACCAGGTGTATTTAGGTGGAGGGTTAGCATCACTGCTACAGTTCAGAGTCACTGAGCTGTTCTTCATAATGTCACCAGTGGGAATCATCAACACTGTAGGAGCTGTTGGAGCATCTGGAGAAGATAATGGAGAAGACTGAGTGATACTAAAATGTCACTTAGACTATCCTAACAAAATTATATAACATGGGATAAAGTGTTACTGCATCCTTGTACTTTATCGAATATATTTTTTGCAAGCACAGCACTGAAACTGCCCTGGTCAAAATCACCAACGACCTTCTCTGTGCAGCTGACTCCAGACTACTTACCATTCACATCCTCCTCGACCTCAGCGCAGCATTCGACAACATTTCTCACCCACTGCTCCTGGACCGCCTGGCTGGCACTGGCATCACTGGTGCTGCCCTCTCCTGGTTCACATCATACCCCACCGACCGCCAACAATTCGTACAACTAGGGAACCAGAAGTCTGGGTGTTCGGGTGTTTCACTGGATGTCCCCCAGGGGTCAGTCTTGGGTCCACTTCTTTTCATCATTTACCTCCTTCCCCTAGGCACACACCTCCATCACCATGGGATCCATTTTCACTGCTACGCCGATGACACACAGGTCTACATCTCCTCCAAACCCACCGTTGCCATCCCTCCCACCTCCCTCATCATCTGCCTTGAAGACATCCGGAGCTGGATGAGCAGGAACTTCCTGAATCTCAACAGCAATAAAACCGAGGCCCTGCTCATCGGCTCCAAATCCACCCTCACCAAATCACAGCACACCTCAGCTCCACCCATCATCATTGACGGATTCCCTGTACCCTTCTCCCCCCAAGTCAAGAGCCTCGGCATCATCTTGGACGGCACCCTCTCATTTGCACCTCATATTCAAAACATCACCCGGACTGCTTTCTTCCACCTCCGCAACATCTCCAGACTCCGCCCATCGCTATCTCAACCCAGCACCGAAATACTGGTTCACTCACTTGTCACATCCCGCCTCGACTGCTGCAACGCCCTCCTCACCGGACTCCCTGCCAAACTCATCAACAGACTGCAAATCATTCAGAACTCGGCCGCCCGGATCATTGCCCGCACCAAATCCTCTGACCACATCACCGCTGTTCTCCCTGTACAATACCGCATCCACTATAAAAACCTTCTCCTCACCTATAAAGCTCTCCACCACCTAGCCCCCACTTACCTCTGTGACCTCTTTCATGAATACACTTCCTCCTGCACCCTCCGCTCAACCTCTGCTGGACTACTAACCATCCCCACGTCACGCCTCACTACCACGGGTGCCCGAGCCTTCAGCTGCTCAGCACCCAGACTCTGGAACTCCCTCCCCCCACACATAAGACAGTCAGACTCCATCACTTCATTCAAATCCTGTTCAAACTGGCATATGCCCTCTAACTGGACACTGTGCACTTCACTTGTCTTTTATGTTGATGTTGTAATGATGTTTTATTATGCTTTATGTAAGGTGACCTTGGGTGACTTGAGGGCACCTCCAAATAAAATGTCTTATTATTATTATTATTATTAATAATAATTACCAATGCTGTTAATTTAGGGCAGCTGTGGCATAAACCTTACTTTGGTTAGGGTTAGGGTGGTCTAATACATTTTTTAAGCAATGTACATTTTACCATTTTACTGTAAAATGAATCTACAGTTTTACTTGCCAGAGAAGGATCTACTCCAAAGATGCTCCCTGGGTTTGTCAAGCAGCGGCTCTGACTCTCCAGGGAGTGCATGGCTAGAAACCCCCATATAGATAGATACATTAATGACAATGTGTACGGAAAACAATCAAATTAGTTCAAAAGCCATTAATCCTGGCGCGCCGGCAGTCGAGTGGTTAAGGCGCACGCCATATACACAGGCGACCCGGGTTCGAATGCGGCCCATGGCACTATTTCCTGCATGTCTCTCCCCGCTCTCTCCCCCCTTTCTGACTCTATCCACTGTCCTATCAAATAAAGGCAAAGAGGCCAAAAATAAATCTTAAAAAAAAAAAAAAAAGCCATTAATCCATAGTAGCATGAATCTGAATATGAGGGTGTAACAAGCTTTATGCTGTAAAGGAGGAGGCTGGGGTGGAGGCATCAGCATTAATGCAAGCAGGGATTAGTGAGAAGTACGTCACATTTAAATGGACCGCTGTGTTGAAAAAGGAGATAAATGGGATCAGCTGGCTGTCAGCTGATCATGGCTGGGTGAATGACTACCTACCCTGCATGAACTAACACTGAGCTTCATTATGTAAATTAGTAATACACTGTATTAGTAAAAGTATTGATTACATCAAAGTTTCCATCCTATCAGTTTTGTTCTGAACAAAGTAGCACTGACTCACACACTGAAGGAGAGCGATAATCCTCATAAGAGCAGGAGTAAACGCCTGCAGGGTCGACAGAGCCTCTATAAGATGAAGATGTTTGCTCCATTATTTTGGTTCCATTCTTAAACCAAGTGAAGGGAGAGCGACCACCTTGAATACAGCTGCTGTGACAAATCAGCTTTGGACCGCTAGAAGACTTGATCACCTGCACCTGTAAATCTGGATCTGTTCAAAGAGAAAAGTTTGATTTAATAAGCTGTCAGTGGCATAAAGAGTTGCTTGTATAACATCACCACCTGTTAGCCAGAGGAGCAAGGTGCAATCTAAAACGAGCCGTGGACATAGTGGATTTCACAGCCCATAATAAACTGTTATGAAACTGTTTAAATATTTACAAAAGAAACTGATTCTTTTTGATTTGAGCACTACAGGTTTAAATCATAAAACCTCTAATTAGTTTCTTAGATTAATTCGCAGATAAATGCATGTGACGTCACAGACAGTGTAAGTCACTGTGGGTCCAGCTGCTGAGTGGCTGAAAGCTCGTACTGGTGACAGCTGGGAGTGACAATGACTTCAACATTTTCATTTGTTATGTCAGATACCAGTGTTGATGCTTGTCTTTAAACTCAGTCGGTAAAAAGTGTCTATAAAAGTGGTATATTAGTGTTCATCAGTACCTCTGACAGTCAGAGTCGTTCCAGGAAATCTGCTTTGCCATTCAATATGTGTTGTTGTGAATTTGAAGCGATATTCTGCAGAATCGGCCTCTCTCAGGTCAGAGATCCTCAAAGTGGAGCGTCCTTTCTGTGTTTCAAAGACTTGAATACGACCTGAATCCTCAGGCCGTTCACCAAAATGCTGGAAGCTTCTGTCAGTCCTGAACCAGAATTTTGATGTGGTATTCTCATAACTGTTAAAAGTAGAAGAAATCTCCACTGATGAGCCTCTGAAGGCACAGATTCTTCTGTCAGCATAAGTCACTCTGTGACATGAATGACCATGGCCACCTGAAAATAAACACATTTATCTGAATGAGGTTGGCATTGTAAGGAAAACAGTCTAAATCCAGAGTATCAAATATATTCATGTCATCTAGTCAAAGCCTGGGGAATAAACTCACACACTGAAGGTGATGGGGAGTCCTCGAGTCCCTGAACAGCACACGAATAACTTTCTGCAGAATAAAAGTATTCTTTCCATGACTGACTCTTTTCTTTCAGAACTTTCTTTTCATTTTCATACCAAATGAAGGATGTTTGACCAGATAGATGACATCTGCTGACACACTTAAGCTGTGACCATGAGCAGGGGTCTGACCAACATGGTTTAGTTTTGTCCATCTTGACCTGGATAGCTGAATTTGTCAAGAAACATTTTTACGTTACTGTCAGTGTATGCATGCCAATAATCAACAACAAACAAGCCTTCAGAAAAGTCAGTAAAATCTTACCTGATACAGTCAAAGAGACTCCACGTTCAGCGGTATAACTCACACCTATGTGGTTTGTTATTAACCTAAACTTGTACGTAGCCGAGTCGCTCTCTCTCAGGTCTGTTATTCTCATGGTGCACCTGTTTCCACCACAGTGATACTGAACTCGACCTGCATAATCAGAGGAAGCCCTCAGATCTGAAGGTTCCTTTCCCTGCAGACGGGTAAACCAGAATGTGTTCTCAGCTGTAGTTTTCAGTCCGTTAATCATCAGTGGATATCTGAAGGTGCAGCTCATTTCCACTGTCGATCCTTTCAAGACACAAATCTGAGGAGGAGAGCAAGTCACTGCCCAGCCATCCTCAGCCTGCACCACTGCAACACAAAGCACAAAAAACTAATCCCAGACAAATGACAACACTGGAGACTTCATTATCTTTAAGGTACGGAAGCCCTACAGGGACATATATTCACATATATTATTTACCCTGATAAGGAATCATTTCTGTCCATTTTCTCACGAGACAACATCAACCAAAGCAAGTCTAAACAGATTAGATTTAAGAGTTTGGGTTTGGGTGTTTTGTCCAAGGACTCATCAACATGACTGCAGGAGCTGGGGCTCAAACCCTCAATCCACTAAACCACAGTCAACCCTGTTGTTCAGTGAACTCTGGGAAGTGATGTCAAAACGTCACATCCTCATTACCATAGAACAAAAAACTGTCATTTAGGGTGTGAAGAGTGTGTCATGTGAAGAACTGTTAGCTTGGTTGGGTCTGTCTGTAGTCAAAAGTGTGAGAAAAGTGCAGAACAAGAATGTGAAACTCTTCACTGTCAGTTTGAGACACAAAGATGTTTTATAAAAATCAATATAGTGTCAATGTGAAAACTTAGCCTCCAAGGTTTTTAATGAGATGTTGATAAAGGTTAATGTTGGTCAGGGTAAAGCATTTATGAAATGTTCACAGTGACTATTTTCAGGAAGGAGTTGAATATATTTAAAGGTAATAGATGTCTAAACATACGATGTTTAGCACCATTTATTAGCCGGTTCAGAGACTGGTTGTCGGTGTGAGCAGTCGACTAAACATAAGAGACTTGTTTCCTGCTTTGTTTGCATTTTGGTCTCTCCTGCGTTATTATTTGGCATTATATTACTAACAACCATGCTTTCTGATTGTTTTCTGTTAGCTGGGTTGTCTTAAATACAGAAGACAGAGATGAAGGAAACTGGTGATTTCAGACATTCAGTAAACGACAGACCTAACAACCAGCATGCAAACATTTGGTGCTGCAGGACACTAAGGTTTACATCATACGGCATCTCAACATTCAATCAATACATCAGTGTTAGCTGTCTTATAAAATACCCCTGAAACTAGAAAAGCTGAAATTCAAGCATACGTACCAGACATGAAGAGAAGGAAGACGACAAATCCACTCACTGCTGCAGCTGACCTCATATCTACTGCTGCTCCCTGTCTGTTTAAATTACATCAATTGTAAAAATGAGTAAAGTTAACTCAAAGTGCCGTTGGTTGGTTTTATCATGAAAGAAAACTCGTCTGAAGCTGAGACAGACTAGTGACACCTGGCCTGCTACACTTCCCCTTTCCATTATTAGCATGTATAGACAGCTGATGATCCTAAAGATCAAATATAGAAATGACTACTTCTCTTTTATTTTACATTAATATTCTGATGCACCGTAAAGTCATGTGGATGGCAGAACTATCCTTAAAACAGCACTTAACCTGAGAAACACTAAAAGTGTCCACTTACCTCTGCTGTGACTGCTGCGTTTGATGAGATTAAAAGGAGACAAATAATCACTGATCTAACTGAGCTGAAACCTCCAGGGCTGAAAACCTGAGCCAGCGAGAGGCCGGCTCCAAAACCACATTTAAGTTTCCAGTTTTACAGCTATAGCCAGTTTTTGCTTCTTCTCAATTATTAATTCATCTACCACCCCAAATATTGTTATTCCAGTGGAAAGACATTTATCCACACGTTCATCCACCGGTAAATTTAAATAACCTTGAGCATTTACTTGTGACTCATTTGCTTTGATAAGTTGGTGTTTGCCTCACCTGGCTCCTCTCTAGCATCGTCCTCTCATCAGAGTGTGGACACAAAAGTTATCTGCAGCAATGAGGAACAACTCAAAGATAAAAAAAGGTGCTACTGCTGTTAATTCTATAACTTCCTGATACGTTTGACACCTCTTAGAGGTGACTGCAACTACTGACACTGCAGCATATTAGAAACAGGCTTTAGAAGCTACTTTGACTGTAATTGTTAATAAGATATTAATCTCACCTGAGTGATATCAGAAAATTATATATTTGCAGTTTTTTTCAATATATTGCAATCAGGTTTCTCTCCTATTTTTCAGAAAAACAAAAAAATAAAATCAAAAACAAAAACAACAACAACAACAAAAAAATCCTACCTTAAAATCAACACATTTATAGATAAACTAGGGCTGAGCAGTTCTTTAAAAAGATCTAACTGTAATTGCTTTGACTCAAATTTTATATTAATAGTTCCATTAAAAGGAAGTTGATTTTTAGGTCATTCAATTTTTGAAATTAGAAAAACATACAAGAAAGCAGTGGCTGAATGTTTGCATGATGTGAAGAGCATAACATGCCTGCAGCAAAAAAAAAAAAAAAAAAAAAATCATTTCAGGTTGAAGAAGTATTGCATTTTCTGTAATTTGAAAACTGTAGTAGGCCATATTTCAGTTTAATCCAAATTTTAATGAATTTCCCTGCCTTATTAGAAATAAATTATATTATTGGTGCAAAGATAAACTGATCTTGATTGGCTAACCAATCTTAACGTCAAAGATCTGAGTGCATCGGTCCATTGAGTTCTAGATCAGTAAAAATGTTGCATGAATTGGTCTATGCACCGGTTTTAAAAAGAACCCTGCAGGATCAGACAAGTTCATCTTGTTGGATAGATAATTGTGTCTCTCATATGTAAACTGAAGTAAATAGATATCCTAGATATCTGCAATAAGAGTAAATTTGAGCATATAAACTCACCAGCAGGCCGCCATGTTTTGGTCCACACTGGTACTATTACATCACTAGAACGCTCTTTGTCGTTGCTATAGTAACCGCTGTTTCACATTGGCGGTATGTTTTGCTGCTTGCAGCTGTTGCTGCCATAAAAGCTTTCACACCAGACACCAGTTTGCTGTGTGTTGGTTTTGTCTCCCTGCTGTCAGAGCTCTTTCATTCCTTCTAAGTTCAACCTCAATAAACCTCCCTACAAGTGACTGGATTCAGTGTATACACTGCGTTCCACATTATTATGCAAATGATATTTTTCTCTGATTTTCCTAAATATTAGTGCAAATGACAGTCAGAATATTTTTCAAGTCATCAGCCATTAGAGCATAATTCAGATGTTTTTGAACAAACTTCATAATGACAAAAATTGTTTTTAAAAAATAAAAACCTCAGAATGCACTGTTCCACATTATTAAGCACAACAGCTTTTTAAAACATTTTATAGGTTGTAAAGAACTGAAAATGGTCATTTGTTGAATCTACAGCATTAGGAAGTCATATTTACTGAAATCAAAGCTATTTCAATCAAAAACATCTGAACAGGACAAGTTCCATGTTAACATAGGAGCCCTTCTTTGATATCACCTTCACTATTCTTGCATCCATTGAACTTGTGAGTTTTTGGAGAGTTTCTGCTTGAATTTCTTTGCAGGATGTCAGAATATCCTCCCAGAGCTGCTGTTCTGACCCTCATAGATCTTTAGCTTGAGGATGCTCCAAAGGTTCTCAATAGGGTTAAAGGTCAGGGGAGGATGGGGGCCACACCATGAGTTTCTCTCCTTTTATGCCCATAGCAGCCAATGACACAGAGGGATTCTTTGCAGCATGAGATGGTGCATTGTCATGCATGAAGAAAATTTTGCTACAGAAGGCACGGTTCTTCTTTTTGTACCATGGAAGAAAGTGGTCAGTCAGAAACTCTGTATACTCTGTCAAGGTCATTTTCACACCTTCAGGGACCCTAAAGGGGCCTACCAGCTCTCTCCTCATGAATCCAGCCCAAACATGACTCCGCCCCCTCCTTGTTGACGTCCCGGCCTCGTTGGGACATGGTGGCCATCCACCAACCATCCACTACTCCTCCATCTGGACCATCCAGGGTTGCACGGCACTCATCAGTCAACAAGACTGTTTGAAAATGAGTCTTCATGTATTTCTGGGCCCACTGCAACCGTTTCTGCTTGTGAGCATTGGTTAGGGGGGGCTGAATAGTAGGTTTATACACGACTGCAAGCCTCTGGAGGATCCTACACCTTGAGGTTGGTGGGACTCCAGAGGCACCAGCAGCTTCAAATACCTGTTTGCTGCTTTGTAATGGTATTTTAGCATCTGCTCCCTTAATCTGATGAATTTGTCTGTCAGAAACCTTCCTCATTATGTCTTTATCTGCACAAACCCGTCTGTGCTCTGAATCAGCAACAAATTTCTTCACAGTATGATGATCATGCTTAATTTCTCCTGAAATATCGAATGTTTTCATTCCTTGTCCAAGGCATTACACTATTTGACACTTTTCGGTAGCAGAGATCCTTTTTCTTTCCCATATTGCTGAAACCTGTGGCCTGCTTAATAATGTGGAACATGTGGAAAAGTGCATTTTGAGGTTTTTATTTTTTTAAAAAATAATAGTTATCATTATGAAGTTTGTTCAAAAACATTTGAATTATACTCTAACTGTTGATGACTTGAAAAATTTTCTGTCATTTGCATTGGTATGTAGAAAATCAGAGAAAAACGTTGTTTGCATAATAATGTGGAACGCGGTGTAGAGGAAGTGTGCCGGTAGCTTTTCAAAATAAAAGCAGTATGTTCATATGAAAGGAGTTTCTCCAAAGAAATGCTAAAGTGGGCTTTTACATTGAAAAGTGCGAACTGGAAGTGTTTTCATACTGTGTTTATCTTTATCTGCAACATTTTGAAACGTGTGGAAACAGAAAGCTTCATAAATAGTAGAAGTTGAACTACTTATTAAACAGACGCATTTCAGCTTGTGGCCTTCATCAGGTTCATCAAGAAACAGATTTCAAACATATTCTACCAATGTGGATGTACATATTTCCCACAACAAGGTAAATATAGCTCTGTATTTATCATTTTCCTGTCTAGATGAGAAAACCCTCAATGCAGTGTGCAATAGGGGGCAGAGCCCAATGTGGGAGATGCTCAATGTTGGGCATCGCCTCCTCAGCGCTCTCTTAACCCCTCCTCAGTGCCACACAGCCCTGCCCTTCCTATCAAACGTTAATGACCCGCTACGTTTTATAACATTCTTCATTAATTTAATAATAAAATCTGATTAATCTGTGTGTGTAATATTTTATGTAGTATAAACTATGGTGAAATAGATTTATGGAAGATAAATGATGAAAACTTCAGTAAATGTTTGTGTTCATTTGTAGCAGTCGTTTTATGTCACTAGCTGGTTAGCCTGCTAGTAATCCTGGAGTGAATACACGGTATAAATCAAAGAACATGCATTTTCCAGCGTGAAACACGTGAATGCCATATGGGAATATGATAACAACCAATAACAACAATATATATAGAACATATCCAAATGTTTTCTTTAAATGAGTAATTTTCCTTCAACATCTTAGCGTACTGTTTACTTCCTGTTTCTTGAAAGCGGGCGTGATGTAATGACGTTGGTCAATGGATGACGATGACACAATGAAGTATAGCAAAAGTCTGATTGGACCACAGTGAGCGGGCGGTGTCCAACGCTCAAAAGTTTAAAGAGAGGCAGTTTCTTTACACAGTCAACCCTGTTGTTCAGTGAACTCTGGAAAGCAATGTCAAAAGGTCACATCCTCATTACATAGAACAAAAAACTGTCATTTAGGGTGTGAAGAGTGTGTCATGTGAAGAACTGTTAGCTTGGTTGGGTCTGTCTGTGGTCAAAAGTGTGAGAAAAGTGCAGAACAAGAATGTGAAACTCTTCACTGTCAGTTTGAGACACAAAGATGTTTTATAAAACTCAATATAGTGTCAATGTGAAAACTTAGCTACAAGGTTTTTAATGAGATGTTGATAAAGGTTAATGTTGGTCAGGGTAAAGCATTTATGAAATGTTCACAGCGACTATTTTCAGGAAGGAGTTGAATATTTTTAAAACCACCGCTGGTGGTGCAAGGAAAAAAACAGAAGAGACCTCAAATCATAAAATTCTCCGTGTGTGAGACGTGCAGCGTCTCTGAGATCAGCCCTAACACTGGCTGTCAGTCTGAAACAGTGGTTACTGCGTAGAAACGGCGAGGAGCGCTGCGGCTAAGTGATGCCACAGTGCCAGTGCAGACCAAAACATGGCGGCCTCCTGGTGAGTTTATAAACTCAAATTACTCAAAATGCAGATATCTACTGAGTTTTTTAGTTCAATAGACATATGAGGGATACAAATATCTGTCCAACAAGATGAACTTGTCTCATCATGCAGGGTTTCTTTTAACGTTGAAGATCGGTTCACTGAGGCTCTGCAGCTTATCGTCTCTGGTTCCATCATGCTGTGGTTCAGCTTTTTTAATCTTGTGTGAGCCACGGTGACCTTTGACATTAAACTGAACTGGAGATTCCTTATCATTTATGAATGAAAACAAACAATAACAGTCAAATACAAGAGAGATAACAATATCTGAGAGACATTTAGACTAAATATTCACATTCAGAGGAATTATGAAAGAAGACAATCTAATGCATAGAAAGCTGTTTTATCTTACTGTTTAAAATACTATTTTAACCCATTATTCTCCTGTACTTTCAGACACAGAGCTCTGTCACTGTTTATTCAAATCTCAATAATCTAATCAGCTTTAATTTGAGTTTCCTGTTACTATTATCACAATATCACAATAAAACAATATCAAATATCAGTGCACCTTTATCAGCATTTTTCCTATAAAATATCAAACCAATACATCTTTGTAAACCAAGAAGCCCACATGCTCAACTCAAATCAATTCAACTTTATACAGAAACGTCTCATATATAAAAGCTTGAAGCACAAAGTGTTTCACAACTTATAGAAACAGGAAATAAAACAGAAATGAACAACAATGCATGGACTAAACCAAAACAGAATAATTTAATGCTAAAACAATAAAACAAAAAAATTAATCAACAGCACAATAAATTAAACATGAAAAACAGCTTAAAACAAAATGTTAAAAAGAGATACAACTCAAAATATTCAGGATATAATCTAAAATATATGAAAGTTAAAAACAAAGATTCTAAAATCCCTCCAAATCAAGAGCCAGATTAAAATTCTGCATCTTCAGTTTAAAAAATCGATTACTGACCCCAGGAAGAATAGTCCAGAGTGAATGCTGATGCTAATGGGGATCCAAATAAACAAATAATTTTCACTGTAAGAAGGTTCCTGATTCTAACTGCTGTCATACACGGCCTTTCCTGTGTTTCATGTTCTCTTTCTTTCCAGGTACTCTGGCTTCCTCCCACAGTCCACATGCTTGTTAATTGGTCACCCTTAATTAGCCCTTAGGTGTGAATGTGAGCACGCCTGGTCATCTCTACATGTCAGCCCTGTGACTGACTGTCGCCCAGTCCAGGGTGTACTCTCGCCTTATGACCACTGGGATTGGCTCCAGCCCCCTTTGACCCCAAATAGAATAAATGGGCTAAATAATGGACAGAATGACTTTGGATAGTAACAAAGAGAGTTCTGCACTTAAATATTGCTTTGTCAGCATTATCAAAAACTGGCACCAAAGCTGCCAAAATACATAAAAGCATGAACAAACAAATTCAGTCTGAACTGTTTTTCTAAAGTTTTGGTTTGGGAAAGGTGTGACTAAAAAAGATCAGATCAGAGTACGACTCATAGACCTTTCATATTTCTGATATTAACACCAAAAAGCAGACAAACAGTAACAAAGACTGTTGTTTAGCCTGATAGCTACCTCAGACTGAATAAAACAAGGAAAATAAAATACTGAACTTGAACAACCTCACAGCTTTAGAGAGATTTCATTAAATTAATATTGTTCTATAAAAGATATCAGATATTTTTAACATTCATCAGTGCAATTATCTACATTAAACACCAATAACCACAGAGTGTAAAGACTCTATAAGACAAAAAAACAGCTGTGATGGCAAAATATCAGAAAGGTCACCAGAGATTTTTTCGTGCAAATAATTCGCACAAAATCTGTATTTTTTTAACCTGTAGTGAGTCAATGCAAGCCTCCACACCAGCAATGTAATTTCACCAGCTTAACTAACCTTTTTCAAAAATAAAGGACTAATTTGATGCTTTATAACTGAACACAACAATCCATCCAGGTGCTCTGCAAGCAACGCTGGCCCCGCCCCTTCCTGGTTGAAGATGTTCCATCTAAATGAATGGCAGTAAATGGTAAAGACAGGTTTTAATAATAAATTAACTAATTTGTTTTTATTTGTAATTTACATTCATGCTCTTGGTTTCTTGTTGACCGTGCTGTACAGTTCAGATGGATCCTCAACAACCTCCTGACATCTTGATCTAAAAAAAAATAAAATTTAGAAAAAAAAAAAATGAAAAAGATTGTCACAATAATAAGAACGAGCTGAAACATAACAGAGATGAAATGGTGACAGTAAAACACTCCTTTAAAGCACAATTTAAAAAAACACAAACTCACTCTGGGAGGGAACGAGCACTTGTAATTTTGACCACAGAGTATTCCACCTCATCCTCCTCTTCATCATTTTTGGTCCTCAGTCTGTCGAGTTTAGTTTGCAAAGCGTTGGAGTAGAGAGGATCTTCACTGTTTCTTGAGAAGCTTATGGTGGCGTAACACAGTTCTCCCTGTTCCTCAGCTGGCTGTCTTCGTGCTGAAGCTGGTGGGTCATCATTAGCTGAGGCCATATTGAGCTGAGAAGTAAACAGAACATTACATAGGTAAATGAGTTTTCAGTGCATGCTGTTGAGTTGGTTTGATCCTCATCAGCTGGTTATTCTATGTACAGATATGATTCAAGAACTAAGTCATGTGTTACAACTAAACACTTCATGCATGTCTAGAAAAAGCCCAAAGCCACATCACTACAGCTTAGAGTGTTCAGAATACCAGAACTATGAGTTTTGACACAATACTTGTTAAAACCAAACTATACTGATACCAGTTTTTAAAACCAAGACAACAAAAATGATCTCCTATACACCCAAAACTTCTCAATTTAGTTTAGTTATTTTTTCATATATGTGAGCTTCACTGAACACTGAACACACACCAAAAGTCGATGAACTTTTTATAGCAATGACAGGAAAAAAACACATAATAAAACACACTAGGACCGATCTAAAATCAAATACTTCCTCTATAAAAATAATAAACCAGAAGAAATGTAAGTGTCTGTAAGTGTCTTTTCTGTATCTTTGGTTGTGGCCTCCTTGACAATGAGATGAATAATCTCTAGGGACTATCCCTTTAATAAATGTAAATTTCATGAGTGCAGGGCTGTGAGGCTGTCATCAGTCTGCAGGTTAAGATAGAAAAGAAAACTTGTAAGGACCGGGAGACATGGCTGTCTCTCTCCTCTGCTCTCTGTAATGAGAAGCCCCTCAATGCAGTGTGCAATAGGGGGCGGCAGTGGTGTGCACGGGGGGGGGGGGGTTGCCCCCCTCATGGCCCAATTGTTGAAAAACACGTGTTAAAGTGCCCTCCTGGGAGGCAAAATGCGCTCTAAGTAGCCCTCTTGGCTGGTTAAAACACACTAAACTGCCCTCTTGGGTGAAGAAAACACTAAACTCCAGAAGACCATTAGGACCAAGAAATACTATGAAACATTACTGTTGCAATGACTTCTATGTTGGGCCCTTTTGTGATCTATGTTGAGCCAGAACTATATCTCACAGAACCAGTTTGGATTATCTGGTGCTAATATGGTGTTAAAATGCACTAGCATACAGGAAATGGCATCTACTTCATTGAAAATGTTCCGGGGGAAGACCCCCACACATATAAACATGTCTAAAGCGCCCTCAAAAACACGCCAGACTTAGTGCCCTCTTCAGTGGCGAGAACGCGCTGTATGTGCCCTTTTTTTTTCTTTTTGCCCCTGCCCTTGAAAAACTCTGTGCACGCCACTGGGGGGCGGAGCCCAATTTGGGCGATGCTCAAGGTTGGGCATCGCCCACTCAGCGCTGCCTTACACTTCCTATGAAACCTGTGGGGTACGAGGAGAATAGCACCGAAAAAGATAGTTTGCAACCCACCTTTAAAACAATACTTAGAAGTGCTAAATGGAACAATGAGTATCTGACAAATGTCATCATAATTAAAGGCTTAACAAAAATATAGGTGGAATAGACTGACAGTTGAATTTTATGTGATTAAAAATACGTTTTGATTCATTGAATATTAAAAATCAGATTTACACTTTATATAATATAAACTACAGTGTAATATTTTTCTGAAGATCAATGATAACAACTTCAGTAAATGTTTTTGTTCATTAGTAGCAGACGTCTCACGGCGCTAGCTGGTTAGCCTGCTAGTTATCCTGAAGTGAATACAATGATTAAAGACATAGAAAATGCAAATTTGAACATGAAACATTATGCCTTATGTGGAGATGATAGAAAGTAAAACATAATTTATATCCACATATCTGAAAAAAAAAACAAAAAAAACCAAAAACAACAACAACGTATATCCAAATGTTTCATTTAAATGAGTAATTTCCATTCAGAATCATTTTCGTAGCGTACTGTTTACTTCGGGTTTCTTGAAAGAGGACGTGATGACGATCAATGTGATGATGACATCATGACGTAGACCAAACGTCTGATTAGACGACAGCTTGACAGTGGGCGATGTCAAACGCGCGTTGGTCACTGCCCACTATTGCACATTGCATTGAGGGTTACTAGTCTGTAACAGACACTAATATTAAAAAGTTCATCTTCATGAGATGCCAGAGAGACTTAAGAAAAAGTATTTATTAGCTGGCAGGTGAATTAAACAGTGAGGATAGAGGTTGTGATGAAGAGCATATAATCATAATACACACAATCCATAGAGGGTCAACAAGCATTATTGTGTGAGTTTCAGTTTAAATAACTAAAAATATGGGTCAAAATGAGTGATATGATACCAGAACTCCTGGTTATTACCTCTCTGTTATTGCCCAGCCTTCCTCCAGGCTTGTTGGTTTCTCCTGAGGATCTCTTTTTTCTGGAAACAAACATTATGACATAAGCAAATCATCACATTATTTTTTTTAAATAGCTGACTAAATTTAAGCACAGTTTCTGGATAAAATACCATATAAATTGGTCTGCTCACCTTATCAACAGGAAGATGGAGAGGAGAATGATAACCAGGAAAATAACAGTGACCAATCCAGCAGTTACTGATTTCATTGACCCTAAGAAGCAGAGATCAAATTCAAATAATGCAATCAGAGAATACATTAGAATCATATTAGCAACTTATTTCCAGTTTAAGAGTTTGTGGCATTGATGAGCACAGGTGAGAACAATCCAGCAGTTTAAGAACATGTCATGAATCCCACATGGTTTCCTTAGAAACTTTCTTAAGAACAAATTTCAGAGAAATCTTAGGAAGACATTGGTGAATGTGGCCCATTGATCTTTGGCCGTTTTAATCCATTCAGCATCGTAGAAATTAACATTTGTGATTCTGGCATGAATCTATTATTCTCTGCACCTCTGCTAACAGGTGTGTACTGTCACTGGCCTATTTAACTGAAGAGAATCAGTGTGTATTCAGGTTTGCTTACCAGAAACAACAACCAGATGTAAGGTAGAGTTATGGCGCCCTCTTGTGTTGTGAGCTTCACAGAAATAGTGAAAGCTGGTACACAAAATGTTCTTCCACAAAGACAGAAAAGATACTCACATTTGACATCAATAATGATGTGTGCAGATGTTCTCCGCCCCAGACTGTTCTCTGCTCTACACCTATACTCTCCTGCATCAGAGGACTGGATGGAGCTGAAGATGAGCTGTTGTTCACTGCTGAAAGGTTCAAAGTCTTGGCGTCCGTTCTTCTTCAACCAGGTGATATTAGCGGCTGGGTTAGCATCAGTGCTGCAGGTCAGTGTCACAGAGGAGCTCTCCACTATCTCACCAGTGGAGTTCAAAACTACAGAGGAAACTTTGGGAGCATCTGAGGAAGAAACTGACGTGTGTCACTCAGCAGTCATGTTTGTTGTTTTGTGGTCAGTATTTTTGTCACAGCTTTATGATGCTTACTATGGAGGTAGAAATGTCTATTTCATATTAAGTCATAACAGCAAAGTCTCTTCTGAGTAAATTCAAGATATTTGAGCCCTACAAAAGGAATAGTGCTCAGTGAAGGAATCCCTCATCTATTACTATTTGCCTCCTCAACTCAACTGTGTAAATCGATGGGTCGCAAGAAACCAGCACTTCACCAGGGCTCTCAAGTGCGAACCCTCTTTTGTCAGTGTTTGTCCAGTTAGTCCCACAACACCTCCAGAGGGCTGAACAGTGATCTCCAGAGCCACCACCCTCCATGCTAGCTCTCACCACCCACCATGCCAACATGGAGACATTATCTTTCCTACCTTTCTACCTGGCCCACACAGCCTAAACAGCAATCCCACCCTCAACAGACCCAGACTCTGTACATGCAAGCTCCAGGTAGTGACAATGCTGATACCACCTTACCTAACAACACTCATAACTGCAACTACAGAAAGACTACTACTCATGGTACAAACAGATGAGTGTAATAAAACAAAAAAGTACAACAGAGAAAATGACAAAGATTGGAATAGAGAGAGAGAGAGAGAGAGAGAAAGAGAGAGAGAGAGAGCAATAGGGCGAGGGAGGCAGAGCTCAGGGTGAGGTGACCTGCCATGCCTGGCGTGGCTTGATACACTACTTCCCCCTACTCTCTCATTTTCATGAGGGAAGACAGAAAAGAGCAGATTATGAGGAGTTAAGGGGTTTCATCAACCTTCATTCTTTTCCCCAGCTAGCATCAGTCATCCAAATCCACTGTTTGGTTGAACTGTGCCATCTGACATCTCTTTAACTACCTTTCACAAACTCTGTCCCTGCACTCCCAGCTCTCTAAGTAATGAAACACCTGACTTTGCAACAAACCCTCTACACCCCACTTCTGATCAACATTTCAGCTTTTATTTTCAGGTACTTACATCTGGATCTGATACACCACTTTAAAGATAGCACTGTATTGGGGCATGTGGCTGACAGGTGTGTTTTGTTGCCCAGGAGTGTGTTATTACATTGATTATTCACACAATAAATAGCACCCAATGTCTACATTCTGTAATTATATTTAGAGGTGTAACCAACATGAAAAACAGAGAGCTGTCTATGGGTGAAAAACAAGCCACTGTGAAGCTGAGAGAACATGGAAAATCAATCACAGACACTGCAAAAAAATTGACCATAACCAGTACAACCATCAGGAATGTCATGAAGAAAAAAAAAACACACCAGTGTACTCAGTAACAGTTGTGAATTGTTAGACCAAGGAAAACTTCAGCCTGGATGACAGAAACATTGTGAGAGATGTAAAGAAAGACCCTAAAACTACTGTTAGTGACATCAGTAACAACCTCCAGAGGACAGGAGTGAAGGTATCACCATCTACTGTTAGTGACATCATCAACAACCTCCAGAGGACAGGAGTGAAGGTATCACCATCTACTGTTAGTGACATCATCAACAACCTCCAGAGGACAGGAGTGAAGGTATCACCATCTACTGTTAGTGACATCAGCAACAACCTCCAGAGGACAGGAGTGAAGGTATCACCATCTACTGTTAGTGACATCATCAACAACCTCCAGAGGACAGGAGTGAAGGTATCACCATCTACTGTTAGTGACATCATCAACAACCTCCAGAGGACAGGAGCGATGACCCAAAACAACAAAGGAGTTCATCAGGGGCATGAAGTGGAAGGTTTAAGACTGGTCAACCTCCAGACACACCATAGAGCATTTTACCTGCTGAAGAGGAGACTCAAGGGAGAAACCCCTCAAAACAAACAACACCTGAAAGAGGCTGCAGTGAAAGCCTGGAAAAGCATCACAAAGAAGAATATAAGAGTTTGGTGATGTCAGTTGGTCACAGGCTTGATACAGTTACTGAAAGAAAAGGATCTGCAACTACATATTAAGTCTTTTTCACTTGAATCTTTTTAAAGTCTGTTTCTACACTTTTGCTCACCTAAAAGTGTGGCGTTTCATTACAAATAAAGTTATCTCCTAAGTTGTGTATCAGATCCAGACGTGAACACCAGGAAATAAAAGCTAAAATGTTGATTTCTTGTCCATTCATCCATTTTCTATACCACTTAACCCCTTTGTGGAGGGGTCGTGGAGGGCCTGGAGCCTATCCCAGCTGTCATTGGGTGAGAGGCGGGGTACACCCTGGACTGGTCGCCAGTCAATTATGGGGCTGACATAAAGAGACAGACAACCAGGCACACTCACACTCACACCTACGGGCAATTTAGAGTCACCAATCAAACTGATGCACATGTTTTTGGTGGTGGGAGGAAGCCGGGGTACCCACAGAGAACCCACCCATGCACGGAGGAGAACGTGAAAAATCCTCACAGAAAGGTCCTGGCCTGGAAGCGAACCAGGACCCTTTTTGCTGTGAGGCAACAGCTCTAACCCTGGCACCGCTGTACAGGGGTCTCACATTCATCTTTTTACAACAAAAATAAAGGAACTGGCCTCACCGTTCCAATACTTTTGGAGGGGACTGTACAAACCTGCCCCACTACCAGCCTCCCTCTGTCTTAAAATCATCTGATATTTCTTATTCAACTCTTTTGCATTACTATTGCTATCTTTACAACACTTATGTTCTTGGTTTCTTGTTTTCTGATCAAGTTCATGTTAAGACTAAATGTGAGTTCTATTTTATCTTATTTTGTCCATGGCCACTTATTGAGATATATCAGATTTCAGTTTTCAGTGACCATCTCTCACAGCTTTCATGGCTGGTGACTACGGACAGGTGAACATGGCGTTTTAGTGTGGGTTGCTTACCAGACCGGAGAATTTTAACTCAAAAACAGCTCAAATCGGGCAGCAATTTGTCAGGAACGGACTGGAAAGTATTTGTCAAAACGGATGTCTTTAGATCGGGCAACAAGACAGAGAGGCAAAGCAACTAAAACAAAGAATACAGACATGAGTGCAACGAGGACGCACCTGTCTGATACAGACACTGACGAGGAGGCTCCTGCGTGGGCGAAATGTTTGACAAACGCTTTTCAAAGCCATCAAGCCTCCATGAATACTAAACTTGAAGAGATCAACTCTGCAATCAAAACCCTCTCCAAAGATTTTAATGCAGTGAAGCACAGAGTCACCAATGCGGAGCAACGTATAAGTGCTTTGGAGGATGATTTTGGAAAAGAGAACACGTTGGTTAAAGAACTATCCAAAAAAGTTTCATCACTGTGCCAGTGTGTTGACGACCTAGAATCACGCAGTAGGAGGAACAACATCAGAATAATAGGCCTGAAAGAAGGAACTGAGGCGGATGATCTGAGTGGGCTGCTGGGCCGTGTGTTTCAACATGTACTGGGTGAGAATGAGCCGGCACCTGAAGTGGACCGGGCCCACCGTGCTCTCCGGCCTCGTCCGGATCCGGGGGATCCACCTCGCAACATAATTGTGCGCCTGTTGAGATGGGGTGACAAGCAGAAGATCCTGGCTGCAGTGAGGAAGGTGAAATCCCTTTCCTGGCAAGGTCAACCTTTTTTTATTCGACAAGATCTATCGGCAGAGGTGCGGAGGCAACGCGCTGAATATAATGACTTGATCGAAGACTTAAAAAGGAGGAGAATAAGGGTTGGAGTATTGCATCCTGCCCGGCTGGTAGTTACTATTGATGGAGAAAAGATTATTTACAACAACCCTGAGCTGGCACGGAAGGAGCTGCAGAAGCGGCTGCAGGGAGAGACCCCTCCCGGTACCAGCGCACCCGAGGCTGGCCCGGGGTGACTTTGTACAGTGAGTTCATGATGAGAACGGAGATCCTTTTGGCCCTCCTTTTTCCGTTTCTTAGTTTCAAAATGAGTTTATAATATGGACTACTGTGACCTTGTTCAATTACAGATATTTTAGGTTGATCTATGGTCAGCATATACGCTGCAAATAATTTATTAGGGGACGTTTTTTTTTTCTTTCGTTTTGTTTGTTTGTTTATTAGTCAAGAAAACTTATACGAAACTAAGAAGCAACTAAATGTGCATAGATCCTCTTTCAGTATTTAGCTGTTTGGAATTTAAGTTTGTAGTAGTGATTTCCCCTTTACGCATAGGCTGTTTACTTTTTTTGTGGGTCCCCCCGCGATTTAAATCCTACTAATCGAAATGGTTATAATCTGGTTATCAATCATACTGCGCCTACACCCGACTATCACGGACTGAAGATGATATGGACTTTCATCTTATTGTTAATTATGTTCAATCTGCCTACTGTGGGTTATTTTTGTTGTCTGTGTGTTATTTGGTATGTTCTGTGTGTCTTTGCATGTCTTCCCTTTCCCTCCTGTAGTGCATGCGCCTTTGCTACTTCCAAAGGGGGAAAAAGAGCCTATGTAGGTTTTATTTCTCTTATCCAATATTCTTAATGGCCATGAATAAAATTAAAGTAATCTCTTGGAATATAAATGGAATCCAAAATCCAGTGAAAAGATTTAAAGTCCTATCTCACTTAAAATCTCTTGATTGTGACATAGCACTGTTACAAGAAACACATCTTTCCAAACAAGAGTCTTTAAAGTTAAAACAACGCTGGGTGGGACAAATTTTCTTCTCTCCAGGTACAAGTGCCTCGAAAGGGGTTTGCATTCTCATTTCTAAGAAAGTACTGTTCACTGTCTTGGATGTGATCACAGATAAAGAAGGAAGATGGGTAATAGTCTCAGGAGAACTGGAGAAGAGTAAAATTATTTTGATGAATTTATATGCTCCAAATCTGGCACAGGCCAGTTTCTTGTCCTCAATAAATATCTTGCTAACTCAGTTTAAAAATGTACCACTATTAGTGGGAGGGGATTTTAACTTGGTAAGCAATGCATCAATGGACCGCTCAAGTCCACCCCTACCAGCTGATAAATCTCTCTCTCAAGCCTTTAAAGAGCTACTAGAGACACAGTCAATTATTGATGTGTGGCGCTTATTTAATACAAAATCAAGAGAATATACATTCTATTCAAAGACTCATAATTCCTATTCTCGAATAGACTATCTCCTTTTATCAAATTCCTTAATTGCAAATGTTTCAGACTCTACAATTCATAGTCTCCTCATCTCAGATCATGCCCCAATCTCAATAACTTTTTGTCCCACCAATGAAAGGAAATCAAAGCCTAAACACTGGAGTTTTAACAACTCATTGTTAAAAGATGATACTTTCGTCACATTAATTACAAAGAATATCAAAGAATTTATTGAAATAAATATGAACCCAGTAACTCCCATTTCAACAGTCTGGGAGGCATTTAAAGCAACCTGTCGGGGCTGGATTATCAGTTATGCATCATATAAAAACAAGGACAAGATGAGGAGGAAAACTGAAATGCTATCAGAGCTTAAAGATCTTGAGTTGAAACATATGAGAGAACCACTGAACAATTCTTTTAAACGGGAATTACTTTTGACAAGGGCAGAGGCACAAGCAATGTTACATGAGGAGTCTGCTTTTTCTTTATATAAATTGAGAAGGTCACATTATGAAGATGGAGAAAAGGCAGGGAAGATGCTTGCTTATCAATTAAAAAAACTTGAACAAAAACACTCCATTATTTCTTTAAGGGACAGTACTGGTATGATTACTAGAGATCAGGGAGTTATTAATGATACCTTTAGAAGTTATTTTTCATCCTTGTATAAATCTGAATATAAGGCCAAACAACAAGATTTAAACAATTTCTTTTATAAATTAATTTTACCAAAGTTGAAGGAAGAAAATAAAGGAAAACTGGAGGCACCTATCTCTGAGGAAGAAATTCACAACACAATTAAATCTCTATCAAACAGTAAAGCACCTGGTAATGATGGTTACACTGCAGAATTCTATAAGTGTTTTTCAAAAGAACTCATGCCTATGCTTTTTTGCTTGTTTAATCATGCTGTGGAGGAACAGATTATGCCACCAACAATGCGGACAGCCATCATATCATTGCTACCAAAACCAGGGAAAGACCACTTAGATGTGGAAAACTATAGGCCAATAAGTTTGCTTAATAATGATTATAAAATTTTTGCAAAAATGTTAGCAAAGCGGCTGGAAGAAGTTGTTACAAATTTAATTCATATTGATCAAGTTGGCTTTATCCGTGGGCGGCTTCTATCCGACAATATGCGAAGGCTCCTGCAAACCATGCAGATGGCTAGCTCTCTTCAGCATCCAGTGGTAGCAATTTCACTGGATGCTGAGAAAGCTTTTGATCGAATTGAGTGGTCGTACCTGTTCGAGACTCTTTCCAGATATGGTTTCGGTCCAAGGTGTTTACAGTGGATCAGAGCACTATATCAGGAACCTGTCTCAGCAATAAAGAGCAATGGCATGATTTCAGCTCCCTTTCAACTTTGGCGTTCTACTAGACAAGGTTGTCCCCTATCTCCTTTTCTTTTTATTTTAGCCTTAGAACCGTTGGCATGTGCTATCCGACAAGATAAAGAAATTACAGGCATTTTGATTGGTGGCCATGATTTCAAATTACATATGTATGCGGATGACATTTTGTTGACTTTGTCAAAACCTTCATACTCTATACCAAGAGTTTTAGAAATAATTAACTCATTTGGTAGCCTATCAGGTTACAAAATAAATTGGACTAAAAGTGAAGCCATACCTTTGAACATGCTTACACATTTTACAGATCTTGGATCTGCTCCCTTTGTCTGGAGAGCAGAAGGCATGAAATATTTGGGAATAAAAATTAGATCACCTATCAATGAAATATGGGACTTAAATGCCAAACCTCTATTGATTAACATAAAGGAAGACCTTAAAAGATGGTCTGCTCTGCCCCTGTCCTTATGGGGTAGGGCTGAAGTGTTAAAGATGCATGTACTTCCAAGATTGAATTTTTTTGTGTCCTCTATTCCTATGTTTATTCAGAAATCTTGGTTTGATAATGTCAACAGAATGTTCTCCTCTTTTCTATGGAATAACAAGAAGCCTAGAATTAATCAGAAAAAATTATCCCTACCAAGAGACAAAGGGGGTCTTGGAATCCCTGATGTTTATTTGTATTATCTTGCATTTAATGCCAGGTATTCACTTACTTGGGGCTATAAAAAGAGTAGAGACAAAGGAAGTTGGGACTGGCTGGAAGAACATCTTGTAAAGGTGAAGAACAAATTTGTGTCATTATCTTCACTTTGGTACACCCCTGCTCCACCTAAAAAACTGGACAATTGTGTTATTAAGTTCTCATGTGACATAAGCAGAGAAATTCATAAAAGAATGAACATTACAAGTTCAGCTCTTCCATCCTCCCCAATATGGTATAACAATGCATTTAAAGCTGCAGGGAGTCCTCTGGCTAATATGGTATGGTGCAATCACAATATCACAGAAATTTATCAAATCATAGAGAACAGAGAGATTCTGCCCTTTGAGGAACTTAGAAGAAGATATAACTTGAATACAAATAGTTTTTTACAGTACTCCCAGTTAAAGTCAATTGTTTCCAAATTTCCCAAAGAGTATTTTGATTTTAATTATGACATTGATAAAAAATTCAGATTTTTATCATTAAACAGAGGAGCAGTCTCAGGTTTATATAAGCTGCTGCTTCATTCTTCCCCAAACCCGAACTCAAAGACAGAGTCACAATGGGAACTTGATTTAGGGGTCAAATTTACTTCTGCAGAGTGGGAAAACATTTGGCGTGACATTAAAACAATCTCAAAGTCAGTCCGAGGTAGAGTAATACAGCTGAAAATTCTTCATAGAGCTTATATTACTCCCTCTAGACTTAAAAGAATAGATCCAAGTGTTTCAAGTCTTTGTTGGCATAATTGTGGACAAGTGGGAAATTTGATGCATTTGTTATGGCTCTGCCCTGCAGTCAAGTTATTTTGGACAGAAGTCTGTAAGTTAATTTCAGTGATCATTAATGTAAATATTGCTCCATGTCCATCTGTGTGCCTGTTGGGTCATAGAGCTGTACAATTAAAAACAAGACAAGAAAGGAAGACAGTTGGTTTAGCCTTCTTGGCTGCAAAAAGAATGATTTTGTCAAACTGGAAAATTCATAAACCAAAATGCTTCTCTATAGAAACATGGATATTTGAGTTTTTTAATCTTCTAGGCATGGAGCGAATAACAGATACACTAACTGACACTAAGTTTAGCTCTGAAACCATTTGGAAGCAGGTGTGGGGGCACATATCATCATCGCAAATATTGATTTGATTTCATCTAATCTGATCTGATTGACTCTTAAATCTGGTTAATATGAGAAATGCTGTGCTTGTATTTGTCTTGTTTTTTAAAAGGCTCTACCCCTGTATAGGACATTTTGAACCTTTTGACAATGAACTAAACATTTATTTAAGTATGAGCATGCACTGATCTCCCTTATATGTTGTGTTGTTGTGAATATGTTAGTGTTGTTTGTTTGTATATGTCAGGGCTTGTACCTGTGTGTATTGTCATAAATAAATATTAAAAATATTTAAAAAAAAAATCATCTGATATTTCTTATTCAACACTTTTGCATTACTATTGCTATCTTTACAACACTTATGTTCTTGGTTTCTTGTTTTCTGATCAAGTTCATGTTAAGACTAAATGTGAGTTCTATTTTATCTTATTTTGTCCATGGCCACTTATTGAGATATATCAGATTTCAGTTTTCAGTGACCATCTCTCACAGCTCTCATGGCTGTCAAACACATTCAGAAACTGGAAACTACTTTCCATCCTCCTTTCATCAATAGTTAAATCAATTTTCCTTTATTTAAATTTTAACCTTATATGTTTCAGATTACTTTGAGTGCAATTCTGCTGAAGTGTGTGTGAAGGTGTGTTTTTGTCAAGAAACAGTCGACTTAACTCACACACTGATGGAGAGGGAAATCTCTCATGTCCTTTTAAAGCACAGTAGATCTCATCTTCAGGATCATATCTGATTTTAGTAGTAGATTTACTCTCCTGGGCAACTTTCTGTCCGTTCCTGAACCAGACGTATGAAAGACGATCGGCTTCACTGCAGCTGCTGTAACATCTCAGCTCTGCCTCTGTGTGAGACTGGTGGGTTGTTATCTTCATCACCTGCACCTGTAGAGCTAGATACAAGGAAAACAAACTCTGCTGTTATTAGTGCTAAAAATAATAAAATAATGTAGAAACACATCACTGCAACAGCTCTAATGTTTATTAGTAAAATCAAGCACACCAAGGACCTGTGTCCTTGTAACCTTGAAAAGAAGAAATAGTGTTTTAACATGAATAATAATACAAGAAAAAACACCTGAGTCTTTATTTCTGACAACTGCCTTAGTCTAATTATGAGTGTTGCTTCTATATATTAGATTTTCCAGCCTTATTTTTTTTACATTTATTTGTATGAGATTTGTTTTAAACAAGATCATGGTCCTGAGTCCACTGCCCTCATTCTTTATTGGGATATATTTAAAGTGGAGTGGTCTCCTCTCAGTCCACCAGCTGTATGATGGGATGTCAGTGTCTGCACAACACAGTCTGAGGGAAATGTGAATTTAATCCCCTTATCCTGGCACACAGAGCCACATCAGTTACATCATGCTTTGTTTTTAGTCCTGTTTCATTAATATCCTGTTTTATTTTGTAGAGACCTTTCCTTGGAGCTGCTCCACAAATTAAGCTCAACATAGCCATGCTTCCTACAGTATTAGAGATATCAGGTACCATACGCTGAATATGAACCTTCTCTGTTAATGAAGGCTTTCAGATTGAATTGTGGGCTTTCTCACATAAAAGCAGACATTAAATGTGATGCTTCTTCTGCAAAGGACAAACAATCACAGCCTGCCTGATTCTGTCTGATTAAAGTGATGAAAAGGTAATTAATTAGAAAATAAGGCTGTTAAATGATTTCATATTTTATTCACAAATCATCTCAAAATTTCTAATGTTGATCAAGAATAATCTACTTAGAGGCACAATTTAAAATTGCAACATGTTCTTCAGAGTCATGTGATTTTGATGACTCGCCAGGAGGACAGGAAGTGGGGGACAACGAATAATAAAAAAAAAATGGATGAAATGTTACACTAAACAGCTCTACATACATTGAGTACGATCCCTACACTTTACGAATAAAGTGTTTTTTTCTACAGTTTAACAGCTTAACCTGGCATGGAGGAAATGTAAATATAAATTATTCTGCAGACAGCCACTTGTATGAAAACTTTGGCCCATCTTTGAGAAAAACTGAGTGTGGACACAAACCCAACATGTACTAACTTAAACAGTTGATATATAAACTAATAGTGACTGCCCAAAATCAATATTTCCAGTATTTTTAATGAACTGTGGTTGTGTTTCTGCGTTGGTCATCTGTACCTGTTACAGTCAGAGTTGTACCAGGTAAACTGGTCCCCCATCCAGAGCTTCCTGCTGTAAATGTGAAACGATAGACGGCTGAATCGCTCTCTCTCAGCTCAGAGATTCTCAGGGTGGTGTCTCTCCAAGACTCAGTGACCTGAACACGATTTACATACTGGGAATCTTCTCTGAGGTCTTTAGGTCGTAGGTCATGTTGCCCCTGCTGACTTTGATCAGATCTGAACCAGAATTTTGACCTGATGCTTTCATAACTTCTGTAAGAACAAGAGATGTCCACTGATGAGCCTCTGGAGGCGCAGATGGTTCTGTGAGTGTATTTCACTTTGTTACAGGAAGAATCATAGTAACCTGAAAGATACAAAAAGAGCATTTTAGATCAGAGTTGGCTAAAATTAAAAATTCTGAATCAATATATTAAAAATACAGAACAATACTTCATCTGTCAGATGCTGTTATGTTTGTGGCAGATGGTGAAGTAAACTCACAGTACAGAGGAGAGGGGAAATCCTCATAGCCTTTCAAAGCACAGGAGTAGCTGTCTTCATAAACATACTCGGCTGAATAAGAAGATTCTACTGCAGAGATTTTGTGTCCATTCTTGTACCAGACATAGGAGACATGATGAGGTGAAAGACAACTGCTGAGACATTTCAGTTCTAGCTTGGACCATGAAGAAGTTCCCTGCACCTGAAGATCTGGATCTGTGGAGGAGAAATAAGATTATTTTACACAACACTGTCAACAATCAAAAATATACAAAGCTGATATTTTTGTTTATTGTTGTTCTTAAATAATAAACATAGAAATCACATTACCTTTGACAGACAAAATGACTCCAGGGTTTCCTGTAAATCTGCCACCAGCTTGGTTTGTTATGAAGCTGAACTTGTACGTAGCTGAGTCTCTCTTCTCTACGTTAGTGATTCTCAGAGTGCAGCGTTTCCCTCCACAACTGTACGTCACATGTCCTGTGTACTGTGAGTCTGTTCTCACATCAACAGGTTCATTATTCTGTGTTTTAGTAAACCAGAATGATTTAGTAACTCTATAATTGCCAGAACGTGGATATGTGTAGGTGCAGCTTAGTTCCACTGTTGATCCTTCCAAGGCACAGACTTCAGTTTGTGAATAAGTCACTCCCCAGCCATTCTGACTCTGGACCACTAAAACACAGAGAACAGATGGAACTACAGTTAGAAACATGAAAAGATCTGGAGTTCCATTCATAGTGGAGATGCTAACAGTACTGGTACTCTTAAAAATATTTGCAAATGTATCAAAAATAAAAAACTGAATTAGGCTGCACGGTGGTGCAGTGGTTAGCGCTGTTGCCTCACAGTTCTCTTCACATCAGGGAAGCTTGCATGTTCTCTCCGTGCATGCGTGGGTTCTCTCTGGGTACTCCCACCACCAAACACATGCTTGTTGGGTTAACTGATCACTCTGAATTGGCCATAGGTGTGAGAGTGAGCGTGCCTGCTCTTCTGTTTCTATATGTCAGCGACCAGTCCAGGGTGTACCCCGCCTCTCCCCCAATGATGTCCCCGGTCTAAGGGAACCTAGACATAGCATGATTTTACTCAGACTCCACCCACTCCTAAGAAAGCCTGAGTTAACATAAATTAACAACAATTTAAAAGTTTGAAATCTTAAAGGTCACACAAGATGTTAAGTTTAACAAATTGAGGGAGTAACCACACACTTCTATGACTTTCCTAAATACTCACTTGACTCTCAGAATACTACACACAGAGCAAACAACACACAGGCTGCAGCAGCAGGTATTTGTAGACTTGCTGGAGTCTCTTAGGTGGCTGCAAACTCTGCAGCAGCCAATCAGCCTCAGCACCAGGACCTAATGCCACACACACACACACACACACACACACACCCACCCACACACACAATTTCACACCAGCTGACACAGACACACTCACACTCGGAGAGGAGGCAAAGCTGCATTTACAAACAAACACTACAAAAATATGAGCCTGGATCATCACACTCCCCACAGGATCTCTGGAGATCAGGTTCTTGCTCTCCTCTCTTACTGAGGACCTTCTCCCCCCTATTCCTCAGTCTGGTCAGATGACCAGATCTTGGAAGAGTCCTGTTTGTGCCAAACTTCCTCCATTTCAGAATCATGGAGGCCACTGTGCTCTTGGGAACCTTCAGTTCAACAGAATTCATTTGCAGCCTTCTCCAGATCTGTGCCTGTCAACAATCCTGTCTCTGAGCTCTGCAGCTCCTCTGACCTCATGGCTTGGTTTCTGCTCTGATATCATTGTCAGCTGTGAGGCCTTCTATAGAGAGGTGTGAGCCTTTAGAATCTCGTCCAATCAGGTTAATTTAGCACAGGTGGACTCCAGTCAAGGTGTAGAAACATCTCAGCAAAGATCAGAGAACTACAGTGTTGTTGAAAAGGGTCTGAATACTAATGTCAGTGTGATATTTCAGTTTTTTTAATACATTTGCAAAATAAATAAATAAACTCTGAACTTTGTCATGATGAGGTATTAAGTGTAGATTTATGAGTTTTTGACTGTAGCATCAGGCTGAAACATAAGAAAACTGAAAAAAGAGAAGAGGGTCTGAATGTTGCCCCTGACTAAAACTAAGACTACGTCTAAAAAAGCTGCTAAAGTTAACACTGCATTGAATGTGAACGAGAAAACAGCTTAATGAGAGTCTAGGCGTTTCCTCACCATTCAGTCTGGTGTCTAAATGTGCTGAGGCTTCATAAAAAACTGTGAAACTGTTTTGTTGAGATGATAAGGGCACTGATCTGTTAAAAGTTTGGTTCCTTTTTTTGTGGTTCTTTTTACTGTTATAAAGGAAATGCAGCAACTTTAAATTACTGAATCTTTTAAATGCATCACTTACAGCACAAGTCATAAAAACCCACTCTTACTGTACAATGATAAAAACACTTTTGATATTTATAAAAAAAGATGTTTGACAACTTTAAACTCAGTAAGATGTGGAAACATGATGATACAAAAACACACTTGAGAAAAAATAAATCACTGCACACATGAAGAACACACACAGATCTACTAAAGCTCTCATTCTGAGCCTTCACTTCTAAAATACACACAAACACTTCAATTCTGCTCTGAATGAATGATTGAATACAGTACCTGGCACAGAGAGAAGAAAGATAACCAGTCCAGTCACTGCTGCTCTCACAGTCATGGCTGCTCCTCTTCTCCCTGTTTGACTGCAGAAATACAGAATAAGACACTGGCAGAAGGACTGAACATGACCTGAGTCAATAAATAATCACATCAATAACTAAGTCTGCTTACAACAGGGAGGAGATGTTCACTCTGCAGCAAATGATCCTCTGTGGTCATCAGAAGGCAGAAGTCAAGCTGTTAAAGTGAACCACTCCCTTCCTCTTTCACACTGTTGACTGATAATGAGATGCTGCAGGACCTACAAGGCTTGATCTTCATGGTCGCCCTCTTGAGATTCTTACTGAGCCCCTCTAGTAGCTTTGTTGTACATGGGACTGTTGTGGTCATTCCTGTCCTGGTTGGTGAAAGGTGCATCCCATCCTGCCATCATTTTCCTCCTAAAGCCAATCTGGAAGCTCTAATAATAACGTCATCACCACTGTGAATGCTAGCAGGGCAGATAGTGCATCCTGCCATTAGATCAGTCACCACTGTTTGCTGGTAGGGCTTTTTGGTGGGACATATGGAGAGGAGAGAGTAGGGTAGACAGAAGAGAGATATTTGGTTGGAGCACTGAGGACTGGAGATGCCACATGGCTCTTGCTCTTCTGACTGAGCTAAAATATAAAAGTCCAGCCCTTCCCAAACGTTTTCTATGGGAGCTTTCCCTCATGAATGTCAAATATACTCATGCATATGAGTCGATCTGACGTGTCAGGTTTGCTGTTTCCTGCTGACAGGGCTTTAAGTTTCAACTTTAGTGTCCTTCAGTTCTCAAACTGTAATCAGCTGAGTCTGAGCAACTCAATTTTCTATTTGGCTTTTAGAGAGTTTGGATACATTTTTGGCTGAGATTTGAAAAATAAAGTTTTTTTAGAACCATCCCCTAGCTTCTGCTTGGACTTTGTCTCTAAAACTGCTGGAGTAACCGCACACACTTTCTGGGATTTAAATTGTTTTTCCTTTTATGAGTGGAATATAGAGGGTGCCGATTCTGGAGAGGAGGGTATTTCTCCTGACCTTGTAAGGCCCCCCTAGGTGAGTTTCTAGAATCAGCACGACTCAATCTCTCACTTCAACTACTGAAATACATCCATAACAATGCACACATAAAAGGGAGGATGGTTAGAGCGGTAGAGATAACTTGATGCTCTGAGGCAGGAAACCACAAACCCAGACACTTCTGCATGTATGAGTGAGTGAGGAAAATAGCTGCAGATATGAGTCAGACAAGTTTCAATGTTCTTTGTAACTTTTTAAATCTCAGTATCTATCCTGGAGCTTGCATACCCCCCCCCCCCCCCCACCCACTTCCAGGACTTCCTCTGCAACCAAGCCTTGGTGGAATCTGAGGTATGCTTGGGATCATGGTCCTGTTGGAAGGTGGAATGATGCCCAAGCTTCCTCACAGACGGCATGATATTTCTTCCTAGATTTCAAAGTACTTTGATGATTCTATTATGAGATTCAGGATAAAATACTGAGTATTGAAAAGTTACAAGGACTGTTTTAATCCTGTCTGACTTCAGTCTGCAGCTCCTCACTCATTTGTATCTGCTGTAGTGTTAGGGCTTGTGGTTTCCTGCACCTAGCAGGCAGCAAGAACTCTGAGCTTCAACATAACTCTACATCTCTAAGCCCCTCCCTTTAGTGTGTAAGAATGAACCTGCTGGATGTTAGAAAGAACAGAGAGAGAAGCCGTGTCAACCCTTGAGACTCACATAGGGGAGAGTGGGGTGAGATGTGCCAGTTTTTACTTAAAGTGACTTTAAAGTGAGGCCATGACAGTAATGCCTCCAACTTACAGTCATGGACGAAAATGTTGGCACCCCTAGAAGTTTTCCAGAAAATACATCATTTCTCCCAGAAATTGTTGTAATCAACAAATGTTTTGGTATACATGTGTTTATTGCCTTTATGTGCAGTGGAACAACACAAAAAATCCAAAGGAAAAAGACAACATTGACATAATTTTACACAAAACTCAAAAAATGGGCGGGACAAAATTGTTGGCACCCTCAACTTAATATTTGGTTGCACACCCTTGGGAAAAAATAACTGAAACCAATCACTTCCTATAACCATCAACAAGCTTCTTACACCTCTCTACTGGAATTTTGGACCACTCTTCTTTTGCAAACTGCTCCAGGTCTCTCAGATTTGAAGGGTCTCTTCTTGCAACAGCAGTTTTGAGATCTCTTCATAGGTGTTCAATGGGATTTAGATCTGGACTCATTGCTGCCACTTCAGAACTCTCCAGCTTTGTCTCCAACCATTTCTTGGTGCTTTCTGAGGTATGTTTGGGGTCATTGTCCTGCTGGAACACCCATGACCTCTGACGCAGACCCAACTTTCTGACACTAGGCCCTACATTGCGGCCCAAAATTTTTTGATAGTCTCCAGATTTCATGATTCCTTGCACACAGTCAAGGCACCCAGTGCCAGAGGCAGCAAAACAACCCCAAAACATCCTTGAAGCTCCACCATGTTTGACTGTAGGTACTGTGTTCTTTTCTTTGTAGGCCTCATTCTGTTTTCTGTAAACAGTAGAATGACGTGTTTTTCCAAAAAGCTCTACCTTAGTCTCATCTGTCCACAAAATGTTCTCCCAGAAGGATTGAGGCTTACTCAGGTACATTTTTGCAAACTCCAGTCTGGCTTTTTTATGTCTCTTTGTCAGCAGTGGGGTTCTCCTCGGTCTCCTGCCATAGCGCTTCATCTCATTCAGATGACCACGTATGGTCCCAGCTGACACTTTTGCACCCTGAGTCTGCAGGACAGCCTGAATTTGTGTGGAAGTTGACTGAGGATGTTTATCCACCATTCCAGCTATCCTGCGTTCATTCTTTTGTCTGTTTTTCTCTTCTATCCACGTCCAGGGAGATTAGCCACAGCTCCATGGTTATAAACTTCTTGATTATATTACACACAGTGGACAAAGGAATTTCTAGATCTCTGGAGATGGTCTTGTAACCTCGAGATTGTTCATATTTTTCCACAATTTTGCTTCTTAAGTCCTCAGACAATTCTGGGCTCTTCTTTCTCTCCTCCATGCTTGGTGTGACACACACAGGCACACAACACAAAGGTTGAGTCAACTTTTAGACATTCTAACTGGCTTCAGGTGTGATTTCTAGATTGCCAGCACCTGTTACTGCCACAGGTGAGTTTAAATGAGCATCACATGCTGGAAATAAAATGATTTACCCACAGTTTTAAAAGGGTGCCAACAATTTTGTCCGGCCCATTTTTTGAGTTTTGTGTAAAATTATGTCAGTTTTGGCTTTTTTCTTCAAATTTTTTCTATTGCTCTAATGCACAAAAAGGCAATAAACATGTATATGCCAAAAACATTTGTAACTGCAAAAATTTCTGGGAGAAATGGTGTATTTTCTGGAAAAATTCCAGGGGTGCCAACATTTTCGTCCATGACTCTAAGTACGTACATATATTTCAGGATGTGGTGCATCCCTGGGAACAATAACTCTGGATCTGAAATAAACTGTTTAAGAAATATAGCTTTCAGAAAAAAAAAGTGGTCTCATGGCACAACTTGTCCCCGGAGCGGGGTAAGTTGTGCCTTTGGTTAGAATATGTTGGGGTAAATTGTGCCAGTGATTATTCCTGTATCCAGATGGTGATCTGGATCAGTCCAAAAATCTGTTCTTCCTTTTGCCATTTCTGACATTTCCTGAAAATGTCATCAAAATCTATCCAGAACCTTTTGAGTTATGTTGCTAACAAACAAACTAAAAAACTAACAAATGGACCTGATCACATAACCTCCTTGGCAGAGGTAATAATTATCACAGCCAGCCACAAGGGGGCAACTGAGTATTTTAGTTGAATATTTCTGAAGCCAGAAGTTGACATAGACAGTGGCAGTTTTATCAGGAATGGACTGATAAATTTGTGTTTGACATGCATCATATCAGCTAGTAACGGCTGAAAAGTAGTTTTATAATAAAAAATAAAGAAGGATGAAACATAAATTCATCCGGATGAAATGTTTCAATCTCAACTGTTTTTGGAGTTGTTTCTATAGTTGTTGGGAGCTTATTTAAAAATGATGATATTAATGGTAATATCTTTCCCTCTGCACATGTTCTCTATTTGGTGATGCTCTGGGGGCCGGATGGGAAGCTGTGGGGGGCCTGATGTGGCCCCCAGACCTCCAGTTGAAGATCAGTGCTACAGAGAGAGTCAAAAATCTGATTGTGGCATAAAATTTAAAATTGAGCAGAGTAGACAAAAACTTTAAGATCAAACTAGGAAATTCAGGAAGAAGGAGAAAATTTAAAGAGAGGCAGTATAAGACAGCAGACAACATCCACCAAAGCAAGTCTAAACAGATTAGATTTAAGAGTTTGGGTTTGGGTGTTTTGTCCAAGGACTCATCAACGTGACTGCAGGAGCTGGGGCTCAAACCATAAATCCACTAAACCACAGTCAACCCTGTTGTTCAGTGAACTCTGGGAGGCAATGTCAAAACGTCACATCCTCATTACCATAGAACAAAAAACTGTCATTTAGGGTGTGAAGAGTGTGTCATGTGAAGAACTGTTAGCTTGGTTGGGTCTGTCTGTGGTCAAACGTGTGAGAAAAGTGCAGAACAAGAATGTGAAACTCTTCACTGTCAGTTTGAGACACAAAGATGTTTTATAAAAATCAATATAGTGTCAATGTGAAAACTTAGCCTCCAAGGTTTTTAATGAGATGTTGATAAAGGTTAATGTTGGTCAGGGTAAAGCATTTATGAAATGTTCACAGTGACTATTTTCAGGAAGGAGTTGAATATATTTAAAGGTAATAGATGTCTAAACATACGATGTTTAGCACCATTTATTAGCCGGTTCAGAGACTGGTTGTCGGTGTGAGCAGTCGACTAAACATAAGAGACTTGTTTCCTGCTTTGTTTGCATTTTGGTCTCTCCTGCGTTATTATTTGGCATTATATTACTAACAGCCATGCTTTCTGATTGTTTTCTGTTAGCTGGGTTGTCTTAAATACAGAAGACAGAGATGAAGGAAACTGGTGATTTCAGACATTCAGTAAACGACAGACCTAACAACCAGCATGCAAACATTTGGTGCTGCAGGACACTAAGGTTTACATCATACGGCATCTCAACATTCAATCAATACATCAGTGTTAGCTGTCTTATAAACCTGACTTGTTTGTTTTCTCTGAGGTGCCGCGGCTGACGGGGACCACTAGGGCCCAGTGTGTTTCTGGAGCTGTAAAAGGCTGACTTCCGCCGCGGCCTCTCTCTCTCTCTCTCTCAGACTCCATCCTCTGGCCGGCCATGTCGCAGCCACCGCGCTTTTCTTTTGTGCACTTTACACGCACCTCAACACTTACATTTCACTACAAACATTTTCATACTGATTCTCACCCACACACATGCACAGACAGTCCACAATTCACAATACTGACAACAGAAATATAACCATTATTATTGTTTTACAAATAAATGCCCCTAGAGAAAGGGCTTAAACGTTGCCATTCATGTCCTCCCCTTCTTTATGTTGCTGCCTTTGGAGCCGGGTCGTAACAACAGCAATGAGGAACAACTCAAAGATAAAAAAAGGTGCTACTGCTGTTAATTCTATAACTTCCTGATACGTCTGACACCTCTTAGAGGTGACTGCAACTACTGACACTGCAGCATATTAGAAACAGGCTTTAGAAGCTACTTTGACTGTAATTGTTAATAAGATATTAATCTCACCTGAGTGATATTAGAAAATTATATATTTGCAATTTATTTTCAATATTGCTATTGCAATCAGGTTTCTCTGCTATTTTTCAGCAAAAACAAAACAAAACAAAACAATAATCCTTCCTTAAAATCAACACATTTATAGATAAACTAGAGCTGAGCAGTTCTTTAAAAAGATCTAACTGTAATTGCTTTGACTCAAATTTCATATTAATAGTTCTATTAAAAGGAAGTTGATTTTTAGGTCATTCAGTTTTTGAAATAAGAAAAATGTACAAGAAAGCAGTTTTCAAACTGTTCTTATAAAAAATTGATGACTGAATGTTTGCATGATGTGAAGAGCATAACATGCCTGCAGCAAAAAAAAATAAATAAAAAAAATAATAATTTCAGGTTGAAGAAGTATTGCATTTTCTGTCATTTGAAAACTGTAGTAGGCCATAATTCAGTTTAATCCAAATTTTAATTAATTGCCCTGCCTGATTACAAATAAATTATATTATTGTTGCAAAGATAAACTGATCTGGATTGGCTAACGGATCTTAACGTCAAAGATCTGAGTGCATCGGTCCATTGAGTTCTAGATCAGTAAAAATGTTGCATGAATTGGTCTATGCACCGGTTTTAAAAAGAACCCTGCAGGATCAGACAAGCTCATCTTGTTGGATAGATAATTGTGTCTCTCATATGTATACTGAAGTAAATAGATATCCTAGATATCTGCAATAAAAGTAAATTTGAGCATATAAACTCCCCAGCAGGCCGCCATGTTTTGGTCCACACTGTTACTATGACATCACTAGAGCGCTCTTCGTTGTTGCTATAGTAACCGCTGTTTCAGACTGGCGGTATGTTTTGCTGCTTGCAGCTGTTGCTGCCATAAAAGCTTTCATACCAGACACCAGTTTGCTGTGTGTTGGTTTGTCTCCCTGCTGTCAGAGCTCTTTCATTCCTTCTAAGTTCAACCTCAATAAACCTCCCTACAAGTGACTGGATTCAGTGTATAAAGGAAGTGTGCCGGTAGCTTTTCAAAATAAAAGCAGTATGTTCATATGAAAGGAGTTTCTCCAAAGAAATGCTAAAGTGGGCTTTTACATTTAAAAGTGCGAACTGGAAGTGTTTTCATACTGTGTTTATCTTTACCTGCAACATTTTCTACGTGTGGAAACAGAAAGCTTCATAAATAGTAGAAGTTTGGGGGACTATTTATTAAACAGATGCATTTTAGCTAGTGGCCATCGGGTTCATCAAGAAAAAGATTTCAAACATATTCTACCAATGTGGATGTACATATTTGCTACAACAAGGTAAATATAGCTCTGTATTTATCATTTTCCTGTTTAGATGAGAAGCCCCTCAATGCAATGTGCAATAGGGGGCAGAGTCCAATGTGGGAGATGCTCAACGTGGGCAAGGTGAAGATGGCATCAGGTGTCATGGCACTACAAATTAGATTCAAGAATTTGAGTTTGAGTGTTTTGTCCAAGGAGTCATCAACGTGACTGCAGGAGCTGGGGCTCAAACCCTCAATCCACTAATTCACAGTCAACCCTGTTGTTCAGTGAACTCTGGGAAGCAATGTCAAAAAGTTGCATCCTCATTACCATAGAACAAAAACTGTCATTTAGGGTGTGAAGAGTGTGTCATATGAAGAACTGTTAGCTTGGTTGGCTGTCTGTGGTCAAAAGTGTGAAAGTACAGAAAAGTGCAGAACAAGGATGTGAAACTCTTCACTGTCAGTTTGAGATACAAACATGGGCGCGAGAAGGTGGGTGCTGAGGGTGCTGCAACACCCCCTGTTGGCAGGTAGTATGAGCACACAATGTGTAAACAATTACAACTTATAAATATTTAGACTCTTTTTTACAACAGCGTTCACACATTTCCTGTCAGACGTGAATGAAAAATATTCTAATTTATTATATCATTTGATGTAAATAAATTATTTTCTCCAACCTGACAACAAACGTCATCACATCAGGTCATAGTGCATCGACATGTCTTGCCCGCATGCAACTCACTCTTCTGCGGAAGCTTACGAAAGAAAAGGGATTGAAAACAGCCACTGGAGTTGCAGGTTTCTGGGTGCCCTGGCCTGCATCCACAAACTAAGGAGCTGCTGAGAGAGGTAGAAAAGTTGGTAGCACTTTGCCTCTGCCTGCGCGTGTCTGTGGCCTCTTCTGAGAGGTCATTCTCCACACTTAAGCAGTTGAAAACACGGTTAAGGAGCACCATGACTCAAAAAAAAAGATTCACACACATGACTCCACAGCACATCCACCAGGACGTTTTGAACGAGTCGGACACTGTGCCTTTGACGCAAGTCTGTACATCCCACAGCCACCTACAGAGTCATCAGTTGAAGTAAGGTAGCTCACAGTTATATTTTGCTGTAGACATACGTTTGTTATAATTTTGGTTATACTGGATTTTTTGACCGTTTACTTGTGGGTCAGACCCAAATAGCACCGTTCAAACATGCATGTGAAGTTTTTTTTTTTTTTTTTTTTACACAGAAAAAGTGCACAGTAACAGATGCTCTATTGATTGGTGTCTTTGTGTGGTTTTAGTTATTAAAAATATTTTTTACATTATGATTTGTGTGTGAGGGACTTGCGTGGACTTGAACAGTGTGGCTGGTGTGTATGCGGTGTTCATGGAATATGTCAGGAAACTTTGCTTTGGCTTTTGTGCAGTCTATTGTTGCACAATATTTGTGCCTTTGCAGAAATATTAAGGAATAATGATTTCATTTCATTAACGTTAGTAAAGTTAAGATTTTGTGGTCTTGCAATGTAAATGGCATTTCAAAGATATTAAAGCGGCTAGCGATTGCATTTTGTTGTGGCAGTATCTAAAGTTGAATGAAGGTGTGTAAGCACCTGCACATAACAGTAATGCATGCACTTTTACCTTGCAGCACCCCTCAGCAGAAACATGTTCTCACACGCATGGATACAAAGATGTTTTATAAAACTCAATATAGTGTCAGTGTGAAAACTAGGCCTACAAGGTTTTTAATGAGATGTTGATAAAGGTTAATGTTGGTCAGGATAAAGCATTTATGAAATATTCACAGGGACTATTTTCACGAAGGAGTTGAACATATTTAAAGGTAAAAATAGTGGGTAAAGCCAAACACTTGACAGTGGGCGATATCCAGTGGGTGTTGGGCACCGCCCACTGTTGCACATTGGGTTTATTTTATTTTTATTTATTAAGTTTATTTGATAGAGACAATGCAAATTACACAGTAAAGCTTCAGCCTGTTACAGGCTAAAAGTAACTGATGTTTCACATATAGGGATTATAGCTTTTGCTAGTTTCCATCTCCTGTCCCTTGATGATGCCACCTCCTCCTCAGCTCCTCTTCCATGTGGTGTGCCCCAAGGCTCCATACTTGGCCCAGTTCTATTTTCTTTATATATGCTCCCCCTGGGGTTTATTTTAAAAAAATATGACATTTCATTTCATTTCTACACTGACGATACACAGCTTTATTTACCCTTGAAAACCAGAGCTTCCAACGCCTTGCGCCCACTGTTGGACTGTCTCAGAGACATTAAAGCCTGGATGGCTCTCAATTTTCTTAAGCTAAATGAGGACACGACTGAAGTCATTGTCTTTGGACCCCATGGCGGCTGTACCAGCCCCAGTGTGGATCTGTCCTCTCTGGAGCCTTATCTCAAAGGCTCTGCTAAAAATTTGGGGGTGATAATGGACAAAGATTTTAAAATGGATCTACAGATAAATGCAGATGTAAAATCCAGTTTTTATCATCTTTGTCTTTTATCCAAGGTCAAGTCCTTTTTATCTTTTAATGATTTTGAGAAGGTTATGCATGCTTTTATCACAACTCGTCTAGATTATTGCAATGCACTTTATTTTGGTGCCAGCCAAACCTCTCTTAATCGTTTACAGCTTGTTCAAAACGCCGCAGCTCGTGTTTTAACTGGTCAACGTAAATTTGACCACATTTCCCCCAACTTTAGCATCTCTTCACTGGCTTCCTGTGCATTTTAGGGTTGATTTTAAAATTTTGTTGTTAACTTCTCTAAACTTCTCCAAAGTCTCTAAACAGGCTGGCTCCTCCCTGTCTTTCTGACCTTTTAAAACCCCATGTTTTATCTCGGACTCTCCGATCCTCTGATCACAAGCTGGCTTTCCATTTCAGTTGGAAATGCGCAAAATCGAAATAGAGCAATAAAAAACTGGTAATGGAAACACCTGAATTTCGAAAAAACCCTAAAATATTGCTAAAAAGTTTTTACGCTTTCATGAGGAGGTTTTTCAGGTGTTTCAATATAGAACTATATCACAAAAGTGCAACAGAAACACTTTTTCTGCATTTACAGGTCACGGGACGTAACGTACGGTGTCACGTGACCAGTTCACTTCAGTCAGCATTTTGTTGTTTTTAAATGTGCTTTATGAATAAATTTGGATTGGATTGGATAGTGAGGCTTTTAGAAGATGGAAGAAGGTAAAAGTAAAGATATCAAGTTCACACAGAAATTGCGTCTAGACAGTTACAATTGATTAAAAAAGCAAAAGAAAAGACAAAATAGTAAAATTTGACATCATAGTTGCATAAAATTACAGCAAAACATGAAGTAGTTAAAAGTGCTCACATCTCTGATTTTGTTTGAGCCACTCTAACATTTTTGTTGAAAGTCTTTGTGTCTTGTGTTAATTTCATATCAGTTGGTAATGTATTCCACATTTGAGAGCCTCGTATAGAAAAAGCTGACTGCTCCAGAGAGGTTGTACGGTGGGCAAGTTTACAAACACCACTGGCTGAGCCCCTGATGGTTCTACCACCAGTTTGCCTTTTAAAAAGTTTGCACATTTCTGGTGCTGAATTTTTTTAAAATTTAAAAAACAGTTTCAAACAGGAGAATTTTATAAAATTATCAAAGCTGAGCTAATTATACTGCTTCAGTATGTGACAGTGGTGCCACCTCCTGTGTTTTTATCCATTATTTTTAATGTTTGGTTTTACAAAGATGAAACAGGCTTAATCACGGTCAGGGAGGCTTGGCTCCACACTGTAGCTGGGTTTCCATTACGGTTTTTCGTACAATAACAGCAACATTTCTTAAATTTCGATTAAGTACAATTGCGCTTTGAATGGGTTTCCGTTAAAGGGAGTTTTGGGCGTAGGCCTTGTAATTCTCATAAAATCTCGTCTCGCGTGAATCCGCTGCAGGAAAGTTTGATGCTACAAACCTGTTGCGTGTCGGTACGGTTTTGGTTACATCTTCGGCGGTTGCCTTGATAATTTTGAACAAAAGATGAAGGCGACGGATGATAGCTCAGAGGTAAGGGCTGTATGTATGGCAAAAGCCACGCATAAGGGTAGAAGTATGATAAGAAAAGTCTCGTCTCTTCTGTCTACGCGTATCGCGCCATGTTGTCTCGGAGTGACTGATCACATGACACTGTACGCCACGCCCCATGACTTGTAAATGCGGAAAAAGTGTTTCCATTGCACTTTTGCGATATATTTCTGTATCGAAATGCCTGAAAAACCTCCTCGTGAAAGCGTAAAAACTTTCCATTACCAGGTTTTTTTTTTTTTTGCGCTATTTCGATTTTGCGCATTTCCAAGTGTAATGGAATCCCAGTTTGTGACAAAATATGATGTGTGAAAACATCATTGCATGCATAAACTGTTGTGCTTCTTTTACTGGTATTTGATGCCTTATTAATTTAAAGCAGTTGAGATTTCTTTTTACTGTCTTTGTGACCTGTTTGATATGTTTATCAAATTTAAGTCTGGAATCTAGAACTACACCTAGAAACTTAAATTCATTAACCATCTCAATTTCTTCCTCCAGGACTGTTACTCTGGGTTTTGCTGATTGTTTTGGTTTTCTGATCGAAAAAAAACACAAAGAGACTGTCTTTTTCGTGTTTAAAGTGAGCTTATTTTGATTAAGCCACTCACATACCCTGTTCATATATGAAGACAGTCTCTCAGTTGTCTCATTTGGTGTCTTTGCTGAAGTGTAAATGACTGTATCATCAGCATAGAGCTGACAGCTAGCCCCTGGACAGCTTTCAGGCAGATCATTAATAAAAAGGCTAAAATCAATGGGCCTAATATTGAGCCTTGGGGTATGCCCATCTTGTTCTGAATGATGTTTCAAAGCACTTTGTAAATCTTATTTTAAAAAAGTGATATACAAATAAAGTTATTACCATTACCACCATAAAATATATGAAAACATTACGGTACTGAGTACCAACATTTAAAACTGCTAAAATTATGTTGTATAAACCTACACTAAAGGAGAGGATGATCCTTCATGACTGTGTGTAATGCAGGAATAACACAATATCACATCTAAGTGCAACTTTATCAACATTTTTCCCATAAAATATCAAACCAAAGTAGCCCACATACTCAACTCAATTAAATTCCACTTTATACAAAAACGTCTCATTTATAAAAGCATGCAGCACAAAGTAGAGCCCGACCGATATGAGATTTTTGGGGCCGATGCTGATACCCATATTGGGGGCTAAAAAAAGCCAATATCCGATATATATCGGTCGATAACCGATATTTTGGCCAAAATATAAAATAAGAACATTGATATACACAGGATATATACAGTGCATGAACACAAAAGTGGACATGTGAATGACCAGTTGCATTTATCTGTGTTTATTTCACAAAGATGCAACTTAGACAACGTTAAAATGCTGTATAATAGTCTTATATTTTGGCTGTGGACCATATTAGACAGGAAAATGATAAATGGAGAGCCTAATTTACATTGTTGTGGCAAATATGCACATATATGTTTACAATGTGTTTCTTGATAACCCTGAGGAAGGCCACAAGCTTAAATGCACCTGTGTTATAAAGTTTTGTTCTCTAAAGATCTACTATTAGTGAAACTTTCTGTCTCCACACTGGTAGAATATGTCACAGGAAAGATAAACAACGTATGAATGCTTTTCTGGTTTGTATTTTGAATAGTTACCATCAAACTTCCACTCTACACTGAATCAATTTGCTCTTATAAGGGGTTTTATTGAGGTAAAACTTATGAAGAAGGACAGGGCGTGAGAGCAGGGTGATCCAGCTGACAGGCAGAAAACTTGCGCCCTTTGAGAAAGATGCACCGGCAGGAACCAGAGCTGGCACGCGCGGCATGCGCAAGCAGCGAAACAAGCCGAGTCCATCTGCAGCAGGGCAGAGGCGGCCTGTGAGTGCTTAGGGACGGGGATGGCAGCCCCTGCTGCTCAGCAAGAAGAGTATGCTTTCACGTCAGAGTCTCCAAAACTCTCCAGTAACACCAGTAAAAGTCGCTAGATTTGTCGCTAGTTGCTTTTTTGAAAAAGAGTGGCTAGAAGGGTCTGAAAACTCGCTAAATATAGCAACAAAGTCACTAAGTTGTCAACACTGAGTGAGGGAGAGCTGCTGCTGAACTATGCGTCTGAGGGGGAGGGGCCAGGCACTCGGGCTGAGTTCCATACGGATACACACAGAGCGACAGGAGCAAAAAGAGAGAGAGACAAAATCCCCGCGCAGCAATAAAAGTTAATCGGCTACATATTGGCCGATGATGATTAATCTGTGAAACGCTATAAATAAATTGGTCAGGCTCTAGCACAATGGGCTTTACAAATTACAGAAACAGGAAATAAAACAGAAATGAACAACGCATAAAAACTTACAAGTCTAAACTAAGAAAGAATAATTTCATGCTAAAATAATCAAACAAAAATAAAATGAAATCATTAGCACAATAAATTAAACATGAAAAAAGATGAACACAAAATGTTTAAAAAGTGATACAACTCAAAATATTCAGGATATAATTTAAAAAATATGTGAAACTTAAAAACAAAGACTCTAAAATCCCTCTAAATCAAAAGCCAGATTAGAATGATCCATCTTCAGTTCACTATGAAATGCTGATTATTGACCCCAGGAGGAACAGTGTAGAGTGAATGCTGAAGCTAATGGGGATCAAAAAAAACAACGGCCATGGTTACATGATGTTTTTTAATTCGGAATAATTATTCAGAATTAAATAATTCGGAATGGAAGTATTCTCCTTCACGTTTACATGGAAATAGTAATTCCAAATTGAGGTATACATGGAAAACACGTTTGACCGCCTTTATTTAATCCCGCTCAAGGTTTGGGGGTTGGGAAGGGTTCTGATTGGACAGGGGCGGACGTGACGTATTTACGTCTACCGGAAGAAAACAAACTCCGGGTCCTGCTTCTTTTCTTTTCAGCTACAACATGGAAGAACACATAATAAGTACTATTTTCGCTTTGATTTTGATTATAGTTTTGAAACAGCAGCTCGATGTTAACATACTGCTTCACTTTCGTCAGCTGAGGAGGAGAAGGGAGGCAGAAAACCGTACGACCAGAATTAATTTAAAGCGGAATGAACGTATACATGATCGAGGAATTATTCAATTCGGATTTAAAATCAGAATAAACCAGCCAGCTACTTTGTATTTAATTTTAATTCGGAATGGTCATTTTCATTTGAAATTAGGTGTTTACAAGGTCATTTTTTATCTTTTTTAAGAGGATTTAATTCTTATTCTGAATTAAAGCTCCCATGTAAATGTAGCAAATTTCAAATATGACGTCTGAATGTGGGCTGCACAGTGGAGCAGTGGTTACTGCAGTCACCTAGCTGTGAGAAGGTTTCTGATTCCAACTGCCATCATACACGGCCTTTCCTGTGGTTTTCATGTTCTCTTTCTTTCCAGGTACTCTGGCTTCCTCCCACAGTCCACATGCTCGTTAAGTTAATTGGTCACCCTTAATTAGCCCTTAGGTGTGAATGTGAGCACACCTGGTCATCTCTACATGTCAGCCCTGTGACTGACTGGAGCCCAGTTCAGGGTGTACTCTCACCTTATGACCACTGGGATTGGCTCCAGCCCCCTTTGACCCCAAATAGAATAAATGGGCTAAATAATGGACAGAATGACTTTGGATTATAACAAAGCGAGTTCTGCACTTAAATATTGCTTTGTCAGCATTATCAAAAACTCCTACTAAAGTTGCCAAAATACATAAAAGCATTAACAAACAAATTCAGTCTGAACTGTTTTTCTGAAGGTGTGACTAAAAAAGATCAGACCAGAGTACGACTCATAGACCTTTCATATTTCTGATATTAACACCAAAAAGCAGACAAACAGTAACAAAGACTGTTGTTTAGCCTGATAGCTACCTCAGACTGAATAAAACAAGGAAAATAAAATACTGAACTTGAACAACCTCACAGCTTTAGAGAGATTTTATTAAATTAATATTGTTCTATAAAAGATATCAGATATTTTTAACATTCATCAGTACAGTTATCTACATTAAACATCAATAACCACAGAGTGTGCAGACTTTATAAGACAAAAAAAAAAAACTTGTGATGGCAATGCAAAAGCTGTGAATTAAATATCATAAAGGTCCTTGCTCACCAGAGATTTTTTTCATGCAAATAATCATAATAATCGCACAAAATCTGTATTTTTTTAACCTGTAGCAAGTCAATACAAGCCTCCACACCAGCAATGTAATTTCACCAGCTTAACTAACCTTTCTCAAAAATAAAGGACTAATTTGATGCTTTATAACTGAACACAACAATCCATCCAGGTGCTCTGCAAGAAATGCTGGCCCCGCCCCTTCCTGGTTGAAGACGTTCCATCTAAATGAATGGCAGTAAATGGTAGAGACAGGTTTTTATGATAAACCATTTTTTTTCTTTTTTTAATTTACATTTAAGCTCTTGGTTTCTTGTTGGCTGTCCTCAACAACCTCTTGACATCTTGTTCTAGAAAAAACATTTTTAAAAATTGAGAAATAAAAATGAAAAAGATTATCACAATATTAAGAACAAGCAGAAACATAACAGCGATTAAATGGTGACAGTAAAACACTCATTTAAAGCAAAATTAAAAAACCCACAAAAACACAAACTCACTCTGGAAGGGAACGAGCACTTGTAATTTTGACCACAGAGTATTCCACGTCATCCTCCTCTTCATCATTTTTGGTCTTTGGTCTGTCGCGTTTAGTTTGCTAAATTTTGGAGTAGAGAGGGTCTTCGTTGTTTTTGAGAAGCTTACGGTGGCGTAGCTCGGTTCTTCCTGTTCCTGGAGCTGATGGGTCATCATTAGCTGGGGCCATACTGAGCTGAGAAGTAAACAGAACATTACATAGGTGAATGAATTTTCAGTGCATGCTGTTGAGTTGGTTTGGGTATGGATATGATTCAAGAACTAAGGGTGCTTTCACACTCGGGGCCCGGCCTGAATCCGAGTGCACTTGAGCCCAAAGTTTGTTTTGGTAGTGTGAATGCAAACGAACTGCATCTGGGCACCAGGCCCGGGCCCACTTGGGGAGGTGGTCTTGGACACGATTGAAGAGGACTCTGGCTCAGTTTGGATGAGATGTGAATGCAACCCCGCTCGGATACGGGACAGAGCGTTGTATCAGCTTTATGACGTCAGCGTAAAAACTAAACTTCTTTCCACAGCGCAGCAGTTTGTTCACATTTTTCCTCAATAAAGGGTGGAAATCATCATCCAGTCAATAAATGGTCTGTGGTGAGTCACCTTACGGATGAACACTAGTTGGAGTCAGTGAGAGGAGGTGCAAAGGCAATAAAAGTCTCCTGTCACCTTATAAACCGTTTTATCTGCACAGCACGAGCCCATTTAATCCTCTGAGCTGTAGTAGATGTGCAGATACGAAGAGTGAAGTTGCTGGCATCTCAAAGAGTGATTTTAATCATCCATGGCTGCAGGATGGACTTTTTGCCGGGTCAAAACAAAAACAATCTTTGCTCAGGTCATGACCCCAGTGGTTGCCATGGTAGCTTCTTTTTCTCTCTCCTCCTTAGTGGGTTTGTAAACCAGCTATGTGCATACCGCCACCTGCTGGTTCAGACCAAGTACACACGCAAGTGGTCTGTGGCTGAACGCCCCAGCGTAGAGGTTTGCTCGAGGTCTGCAGCCAGATGCCTCTCCCCACAAGGCCTTTTAGTCATGTAGCCATTTAATAATTTAGTAATTAAACACTTACCAACCAGATACATCCTGCTCTACCCTTTGCTGCTGCTGCTGGTTTTCTTCTCCCTCTCTCTCCAAACGATCAGGATCAGACTCCGGGTCTAACACGTATGGATGTGTATCAAAATTCACCATATTTTACTCAGTCGGACCGGTTCATTCAAAGTTTACAAGTACTAGCATAGCAATATAGCCACATTGGAGGGGACAGGCACAAAACATTGAGTCCTGCCGCTGGCCAGCCTCCAGAAAATCAGCCAATTGAAGGAAAGCAGGTCTGTGAAGCGGGGGTGTTAAAGAGACAGCAGTGAAAACAAAGCGTTTCAGACGGAGGTTAAAATAGGAGTTTTTCAGGACGCCATTATGAGAAACAGGAGGAGTTTTCTGAGCTGTGAACCATGTGAAGCTACTGCGTGGGTATCAGAGAGATGGTGTAAAGCCTTGAAAAGGGCATAATACCCCCACTTTAAATATTAAAGTCCGGCCCTTCCCAAACGTTTTCTATGGGAGCTTTCCCTCATGAATGTCAAATATACTCATGCATATGAGTCGATCTTACGTGTCAAGTTTGCTGTTTCCTGCCAACAGGGCTTTAAGTTTTCAACTTTAGTGTCCTTCAGTTCTCAACTGTAATCAGCTGAGTCAGCAACTCAATTTTCCGCTTGGCTTTTAGAGAGTTTTGATACATTTTTGGCTGAGTTTGAAAAAATAAAGTTTTTTTTAGAACCATCCCCTAGCTTCTGCTTGGACTTTGTCTCTAAAACTGCTGGAGAAACCGCACACACTTTCTGGGATTTAAATTGTTTTTCCCTTTCTCAGTGGAATATTGAAGATGCAGATTCTGCAGAGGAGGATTTATCCTCTGACCTCGTAAGGCCCCCCTAGGTGAGTCTCTAGAATCAGCACAGCTCAATCTCTCACCTCAACTACTGAAATACATACATAACAATGCACACATAAAAGGGAGGATGGTTAGAGCGGTAGAGATAACTTGATGCTCTGAGGCAGGAAACCACAAACCCAGACACTTCTGCATGTATGAGTGAGTGAGGAAAATAACTGCAGATATGAGTCAGACAAGTTTCAATGTTCTTTATAGCTGTTTAATTCACCCTGGAGCTCGCACACACACACACACCCACACCCACACACTCTTTCCCAGTTCAACTCAATTATTTGTTCTGTTGTTTGCTAACTGTTTTAATAAATGCTGTTATTTTGCAAGATTTGGTGAGTGGAGTTTGAGGTGATAGGATGAGTCAATTTTGTAATGGTCTTTTTTTTTTTTACATAATTTCATGAAGTTTGCTGCAGAAAAATGGGAAATTACAGGGAAAATCATTTTTTCACTTTGTTTTACATGGGAGGTCAAAAAATGTGTTTATAATGGAAGTCTATGGTACAAACTTTGTAGTGAACAAACAAAAAGTTACTTTTTTGAACAGGGTAAGGGTTAATTAATAGTTTTTTTTTTTTATTGTGAACTAAGTATTCAGAGTAAAACATATTTCAAAGCTGGATTTTAACTTAATTTATATTTGTTAGTAATATGGGACTTGTTTTATAGGCCCCACTGTACCCAGTGGTTGGACTGTTTCAGTCAGTGAATTAATCTGTGGACTATTCAATGTGTGGTTTGAGAAAATGCTGCAAACAACAGTCTAAATTTTTGGAAAAGGCAGTCAAATTACTGGTGAAAAACAAGTAAACAATAATAAAGGGGAACAGATTTAGAAGCTCTCAAAGTCAGTTTAAATAAATTGCACCTACATCAGAGTCAGATACAGAACTTGTTTCTTTGGTTTTTATTACTAACGGTACTAGCTGGGGCTTTGGCTCAATGAAAAATGCCCTCAGTGTCTTTAGTTGGAAAGTGAGCGTTGAAGATTAGACATGGATCTGAAATATCGCGATACTTCCTGGCGTGATACTGTATCGATGTTTTAAATGCAGTATTGATATTTTATTAATTAATAATTCACTTTTTTGATGCGGTAGTTTGTGGTGTAATTTCACCCCCTGGCCTGGCAGGCATCGCCGCTGGCAGTTGACTCTCCCCTCTTCTCTCTTTAGACCAGTGTTTCTCAAACATGGGGTCAGGACCCCCTTTGGGGTCGCGAGACACTGGGAGGGGGTCGCAAGATGGCTTAAAAAAACGAAGAATATTTTTTAAAATAATGCTTTGCCTATTAACACCAATTTTACCGAATGTTAACCCTTTTCATCACCTTCTAACACCAATTTTTCTGATTTTAGCACATTTTTTTCACTTAAAACCCATTTTTGTACATTTTAAACCCTTTCCATCACTTTTTTTCTGCCTGTTTTTGTCACTTCTAAACCAATTCTTGCCTCTCTCTGCCTGTTGTTGCTTCTGTTCACCCATTCATGCCTCTATCAATTGATTTTTTTCCCATCCTTTTGCCCATTTTAACCACAGTTAACCCATTTTTCCCCTTTTCTATCAATTTTTCATCCCGTTCCACCTAATTTCCACCATTTTTTTGCACTTTAAAGCCATTTCATCCACTTTTTAATAGCCTTTTACCACTTTTCATGCCCGGTTTGCCACTTTAACCCATTTTTTGGTCATTTTTTCCACTTTTATCAAAATTTGGCCTTTTATGTTCTTTAAAAATCCATTTTCACCACCTTTTTTTTTTTTAACCATTTTTAGCCATTATGAACAATTTTTAGCAATTTTTAACCCATTTAAATTATGTTTTTTACAAAAGTTTTTTCATCTAAAGAAGGCTAAATGAATAATTAAAGATATTTCTTTGTTGATAAGAGTGATTATTATTCAGGTCAAATATAAAATATGGTTTTCGCAGCCTAACTAACCTAGACCATGGTTGCTGACCTCCATGGGCCCCTGGTTCGGCTGAGTCCCAGAAACCTCCCCCTTTATAACCCCTTATGGACGGCCTTGTCTGCACATGACTGTTCTTGAATGTTCCTGGTTGTTCAGCCACCTTCAGGTACAGTGGGGGTCCCCGGTCTCTAGCACCTTTATTTTGGGGGGCGCGGGCTGAAAAGGTTGAGAACCTCTGCTTTAGACAACGAGATCACACAAGCCTTCTGGTCTGAGCGGCCGGTTGCTCGTACCTACCCAGCAGAGCGACTTCTGTTGCTTCAATAGTGGATATGTGGACTTACTTTGGCTTCCAGAACATTAAAGATGGTACAGACATTTACAGGAGTTAGACCGTCATTTGCAGGATATGCCAGAGTGAAAAACCCAGACAACACGACGAATCTGCAAGCTAAGCTGGGCATCATCTTGTTAGCATTACCGCTAACGGCTAACGGCTAACGTCAACAAACAAGCATGTTGAAAGCTCTGCTGCTGTCTACTCATGCAAACATAATCACAGTCAATACTTCGTTTTATTTGTAAGGACCTGCGCCGTGTAGTGACCCAAAGAATGGCGGCTTCAGTAATACGATAAAAAAAACAAACAAAAAAAACACTCTGTGGCCTGTCACGTCATGCCCTTTGCAAAACAGTCATCAGTCCTAACAGCTAGACGTGGGGATCAGCTCGTCTCCCATAGCCCCCTGCACCAACACCTGGTTGTACATGATGACATAAAAACTGATATAACGTGAAATATAAAATATTGGAGTACATTCACTTTATATTGATTTATTCCTCTTTTCTTAAAAAAACCTGACAGAATTTTAATTTAGTGCAGCAAATGGGGAAAATCCTCATCTTTAGATTGCACAAAGATAGCTTTATTTTTATAATTTTATTAATATATATATAGATAGATAGACTCTTTATAGACTTTATGCACTTCATGTTCAGTCTTCAGCTCAGTTTGTGTCAAATTCTGCGAAATTCACACTAAATTGCAGTGAATAAATTGAGAAATCCTGCACTTGACCATTTTACAACTATATTTTATTCTTGAGTAAGACATATTTTGTGATGCATCGTTGTACAATTTTCTTGCAATATATCGATTATCGCAGTTTCGCTGTATTGTGATAATATTGGTATCATGGACCATGTATCACGTATTGTATCGTGGTGTACTCTGTGAGTCCCACCCTTATTAGACACTGGAAATGCTGACTCACCTTGGCATTTTTGTGGAACGTTATGCCACAAAGCTGCAGCAGTTTATTTCTGCCGATCTCTCCAGTTTGATACAGATGTGAGGACTATAACCATTTTTGTGCTGATGCCTTCAGTGTGTTTGTGCCTGTTTGCTCCATCTGAATGGTCGCCAAAGTCACGTGACACTGAAAGCAGTGCAGCAGCGGACTTTTGGCACAACAGAGGAGAGCGACCCCAAACAAACGGATGAGGTGCATGGTTAGATGTTTTATCAAAGTACTCATTTAATATCGATACTTTAGAAGTACTCGATACCAAATGAGTACTTTGTAAATATTGATATATCGATACGCCCACCACTGCTGTGGAGAAAAACTGGAATAAACAGTAAATGGTGAACTGAACATGATGGAAGAGGACGTCCAGGTTCAGGGAGCATCTTTCTGTTATCGTCACCCCCTCAGGAGGCGTTCATGTTCAGGATTAAAGAGTAAGGGAACATTTTAGAAGAACATGGAGCTTTAAAAAATGATTCAGCATGCTGTGGCTTAAGAACAGGATTATTTCCACAGTGTAGTCATGCAGTCAGTGTTTGGTTAAACGTGGTGCTCTGCTCCTTCACTGACTGTTGAAAAGTCGTGGTAGTGTCACGGCCACTCTTCTCTACCAGAGGAGCTTCATGCTCCAAATAAAAGCTTCAAAAATCATCAGGATGTAATGAAGACGTCTGTTTGTCCTGATGAACCATGTAGCTGATGTTTTCTGCTCTCCTGATGGGAGGATGTTAACAGAGTCAGTGTTTATGATATTTATTATCTGATATTTATAGTCCCGTTCACTACTTTTCATCAGCTAATACATTCTCACCATCAATAAGAATGATTTCCTCCTGTTAATTGAAGTAAAAAGGGTCAAACAAAGGCGTTTTATTTTTCTGAAACTGTTTTTATTGCAGGAGAAAGTTTGAAGGAAGGAGAGTTTGTTCTGCATCTACTGCAATAAATCTACAGACATGAAGGACTAGAGACTAAATAAACCCAACATTACAGTTAGGAAAACAAAAGACAGAAAAAGTACACAAAGCAATGAAATTTTGTTCACAATTATTTCAGCCCTTAAGCTCCTCCACCTTTTTGATGATGAATATTTTTTTAAATTACACTGTTGCCTCTTTACACAAAATTTACCAGATTTTAACCCTTTTTCATCTCTTATTAACACCAATTTTGCCAATTTTGACACATTTTCTCCACTTAAAACCCATTCGTGTCAATTATAAACCCTTTCTACCACTTTTTCCTGCCTGTTGCCTCATTATTGGCACTAGTAACCACTTTCTGTACCCCTTCTTGCCCATTTTAACCACAGTTATCACATTTTAGCAGCTCATTAATTTTTTTTTTTTTTTTTATCTCAGCCCACCTAATTTCTCCCAATTTTTGCACTTTAAAGCCATTTAAGCCACTTTTTAACCCCTGTTTACCACTTCTTGTACCCATTTTTGTCAATTTATTTAATTTTTGGTCATTTTTTGCCATTTGTATCCAATTTTTGCGGCTTTTAACCCATTTATGTTCTTTCAGAATTCCATTTCAACACCTTTTTCTGCCATTTTCTGCCATTAATAACTAATTTAAGTAATTTTTCACCCATTTTAAACATGTTGTTAACAAAAGTACTTTTCATTTTAAGAAGGACATTTACTACACAAATGAAGAGATTGAGATGTTTGTTTCTTTGATAAGAGTGGTTATTATTTAGATCAAATTTAAAATATGGTTATCGCAGCTTAACTTCACATTGGACCATGATTTTTCTGACCTCCATGGGCCCCAAGTTTGGCTTGGTCCCAGAAACCTCCCCCTTTATCCCCCTTATGGACGGCCTTTTCTGCACAAGACTATTCTAGAATGATCATGGCTGTTCAACCACCTTCAGGTACAGCTGAAAGGCTGAAAAGGTTGGGAACCACTGCTCTCCAAAAATGATTATGCAAGCAAAAACAATCATGTCCCCTTCATTGAATCAGCAGCTTGTTTCTCCAAAACCATTAAGAAGGTATTATAAACGATCATAGAAGCAACTTATTCTTACTTTCACCAAATTATTAATAATCACAAGTAAAACTGAGAGTATCTGTCAACTTGGCTCTTTGGTACTGACAGACAGATTACTGTGGCCCTCTTGGTGATCCCTGTCCTACAGAGCAGATGTGACACAGAGGGATGAAACTGTCTTAGTAAGGTGACACTCACTTATCCGTGGACCATCCAGAGGAGAGAACCGACCCAGATCCAGAGACAGGACGAAGTGATAAGGGCGAGTCCTCCAGAGGATGTAGTGTTGACTGTAACTGACGTGGTTCCTGTAGTCACAGGACTTCCTGTAGTCACAGGACTTCCTGTAGTCACAGGAGCGGCCGTGGTATTGACTCGGGCCTGACCCTCACATGTCCCTACATTTCCTACATTGTCCACAGCAACCAGCACTACCCTCTGTGAACAGCAGGTGGCGCTGTATGTAACCACGGTGATGTTCTCACCCCCGGCTCCGGTCGCCATGCTCGTATTGAGGGTGCCGTTTCCTGTGCGGATGCTGATACTGTCGATACCTGTTCCATTGATGCCATCAGTGAGGTTGGCAATGAAAGTCCACTCAGAGGAAGAGCAGAGCAATATGGAGGACGGACAGAGACCTGATGTGCTGACTTCCTGACACACTGGACGGGTAACGTCCCTGACCTAAAGACACAAGAGGGATGAGGGAGTCAGACCTGGATGAGAGATTCAGACCTGGATGAGAGATTCTGACCTGGATGAGAGATTCTGACCTAGATCCAGGGAAACAGTGAAAAACAGACTCATTTCTTTTCTTTCTGTTCTTTTCTTACCTCGGCCGTCACAGATAGGGTGAAGACAGCAAAGTTGATGTCAGTGGCGGCTGCGTTCTCTGCCTCGATAGTCAAGGTCACGTCTGTTCCTGTTGCAGTGTTGCTCGGTACTGTTAAGGTGACGGTGCCGTTGGCTCTGCCTCCGCTGCCCTCGGTCGCGCTGACGGTGCTGGGGAAAGTTGAAGTGAAGCCGCGGTCATTGTTGGCTCGTACAGTGAACGTCTCAGTAGAAGAGTTGTCGACGACCCCACCAGTGACGATGGCCACAGTGAACGGGATGGAGATGGTGGAGCCCGGCTCTATGCTGGTGTTGTTGGCCTGGGTCTGAAACAGAGAGGCGATGTTAGCGCTCTAGAGAGGCACAAGAGTGGAGAGGACCCTCATCATAAAGGCATTACTGATGTGCATCAAGTATAAAGGGTGTTTTTAGTGCATGCATGTTAATGCAGAAATGGACCAAGACTGATTTTGATCTCCCAAATAACTCTGAGGTGTAAGATCCAGGACCCTAAACCACCACATTCTGAGCTTTAAGCTAGTCATGATTAGGCAGGTCATATAGGCATAAGGGAAAAATAACTGATAGATTACTGTGTGGTTATATGACATGCAAAAAATAGAAACTGGGATTTGTGGCAGAATGGACAGTGCCCAAATCATGGGCGTTTATTATATTTATATTTATTTGATGTTAAGCCTGGATTACAGCCATATTGAAACATTTAGAAGTCCAGGGGTTAACACTCTTCTAAACAGCTAGTACTGTTGGTTGTGTGTTCAGGTCTGTTACAGAGGTTTGTCTGCTCATTCTGTGACTTTTCAACAGAAAAGAAAAGCTTTGAAAGATGTCGTTCACCAGCCATGACTGCTTTTAGAAAAACAGGCTAAGGCCAAATATGAGTCTTTGCCTGGGGCTCCTAATTGGACTAATTTGGCTTACACATGTAACTTTGACCATGAGGATCTTTAATTTGACTCAAGTCATCAAGTTTATTAAACAACAGTCATTTCAAAGAGGAATCCTTACTACTGATGTTTCCTCATCATCCGTGTGATCAGAAAAGTTCTACTGACTTCTTCTCTGAGGATTAAGCTTGTCAGAAATGGGACAGATGGTACGGGTACAGGAGATCTGATGGAGCTCACAGTTACAGAAATGCCAGAGGTCTTAATCTGGGTGGAGGCCTGTCTCTGGAAGGTGGTTGGCATTGACCCGCTGCTGTCCTCTCCTCTCAGAAGAACCACATAGGTGCCGGCTGGGACGCCGCTGAAGGTCACCAGGTAGTCGCCGCTTCCCACCGACTGTGACCACAAAATAATGGACAGGATGTTTGTCCATATGGTATATCAAAGATGTCAAAAACAGTCATTGGCTAACCGCTGACATACCTGCGGTGATCCTTTGACCTCCGTTGGCCCTGAGCTGTCAAACAGTGTGACCTCTGTGACCTTTGCAGTGTCATTTCCTGTCACAGTGACCAGGAGGGTGACGTTCCCACCTAAGAGGAAAATTAAAGAGCTGATTATTATTGTGGTATCGTGGAATTAATCAGTCAGACGTCCAGACTTCACACTAGAATGTGTTGGACCCTTAAAATCCTGACTTATTCTCTGCTTATCTCCAGGTAACAGTTCTGGTTTTCTGATAAGGATGAGCTAATTGCAGAGATCCTGTGAGAATGACTGAGATTTACCCATCAGTGGACACTAGTCCTGAGATATCAGGGGTGTCCCTGTCTGCAGAGACTCCGAGGGACCCGTCACGGCCTCTCTGTGTCTCTCTCTCCCCTGTGACTCATTCAGGCTCTCTTCTACAGATTCTAAATCTGTGCACATGCTCTGTTTGACAAATCATTATGTGACGACGGAACAGCCATTGGTTATCAGTGCCCGTCACAATGCATTCTGGGATACAAGACAATACTGTGACAGCATTAGCCACTAACTGCAGGAACAGTCGAAAACTGGATCATAAATGGATAAAAAGACGTTTGATATCAGAGTTACTGGTGTGGATTTAATGTTTAAAGGTTGCACATTATTATAAAAAAAAACAAAAAAACAAACAAACAAACAAACAACACTTTTCAGGCTTTTCTAACAATAATATGTGTCCCCGTCTACAATCCCTCCAGTTCTCAGATTTTCCCCCTATGATGTCATGTGGGGAGTTAGCCCCGCCCCCAGCTTTGTTTTGATCCTCCCTGTTTGGAAGAAACTCCCGCCCTCCTCTCCTAATCCTCCTCTCTGCTGGAGGATCGGGAGAACCAGATCCATTTCCTGAGAGGGGTGGAGTCAGGGGCGGAGTCAGACAGGGCTGAAACAGAGGAGTTTTTAGACATGCAAATATCCAATACTGGAGTGTTTTTTAGCAACGAACTTCACAGGCATGTTTTGGGGACCTCTGAGACCAAGATAAACTTAAAGGGAACAAATATGTGACCTTTAAAGGCCCTGGAAAGTCAGCCAAGTTCCAGGCTTGCTAGAAAACATTCTGTATGAGTGGCAAAGGTGTGGATAGCATCATTAGAATGGCACAACAGAGGTACGTGACTATGATTTACGGTTCACAAGTAATTTCACTATGAATCACACGTCTCTTCTTGTCGTTAATATTATAAACATGCAACATGCAAAGAATCCAGCCCGTGTCTCCCACTGCCATCCTGAAACAGGCGTCAGGGTCAGGTGGACTTGGAACCAGATCCCTGATGTGGAACCAGCCTTAACCAACAGGAAGCAAAGGAACAGCAACTCAAAGTTAGTCCTGGACCGACTCCTCGGTTACTCAGGACTGTGGTCCACCAAAGAGAAAGATCTAGAGCAGTGATACTCAACATGTGGCTCTGGAGCCACATGTGGCTCTTTTATGTCTTAATTTTAAATATTATTCCCCCAGAAAACCTTAAAAAGCTCTTTTTGCTATTTTCACAATTCTTGCCACTTTTTGACCATTTCAGCAATCTTTTGCGATTAAATACCCCTTTTGTCCTATTTTGTGGCCATTTTGAAACTGCTTTCTTTCCACTTTTATCCCATTTTTGCCCTTTTCAACCATGTTTTGCCACTTGTCATCCAAATAAGCTACCTTTTGCCATTAAATACCACTTGTTTCCTTTGTCCTCAAATTTCTGCCACTTCTTCTTGCCAGTTTTTTTTGCCAATTGTCGCCCTATTTTACCTTTTTTTTTTTGTCACATTTTGCCCATTTAAGCTACTTTTTGCCATAACATACCACTTGTTTTCTATTTTTTGCCCATTTTTGCCAATCTTGACTGCTTTTTGCCCATTCAAGTCACTTTTCTCTCATGTTTTTGCCACTTTTGGACCATTTTTTGCCACCTGTAGCTTATTTTTTGTCACTTCTCACCCATTTTCGCTACTTTCTGGCCATTTTTCCACATTTTATCCCCATTTTTGCCCCTTTTCACCCATTTTTGCCACCTTTTACTTATTTCTATTGCTACTTCAAGCTGTTTGGCCTTTTTCACCTCTTAAATTGTGGCTCTTGCAAAGGTATTTTTCAACAATTTGGCTCTTTGGTTGGGCAGGGTTAGGGTAGAGCGTGAGGACGAGGGCTGATCAGAGCTGGACTCTAGCATGGATGGAGTGCTGCAGACATGGACCCTGTAGAAGCTGTGGGTGACTGGTTCATAGATAAAGGTGATCAAAGTATTGGTCTGACCTGTAAGAGGACGCCCTTCCTTTTTACTGAAGTCCGCATGTGGGCCTTCATGAGCCTCCACAGTGCTGACGATGAAGTTCACTGGACTTCGACCTTAAAGAAATACAGAATGAGGCTGCAAGCATGAGCCCTGAAAACAATCAGTCATTATAGAATGTCCCGTTCTACTAACCTGTGACCTTTACAGAGTAAGAATTTAGAGAACTAACACTGAGCTCCCATGATCCTGTCAGATTTTCAGCACCGAGGCTCAGACGACGCAGGTTTCCAGCTGTGGTCAAGGATGCCAGAGGACCAGAGGACTGGCTGGAAGTCTGAGAAACACCTAGAGGACAGAGAAGTACACGAGCACATTTAATACTCTGGCATCGCTTTGATTTACTACCCTTTAAAGCCATTAAGGACAAAAATGTCCACTTCCAAAAAACTGCTATAAAAACTTAACAAATTTTTATTTTTTCTGCGTTTTTTTTGCATAAATCTTTTAAACAGCTTCAGCTGTGATCAAAACTATCAAACATTCAATCATTTTCAATCATGCACACATATAAACACTATCTTGAAAAAGCCTAATAAGCTCAATAACACAAGCACATAAACTAATGAAATGACAGTGTTTTTCATGCATAGGCCTATAATGGAGAAATGGCTGATTATAGTGATGAACAGTAAAAATGACAAATATGACTATTGTTCTCAAAAATGAAACCATAACATTACAGAATACATATTATCAAGCAATGGCTATGAGATCAAAAATGTGGTTCGAATGGGAGTCAATGGGACGTTTTTGTCCCCATGGACTCAGGGTAGTACATTTTAAATCAGATGCTATGCAAGAAATAGTAATGCATCAAAGTCAATATTTTGGCTAATGTTTGACATACCCAGGACTGATTTAAATAAACACCCCCCACCCCCCAACATTAGTTTTCTGGAAAATAATTACTGTTTTGTGTGGGTTTTTTTAGAAAAAAATATGACCATCCTGTAATCAAATTGGCATTCAAAAGGTTAAAATCCTGAAAATTATTCAATAATTGATTGTTTTGATTAGAACTGAAGTTGATCAAAAGATCTGACCCAAAAAAAGAAGAAAAAAAATATTAATGTTTACTATTTTTATTGCCGTTTGTGGATGTGGACGTTTTTGTCCTTAATGTCTTGAAAGGGTAGTAAATTTTAAATCAAATGCTACACTAAAACTAAAAATGCATCAAAGTCAATATTTTGGCTAATCATTGAAATGTATGAACTGGATTTAGAAATAATGCCCCAGCCATCGAACATTTGGTTCAAGGAAGATTTCACAATTTTTTGCTTTGTTTATAAAAACAACATTGACCTTAAGTAATCAAACTGGCATTTAAAAGGTTAAAATCCTCACAATGATTGGATGTTTGGTAGTTTTGAGCACAGCTGAAGTTGTTTAAGAGATTTATGCACAAAAAAAGCAGGAAAAAAAATATTAATCTTTTAAGTTTTTATTAGGGCTGTCAATAGATTAAAATTTTTAATCGCGATTAAACTCACAAATTCCATAGTTAACTTGCAATTAATTGCAAATTAATCACACTTTTTTGTCTGTTCTAAATGTACCTTACAGTACTATTTCTCAAGATTTAAATACCCTTATCAACAAAAACGGACAAAAATGCAAATGTTTGTTCATGTCAACAACAACAAAACAACAACAGATAAAGTCCAGAAAATTCTCTAGTTTGAGCTCAGAGATACTGAACGCTTCAAAAATCTGCTGAGAGCATAACATGGTAAACTCAAGCCACAACAGATGGAGATACTGACCTTAATGTAACATTGCTAAATAATACCACAATGTAGAGTCAAACTTTAGACTTCTAGAAGTTACCTCCTCTGTTCTCAGCAGCTGAACACAGAACAACAGATCTCATCATCACACATGGACATAAAGAAGTCAAGTCTCTGCTGAGAGCTCAGCAGTAAGGCACAGACACATCTAATGGTGTTTCACTGTTCTGATGTGAGTAAGGTGGACACATCTGCCCTGCTCCAGAGAAAAAGCAAGTAATTACTTAAAAATGTCTGCTATTATTTATCATATTTTACTTTCAAACTAAAAAATGTAGTCCAAATGTAAAATAAATGCTGACAGTAAGAAATGACTGCCATCAGTCCAGTAGATTTACTGGAATGATGTCAATAAACACACATGTGAAGCTTCTTTTCAAAACTCATGAACACACAAAGTAAAAGAAGTCTCAGTGGAGAACTTTTAAGGTGTACTAAGAGGACTTAAGCATCTCTTCATTCTTCAGATCATAGAAGAGCTACAGATTTAATCTAAAACCATTTTTTTCATCCTAAATAAAGGAGACCCACAATCTAATAATGCTTTCAGCTTATATTCTGATACTCTACAGAGCTCATTCACTAACCTCTGCTCTCCTGTCACACACCAGCCTCTGCTGCTCTGTCTCCTCCTCCTCCTCATGATGCAGCTGTACATTCACCAGCATCAGACAATCTCCTACAGGGACTGCAGAGTCTTTGACAGTTTTGCAGCATCTTGTTTGACTGTTATTTAAATTTGGCATTTATTCACAGTTCCAGTCGATCGATTTAGTCAGTCGATTTAGTAAGTTTCGATTTTTTCCCAATGCTTTCACTTTCAAGCAGGAGCTGCGTGGGGATGAGAGCGGGGATAAACAGACCTTTAGTTAGCGCATCTGTGGTGCCGGTCCATGGCAGATATAAAAGCCTAAATAAATGAATAAATCATACTGACCCAAAAGTGCGTCAGCACACTGGGAAATGCCCGGTATGTCAGATAGCGAGTCCATCCCTGCAGAGTTGTCTGAGTGTCTCCATTGTAAACAAACCCAGCATGGCGAGGGGGGCGGCTCTCTGCATTAGCGGTGTGCATGGCCAGCGAGTGGTGCGGACTATATAAGACTCTACGAACTTCCTGTAACTCCATTCATGTCGACAGCAGGAGAAAATAACTTCAGTCTTAACTGACATGATCTGAAAGCTGAACCTGTCATTCAAAAGTCTCTGTCCTTTATCCATTTCTGCTCGCTTGTACTGCATCACGACGGCGCCACTTCCTGGTCTGGCAAACTACGGGATAGGTCGAGGGTCATACAGAACACGCATGCGTTAATCGTGTGACAAAAAAATTAGTGGCGTTAAAAGTAATTTGAGTTAACGCGATATTAACGCGTTTGCTTTGACAGCCCTAATTTTTACAGCAGTTTTTTGGAGGTGGACATTTTTGTCCTTAATGGCTTTAAAGCAGTGGTTCTCAAACGGTGTGGCAAAGCCCACTAGTGTGCCTTAAGGCAAGTCTAGGTGTGCTGTGAGAATTTCTACCATACGTTATTACTACAACTTTATGGCAAGTACTGTAACCAGGACTGACCATAGATCTGGACCCCTGAAAAACCCCAGAGAATGGGACCTTCCCAGTTGGGATTTATTGATGATATCAGTGTGTGTGTTGGATCATTGGTGCTAGCATCCTGGCTAACAGTTACCTCATTTAGAGCTGAAAAGCATGGCAAGCTATTATTGGGTTGACACAACTAAAACCTTTTTTTTCTTTCTTTTTTTTTTTTTTTTTAGTATTTTTTTAACCATTTCTTATTACTACTTTTGACCATTTTTTGCCACTTGTGATCTATTTTGCCACAGTCAACCCATTTTTGCTATCATTTTGACACTTTTCGCCCAATTTAGCGACTGGTTGGCCATTTTTCCCATCACTTTTAGCCCCTTTTTACCACCTTTTAGCACCTTTAACCCTTTTTTGCCACTTTTCTGCCACTTGTGATTCATTTTGCCTCCTTTTTGACACTTTCAACCCATTTATGCCATCTTTTTGCCAATTTTTGTCAGCTTTTGACTATGCTTGACCACTTTTTTGCCCAATTTTCCCTTTTAAAAAAATAATTTTTAACCCATTTTACCACCTTTTTACACCATTAAACCCTTTTAGGCCACTTGTAACTCAGTTTTGCCACTATTTTGATACTTCCAACAAGTTTTGCTAATTTCAACCCATTGATTGGCCACTTTTTTTTTTTCTTTTCTGTTTTTTTTTTTTTTTTTAAACCAATTTTTGCCCATTTCTGACTTTGTTTTGCCACCTTTTGCCATCTCCATGATCTCCCAGTTGGCTGGGCACCAGAAAGCCCCCTTTATCTCCCCTTATTGGCCACCTTGACTGTAACATTATTTAAAAAGTTTTTTTTGTATCGATTTAAACATGGTGTGCCTTGAGTTGTTGGCTTAACCTTAGGTGTGCCTTGGTGAAAAAAGTTTGAAAACCACCGGTTTACAGGATAGAACATTAAAGTGATGCCTGAGGGTTAAAGATGTCTGATCACTGATGATTGGCTGATAATACTAAAACACTCCTGTATATAAAAATAACATCTCAACGTTTGTTTTCTCCCCATAATTTAGTTCAAACCTACTGGTTATTCATTTACACAGAATGCACACTAGGGGGAGCTCTCAATCAAAACAACAACAGATGATCAGGAACCATAACTGCTCACACATCTCTTGTTTTGAACTGAGGCTCTATTTACTAAAATAATCAGCTGTATTTGTGTCATTGATGAATTTTACATAACAATGGAGAAAAGCTGTTAAAAGTGGCCTTCCTGCTTCGGATCAGTTAACCCTTAAACTCCGCCTGACTTCAGTCGTGTGTTTCCCACCATCTGAGCTCCAAACTGAAACATTCTTCCTCAAATACACTGAGAAGCCCTGCTGCAGACGGCGTTCCCCCAAACGTGTCCTCTTCCTGTGGCAGAAACTCACCTGTTGGAGCGGTGAGGGTGAAGGTGAGGGGGGAGTCTCCGGTGATGTAGATGGTCATGTTCCTGAGAGATCCATCCGCTGTGAAGGTGAAATTATCTGGCCGTCCAGGATTCCTCACAGCCTGGAAAACTGTCACCTGAACAGAAGCAACACTTCAGTTTTCCTCTAAACCACGACCTTTGTTAAAGCTGGCTTCAGCCAGGACCAGAGGCTTTATCATCCTGGGCCGTCACTCCGTTAGACCTAAAGAAGATTCTCCTGAAATTTCCCCCAGAAATTTCAATCAAATCTCCAAGTCTACAAATAACTGTTAAAAATTTCTATCAGAATAACTCAAAATTAAACCTGCCCACCTTCAAAAAAATCTAATCATGTTCCCAGAAATTTACAAATAAATTCCTCAAATTTTTGTAAAAATACTAAAAAAAATTAAGTCACCCCCCCTTCCAAAAAAAAAAAAAAAAAAAATCAAATCAAATCAAATCAACTTCTTAAAAAGTATATATATGTTCCTCATATTTTTATGAAAATACCTGGAAATTTTAAAGAAATTAAAATCAAATTCCCCAAAATTTAGAAATAAATGGATCACATTTTCAAGAAGATATTTTACATTTTCAAAGCAAATTTCCTCCCAAAAGTCCAAATCAAATTCCTTAAAATGTCAAAATAAATTTCTCAAAATTCTGCAAAAAGTATCAAAAAATTTCTAAGCAAAAACATCTTATTGCTTTTATTTTGTATTATATTGGAAATTTGATATGCATTGTATTAAAGGGAGTGATAATTTAATGGATTTCCTATTTTGAAGAAGACTATAAAAATTTCAGGCCAAAGATTATTGCACTCTCTGGATTTGAACATTGCAGTAGGCCATATTGCTATTTAATCAGAATTTAGATTAACTGCCCAGCCCTAGTCTGGAGCTAGCCACTCTAGTTCTCAGTGTCTCACCACAGCAGTCGCTGTTGAGTCCAGTATCACACTTGTCGCCTCAGAAAGGTCCGCCTTGGAGACCTCGATGGCCAGGCCTCCGGAGGCCCGTGCGAGGCTGCTGTACAACACAGCATCTGATTGGCTCAGGCGTGGAGATGGTCCCTGAGGGTCTCTGCGGCGGCGACGGCTGAGCAGAACATTGGTCAACATGAAATTAACCTGCAGACATGAGGACAAATAAACACAGAGAGAGAGAAGATGATGTTCTTTATCAGCCGAGGGGGGTCAGACCACCATGGGTGTGAGCTTTATGGTTTTTCACTGTGAACACCAAACAATCCACAGCAAAAATACGACAGTGACTCACTTCATCATCTGAATCAGAGAAACTACAGGGGTGTAAGCAGTGAAAATGGGAGAGGAGTGTTTATTGGTGATGCTCAGGGGTGGTGGGTCGAGTTTCTGTGAGATCTGAGATCTGAAACCATCTCTACAAGCAGAGGCTCTGTGGTCTCACTGTATGGAGCTATTACTGTTGCAAAATTATTTGCAAATGCATACATAGAACTGAATGCAAATATGAAATTGCATAGACAGATTTACAAATAAGTAAAAACATGTTCAAATGTATTCGAAGATCTGCCACTGCATGCTCAAACTGTAAAGGTGTACACAGATTTGTAATTGTGGAATGAATTTATTTTGGTTCAGAAAACTCACTCTTTTACCTTAAGTTGTCAAAATACTTGTGACTTTTGCAACACTTCTGCAAATGTGTACTCAGAGCTGTAGGTGGAAGAGTAGTGGGATTTTTAGCCCTCAGTGCAGGCTCACAGGCAAAGCTGCCTGCCTCATAGTGTATGTATCACACAGACCATCATCAAAATAAACTAAAGCCTGCATATTTGCATTTGTGCATGTATTTGTGGATCTTTGCACAAATTTGCAGATCCGTACACACACGTGTGGATTTATGCATGCATTTGCAAATTTATCTACATATTTGCAGATTTGCGTTCAGATCTATGTATGCATTTGCAACAATAATAGCTCCATATCACTGTCTATCTGAATTACCTACTGATTGTTTTCAGACGATCAACATGTCAGCAATCAGGTGAAACTGTCCTTATTTCCCACAGTTCAGAGTGGGTTGAGATTTAAAAACCATCTTAGGAAGCAGATGACGCCCACATTGAGCAACAAAAGTCAACAGAAGTTGGTCTCAGCTTTCTTTCCTTTTTCCACCGTGCATTTTGTCCTGCGAGAAATCGTTCTGGAGATGCTCTCATGCCGGTGTTGACAGGGGTCACAGGGGTCATGCTGATGATTTCTATGTGCCCACCAGAGAGCTCAGTGGAGGAAATGATGAAGTGAATTTTTAACACAACTAAATGGAGTTTGCTAAAGAGAAACAGGAAATCTCAGGCACCATCATCTTTTTGCATTCAGTTTTAAGGGGTTGGTCAGAAATGTGGTTGTAATGGAAGTCAACTGAACAAATTTAGTGGTTAACAGTTAATGAGTCAAAATACAACGGATGTGGGTGTAATTCAAAAATGTACAAAATTAAACAAAAATCACACCACTCTCCTAGATACCATGAGAGTGGACTTAAAACAGCTGATAGTTTGGCATATCACCTCAGAATAAAACCTCTAAATCAGTGTTACTCAACCCTGCTCAACCAACAAGCCAAATCGCTGAAAAATACCTTTGCAAGAGCCACAATCTAAGAGGTGAAAGGTGGCAAAACAGCTTGAAGTAGCAATGAAAATATGTTAAAGGTGGTGAAAATGGTCCAATAGTTGCAAAATCATGGCAAAAAATGAGAGAAAAGTGACTAAAATGGGCAAAAAGCTGTCAAAAGTGGCATCATAGGGCAAAAGTGAGATATAAGTGGCTAAAAGAAGATGCAAAAATGGGTAAAAATTGAGGACACAGTTGGTATTTAACGGCAAAAGGTAGCTTAAACTAGCAAAAAGTGGGAAAAATTGTTGAAAAGGGGCAAAAATGGGAAAAAAGGGTACTTAATGGGAAAAAGGTAGCTTTAATGGGCGAAAAGTAGCAAAAAAATGTTGAAAAAGGGCAAAAATTTGGGAAAAAGTAGAAAAAACATTTGGCAAAAATGGGGAAAAAATCAGGGAAAAGTGGTTTTAATGGCAGGTAGCTCAATTGGATGAAAAGTAGAAAAAAATGGTGAAAAAAGACAAAAATGGGACAAAAGTGGCAAAAATGGAAAAAAAATGGGTACTTAATGGGAAAAAGGTAGCTGAAATGGGCAAAAAGTGGCAAAAAAATGGTGATAAAGGTCAAAAATGGAAAAAAGTGACAAAAAGAATTGGCCAAAATGGGCAAAAATGTGAGAAAAAAGTGTTTTTTAATGACAAAGGTAGCTCAATTGGGTGAAAAGTGTGGTGATTTGCAGTTTTCACTTTTATTTTGGCAACTTCCTGTTCGACTATTTCCTGCGTGGAGTCTTCTGTTCTCTCTTCACAGAGATTGGCCTTCCCCTACACTGGCTTTCCCGGCACCTGCACACCTGAGTCTCTTCACTGCCCCCCCCCCCCCCCCGTTAAGCTCCGCTCGTTGTCATCTCCGGCGCCAGATGAGTCCCGCTTTCAGAGTGGTGTCGGCCGACTTCTGGTGCTTTCAGTCTCTCTCAGTAATTTAAGTAAATCAACTACGTGTGTTTGCCTTATATTAATCCCGCCTTCTCCTCCGTCTTTTCCAGTGCCTCCACGAGCCGCCAGCACAAGCCCGATCTCTGCCAGACTGCCTAACTCTCTCTCTGGATCCACTCACCAGCCTCTCTCCTCCAGACCCCACTCCTGCAGCCCTCACAGAACCCCTCTCAACCTGCTCAGCAGAGCGGCATGGTGAACTGTGTCTCTTACCACAGAGCCGGTGCTCTCGATGAGGGCTAGGATGGTGTTTTTCAGACCAGCATCCTTTGCTGCAGCGTCGGTAAAGAGGAACATTTCAGAGTTGGGGGGAGCAGACGTCAGGGCGAGCTGTTGGTCAGAAAAAAAACCCTCAGTTAATCCATATTTGTGTAGCACCAGTTCATAACCAATGTAATCTCAGGATACAGAGTAGATCTGCAGCTCAGGTTTGTTCTAAGATTGTTAAGATCAGTGATTTTCATCTGGGACCCACAGGCAGGGTTTGGAGCAGTTTGCTTAGCCTTAAAGACCCCAAAAAATTAAAATAAATCTGTATTTAGGTTTGTTGTATGACAGGTCGCTGTGTTATGAACCTCTAAATAAAATTTCAGTCCAATAAAACATCTCTAAGTTTAAAAAATTAAGCTTCAAAATCATGAAAAATGATTTTGTCAGGAGTCATCTCTGCTTTTTCCATCAGAACACAGAAGAGAAAAAAACACAGCAGACTCAGTGTGCAAAGACCTCAATTTGATTAAAGTTTGTTTATACTGAAGATGTTTGGGAGGAAATACCTAAAAATGAAGAAAAAAGAAAAAAAAAAAGTGTAAAACCTCAAGTCCTGACAAGCTGAACTCGGGTGCATCTCCTCCACCGAAGGCAAAAAGGCTGTCGATGCGGTTCTTAAAGGCGTCTGCGTCAGTCGTCTGAAACACGGGTCCGAAACCTGAAACACATGAATCACATGGCCATTGTAAGAACTTCACGACTATTTACTGTAGTGTGAGATCTAGTCATGTGTCAGAAACGTGTCAGTCACAAAGCTGACATTAAACCACCACTGTTAGAGAAATGAATGCAGGAGGAGGGGGGATTATGGTGTGGGCTTGTTTCTCAGGAGCTGGGCTTGGCCCCTTAGTTCCAGTCAAAGGAACTCTGAATGCTTCAGCATACCAAGAGATTTTGGACAATTCCATGCTCCCAACCTTGTGGGAACAGTTTGGGGATGGCCCCTTTCTGTTCCAACATGACTGTGCTCCAGTGCACAAAGCAAGGTCCATAAAGACATGGATGAGAGAGTTTGGTGTGGATCAACTTGACTGGCCTGCACAGAGTCCTGACCTCAACCTGATAGAACACCTTTGGGATGAATTAGAGTGGAGACTGAGAGCCAGGCCTTCTTGTCCAACATCAGTGTGTGACCTCACAAATGTGCTTCTGGAAGAATGGTCATAAATTCCCATAAACACTCCTGAACCTTGTGGAAAGCCTTCCCAGAAGAGTTGAAGCTGTTAAAGCTGCAAAGGATGGACCCATGTCATATTAAACCCTATGGATTAAGAATGGGATGTCACTGAAGTTCATATGAAAGTAAAGAAATGTGAGTGAATACTTCTGGCAATAAAGTGTATGTGTGGCTCTGGTCTATAAGGGCTGGAATCACTGGAGGCTAATGGCATCCAGAATAGACCCCCGATAAACACAGAGAATGACCCCCGATAGACACAGAGAATGACCCCCGGTAAACACAGCGAATGACCCCCGATAAACACAGCGAATGACCCCCGATAAACACAGAGAATGACCCCTGATAAACACAGCGAATGACCCCTGATAAACACAGAGAATGACCCCTGATAAACACAGAGAATGACCCCTGATAAACACAGAGAATGACCCCTGACAGACACAGAGAATGACCCCTGATAAACACAGAGAATGACCCCTGATAAACACAGAGAATGACCCCTGATAAACACAGAGAATGACCCCTGATAAACACAGCGAATGACCCCTGATAAACACAGAGAATGACCCCTGATAAACACAGCGAATGACCCCTGATAAACACAGCGAATGACCCCTGATAAACACAGAGAATGACCCCTGACAGACACAGAGAATGACCCCTGACAGACACAGAGAATGACCCCTGATAAACACAGAGAATGACCCCTGATAAACACAGAGAATGACCCCTGATAAACACAGCGAATGACCCCTGATAAACACAGCGAATGACCCCTGATAAACACAGCGAATGACCCCTGACAGACACAGAGAATGACCCCTGACAGACACAGAGAATGACCCCTGATAGACACAGAGAATGACCCCTGATAAACACAGAGAATGACCCCTGATAAACACAGAGAATGACCCCTGATAAACACAGAGAATGACCCTGATATACACAGAGAATGACCCTGATAAACACACAGAGAATGACCCTGATATACACAGAGAATGACACCGCATACACACAGAGAATGACCCCTGATAAACACAGAGAATGACCCCTGATAAACACAGAGAATGACCCCTGATAAACACAGAGAATGACCCCTGATAGACACAGAGAATGACCCCTGATAAACACAGAGAATGACCCCTGATAAACACAGAGAATGACCCCTGATAAACACAGAGAATGACCCCTGATAAACACAGAGAATGACCCCTGATAAACACAGAGAATGACCCCTGACAAACCAGATAATTGACCCTGATAAACACAGAGAATGGACCCATGACAAAACAAGGGTTAACAGGGTTCATTCTCTGGTTCTTCACCTCCCATGTGTTTTGGATCAGTAGCATTAGTGCTAGCATCCTGGCTAACAGTTCCCTCATTTTGGAGCTTAAAATTGTGTTAAACTGTTGGGGAGTCTGATGTTCAGATTTCTTATCCATGCCACTTTTAGATCTCTTCATCACATTCTAACCTTATTCTGCCAATTTCCACATTCTAGCCTGTGAAATAGTTCCACTTTTAACCACTTTCAGAACTTTTAAACCGCTTTTCATCTTTTTCCACCTGCTTTATTCACCTTTTTGCCTTTCTTAGAAATCTCTTCTGCTGCTGCCTCTTTTGATCCATTTTTGCCACTCAGTTACCACTTTTCAATATTTTTTTGCCCTTTTTTGCACATTTTGTCTCTGTAATGAACTGCTCATTTCAGACCCTATTTATGCCAGTTTTAACCTTTTTTGCCTCTTTTTTTTTTTTTTTTTTTACCAATCATCACGTTCATTTTCTTTCAAAGTTATTTCAGTTCCTTCTACTTTATTTTTTTATTTATTGCGATCCTGTCATTTGAGCCCATCAGAGTTTAGCTCTGACAATCCTAATGTTTTAGTCAGGGTGCCAATCTGAATTTTTAACATGAGCAGTGTTGGGTAGCGTTACTTTTGAAACTAACTCGTTAGATTACTGCGTTACCTACTGAGAAAGGTAATTTGTTACGTTACTGCGTTACTTACCTCCAAAACTAACACGCTAGAGTACTTTTCCGTTACTAAATATTAAAAGTCTTTAGCCACTAGTTCCACTCGTTGGTTGTAAAAACGACAGATAACGACCCCATGTCTGCATTTGAATGTGCAGACTCTAATGCCAATGTACAGCGTATTTACAGCCCATAATCTGTATCTCTGCAGCCTGAGAACACCGCTAAAAGACAGGAAAACCTTTACAGCTCTTTAACATGCTCACAATCTGACAACAAACTGAGGCAGACAGAATCACTCAAACGCTGTGCGTAATAACAGCGCGTAATTAGAACAGCTGCGCAGCTTATTCAATGAAAGCAAATGGAGCTTTTAAACTTACGTTTCACCAGGATGCTGTTCTTGTCCCGTTTATCCAAAAATCCATCATAATGGGGATAATTACACAGTGGCCTGATGTCCTCTCTGTCATTTCACTGGCTCAACAAGCTAACAACGCGCGCGTAATGGCACAGAATGTTTACCTTCCGCCGGTATGGCGCTACGTGCCAACGTGACTACAGGAAGAGAGAAGGACAAACAGAGCAGATGCTTCAAGGAACTTCTCTCTCTCTCTCTCTCTCTCTTTTTGAAGCCAAGGAGGAAATGTGGGATTTTTTTTCCAGTAACGGATTACTTTTATGAAAATGTAACTAATAACGGGATTGGGTAAACCCTAGTAATGAGTGCCATTTGAGTCCCCATGCCATAATGTGGCATATTTTGTGTAGAAGTGGGCTAATATTTATTTTTAAAATCTTATCTTACACAGTTAACTCCCCTCTACCATAAAACACAACCATATGTACACAGGATGAATTCATTTAAAACTATTAATCTGACTTTAACTGCAAGTAGAGTGTACTGCCATGTCCGCACTCATGTTTGCTCAAGCTAAGTTACGATTAGAAGTGACAAAAATCAAATAAGGTCTATTTTTTTCATTATTTCCTTATAGTCTCATTTATAATGGTTCTCACCCAGTGGTTATTTTTGTTATGGAAACATTTGTAATTATTAAATTCTTAAAAATAAGTTGTGTCCCTGCGTCAAGTGTCCACCCTGTTACTCTGACAGTCCCGTCCCTCCACCTCCCTCCTGACCATTCCTCTAGTAGCATGACTCACAGAAAGTAGCAGACATTTTTGGAGGGAAAACATCTGGAAGAAGCAGGGTAAACATCACTCTTTAATTAACCTTTTTTTCAGTGTTTTAGAATAGTTCAATGATGTGGTAAAGCATAACATGTCCACTCTGTTACCCTTATTTATATTGGAAACTGATATTTTTTTGTCATTTTCAAAAATATCATTAATAAATACATTAAAAATCTTTCTCTGTGGTCACCATGTGCTAGCTTGTTGTTCATCACAGGCCTAATAACGTCTGATGTTAGCTTAAAATGTCCCCCCTGTTACTATTTTGCATGGTAACAGGGTGGACATAAGAGGGCAAGATGAATTAGTGCTTCCACCATGAATTCTTATTGACTACTCCTTTTTTTTGCTCCTATAAGAATGGTTATCATTAAGGTTAAAAATATATTTACAGTGCTTAACAAATGTATTAGGCCACCTGTCATATTTGTCTCAGAGACCATCCAGCATCATGACGTGCTTTAATGCGGACTCTTTCATTTTCAGTCAGCTCTCCACGTTTTACCATTTTGAACAGGAATGAGGAATTTCAAACTGAATTCACCCAAATTTGAGCCGGCTCACTGGGCTTCTCTGAGAAGTCAGAAATGAATCAACCATAACATTCAACCACTAAAACTCATTTTTCTGTTCAGGAAAGCAAGTAAATAACTATAATTTGACATATTAATCAAGAAATATTAATGTGCTTTACTATTTTTTCAGTTCTTTTGTAAATCAGTACATTTGAAAATTCATGGATAAAAATAATAATTCTATTTTAGCATTAAAAATATCATTTGGGTTAAAGAGCTTCTACATATTGGTGTATTAACCATTGCAGAAAGATAAAAAATGATTTTGGTAACTACCAATGCTGTTAATTTAGGGCAGCTGTGGCATAAACCTGACTTTGGTGAGGGTTAGGGTGGTCTAATACATTTGTTAAGCACTGAACATTCACTTTAGAAAGGACAATGGTTTTGCCAACCCCCCTGGCCCCCAGTTGGGTGGGCCTCAGAAAGCCCTGCCCTTTTTGTCCACCTTATGGGCAGCACTGACCCCAAATACCTCTTTCAACTCATCTTCAAAAATCTTAAATGAATAGTGAAATATCCCTTTAACACCACAGTGTTCAGTCATAAGCTTACTTGGGTCGTTGAAAGGTACCAGTATGTAGGTGCATGGCTCCAGCGCCGTTCCCCTCTTACTGTCAATAATTTCACGAGACACTCTCTTCACCTCAGCGATGTCATCCCCCATACTGCCCGTGGTGTCGATGATAAAACACAGCGCTGAGGACTGGGAGAGGCCCATCAACCTGCAGGAAAGACAGAGCAACAAGACGTCTGACTGCAGCTTCATGTCTACCATAGAATACTCCCATCTACCCTATGTACATCTGCTCACATCTTTTTAAGTATTCTTTATCTCTCATCATGTCCATTCAGCATTCTAACACTCTTTACACCCTCAGCCTTACCACAGATGCACATGGACTTTCATATATAAGCTGGCACATGTAGAAATTATCCTCCCAAGACCCTGCATGCACATATGAGGACATTACATCCTGGCCTTCTCACAACATAATAGAAATTTCTACTATTAGGATTTTTGAGAAAGTTTTCCACACTGTCCATTTAAATTCAAGTTATTAATTTAAAATAATGGGAAATTTGCTGTCAAATTATCAGGAAATTTCATTGATAATTTGGGGAATATATCTTAGAAATTTTCGAGAATTTTCATGGAAAATTTGGGAGACCTCTGTGTATTTTTGAGAGCTTCATCAGAAGTGTATTTGCATTGAAATGTTTGAGTATCTGCATTAAAAGTTTAGATTTGTTTTCAGATGGTTGAGGGATTGTTTCATTTTGTGTTAATTTAGGAAATGTATTTGTAATTTTGGGGAAATTTTGTGTGAATTGTTTGGGGTTAAATAGCTGTGAAATTTTGAGGGAAGGTTAAGGAAACTTGGGACATTTATATTTGATTTTGGTAAGCGGGGTATCCTTTGAAATTTCTAGAATTTCAAGGAATTTTCAGGGAATTTGTTGGCATGTTTGGGGTGACTTTCTGTCACTTTTCATGGAATCTTGGGGAATTTATTTGTACGATTTGGGGGACTTGCTTTGAGAATTTTTCAGGAATGTAAACACAATTTTGGGGGAATTTTTCATTAAAATTTTGACTTAATGAAAAAGTTAAAAAAAAATTTCAGGTAGTTTCTTTAAAATTTGGGGGAATTTGTGTTGATATTGGGCTTTAAGTTTAGGTCAAAATTAATTCGTGTTTAAAGTTGAGGCTGAGCTTTTAAACTTATGAGGTCCAGATTGTCCCAAATAAGTGGGAAAAATAAAAATGAATTCCAAATAAAAGCTCAGGTCTCAGGAAATTATGATTTATTACTCAAGCTTAAGTTACTTTGACTAAGATTCTCTCAGAAGAAGTAAAACTATTGGTCCCCAAATCACCTGAAGTAAACTTTAAATGAATTAAACATAAAAGTACAAGTATTATTCAAAGTTCAAATTAGTTTATTTAGATGCTACCTAAATGCAGAGTGCTTTCTTTGATACTTGAGTGGGCTGTACAGTACGATTACTCCCTACAGCAGGGCTGTCCAAACTATGACCCGCGGCTCATTTTTGATTGCCCCCCCCCAAAATTCTTTAAATAGCATTAAATGTGTCCCTCAGCAGAGCATTAAGCTTGTGCTACACTGTATTTCTCCTCTTAGTTTCAGCACAAGGCAGTGCTACCATAGGACTGTAAACAAACATTTTGACATGGATTTATTGCTGTTTTTTTTTTTGGTTTTTTTTTCAGGACTAAATTAAGACAACACTAAAAAGCAGCGTTACTCAACCCTGCTCAACCAAAGAGCCAAATCGTTGAAAATACCTTCGCAATCCAAGGGGTGAAAAGTTGCAAAAATGGGTAAAAGTGGCAATGAAAATAAGTTAAATATGGAAAAAATGGATGAAAAGGGGTGAAAATGGGGAGGAAAAGTAGAAAAAGAGCCAGAAAGTAGCAAAAATGGGTGAGAAGTGCCAAAAAATGAGTTACAGGTGGCAAAAAATGGTTAATTAGGGGCAAAAACGAGGGAAAATGGGTGGAAAGTGACTGAAATGGGCAAAAAGCAGTCAAGAGTGGCAAAAATAGGCAAAAAAAGACACTAGTAGTATGTAATGGAAAAGACCTGCTTAAATTTGGGGAAAAGTGGCAAAAAATAGTGAAAAGGGGCAAAAATGACAAAAATAATAGGCAAAAGTGGTGAAAAAGGAAACAAGTGGTATTTAATGGCAAAAGTGGCCCCACCCTCCTTATATATTTCTGTGCTCCATATATATCTCTTTTCCCCCAATGGAAAAAGTTTGGTCACCCCTGGACAAGACGCTGGGGTCTGAGATGGACTCATCTGACCTCTGACAAACAGATAACCAAAGACAGGCATTTTAGTTGTTCCCACAAACCGACTAAGGTGAAGCAAGCCCGTACTTCAGGAAGTTGTTGTCTCCAACGGCCAGTCTGATGTCCTCCAGAAGCTCCATGGTGGCGCTCACAGCCAGGTCAGCAGCTCTGTGGTGATAAGATCCATGTTCAGAATCTGTAGTGTCCTTGTTGATGCCCCCCACTGGATCACGTTTGCTCGTCCCGTCACCAAATCCACCATGGCTGCATTTACCTTGAAGGACCAAAAATGTTTTAAACTACATGTGTTTAAAACTAAACCTTCATGGAACTTCACCTAAAGAGGCTGAGATTACCTGGAGGTTTCTCTGCAGATGAGAATATGGAGAAAGTAAAGTAGCCTGAAGTGATGAGGCCCTGGTCTATCACCTCGGGTAAAATGTTGTCGTCACAGTTGTCTCCAGAACAGTTTCTACAGGTCCGAGTGTTGGGGCCTGCAACATGAAGAAAACTACATTTGTTACGCACCCGTCTAGGGGGAAGGTACCTAACATAATATAAGTAGAAAAAGTCAATGTTTCTTCCCAGTCCCCAAACTAACAGTCAGAATCTAAAGAAGTTTTACAATGTTTATTTACAATATTTTAAATTAAACAGGCCACTCAATAGGCTATAAATTCAAACAAAAGACTGGATTCAAACTAAGGAGGCGATCTAGCACTCAGAAGTAAAATGTGTCCAAAAAAATAACACAGTTACCAGAAGGAACTAACTAAGAATACAAAACACAATCAAAGCTACTGCTAAACTATTCTGAAATGCAAAAACACAGTTAACTCTAAGGTTTTGGAGGCTGGGAGCAAACAAGGGGATGCTGCTGTCAGTCAGGCTCCTCGTCAGCTGCAGGCCGCCGTATTTTAAAGAGTGGAGAGCCAATCAGCGCCGCGTCTCTTTACCGCCACCCTAGCGACCAATTACGCATCACCACCTGTAGACAACAAAGATCCACTCACACGACAGACCACACACTCACGAACACATGGGACGAACAGAAGACTCACTCTCACACGAAACAAGACAAAGATCCACACAGCAACAGAGCACTCACTCCTACACAAAAAAACAGAACAAACTACAAAACACAGCGATACAAAAACTCAACAAAATACGGCCACAGCCGTAACACCCCAATTCCTAAAGAGCAAAACATTACCCCCTTAATGTTTGCAGTTTAGGGAGGGAGATGTATGCGCGACAGAGCATCAGCGAGCACATTATCTTTTCCTTTTTTATGTTTGATGTCAATGTTAAAATCTTGCACTAGCAGTGACCATCGCATCAACCTGCGGTTCGTTTTACCCATCTGTGCCAGGAACACGAGGGGATTGTGGTCAGTAAAGACCTGAACGGGCAGCGCGCTGGACCCAACATACACCTCAAAATGTTGCAGGGCGAGCAACAACGACAGAGCCTCCTGTTCAATGGTGCTGTACTGGACTTGGTTTTTATTGAATTTTTTTGAAAAGTACGCGACTGGGTGGTCAACACCATTTTCATCCTCCTGCAGCAGCACCGCACCAGCACCACGAGCGCTGGCGTCGACCTCCAGCTTAAAGGGGCGCGCAAAATCAGGAGCAGAGAGGACAGGTGTGCTGCAGAGGAGCGCTTTAGCGGACTCAAAGGATTTCTGGCATGCTGAGGACCAAACGAATGGTTGAGAGACACTGGTGAGACTAGTTAGAGGAGCAACAACGTCAGCAAAGTTTTTACAGAAGCCTCGGTAATAGCCTGCCATCCCGAGGAATCGGCGGAGTTGGCGCCGAGTCTGAGGCACGGGGTAATCAAGGATGGCCAGAATTTTTGCGGAGAGCGCGCGCACCTGACCCTGGCCGACCTCCTTACCTAAATAAGTAACAGTGGCCCTACCAAATTCACATTTGGCCAGGTTGAGGGTGAGGGACGCTTTCTGTAGCCTGTCAAAGATAACGTGAAGTGTTTTTACATGCTCCTGCCACGTGTTGGAATAAGCAACAATGTCATCTAAATAAATTTCACAGTTATTGACGCCAGACAGGACTTTGTGCATGAGCCGCTGAAAAGTGGCAGGTGCATTCCGCAGACCAAAGGGCATGACAGTGTACTGCAGGAAGCTGTCGGGAGTGACGAACGCAGAGATCTCAGAGGCACGGGGAGTTAAAGGGACCTGCCAGCAGCCCTTCAACAAATCAAGTTTGGTCACAAATTTGGCCGAACCAACGCGATCAACACAGTCCTCCATCCTGGGCAGAGGATAGGAGTCAGGCTTTGTTGCCGAGTTAACTTTTCTAAAGTCGGTGCAGAAGCGAGGGGTTTTGTCTGGCTTCGGCACGAGCAGGCACGGAGAGCTCCACGCGCTGGAGCTAGGGACTGCCAAACCATCTTCCAGCAGGTATGTTACCTCCTGCTGAAACAGCGCACGCTTAGTGGGATTTACACGGTAGGCATGCTGTTTAATGGGGGCATGAACACCGACATCAATGTCATGGGAGAGAACAGTAGTGCGGGAGGGAGTGTCAGAAAATAATGACCGGTGGCTATTGATTAAATTGCAGATGTCATTTTTGGCGGTGTCACTCAGGTGGGGAAGGTGGGATTTTAAATCTGTCAGCATTTCTGAATTTTGGAGACGCGCGCAAGGGTCAGCAACAGAGACACGAAGGCCATCACTCTCAGGGAAATACTGAGAGGGAGACAGAGGGACAGTAGAAACGGAGAGCACGGCTGGAGACGACGAAATGACATCCGAGTCACGATCGAAATAAGCCTTCATCATGTTGATGTGGCACACGCGAGTCTTCCTCCTCCTATCTGGGGTTCCAACAACAAAATCAGTTTCACTTAATTGTTTTTGAACAACATAAGGCCTGAAGGGAGGAACCAGGAATCGGAAGGAGAATCAGAACTTTGTCTCCACTTTGGAATTCTCTTTTCACACTTTTTTTTGTCAAATTTCTTTTTCATTTTTTTTTGGGATGCCGAGAGAGCGCTGCGCGCGGCATCGCGAGCTTTATGCAGACGCTCCCTAAAAGAGCTCACATAATCTAACACATGTGTGGTTGGGCCTGGAGTATCAGACAGGTATTTTTCACGGAGCCATCTCAGAGGACCACGCACGGTGTGACCAAACACTAACTCCGCGGGACTAAAGCCTATGGACTCCTGCACACTTTCACGCGCCGCGAGGAGGAGAAAAGGCAACCCCTCATCCCACTCCTTACCGGACTCGAGACAATATTTTCTCATCATCGACTTTAACGTCTGATGAAAACGTTCGAGAGCACCTTGAGACTCTGGGTGAAAACTGCTGGATTTTTGGTGTTTTATGGACAGAGTGGAGAGAACCTGGGCGAACAATTTGGATGTGAAATTAGTACCTTGGTCTGTCTGGATGGATGTTGGCATGCCGAATGTGGAGAAAAAGTTTACCAGGGCTTTTATGACTGCTTTGGTTTTAATTGTGCGCAGCGGTATTGCTTCGGGGTACCGAGTTGCTGCACACATCAGAGTTAGGAGATACTGATGACCGGACTTTGTTTTAGGAAGTGGACCTACACAGTCTAGGATTATGTGCTCGAATGGCTCACCGAGAGCCGGGATCGGCTGCAGAGGAGCAGGTGGAATAACCTGATTTGGTTTGCCGCTAAGCTGGCAGACATGACCAGATCTACAAAATTTGGATACGTCACTCTTCAAACCTGGCCAAAAGAAATAACGCAGGATGCGGTGGTAAGTCTTTTTAATTCCTAAATGACCAGAAAAGTTGTCATGCGCAAGGCTAAGAACTTGGGGACGAAATTTTTGAGGCACAACTAATTGTTGAAGTGAATTCCAACCTAGATCACCAGACGAGGGGAGTAATTACGCATTAATACTGTTATCAATGCAGTACACGGAGGGATTTTAGGCGCTTGCACTGGCAGCAGATGAGAGGCAGTTTATCAGAGATGGATCAGTCTGCTGTGCAAGGACAAACTCAGCCCTATCAACAACAAAAGACAGGTTAGCATCAGTTGGTAGCAAGTTTTCAGTCACACATTTGTCAGATTTCTCAACAGTTTTTTCTGTTTTCACAGGATCATCATCAAAACACATGAATGAGTCAGATAAATCCATTACATCACCATACTTGCGCGCCTGGGCGCGCGTAACGGCACAAGCCGGGAACACAGAGGAGACACTGACAGCAGCGGGGGCAGAAAAATCCACAATAGGATTATCGATCACTTCGGGCGTCGGAAAAACCTTTTTACCCGCTAAATCATTACCTAGAATGAGCGCAACACCGCGCACCGGTAAGCGAGAGCGAGTGCCAATCTTAACCGGGCCAGAGACAAGAGGTGAGCGCAGAAAAACGGTGTGCAGCGGTGCTCGTAACACGCTCATTTTGACACCCCACAAAAGAGCATCAGAACCACAAAACGATTCATCAGAAAACGGCAACATGCTTTGCAAAATAAGGGACTGTGTAGCCCCCGTGTCCCGCAAAATAGTGATTGGAACCTGATCTTCCTCCGTACCCGTCAGCGACACTGAACCTTGGAGGATGAATGGGCGGTAGGCTTCATCCACCTCAGCAGAGTCATCTGCGCTGACAGGAGAGAGAGCAGGAGCAGGCTGAACAAAACCAACACTTTTAGGCTTTTTAGGAGTGTGGTTTTGTTCTTTGCGCTGCAGAGCTGGACAGTGCGCAATCAAATGCCCAGACTCATGGCAGTAGAAACACTCACGTTTCTCAGCAGACACGGAGTTAGTGCGCGGAGGAGTTTTGGGTGAAGTTCGCTGATTTTTTTCCCACACCGCCAGCGGAAACTTCACGGCGCACTGGAGGAAAAGAGACACGGTGTGTTAGAACAAATTCATCTGCAAGCACAGCAGCTTTAGACAATGTGTCAACTTTTTGTTCGTTTAAGTAAACAACAATTTTGTCAGGGAGACATGATTTAAATTCCTCCAGCAAGAACAGTTCACGGAGCTGCGCAAAATCAGACACTTTACTCGCAGCGCACCATTTATCCAACAAAACAGTTTTCTCCCTCGCAAACTCCACATAAGTTTGGTTGGCAGATTTTTCACAGGTGCCAAATTTCTGGCGATAAGCCTCCGGCACCAATTCGTAGGCCCGCAACACAGTAGCTTTAACCACATCATAATTCAAACTTTCATCTATGGATAAAGTGGCACAAACCTCCTGGGCTTTCCCTGCTAATTTGCACTGAAGCAGCAAACTCCAAACATCTTTGGGCCAACTAAGAGTTGCCGCGATGCGCTCAAAGGCGTTAAAATAAGAATCCACCTCTGTTTCTCTGAACGTTGGCACCAGAGCAATATGCCTACTAACGTCAAACTTTTCAGCGGCAGCGGTGGGAGGATTTAAAGGGCTAGACAAGGGAGAAGCTTTGTTCAGCTCCAATGCCCTTATACGGAGGTGCAGAAGCTCAACCTCGCGGGTTTTTGTTTGAAGCTCCACCTCTTTCATGCGAAGGGCCAGTTTCAGGTCCTCCGTATCCACCCCAGCCTGTAGGAGAGCGACAGGATCAGTGGAGACCTGAGCGGGTGTGGCAGCCTCCGCCCCCACATCCCCCAGGCAGCTGAGGATTGGCTTGGCCGTGGTCGCCTCCGCTTCCATCGGCCGTGGCACCTCCTCAGAAGCACTGACATACTTAAGCTCTGATTTTACTATGCCCTCCTCCACCAAACTCTTTGCCAGCTGTGCTTTAATCTCTGCCTTTTTGGCATTTAAGGGCAAAGACACATTGAATAAATTAGCAATCAGCAATAAATCTGCTTTGGTGCACCTATTTAACTTTTCAAGGGTGGGATTTTGTGCGAACTCATCCAAGTCTACTTCCACTTTTACCCCCACACACAGAGAAAAATTGCCAACCAAACAAAATACTCACCAAACACTCCGGAAAAATACTCACCACGATCGCACGCGAAAAAAATAAATGGGACGAGCCCCCAAATTATGTTACGCACCCGTCTAGGGGGAAGGTACCTAACATAATATAAGTAGAAAAAGTCAATGTTTCTTCCCAGTCCCCAAACTAACAGTCAGAATCTAAAGAAGTTTTACAATGTTTATTTACAATATTTTAAATTAAACAGGCCACTCAATAGGCTATAAATTCAAACAAAAGACTGGAGTCAAACTAAGGAGGCGATCTAGCACTCAGAAGTAAAATGTATCCAAAAAAATAACACAGTTACCAGAAAGAACTAACTAAGAATACAAAACACAATCAAAGCTACTGCTAAACTATTCTGAAATGCAAAAACACAGTTAACTCTAAGGTTTTGGAGGCTGGGAGCAAACAAGGGGATGCTGCTGTCAGTCAGGCTCCTCGTCAGCTGCAGGCCGCCGTATTTTAAAGAGTGGAGAGCCAATCAGCGCCGCGTCTCTTTACCGCCACCCTAGCGACCAATTACGCATCACCACCTGTAGACAACAAAGATCCACTCACACGACAGACCACACACTCACGAACACATGGGGCGAACAGAAGACTCACTCTCACACGAAACAAGACAAAGATCCACACAGCAACAGAGCACTCACTCCTACACAAAAAAACAGAACAAACTACAAAACACAGCGATACAAAAACTCAACAAAATACGGCCACAGCCGTAACAGCATGACACTTCTGCTTCACCTGAGGAAAAAAGACCTGCACACATGATAAACAGACAACTTTCACACCTGGATCGCTCGGGGATGTTCAGAATAATTCATACTAAACTGAGAATCAGGAAACAGAAGGAACACAGACCGGTCTTTCATTCCTGTCTCATCATATTTGTTTTGTTTCAGTTCAGTTCATCCCTCCAACACGGAGGGATGAACTAAACCGTGACCTCCGTCTGATGACACACATGGAGTCTGGCGTATCAATTGCTTCGTAATGTTAGCAGATCTGTGGTCAGGTGATAACTAGTTCTCACCTGCCAGGTTCTCAAGAGGAAGGTCTGGTCTGATCAGAGGGCTGTATGGGACAGTCTTCTTTAGCTCCGCCCAGTTACTGTGGCTGTAGAAGTCCTGGATTAACAGAATAAGAGATGTCATTACCACACCATGATTTATTTTTCTCACATTAAGAAGCTGTTAACACAGATCTGCAGGATTCTCTCTCATTATCCAGACTCCTCATTACTAACCTTTGTATTCTCACCCAAACTGTGGTATTCATGAGCATTTATTCAGAGACTAACATTTCAAAGATTAGCCAGCATACAGGAGATGTACTCTAAAGCAGAGGTTTTCAGCCCATGACCCCCAAAATAACAGGGCCAGAAACAGGGGACCCCCACTGCCCCCAAAGGTGGTTGAAGCATAGCTGAACACAGGCGTGCACACTCAAGAATGGTCTTTTTTTTAAAACATTACTTCTTGGAGGGCATCTCATTTCATTTAGCCTCCAGGGGGGGCTGTGGTATGTGACTGGAGTTGTTTACATGCTTTTTAATAACACTGCCATCAGTGTTTGATATGACCCCTTCCATTCTTTCAGATGACAGTCTTATCTTCTGGAAACCTCCATCCATCCATCCATCTTCTTCTGCTTATCTGAGATCGGGTCGCGAGGGCAGCAGCCTAAGCAGGGAAGCCCAGACTTCCCTCTCCCCAGCCACTTCGTCCAGCTTTTCCTGGGGATCCCAAGGTGTTCCCATGCCAGCCAAGCCACATAGTCTCTCCAGCGTGTCCTAGGTCTTCCTCGGGGCCTCTTCCCAGTGGGACTTGCCTGGAACATCTCACCCGGGAGGCGTCCAGGAGGCATCCAGACCAGATGCCCGAGCCACCTCATCTGGCTCCTCTCAAGGCGTCTTATCTTCTGGGAACCTCTGATGTGAAACCTTGAAATGTTCACATTCCTTTGCAGGAAAGCCCCAAATTTTCCAGGACTTTTAATTTTTGATCTTATTTTCAATGTTCTTCCATAACTGGAAATTGCGCAACTGTTTCCTGTTTTTTAGGTATTAGGGAGCCTTGTATAGATGTGTCAGTCTCACCTGCAGGGTATGAAGGATTTGTCCAAGAGTCTGCCTCGCAGCCTTACAGTTCCCCAGTCTCGCACTCTTTATCACAGCAGACTTACCTTGGCAACAGAAAGAGGAGCAGATAAGTGAGTGTGAGGCAGGCGCCGTGCTTTTTCAGAGTGTAAGAAATCAAACTAGAAAACACTAGAATAAGGGGCCTGTGAGGCTAATCTGTGGAGGCCGCCATATTGAAATTGCTGTGTTAAACTAACTTTAGACTGAAGATGGAATGATGTAAGGACAGAACACCAGAGGGTGAGCTTTGGCCTGCTTGACCCCGTGGAAACATGCACCAATGGATCATTAAATCTGAATCAGAACAAAGCAAACAACTGCAGGTGTGCAAAGACTTTAAATTATAACTCCTACTGCATACCACCGAGGTTCATAACCATCTAGTCCTTAACTCTCCATCATATTCTCTAGGATCGAGTTGGTTGCCTTTGACTGCTCAGACAGAATCATTGGCATGTCCTTATTTATACGGATTTACTAAACCTGCCTCCATCATTAAACATGTGAAAAGCTCTGGAAGCTCCAGTCTTCACTCTGTGACTCACTAGAGTTATTTTTGCTTTCTGCCCAGAGTCTACCTGAGATGGGTAAAAGGAGTTTCAGGATCTTTTCTTTGCTAAAAATGTCTGGGGGAGCTTCTCTCTGTAAATAGTTGCAAATGTGATTAAAGGTTGATCTGGTTTTGTGGTGGTTTTATGTTTAATGTTTCATGTCTGCAACTCTGCTAAAGGTGCTGCTGCCTGTCGTGGCTGGGACACTCTTATTATTTCTGATCTTTAATCTCCATGAGGTTATCCTGGTTAAACAGACTTAAATAAATAAAAAATAAAAATAATAATTATGCATTCTGGTTTGATTCCAGCAAGCTGCATGTCATATATTTATGACATTCTTAGCTTCTTGAAAAATAAAAGACCAGAGAGTTTCATTAATAAAGAGCTGGAAAACTCTATGTCAACATTTCCACGGTATTCATGGCTGTTAAGCTGCATAGACTTTAGTTTCAGTGATGAATTACTCATGAAAGCAGGCTTTAATACCTGATGTAATAATAGCCCGTCCTCCCTGGAAGGTCTCACTGTCAAAATGATGCTCAGCACTTGACACAGAAACCACATCTACTAATGCGTTACTGAGGTAAATGCTGGTGATAGACGTTTTGAAGCTGAAGGTTGAAAGAAGCGAGCCTAGGAAGCCTGTGGAGAAGCACGCACTTTGAACCTGGTAGGCTGTTAGAGAGTCGTCAATCTGCAAAACCAGAACACAACAGTCATCAACCTTTAGAGTGTGAAACAGTAAAATCATGAAAAATCCAGTGTGACTGTTGAGTGGTCATCAGAGTAACTCTGTGACTGTTGAGTGGTCATCAGAGTGACTCTGTGACTGTTGAGTGATCATCAGTGTCTCTGTGACTGTTGAGTGATCATCAGAGTGACTCTGTGACTGTTGAGTTATCATCAGAGTGACTCTGTGACTGTTGAGTGATCATCAGAGTGACTCTGTGACTGTTGAGTGATCATCAGTGTCTCTGTGACTGTTGAGTGATCATCAGAGTGACTCTGTGACTGTTGAGTTATCATCAGAGTGACTCTGTGACTGTTGAGTGATCATCAGAGTGACTCTAAGACTGTTGAGTGGTCATCAGAGTAACTGTGAGTGTTGAGTGGTCATCAGAGTGACTCTGTGACTGTTGAGTGATAATCAGAGTAACTCTGTAACTGTTGAGTGATCATCAGAGTAACTCTGTGACTGTTGAGTGGTCATCAGAGTAACTCTGTGACTGTTGAGTGATCATCAGAGTGACTCTGTGACTGCTGAGTGATCATCAGAGTAACTCTGTGACTGTTGAGTGGTCATCAGAGTAACTCTGTGACTGCGGAGTGGTCATCAGAGTGACTCTGTGACTGTTGAGTGATCATCAGAGTAACTCTGTGACTGTTGAGTGGTCATCAGAGTGATCCTGTGACTGTTGAGTGATCATCAGAGTAACTCTGTGACTGTTGAGTGGTCATCAGAGTAACTCTGTGACTGTTGAGTGGTCATCAGAGTGACTCTGTGACTGTTGAGTTATCATCAGAGTGACTCTGTGACTGGTGAGTGATCATTAGAGTGACTCTGTGACTGTTGAGTGGTCATCAGAGTGACTCTGTGACTGTTGAGTGGTCATCAGAGTAACTCTGTCACTGTTGAGTGATCATCAGAGTAACTCTGTGACTGTTGAGTGGTCATCAGAGTAACTCTGTGACTGTTGAGTGGTCATCAGAGTGACTCTGTGACTGTTGAGTGGTCATCAGAGTTCCTGTGTGACTGAGTGATCATCAGAGTGATTCTGTGACTGTTGAGTGGTCATCAGAGTGACTCTGTGACTGTTAAGTGATTATCAGAGTAACTCTGTGACTGTTGAGTGGCCATCAGAGTGACTCTGTGACTGTTGAGTGGTCATCAGAGTGACTCTGTGACTGTTGAGTGGTCATCAGAGTGACTCTGTGACTGTTGAATGATCATCACAGTAACTCTGTGACTGTTGAGTGGTCATCAGAGTAACTCTGTGACTCTATGTATGTTAATGATCATCGGAGTAACTCTGTGACTGTTGAGTGGTCATCAGAGTAACTCTGTGACTGTTGAGTGGTCATCAGAGTAACTCTGTGACTGTTGAGTGGTCATCAGAGTGACTGTGACTGTTGAGTGGTCATCAGAGTGACTCTGTGACTGTTAATGATCATCAGAGTGACTCTGTGACTGTTGAGTGATCATCAGAGTGACTCTGTGACTGTTGAGTGATCATCAGAGTAACTCTGTGACTGTTGAGTGGTCATCAGAGTGACTCTGTGATTGTTGAGTGGTCTTCAGAGTAACTCTGTGACTGTTGAGTGGTCAGCAGATTTACTCTGACTGTTGCGTAGCATCAGAGTAACTCTGTGACTCTGTGACTGTTAATGATAATCTGAGCAACTCTGTGACCGGGAGTGGTCATCAGAGTGACTCTGTGACTGTTGAGTGATCATCACAGTAACTCTGTGACTGTTGAGTGGTCATCAGAGTGACTCTGTGACTGTTAAGTGATTATCAGAGTAACTCTGTGACTGTTGAGTGGCCATCAGAGTGACTCTGTGACTGTTGAGTGATCATCAGAGTAACTCTGTGACTGTTGAGTGGTCATCAGAGTGACTCTGTGACTGTTGAATGATCATCACAGTAACTCTGTGACTGTTGAGTGGTCATCAGAGTAACTCTGTGACTGTTGAGTGGTCATCAGAGTGACTCTGTGACTGTTGAGTGGTCATCAGAGTAACTCTGTAACTGTTGAGTGATCATCAGAGTAACTCTGTGACTGTTGAGTGGTCATCAGAGTAACTCTGTGACTGTTGAGTGATCATCAGAGTGACTCTGTGACTGTTGAATGATCATCAGAGTGACTCTGTGTCTGTTGAGTGGTCATCAGAGTTCCTGTGTGACTGAGTGATCATCAGAGTGATTCTGTGACTGTTGAGTGGTCATCAGAGTGACTCTATGACTGTTGAGTGATCATCAGAGTAACTCTGTGACTGTTGAGTGATCATCAGAGTGACTCTGTGACTGCTGAGTGATCATCAGAGTAACTCTGTGACTGTTGAGTGGTCATCAGAGTAACTCTGTGACTGCGGAGTGGTCATCAGAGTGACTCTGTGACTGTTGAGTGATCATCAGAGTGACTCTGTGACTGTTGAGTGGTCATCAGAGTAACTCTGTGACTGCGGAGTGGTCATCAGAGTGACTCTGTGACTGTTGAGTTATCATCAGAGTGACTCTGTGACTGCTGAGTGATCATCAGAGTAACTCTGTGACTGTTGAGTGGTCATCAGAGTAACTCTGTGACTGCGGAGTGGTCATCAGAGTGACTCTGTGACTGTTGAGTGATCATCAGAGTAACTCTGTGACTGTTGAGTGGTCATCAGAGTAACTCTGTGACTCTGTGTAGTGGTAATCAGAGTAACTCTGTGACTGTTGAGTGGTCATCAGAGTAACTCTGTGACTCTGTGTATGTTAATGATCATCAGAGTAACTCTGTGACTGTTGAGTGGTCATCAAAGTAACTCTGTGACTGTTGAGTGGTCATCAGAGTAACTCTGTGACTGTTGAGTGATCATCAGAGTGACTCTGTGACTGCTGAGTGATCATCAGAGTAACTCTGTGACTGTTGAGTGGTCATCAGAGTAACTCTGTGACTGCAGAGTGGTCATCAGAGTGACTCTGTGACTGTTGAGTGATCATCAGAGTGACTCTGTGACTGCTGAGTGATCATCAGAGTAACTCTGTGACTGTTGAGTGGTCATCAGAGTGACTGTTGAGTGATCATCACAGTAACTCTGTGACTGTTGAGTGGTCATCAGAGTGACTCTGTGACTGTTGAGTGATCATCAGAGTGACTCTGTGACTGTTGAGTGATCATCAGAGTTACTCTGTGACTGAGTGATCATCAGAGTGATTCTGTGACTGTTGAGTGGTCATCAGAGTGACTCTGTGACTGTTGAGTGGTCATCAGAGTGACTCAGTGACTGTTGAATGATCATCAGAGTAACTCTGTGACTGTTGAGTGGTCATCAGAGTAACTCTGTGACTGCGGAGTGGTCATCCGAGTGATTCTGTGACTGTTGAGTGATCATCAGAGTGACTCTGTGACTGCTGAGTGATCATCAGAGTAACTCTGTGACTGTTGAGTGGTCATCAGAGTAACTCTGTGACTGCGGAGTGGTCATCAGAGTGACTCTGTGACTGTTGAGTGATCATCAGAGTGACTCTGTGACTGCTGAGTGATCATCAGAGTAACTCTGTGACTGTTGAGTGGTCATCAGAGTAACTCTGTGACTGCGGAGTGGTCATCAGAGTGACTCTGTGACTGTTGAGTGATCATCAGAGTACCTCTGTGACTGTTGAGTGGTCATCAGAGTAACTCTGTGACTGTTGAGTGATCATCAGAGTAACTCTGTGACTGTTGAGTGGTCATCACAGTAACTCTGTGACTCTGTGTAGTGGTCATCAGAATAACTCTGTGACTGTTGAGTGGTCATCAGAGTAACTCTGTGACTCTGTGTATGTTAATGATCATCAGAGTAACTCTGTGACTGTTGAGTGGTCATCAAAGTAACTCTGTGACTGTTGAGTGGTCATCAGAGTAACTCTGTGACTGTTGAGTGGTCATCAGAGTGACTCTGTGACTGTTAAGTGATTATCAGAGTAACTCTGTGACTGTTGAGTGGCCATCAGAGTGACTCTGTGACTGTTGAGTGATCATCAGAGTGACTCTGTGACTGTTGAGTGGTCATCAGAGTTACTCTGTGACTGTTGAGTGGTCATCAGAGTAACTCTGTGACTCTATGTATGTTAATGATCATCAGAGTAACTCTGTGACTGTTGAGTGGTCATCAGAGTAACTCTGTGACTGTTGAGTGGTCATCAGAGTAACTCTGTGACTGTTGAGTGGTCATCAGAGTAACTCTGTGACTGTTGAGTGGTCATCAAAGTAACTCTGTGACTGTTGAGTGGTCATCAGAGTGACTCTGTGACTGTTAATGATAATCAGAGTGACTCTGTGACTGTTGAGTGATCATCAGAGTGACTCTGTGACTGTTGAGTGATCATCAGAGTAACTCTGTGACTGTTGAGTGGTCATCAGAGTGACTCTGTGATTGTTGAGTGGTCTTCAGAGTAACTCTGTGACTGTTGAGTGGTCAGCAGATTTACTCTGACTGTTGCGTAGCATCAGAGTAACTCTGTGACTCTGTGACTGTTAATGATAATCAGAGTAACTCTGTGACCGGGAGTGGTCATCAGAGTGACTCTGTGACTGTTGAGTGATCATCACAGTAACTCTGTGACTGTTGAGTGGTCATCAGAGTGACTCTGTGACTGTTGAGTCATCATCAGTGTAACTCTGTGACTGTTGAGTGGTCATCAGAGTAACTCTGTGACTGTTGAGTGGTCATCACAGTAACTCTGTGACTCTGTGTAGTGGTCATCAGAGTAACTCTGTGACTGTTGAGTGGTCATCAGAGTAACTCTGTGACTCTGTGTATGTTAATGATCATCAGAATAACTCTGTGACTGTTGAGTGGTCATCAAAGTAACTCTGTGACTGTTGAGTGGTCATCAGAGTGACTCTGTGACTGTTAAGTGATTATCAGAGTAACTCTGTGACTGTTGAGTGGTCATCCGAGTGACTCTGTGACTGTTGAGTGATCATCAGAGTGACTCTGTGACTGCTGAGTGATCATCAGAGTAACTCTGTGACTGTTGAGTGGTCATCAGAGTAACTCTGTGACTGCGGAGTGGTCATCCGAGTGACTCTATGACTGTTGAGTGATCATCAGAGTGACTCTGTGACTGCTGAGTGATCATCAGAGTAACTCTGTGACTGTTGAGTGGTCATCAGAGTAACTCTGTGACTGCGGAGTGGTCATCAGAGTGACTCTGTGACTGTTGAGTGATCATCAGAGTAACTCTGTGACTGTTGAGTGGTCATCAGAGTAACTCTGTGACTGTTGAGTGATCATCAGAGTGACTCTGTGACTGCTGAGTGATCATCAGAGTAACTCTGTGACTGTTGAGTGGCCATCAGAGTGACTCTGTGACTGTTGAGTGATCATCAGAGTGACTCTGTGACTGTTGAGTGGTCATCAGAGTTACTCTGTGACTGTGTGATCATCAGAGTGATTCTGTGACTGTTGAGTGGTCATCAGAGTGACTCTGTGACTGTTGAGTGATCATCAGAGTAACTCTGTGACTGTTGAGTGATCATCAGAGTAACTCTGTGACTGTTGAGTGGTCATCAGAGTAACTCTGTGACTGTTGAGTGATCATCAGAGTGACTCTGTGACTGCTGAGTGATCATCAGAGTAACTCTGTGACTGTTGAGTGGTCATCAGAGTAACTCTGTGACTGCGGAGTGGTCATCAGAGTTACTCTGTGACTGTTGAGTGGTCATCAGAGTAACTCTGTGACTGTTGAGTGGCCATCAGAGTGACTCTGTGACTGTTGAGTGGTCATCAGAGTAACTCTGTGACTGTTGAGTCGTCATCAGGGTGACTCTGTGACTGTTGAATGATCATCACAGTAACTCTGTGACTGTTGAGTGGTCATCAGAGTAACTCTGTGACTCTATGTATGTTAATGATCATCAGAGTAACTCTGTGACTGTTGAGTGGTCATCAGAGTAACTCTGTGACTGTTGAGTGGTCATCAGAGTAACTCTGTGACTGTTGAGTGGTCATCAGAGTAACTCTGTGACTGTTGAGTGGTCATCAGAGTAACTCTGTGACTGTTGAGTGGTCATCAAAGTAACTCTGTGACTGTTGAGTGGTCATCAGAGTTACTCTGTGACTGTTGAGTGGTCATCAGAGTAACTCTGTGACTGTTGAGTGGCCATCAGAGTGACTCTGTGACTGTTGAGTGGTCATCAGAGTAACTCTGTGACTGTTGAGTCGTCATCAGGGTGACTCTGTGACTGTTGAATGATCATCACAGTAACTCTGTGACTGTTGAGTGGTCATCAGAGTAACTCTGTGACTCTATGTATGTTAATGATCATCAGAGTAACTCTGTGACTGTTGAGTGGTCATCAGAGTAACTCTGTGACTGTTGAGTGGTCATCAGAGTAACTCTGTGACTGTTGAGTGGTCATCAGAGTAACTCTGTGACTGTTGAGTGGTCATCAGAGTAACTCTGTGACTGTTGAGTGGTCATCAAAGTAACTCTGTGACTGTTGAGTGGTCATCAGAGTGACTCTGTGACTGTTAATGATAATCAGAGTGACTCTGTGACTGTTGAGTGATCATCAGAGTGACTCTGTGACTGTTGAGTGATCATCAGAGTAACTCTGTGACTGTTGAGTGGTCATCAGAGTGACTCTGTGATTGTTGAGTGGTCTTCAGAGTAACTCTGTGACTGTTGAGTGGTCAGCAGTTTTCCTCTGACTGTTGAGTGGTCATCAGAGTAACTCTGTGACTCTGTGACTGTTAATGATCATCAGAGTAACTCTGTGACTGTTGAGTGGTCATCAGAGTGACTCTGTGACTGTTGAGTGATCATCACAGTAACTCTGTGACTGTTGAGTGGTCATCAGAGTGACTCTGTGACTGTTGAGTCATCATCAGTGTAACTCTGTGACTGTTGAGTGGTCATCAGAGTAACTCTGTGACTGTTGAGTGGTCATCACAGTAACTCTGTGACTGTTGAGTGGTCATCAGAGTAACTCTGTGACTGTTGAGTGGTCATCAGAGTAACTCTGTGACTCTGTGTATGTTAATGATCATCAGAATAACTCTGTGACTGTTGAGTGGTCATCAAAGTAACTCTGTGACTGTTGAGTGGTCATCAGAGTGACTCTGTGACTGTTGAGTGATCATCAGAGTGACTCTGTGACTGTTGAGTGGTCATCAGAGTTACTCTGTGACTGAGTGATCATCAGAGTGATTCTGTGACTGTTGAGTGGTCATCAGAGTAACTCTGTGACTGTTGAGTGATCATCAGAGTGACTCTGTGACTGCTGAGTGATCATCAGAGTAACTCTGTGACTGTTGAGTGGTCATCAGAGTGACTGTTGAGTGATCATCACAGTAACTCTGTGACTGTTGAGTGGTCATCAGAGTGACTCTGTGACTGTTGAATGATCATCAGAGTGACTCTGTGACTGTTGAGTGGTCATCAGAGTAACTCTGTGACTGAGTGATCATCAGAGTGATTCTGTGACTGTTGAGTGGTCATCAGAGTGACTCTGTGACTTTTGAGTGATCATCAGAGTGACTCTGTGACTGCTGAGTGATCATCAGAGTAACTCTGTGACTGTTGAGTGGTCATCAGAGTAACTCTGTGATTGTTGAGTGGTCTTCAGAGTAACTCTGTGACTGTTGAGTGGTCAGCAGATTTACTCTGACTGTTGCGTAGCATCAGAGTAACTCTGTGACTCTGTGACTGTTAATGATAATCAGAGTAACTCTGTGACCGGGAGTGGTCATCAGAGTGACTCTGTGACTGTTGAGTGATCATCACAGTAACTCTGTGACTGTTGAGTGGTCATCAGAGTGACTCTGTGACTGTTGAGTCATCATCAGTGTAACTCTGTGACTGTTGAGTGGTCATCAGAGTAACTCTGTGACTGTTGAGTGGTCATCACAGTAACTCTGTGACTCTGTGTAGTGGTCATCAGAGTAACTCTGTGACTGTTGAGTGGTCATCAGAGTAACTCTGTGACTCTGTGTATGTTAATGATCATCAGAATAACTCTGTGCCTGCTGAGTGGTCATCGGAGTAACTCTGACTGTTGAGTGCTCGTCAGAGGGACTCTGTGACTGTTAAGTGGTCATGAGAGTAACTCTGTGACTGTTTAGTGGTCCTCAGAGTGACTCTCTGAATGTTGATTGGTCATCAGAGTAACTCTGTGACTTTTGAGTGGTCATTAGAGTGACTCTATGACTGGTGATTGTTTATCAGAGTAACTTTGTGACTGCTGAGTGGTCATGAGTGTAACTCTGTGACTGTTAAGTGGTCATTAGAGTGACTGTGAAACTATTGAGTGGTCATCAGAGTGACTCTGTGATTGTTGATTGTTCATCACAGTGACTCTATGACTGGTGACTGGTCATTAGACAGTGACTGATGAGTAGTCATCAGAGTGACTCTGAAACTACTGAGTGGTCACCAGAGTGACTCTGTGAATGTCTAGTGGTCATGAGTGTAACTATTTGACTGTTGAGTGGTCATCAGAGGGACTCTGTGACTGTTGAGTGGTCATCAGAGGGACTCTGTGACTGTTGAGTGGTCATCAGAGCGACTCTGTAAAATGTTGAATGGTCATCAGATCAAGTCTATGACTGATGAGTGTTCATTAGAGTGACTATTTGACTGTTGTGTGGTCATTACAGTGACTTTGTGACTGTTGAGTGGTCACCAGAGTGACCCTGAGACTCTCTAGTCATCACAAGAGTAACTCTGAGACTGCTGAGTAGTCATGAGTGTAACTCTGTGATTGTTGAGTGGTCATCATTGTGAATCTGTGACTGTTAAGTTGTCATCAGAGTGACTCTGTGACTGCTGAGTGGTCATCAGAGTGACTCTGTGACTGAAAAGTGGTTATCAGTGTGATTCTGTGACTTTTGAGTCGTCATCAGAGTAACTCTGTGACTATTGAGTGGTCATCAGAGTGACTCTGTGACTGTTGAGTGGTCATCAGAGTGACTCTGTGACTGTTAAGTTGTCATCAGAGTGACTCTGTGACTGCTGAGTGGTCATCAGAGTGACTCTGTGACTGAAAAGTGGTTATCAGTGTGATTCTGTGACTTTTGAGTCGTCATCAGAGTAACTCTGTGACTATTGATTGCTCATCAGTGTGACTCTTTGACTGTAAAGTGGTCATCAGAGCAACTCTGTGACTGTTGAGTGGTTTTTAGTGTAACTCTGTGACTGTTGAGTGGTCATCAGAGTAACTCTGTGACTGTTGAGTGGTCATCAGAGTAACTCTGTGACTGTTGAGTGGTCATCAAAGTAACTCTGTGACTGTTGAGTGGTCATCAGAGTTACTCTGTGACTGTTGAGTGGTCATCAGAGTAACTCTGTGACTGTTGAGTGGCCATCAGAGTGACTCTGTGACTGTTGAGTGGTCATCAGAGTAACTCTGTGACTGTTGAGTCGTCATCAGGGTGACTCTGTGACTGTTGAATGATCATCACAGTAACTCTGTGACTGTTGAGTGGTCATCAGAGTAACTCTGTGACTCTATGTATGTTAATGATCATCAGAGTAACTCTGTGACTGTTGAGTGGTCATCAGAGTAACTCTGTGACTGTTGAGTGGTCATCAGAGTAACTCTGTGACTGTTGAGTGGTCATCAGAGTAACTCTGTGACTGTTGAGTGGTCATCAAAGTAACTCTGTGACTGTTGAGTGGTCATCAGAGTGACTCTGTGACTGTTAATGATAATCAGAGTGACTCTGTGACTGTTGAGTGATCATCAGAGTGACTCTGTGACTGTTGAGTGATCATCAGAGTAACTCTGTGACTGTTGAGTGGTCATCAGAGTGACTCTGTGATTGTTGAGTGGTCTTCAGAGTAACTCTGTGACTGTTGAGTGGTCAGCAGATTTACTCTGACTGTTGCGTAGCATCAGAGTAACTCTGTGACTCTGTGACTGTTAATGATAATCAGAGTAACTCTGTGACCGGGAGTGGTCATCAGAGTGACTCTGTGACTGTTGAGTGATCATCACAGTAACTCTGTGACTGTTGAGTGGTCATCAGAGTGACTCTGTGACTGTTGAGTCATCATCAGTGTAACTCTGTGACTGTTGAGTGGTCATCAGAGTAACTCTGTGACTGTTGAGTGGTCATCACAGTAACTCTGTGACTCTGTGTAGTGGTCATCAGAGTAACTCTGTGACTGTTGAGTGGTCATCAGAGTAACTCTGTGACTCTGTGTATGTTAATGATCATCAGAATAACTCTGTGACTGTTGAGTGGTCATCAAAGTAACTCTGTGACTGTTGAGTGGTCATCAGAGTAACTCTGTGACTGTTGAGTGGTCATCAGAGTGACTCTGTGACTGTTAAGTGATTATCAGAGTAACTCTGTGACTGTTGAGTGGCCATCACAGTGACTCTGTGACTGTTGAGTGATCATCAGAGTGACTCTGTGACTGTTGAGTGGTCATCAGAGTTACTCTGTGACTGAGTGATCATCAGAGTGATTCTGTGACTGTTGAGTGGTCATCAGAGTAACTCTGTGACTGTTGAGTGATCATCAGAGTGACTCTGTGACTCTATGTATGTTAATGATCATCAGAGTAACTCTGTGACTGTTGAGTGGTCATCAGAGTAACTCTGTGACTGTTGAGTGGTCATCAGAGTAACTCTGTGACTGTTGAGTGGTCATCAGAGTAACTCTGTGACTGTTGAGTGGTCATCAGAGTAACTCTGTGACTGTTGAGTGGTCATCAAAGTAACTCTGTGACTGTTGAGTGGTCATCAGAGTGACTCTGTGACTGTTAATGATAATCAGAGTGACTCTGTGACTGTTGAGTGATCATCAGAGTGACTCTGTGACTGTTGAGTGATCATCAGAGTAACTCTGTGACTGTTGAGTGGTCATCAGATTAACTCTATGACTGATGAGTGTTTATCAGAGTAACTCTGTGACTGCTGAGTGGTCATGAGTGTAACTCTGTGACTGTTGAGTAGTCATCAGAGGGACTCTGTGACTCTGTGACTGTTAATGATAATCAGAGTAACTCTGTGACGGTGAGTGTTCATCAGAGTGACTCTGTGACTGTTGAGTGGTCATCAGAGTGACTATGTAACTGTTGAGTGGTCATCAGAGTGACTCTGTGACTGTTGAGTGGTCATCAGAGTGACTCTGTGACTGTTTAGTGGTCTTCAGAGTAACTCTGTGACTGTTGAGTGCTCATCAGAGGGACTCTGTGACTGTTAAGTGGTCATCAGATTTACTCTATGACAGATGAGTGTTTATCAGGGAAACTCCATGACTGATGAGTGTTCATCAAAGTAACTCTGTGCTGAGTGGTAATCAAAGTGACTCTGTGACTGTTGAGTGGTCATTACAGTGACTGTGACTGTTGAGTGGTCAACAGAGTGACTCTGTGACTGTTAAGTGGTCATCAGAGTAACTCTGTGTCTGTTGAGTGGCCATCACAGTGACTCTGTGACTGTTGAGTGATCATCAGAGTGACTCTGTGACTGTTGAGTGGTCATCAGAGTTACTCTGTGACTGAGTGATCATCAGAGTGATTCTGTGACTGTTGAGTGGTCATCAGAGTAACTCTGTGACTGTTGAGTGATCATCAGAGTGACTCTGTGACTGCTGAGTGATCATCAGAGTAACTCTGTGACTGTTGAGTGGTCATCAGAGTGACTGTTGAGTGATCATCACAGTAACTCTGTGACTGTTGAGTGGTCATCAGAGTGACTCTGTGACTGTTGAATGATCATCAGAGTGACTCTGTGACTGTTGAGTGGTCATCAGAGTAACTCTGTGACTGAGTGATCATCAGAGTGATTCTGTGACTGTTGAGTGGTCATCAGAGTGACTCTGTGACTTTTGAGTGATCATCAGAGTGACTCTGTGACTGCTGAGTGATCATCAGAGTAACTCTGTGACTGTTGAGTGGTCATCAGAGTAACTCTGTGACTGCGGAGTGGTCATCAGAGTGACTCTGTGACTGTTGAGTGATCATCAAAGTGACTCTGTGACTGCTGAGTGATCATCAGAGTAACTCTGTGACTGTTGAGTGGTCATCAGAGTAACTCTGTGACTGCGGAGTGGTCATCAGAGTGACTCTGTGACTGTTGAGTGATCATCAGAGTGACTCTGTGACTGCTGAGTGATCATCAGAGTAACTCTGTGACTGTTGAGTGGTCATCAGAGTAACTCTGTGACTGCGGAGTGGTCATCAGAGTGACTCTGTGACTGTTGAGTGATCATCAGAGTAACTCTGTGACTGTTGAGTGGTCATCAGAGTAACTCTGTGACTGTTGAGTGATCATCAGAGTGACTCTGTGACTGCTGAGTGATCATCAGAGTAACTCTGTGACTGTTGAGTGGCCATCAGAGTGACTCTGTGACTGTTGAGTGATCATCAGAGTGACTCTGTGACTGTTGAGTGGTCATCAGAGTTACTCTGTGACTGTTGAGTGGTCACCAGATTGACTCTGTGACTGTTGAGTGGTCATCAGAGTGACTCTGTGACTGTTGAGTGATCATCAGAGTAACTCTGTGACTGTTGAGTGATCATCAGAGTAACTCTGTGACTGTTGAGTGGTCATCAGAGTAACTCTGTGACTGTTGAGTGATCATCAGAGTGACTCTGTGACTGCTGAGTGATCATCAGAGTAACTCTGTGACTGTTGAGTGGTCATCAGAGTAACTCTGTGACTGCGGAGTGGTCATCAGAGTAACTCTGTGACTGTTGAGTGGTCATCAGAGTAACTCTGTGACTGTTGAGTGGCCATCAGAGTGACTCGGTGACTGTTGATTGGTCATCAGAGTAACTCTGTGACTGTTGAGTCGTCATCAGGGTGACTCTGTGACTGTTGAATGATCATCACAGTAACTCTGTGACTGTTGAGTGGTCATCAGAGTAACTCTGTGACTCTATGTATGTTAATGATCATCAGAGTAACTCTGTGACTGTTGAGTGGTCATCAGAGTAACTCTGTGACTGTTGAGTGGTCATCAGAGTAACACTGTGACTGTTGAGTGGTCATCAGAGTAACTCTGTGACTGTTGAGTGGTCATCAGAGTAACTCTGTGACTGTTGAGTGGTCATCAGAGTGACTCTATGACTGTTGAGTGGACATCAGAGTGACTCTGTGACTGTTAAGTGATCATCAGCGTAATTGTGACTCTGTGACTGTTGAGTGATCATCAGGGTGACTCTGTGACTGTTGAGTGGACATCAGAGTGACCGTTGAGTGATCATCAGAGTGACTCTGTGACTGTTGAGTGGTCATCCGACAAACTTTGTGACTGTTGAGTGGTCAGCAGTTTTCCTCTGACTGTTGCGTAGCATCAGAGTAACTCTGTGACTCTGTGACTGTTAATGATAATCAGAGTAACTCTGTGACCGGGAGTGGTCATCAGAGTGACTCTGTGACTGTTGAGTGATCATCACAGTAACTCTGTGACTGTTGAGTGGTCATCAGAGTGACTCTGTGACTGTTGAGTCATCATCAGTGTAACTCTGTGACTGTTGAGTGGTCATCAGAGTGACTCTGTGACTGTTGAGTTATCATCAGAGTGACTCTGTGACTGTTGAGTGGTCATCAGAGTGACTCTGTGACTGTTATGTGGTCATCAGAGTAACTCTGTGACTGCTGAATGATCATCACAGTAACTCTGTGACTGTTGAGTGGTCATCAGAGTAACTCTGTGACTGTTGAGTGATCATCAGAGTGACTCAGTGACTGCTGAGTGATCATCAGAGTGACTCTGTGACTGTTGAGTGGTCATCAGAGTGACTCTGTGACTGCTGAGTTATCATCAGAGTGACTCTGTGACTGGTGAGTGATCATTAGAGTGACTCTGTGACTGTTGAGTGGTCATCAGAGTGACTGTTGAGTGATCATCACAGTAACTCTGTGACTATTGAGTGGTCATCAGAGTAACTCTGTGACTGTTGAGTGGTCATCAGAGTGACTCTGTCACTGTTGAGTGGTCATCAGAGTTACTCTGTGACTGTTAATGATAATCAGAGTGACTCTGTGACTGTTGAGTGATCATCAGAGTGACTCTGTGACTGTTGAGTGATCATCAGAGTAACTCTGTGACTGTTGAGTGGTCATCAGAGTGACTCTGTGATTGTTGAGTGGTCTTCAGAGTAACTCTGTGACTGTTGAGTGGTCAGCAGTTTTCCTCTGACTGTTGCGTAGCATCAGAGTAACTCTGTGACTCTGTGACTGTTAATGATCATCAGAGTAACTCTGTGACTGTTGAGTGGTCATCACAGTAACTCTGTGACTCTGTGTAGTGGTCATCAGAGTAACTCTGTGACTGTTGAGTGGTCATCAGAGTAACTCTGTGACTCTGTGTATGTTAATGATCATCAGAGTAACTCTGTGACTGTTGAGTGGTCATCAGAGTAACTCTGTGACTGTTGAGTGATCATCAGAGTGACTCTGTGACTGTTGAGTGGTCATCAGAGTAACTCTGTGACTGTTGAGTGGTCATCAGAGTGACTGTGACTGTTGAGTGGTCATCAGAGTAACTCTGTGACTGTTGAGTGGTCATCAGAGTAACTCTGTGACTGTTGAGTGATCATCAGAGTGACTCTGTGACTGTTGAGTGATCATCAGAGTGACTCTGTGACTGTTGAGTGGTCATCAGAGTGACTCTGTGACTGCTGAGTTATCATCAGAGTGACTCTGTGACTGGTGAGTGATCATTAGAGTGACTCTGTGACTGTTGAGTGGTCATCAGAGTGACTGTTCAGTGATCATCACAGTAACTCTGTGACTATTGAGTGGTCATCAGAGTGACTCTGTGACTGTTGAGTGGTCATCAGAGTGACTCTGTGACTGTTGAGGGGTGATCAGAATGACTCTGTGACTGGTGTCTGGTCATCAGAGTGATTCTGTGACTGTTGAGTGGTCATCAGAGTGACTCTGTGACTGTTAAGTGGTCATCAGAGTGACTGTTGAGTGATCATCACAGTAACTCTGTGACTATTGAGTGGTCATCAGAGTGACTCTGTGACTGTTGAGTGGTCATCAGAGTGACTCTGTCACTGTTGAGTGGTCATCAGAGTTACTCTGTGACTGAGTGATCATCAGAGTGATTCTGTGACTGTTGAGTGGTCATCAGAGTGACTCTGTGACTGTTAAGTGATTATCAGAGTAACTCTGTGACTGTTGAGTGGCCATCAGAGTGACTCTGTGACTGTTGAGTGGTCATCAGAGTAACTCTTTGACTCTGTGTTGTGGTCATCAGAGTGACTCTGTGACTGTTGAATGATCATCAGAGTAACTCTGTGACTCTGTGTATGTTAATGATCATCAGAGTAACTCTGTGACTGTTGAGTGGTCATCACAGTAACTCTGTGACTCTGTGTAGTGGTCATCAGAGTAACTCTGTGACTGTTGAGTGGTCATCAGAGTAACTCTGTGACTCTGTGTATGTTAATGATCATCAGAGTAACTCTGTGACTGTTGAGTGGTCATCAGAGTAACTCTGTGACTGTTGAGTGATCATCAGAGTGACTCTGTGACTGTTGAGTGGTCATCAGAGTAACTCTGTGACTGTTGAGTGGTCATCAGAGTGACTGTGACTGTTGAGTGGTCATCAGAGTAACTCTGTGACTGTTGAGTGGTCATCAGAGTGACTCTGTGACTGCTGAGTGATCATCAGAGTGACTCTGTGACTGTTGAGTGATCATCAGAGTAACTCTGTGACTGTTGAGTGGTCATCAGAGTGACTCTGTGATTGTTGAGTGATCTTCAGAGTAACTCTGTGACTGTTGAGTGGTCAGCAGATTTACTCTGACTGTTGCCTAGCATCACAGTAATTCTGTGACTCTGTGACTGTTAATGATCATCAGAGTGACTCTGTGACTGCGGAGTGGTCATCAGAGTGACTCTGTGACTGTTGAGTGATCATCAGAGTAACTCTGTGACTGTAGAGTGGTCATCAGAGTGACTCTGTGACTGTTGAGTCATCATCAGTGTAACTCTGTGACTGTTGAGTTATCATCAGAGTAACTCTGTGACTGTTGAGTGGTCATCAGAGTGACTCTGTGACTGCTGAGTTATCAGCAGAGTGACTCTGTGACTGGTGAGTGGTCATCAGAGTTACTCTGTGACTGAGTGATCATCAGAGTGATTCTGTGACTGTTGAGTGGTCATCAGAGTGACTCTGTGACTGTTAAGTGATTATCAGAGTAACTCTGTGACTGTTGAGTGGCCATCAGAGTAACTCTGTGACTGTTGAGTGGTCATCAGAGTAACTCTGTGACTCTGTGTATGTTAATGATCATCAGAGTGACTCTGTGACTGTTAAGTGATTATCAGAGTAACTCTGTGACTGTTGAGTGGTCATCAGTGTAACTCTGTGACTGTTGAGTGGTCATCAGAGTGACTGTGACTGTTGAGTTATCATGAGAGTAACTCTGTGACTGCGGAGTGATCATCAGAGTGACTCTGTGACTGTTGAGTGGTCATCAGAGTGACTGTGACTGTTGAGTGGTCATCAGAGTGACTCTGTGACTGTTGAGTGGTCATCAGTGTCACTCTGTGACTGTTGAGTGATCATCGGAGCATATATAACTGTTGAGTGGTCATCAGAATGACTCTGTGCAGGCAGTCCTATCGTTTGGGTCATTCCATATAAACAACCCAGTTATGTCGGTTACTTTTGTCAAGTTTGCCCTCTAGCATTTAAGAAACTCTGTTTGAATGTGCCAGGCTTTACTCACAGTCAGGCTGAAGTCTCGTCCCTCTGAGGCGGCGATGTCTCTGCAGACCTCAGCTGTCTTTCTAAGCACTGCCCTCTCTGTGATGACACTGTGAGTTATAGAGCCAAACAAAAGTTCAAAGAGTGGCTTGAAGCTGTGGTTGAGGCCTGACAGGCTGAGGATCACCAGCACCACAAATGTGACCGTCTTAGCAGGTGCGAACATGGCTGAACATGAGCAGGGGAAGTTTTGGTGCTCTTTTTACCCACTGTGTTCAGTCAGTAAACACAGATTTCTCAGAAATAGACAACAGCCTGGGTATCACCGTTTATTGAAGCAGGTGTAACAAGGCAGCAGGGGGGAAGTGAAGACACCTGAGTAAAGAGAGCGAGGAAGAGAATCATCACGGAGAATATGCAGGAGGGAAATCAATTTCTATAGAATATTTTATACAAACCTAATCTCCATGTGCTTTACAGAAGATAAAAACAGAAACAGAAACGCACCGGTGAGTCGTGAAAAACCAGAAAATCCAGCTATAATAGCCGATGACCCTGGACACACCTTTCACTGATCTCTACAGCCTTCTACATACACTAATGCTGGGGTCTCTGCTCCATGAACACTTCTACATACACTAATGCTGGGGTCTCTGCTCCATGAACACTTCTACATACACTAATGCTGGGGTCTCTGCTCCATGAACACTTCTACATACACTAATGCTGGGGTCTCTGCTCCATGAACACTTCTACATACACTAATGCTGGGGTCTCTGCTCCATGAACACTTCTACATACACTAATGCTGGGGTCTCTGCTCCATGAACACTTCTACATACACTAATGCTGGGGTCTCTGCTCCATGAACACCTCTACACACAAAGACAAACTAACAGGCAGAGCCTAGAGAGGACAGCAGTGTTTTAGGCCACTTTTAAAGCACTAAGAGTTTCAGCAGGTAGTTTGTTCCAGAGTACATCAACACAATGACAACATGTTTTATAGATTATAAGGATGACATCATCTTCAAAGAGAAGGGTGGAATATTGGAATATTTACAGATTTTAAGGGATGACATCAACTTTAAATTGAAGGCTTGAGACTCATAGGAGGGTTGTTGAACGTCGATAGTGTCAGTATTATTTGCAAAATGCACTTTTACTACATTTTTCATGAGAAAACCTCTTTCAAATTGAATGTTTTTAAAGGTTTGCAATGTTTGGATTCTGTAACTCAGAATGTATGTGACCCCCTGCTGAAAATCATCCACAGACTCTTCTGTGCTCTCTAAATATCTCCAGTCCTCAGGCTGATTTTTCCTCTATGGTACAGAAAAACATACTAATACTACTGCAACTACTAAAGATGTGCCAAATATAAAACTTTAAGTATTATAAATGGTACATTATTTAGACAAAAATCTCCTAAATTAAGCAAAGATTATAAATCTATGTACCTTTCCTTACCTGTGTGTCTTCAGTTGTTTGCAGCCCTCAGTGTTCTGTCAGCATTGCGTTCATTCTCTCTATTAAATACCTGCTGTTGTGCCAACACCTGTGCCAGTAGTTCCAGTAATCTAAGGCTGGGGACAGCCATCCTCATTCCATTCTTTTAAAGGTTCACTGATGAATATCGAGATTCCTCACATTGACTCCCACATGAACTGCATTTCTTTGAAATTGCTGACATGTTTTAGTGGCAACAAGGGTGTGCCTTTAGACGTTTTACTGGTCCTAGGTGTACTTAAAGAAAACTAATTCATCAGCTTGAAAGTGACGATGGAGAGTAAAAATCAGTGTTTCATTAAGGTACTAATAAAAGGAGAGGTGACTGTTTAGAATATCTGAATGTTTTATAGGTTTTAAAGGATGACGTCACTGAAAGACTCTCTGATAGTTATCACAAACACCAAGGATGGAACAACCAGTTATATTAGGGTTAGGGCTGATGACTGTTTCATAGAGGACTAACTAAAACCAGAGAATTAAAGCCAGGTTTAAAGGAGACTAACAGGATTAAATGGATGTGTCACATTTGGAGAATCATCACTGTAGCCTGCAAAGAACTGAGAGAATCTACTGTGAAACAAAAATTATCTTTAAGAACAAAGAAATTCAAAATGTGAATGTAAAGCAGAGCTACCAGATACAAAGCTGTGAAATAGAGGTTTTTACAGATTTTTCACATTTAAATGTTTCCGATCATCACTCTGATGTTAACATTAGACAGAGATAAGCTGAGTAAATACTAAAGTCAGAGTTTAAATGATGATTTCATTCAAACCTACCTGATTGTAATCTTTTATTATGCCTATATTTATTGGTGAGTGTTCAATCAGGTCACTCAGTTCCTGGTTTGAGGATTTATGGGGTGTCAAGAATGTTAGAAAGCATGTTAGACCAAAGATCACTAGAAATAAAGATCATGACAGCAAACTCTGAGAAATCACGGTCTGTTTAAAATTTGAAATTAACATTAACAAAACAAATTAACATCTGAAAATGTTTAATGAACAGCAAAGATTAATAATTATCCCATGGAATAAGAGACTGAGCGATGCTGTGGCTCTTTCCCTCAGACGTCTCATGGTCAGCATCAGCCTCCACATAAATCTGAGCTGCTGCTCACCCCTCCCTCCACCATTTACAGGAAACAGCAGCGCTTCTATGAAACTGAGCCGAGGAGGGCTCCCCCTGGTGGTGGAGTCATGGCACTGACAGGAGGAAATCCAATACCCTGAGAATCTACTGCAGGGGTCGTCAAGTACATTTGCACAAGGGCCAGATTTAGTCTTGACAGACTCTCTGGGGGCTGGACTTCCAAATAAAGAAAAATTAAATCAATATATTGTTCTGATTAACATATTATTTTAGTAATATTTGTATTTTCTTTCAAAATGCAGGACATTTTTAGGCATTACCAGTGAGATCTATCCTTATCTATAATGCCGTATAAGGAGACATGCATGCCCACAGAAATGGCTGGAAAAAAATGGTCCCTCCACCATTATGATTTAGCAGCAATATGGACTCATGTTTCACTCTATACACTACTTTACTGCTTCAATCTGCCATTTCTGCAACATTTTGTGCAACTTTTAACCCATTTTTGATCATTTTTGCTATTCTTATTACTCTTTAACTCACATTCCTGCCTTTTCACTGCTTTGCCATTGGCTATTTTTGCACCATTTATTCACTTTTAACACACTTTTGATACTTTCTTCCCTTTCTGCCTCTTTCATCTCATATTAACCATTCTTTAACTCCTTTAAACCATTTTACTTGTGTGTCTTATCCCTCCTTCATCCATTTTTGCCACTTTTGTCTTTTATACTAATGGTTTGACACATTTTAACCTCTTTTCATCACTTTTACTGCAGGTATTGTCCCTTTGTGCCACTCCACAGCCCCACTGGACACTTATCGCCCATTTTTGCCGATCTTTAACCTCTTTTCACCACTTTATCTGGCCATTTTTGCCAGTTTTAAGACATTTTTGATACTTCTTGCCCTTTTTGTTGCCTCTTTAACTCAATTGTTGCCACGATTTAACTCCTTTAAACCACTTGTCTTGTTTTATCCCTCCTTTATCAATTTTTGCCACTGTTCATCTATTTTGCCACTTTTTATCACGTTTTTCCACCATTTTTGCCACTTTTAACTCATTTTTGATATACTTTTTGCCCCTTTTTCCTCTTCTACTAATGGTTTGCCACATTTTAACCTCTTTTCACCACTATTCCTGCAAGTTTTTGTCCCTTTGTGCTGCTCTACAACCCATTTGGACACTTATTGCCCAATTTTGCTACTCTCCAACCCCTTTCACCACTTTATCTGGCCATTTTTGCCATTTTTAACACATTTTGTTAATATTTACTGAAAATGCCTGACAAGTGAATTTCTGTAAAAACAGAACAAATGTTAAATCATTCTAAAAATATTTTAATATTAATTATTGGGTTGGTAACAGCTGCAGACATTTACAGTCAAAAGATAGTCTTTAAACCACAACATCTTTCCTGCTTTTCTGAATTTTACGACCTTCTGAGGGCCAGAAAGGAAACTTTGGGGGGCCTGAATGGCCCCCGGGCCGCCAGTTGATGATCAGTGTTCTACTGGATCTGTGGAGTGACAACAGGTCAGAGGAAGAAAAAGTACCAAACTGTGGTACTCTAGTAAAAGTACTGGTTTATAAATCTCCTGTAGTAAAAGTACTGCCCTCAAATTTACTCTGGTGAAAGCAGTAAAAGTAAAAGTGCCAGTATCTTTTTACTTCATCTGTGTCCTCAATCTGCTTCAGTTTCGGTTTCTGTTTCCTGTAAATGCTCAGAGAGGGGGAAGCAAAGCATAGTTTCAGTTTCTACTCTGGACATGAGTCAGAGCCACAAGGTCCAAGGAGGACTGCTGAATCCCAACAAGGGGGCAGGACTGGCCAAGAAGACTGGGGATATGGACAGACATGTGACTGGACCAGGAATGGGGTCATTACTCATGGGAACTCCAGCGTCTTATATAGATCCAGAACATTTGGCTCAGTAAGAGCCGGATCCCTCTGTCCCTAACATCTCTTCATTTAGAACCTTTTAGTTTTTACTGATCAGATCAATTTATTTATGTCTGACTGGGGCCCCGCAGATACATCAGAATCCATTCTCTGGGTTTATCTGGGTCCATTTTCGAGGTTTATCAGAATCCATTCTCTGGGTTTATCTGGGTCCATTTTCGAGGTTTATCAGAATCCATTCTCTGGGTTTATCAGGGCTCTTATATATACATATATAAAAACTATATATATATATATTTATATATATACACACATGCACATATTACCAGTTTATTTCTCTGCTCATAAAGAGTGTTTTATTTTCTCACTCTCTTGTCACAGTCATGAACAACTCCAACATGGCTGCCATGAAATCACTACTTGCCCTCTGTGTGGAGTTCTCCTTGGAGAAAGATCCTCCCTTTTTGTTCTGATTAAAATAAGGTTGAAAATGAAAGGAACGGCTACTTCATGAAAGAGTCGGCTCTTTGAGTCGGCTCGTTTGAAAACTTCCCCTCTCTATTTAAGTCCAGCTCTGCTTCTTTCACTTCACTCCTGACTGCTGAGGAGGAAGCATCGTCTGCAGGGATCAGCTGGAAGTTTGTTTCTCTTCTAACCACACGTTTAGGTGAGTTTGGTGTTTTAGTGGCTTTCAGGCTCCTGAGCATGGTCCTGTTACAGATCTGCATGTGAAGATTATTTTCTAATGTAACTTCTCTGGTTTCTGATATCCTGACTTACAACTCTTTATTTTGTCGTAAATATCATCCAGTTAAACCGTCCTGAGTAAAAGAGAGGCTGAGAGCCCCGATGAGGTTAAAAGTCAGCATGTCTCTGACAGTAAACCCCTGTAGCAGCTGCAGTTCAGCTGTTCAGGAGAAATGTTTCTCAGTTATTTATACTCATTTTTAGTTTCCAGTAGACCGTCCTGGATCTCTTCAAGTCTAAACATCACTGTACTCACATGATTCGTTTGTCTCTTCTGTACCAACACTGACTGCAGTAACACTAATCTAAACTTAAGGACCAGTATGAGTTGTTGTCACTGAGAGTTTATTCAGATCTAAGGACAGTCTGATCAAACCTGTGTGTGAGACACGAGGTCAGCATGAGTTTATGAACAACTGGACATGGTTAGCACACAGAGGAGGAGGAGGGGACGGTACAGGGGAGAGAGGGCTGACTCCTCTTTGAATCCCAGCAACAGGCACAAACAACTATACAGGCTGGGCCCCTGATAAACCAGAGAATGGCCCCTGATAAACCAGAGAATGGCCCCTGATAAACCAGAGAATGGCCCCTGATAAACCAGAGAATGGCCCCTGATAAACCAGAGAATGGCCCCTGATAAACCAGAGAATGGCCCCTTTGCTGCTGTTCACTTTTGAATTTTGACTTTAACTAACTGTTTACCACTCTCTGCCACTTTTAACCCATTTCCACCTTTTTGGAACATTTTTAACCAAATAATGGTCAAACACTATTTGCCCATTTTTACATTTTAGACATTTTTTGACCACTTTTTTGTGTGCCAAAATCTGCCTCTTTTCACCATTTTTTACTTTTATGACTCCTTTTTGCCACTGTAAACCAGTTTTTGGCCTCCATTATTGGCCCATTCTCACCATTCTTTTATCACTTTTAACTCTAGCTTCAACTCCTCAGCCACTTTAACCCATTACTTTAAACCTGTTTTCACCACTGTTTGGCCACTTTTGATGATTTTTCAGTACCTTTTTTTTGCCACTTTTATCCTCTTGTTGCCTCTTTTTGATGAAACCAAAAAGGCAGTTCTCTGTTTTTATAGAGACGTTGTTAATCCTAGATTCTAGAAAAAATAAGCTGGTATTATCTTCTGTAGTAAAGTCTGTGGTGGTGGAGTAAACATGCTGTGGGTTTTATGTCCTCAGGTGCTGACTGTCTATAGAGGAGCTGCAGAAGATCTCCTGAATCCTGTAATCTCTGACCTAAACATGGCCTACAGACTGAGTAAGTCACTAAATTATATTCATTTTCAGGGAGTGGATAATAACAGCGCTAGCTTGTAATACACTGAGTGTCCACTAGAGGCTGCAGGAACACTGAAAGTCCAGTCTGATCACCTGTTAAAGAGCTATTTTTACACTAGAAATAAACTGGTTTACAGCCTTGTTAAAAAAAACAAACGTGTCTCATTAGTTAATGTGTTCATGTGCTCTCATTGTACAGGGGGGATTATTTTGTACCACAATGGTTTGGATTAGATTTAGGAAAAACCTTACTACACACTGATTGGCGTGTCTCACTTGGTTAACAGATAGCTCGACAGGCAGCCTGGATAGCCCTGATCATGCTGTTAGCCCGGATAGCCCTGATCATGCTGTTAGCCCGGATGGCCCTGATCATGCTGTTAGCCCGGATGGCCCTGATCACGCTGTTAGCCCGGATAGCCCTGATCACGCTGTTAGCCCGGATAGCCCTGATCACGCTGTTAGCCCGGATAGCCCTGATCACGCTGTTAGCCCGGATAGCCCTGATCACGCTGTTAGCCCGGATAGCCCTGATCACGCTGTTAGCCCGGATAGCCCTGATCACGCTGTTAGCCCGGATAGCCCTGATCACGCTGTTAGCCCGGATAGCCCTGATCATGCTGTTAGCCCAGATAGCCCTGATCATGCTGTTAGCCTGGATAGCCCTGATCACGCTGTTAGCCCGGATAGCCCTGATCATGCTGTTAGCCCAGATAGCCCTGATCATGCTGTTAGCCCGGATAGCCCTGATCACGCTGTTAGCCCGGATAGCCCTGATCACGCTGTTAGCCCGGATAGCCCTGATCATGCTGTTAGCCCAGATAGCCCTGATCATGCTGTTAGCCTGGATATCCCTGATCATGCTGTTAACCTGGTTGCCCTGATCATTATGTTAGGTTGGATAGCCCTGATCATGGTGTTGGCCATGAAAATGATTTTTGAATTTTAGTTTTGGTAAACTACACTGCCTGGCCAAAAAAAAAGTCACCACCAAAAAAAGGTCACACACTCTAATATTTCGTTGGACCGCCTTTAGCTTTGATCACAGCGTGCATTCGCTGTGGCATTGTTTCGAGAAGCTTCTGCAATGTCACAAGATCTATTTCCATCCAGTGTTGCATTAATTTTAATATTGATGATGGGAGAGTCTGACCACTGTGCAAAGCCTTCTCCAGCAAATCCCAAAGATTCTCATGGGGTTAAGGTCTGGACTCTGTGGTGGTCAATCCATGTGTGAAAATGATGTCTCATACTCCCTGAACCACTCTTTCACAATTTGAGTCCAGTGAATTCTGGCATTGTCATCTTGGAATATGCCCTTGCCATTAGGGAAGAAAAAATCCATTGTTTAAGAAGTGAGAAGTTACTCATTGCATCAGCTGGGGTTAAATGACTTGTTGCCAGCTGAAAGATAATCTCCCATGCAGTAATTATCCAATAGGAGGCTCATACCTATTTGCTTAGTTAAATCCAGGTGGTGACTTTTTTTGGCCAGGCAGTGTATAATAACTTTGGTGCACACACTTCTGCTCATCTGTAAACATTCATTTGTCTCTAATATTTGAATTCTTCTGTACCAAACTGCAGACATCAGCTCTGATGATGGGGATTGTGGAGAAAGCCAACTCTGGGAGGAGGATGGATGGACTACTGTGGTCACAGGTCAGACATCTAAAGTCTGCATGTTGCATTAAGTCTGATGTTTGATCGACCCGATGATCATTATAATTCAGTGTTTCTCATTCTTTCTCAGATGGTAACATACAGAATAACAAGGAGCTGAGGATGGTGTTGGTGGGGAAGACCGGCAATGGGAAGAGCGCCACTGGAAACACCATCCTGGGTCGAGAGTGTTTTGAGTCGAAGTGTGGTGCAGAGTCTGTGACTATGGAGTGCTCTAAGGTCAGAGGTACCGTGGATGGACAGAAGATCGCCGTCATCGACACTCCAGGCCTGTTTGACACCAGAGTAGACATGGATGAGATACTGCAACGTGTTTCCCAGTGCATCGTGTTCGCTGCTCCTGGTCCTCACGTGTTCCTGGTGGTCGTCAGGGTGGGTAGATACACCGAGGAGGAGAAGCAAACGGTGCAGAGAATTCAGGAAACATTTGGTCAGGCTGCAGACCGGTACTCCATGGTTCTCTTTACTCATGGCGACAATCTCGAATCAACTATCGAGCATTTCTTGAAGGGAAGCCCCGAGCTGAAGGAGCTCGTGGCCCGATGTAAAGGCCAGTACCACGTCTTCAACAACAAGAGCAAAGATCACTCCCAGGTGACTGAGCTGCTCAAAAAGATCAGAAAAATGGTCAAGAGGAATGGAGGGAGTCACTACACCAACGACATGTTCCAGGAGGCTGAGGTGGAGATTGAAGAGGAGAAACAACGAATCCTGAAAAAGAGTGAAAAGCAATTTCGCGAAGACACTGCAGCATTAGAGAGAAGACTGAGGCAAGAACACGAGAGAGAGATGAGAGCACTTAGACAGCAACTGGAGTCTGAGAGAGATGAGGAGAGGAATCAGCTGGTAGTGTATGATCACAGGATGAAGGAAGAAAAGAAAGAGATGGCAATGGTGATGTCAATGATGGGGAAGATGGCAATGGACGTAATGACCAGGATGGAGAAAATGCAGGAACGGCAAGAACAGATACTTAGAGAGGAAAGAAACAGGTATGACCAGGCTCTGAGAGAGGAAAGAAGCACATACCAGCAGACGCTGAGAGATGAACGAAGCACGTACCAGCAGGCGCTTAAAGAGGAAAGACAGAGGTATGAACAGAGATTCGAAGGGGAACGAAACAGGTATGACCAGGCTCTGAAAGAGGAACGGAACTCCTATCAACAGCAGCTGAGAGAAGAACGAAAGTCTTATGAAGACAGACTGAGAGAGGAACAAAACAAGTACGAACAGAAACGGATCGAAGAACAGAAGAAGCTGAAAGAAGAGCGTGAAAAAAAGGCCAGAGAGGAAGCTGAAAAGAAAAAGAAGGGAGGCTGTGTTGTCATGTGATGGTTACAGGCCCACAGGTCTTCTCCCAATCATTACGGAAGTCACCAACAAAGTCATTAGTCCTAATTAACAGCCCATCTAAACAGTGGATTAGGCCGTTCTACTGAGACATCAGTGGATGGAGAAATTAAATCTAGTCTTGGGATGATATTGATGGTCTGTCCTCGTTTCATCATCATGTTGTTTGATTTTTGTTGTTAAGCTTTAATTATTCTAGCAGGGATGATTCCTCTGTCTTATTTAGCTCTGTTTGTACCTACATGACCTTCCTCTGAGGTCTAGATTCAGATGTATGCAGATGACACAGTGATTTACCTGTTTATCTCATTTTAGGTTTGTTTGAAGTGATTATAATAGTTTTATTCCTGCATTCCTATTGACTACAGTTCAACCCAAACCCTAACCCTGTCTGAAAACACTGATGCCTTCACGTGTCAGAGTGGAGCAGAAATAAAGCTGTGATAATGAGACCAAACCTCTGTCAGTTCTATTCTTAGTTTCCCAGTCCAGAACTCAGAGGTCAATGCTGAACAAATGTGTGGTGGCTTGGCTTTATTTCAGTGGAGTTACAGTTGCAAGAAAAAGTATGTGAACCCTTTGGGATTTCTTGGATTTCTGCATAAATTGGTCATCAAATGTGTTCTGATCTTCATCTAAGTCACAGCAATAGACAAACACAGTCTGCTTAAACTAATAAAGCACAAAAAATGATATGTTTTCATGTTTTTATTGAACAAAGCATGTAAACATTCACAGTGCAGCATCAGCTTAATGCTGTTTGCAGCCCTGGTTATTAGGGCCCTATTGTATCTGTAAGAATAATTTTTTTCTGTCACAACTTTTGCATTTTTGGGGACCTTATCATGCTCCAAAACTCACGAAATTTGGAGGCTTGTTAGATCCTGGTGAAAAATTTGGTATTCTGGAGGTTCCATTCAACTCGCTCAAAAAAAAAAAAGGCCCCTCAGGGGCTCCAAAACCTGGCTTTTCACTGGTATTCAGGAGCCCCACCCAAAGGTTTGAGCGACATGCATGAAACTTAGTACACATATGTATCGTGACTAGACAAACAAAAAATCCTCTTGGGACCATCCTCTAAAATGCAAATGAAATGACATCATAAAGGTAAAGTGTCCAAATTTGGCCATTTTTCAGTCAATTTACAGTCCACGCATTTGAATGAACTCGTCTGAGGGGACTTATCCAATTGACTCCAGACTGATTTCTCCTGAAACTAGACAAGATGGACACCAAAAGCTATCAAAAGCTTGAGTTTTCACCAGGGGGGCGGGGCTGTTATAAGGCTCCAAACTTTGACGACCACTTTTTTCACCATGTCACTATTGAAACGCTCGCCATTGCCAATAAAGAGTCCTTCAAGAACACCCGTGTTGTCTGAAGGATATCGATGCTTTTATTTCAAAAATTCGAGCCAGAAGGTTAAAAACAGTAAGAGGAATACACAAATGGCCAATTTGTGTCACTTCCTGTTGGCAGTAGGGGGCGCTATGATGGGATGTTTGCATGAGAGCATTTTTAGTGTGATACTGTTGTCTTTAAAGAAACTGTAGAAGAAGACAGAATATAGGATAGAAAAGTTACAAGAGGTTAAAGTCATTTGGCATGATCAAAAACGCCTTATTTTGAAATTGAGATGAAGCCGGTGGATTTCCTGTTGGGATTTGGGTATGGGTCCAAGAGACTTTTTTGTCGGTCTCCTAATGACCCATATGCTGACCAGGATTCATAAGTCTGAGGTGAAAGGTGAGCGGGGGCTGAATGCCCATCCATCCATCCATCCATCCATCGCCTATACTGCATATCCCATCATGGGGGCGCTGAAGGATGACTCTGTGAATGTCCTAGAAGGGCCCAGAACCCCGACTGAACCCTATCCAACATCTCTGGAGAGACCTGAATATCTGCCAACCCCATCCAACCTGTGAGCCTGAGAGGATTTACAAGATAAATGGCAGAAAATCCTCCATCCAGGTGTGCAAGGAGCTTCAACTATGAGCTGAGTAAAAGCTCTGAATACTGATGTCAGTGTGAGATTTTAGTTTTTTAATTCTTATTAGTAAAAGCTTCTAAAATTCGATTTTCCCTTTGTCATGGTGGAATACTGAGTGTAAATTACTGACAATAAAAATGAATCTAAATGACTGTAGAACCAGACTGAAACTGAAGAAGCAGAGGGGTTGTAAATATGGGCCTTTATATCTGGGGGGTGGGCTGTCTCTGTCTCCTCATATTTTAGCTCTGATTATAAGTGTAGATGTTAAAGTCTGAGTCCTGCTGGTCTTCAGTTTATAAAGCTGGTTGATCAGAGAGCAGCAGAAATGGTTCAGTGGGACAGAAACTCTGTGAGTTAACAGGGTAAATTTCATGAAATGCTATTTTCCCTGTGAAGAACTGAATATTTGGCGCCACCTCTGCCAACATACAAACAATCAATTTATGAAAAGATATCTGCAGACGATGGTTCACTCAGTCCCCTCTCCAGGGGGGCCTATTTGTAAGTGATCCTGTCTGAGGTTCACAAGGAGGCCATAATTCCTATTCTATAAATAACCTGAGGAATAAGAGATGAAATGTGACCTGTGAGTTTTCTCATGTTTCTGTTATCAACAACAGCCCTGACATAAATCACTGATGGAGACGCTCACCCCTCCCTCCGTCATTCACAGAAAAACAGAAACACTTCTCTGAAACTGTGGACAGAAAAACCCTCAGTGCTCCCCCTAGTGGTGGAGTCAGAGCATTACCACAGGGCACTATTAACAAAAAAGTACTTTCATTTTTCCCCAAAGGGGAAATTCTAGCATTCCAACAACACAGAGAAGAGAGTGGGGAAAATGAAATGGGAGAAATAAATCCACAATGGATTACTGTTCATATTTTAGATAAAATTTTAAATATTATTTCCTTTTTGCTCTTACTTCTTTTTCCAGCTCTCCATCATTCGATCCATAATTTGACCTCCCACTGATTTATTGTTTAATTTTTCTTTTAAATTTCCACATTAGTTTTTTCCTCTCACAGATGTCTGGTGTATTTCAGCATGGATCAGTCTACCTGTTGGTGTATTATATTTATCTATAATATTTGGAGGGTTGCCAGTTCAAGTCCCGGTCAGACCATATCTGAACTTTGGCCTGGTAGCTGGAGAGGTGCCACGACACTTCCTGAGTACTGCTGAAGTGCCCTTGAGCAAGGCACTGAACCCCCAAGAGCTCACAGCAGCAAGGCCATCACTCCAGTAGGGTAGTATTGGACATCACTCTGACATCTCTCCATTAGTGCTTGTCCATGGGGATCCTGTTTGTTCATGTGCATTTGCATGTAATTCAGCCTATGTTTGTGTAGCATGTACAACAATAGAGTGTAAACTGTGAATTTCCCTTCAGGGATTAACAAAGTATGACTTAACTTATTCCATCATAAGTTGTGTATTTGTCATCAAAGCTTATAAAACATTCCATCCTCTACCTCTGTAGATGTCATCAAAGCTTATAAAACATTCCATCCTATACCTTTGTAGATGTCATCAAAGCTTATAAAACATTCCATCCTATACCTCTGTAGATGTCATCAAAGCTTATAAAACATTCCATCCTATACCTTTGTAGATGTCATCAAAGCTTATAAAACATTCCATCCTATACCTTTGTAGATGTCATCAAAGCTTATAAAACATTCCATCCTCTACCTTTGTAGATGTCATCAAAGCTTATAAAACATTCCATCCTCTACCTTTGTGGATGTCATCAAAGATTATAAAACATTCCATCCTATACCTTTGTAGATGTCATCAAAGCTTATAAAACATTCCATCCTCTACCTTTGTAGATGTCTTCAAAGCTTATAAAACATTCCAACCTCTACCTCTGTAGATGTCATCAAAGCTTATAAAACATTCCATCCTATACCTTTGTAGATGTCATCAAAGCTTATAAAACATTCCATCCTCTACCTCTGTAGATGTCATCAAAGCTTATAAAACATTCCATCCTCTACCTTTGTAGATGTCATCAAAGCTTATAAAACATTCCATCCTATACCTTTGTAGATGTCATCAAAGCTTATAAAACATTCCATCCTCTTCCTCTGTAGATGTCATCAAAGCTTATAAAACATTCTATCCTTTACCTTTGTAGATGTCTTCAAAGCTTATAAAACATTCCAACCTATACCTTTGTAGATGTCATCAAAGCTTATAAAACATTCCATCCTATACCTTTGTAGATGTCATCAAAGCTTATAAAACATTCCATCCTCTACCTCTGTAGATGTCATCAAAGCTTATAAAACATTCCATCCTATACCTTTGTAGATGTCATCAAAGCTTATAAAACATTCCATCCTATACCTCTGTAGATGTCATCAAAGCTTATAAAACATTCCATCCTATACCTTTGTAGATGTCATCAAAGCTTATAAAACATTCCATCCTATACCTTTGTAGATGTCATCAAAGCTTATAAAACATTCCATCCTCTACCTTTGTAGATGTCATCAAAGCTTATAAAACATTCCATCCTCTGCCTTTGTGGATGTCATCAAAGATTATAAAACATTCCATCCTATACCTCTGTAGATGTCATCAAAGCTTATAAAACATTCCATCCTCTACCTTTGTAGATGTCTTCAAAGCTTATAAAACATTCCAACCTATACCTTTGTAGATGTCATCAAAGCTTATAAAACATTCCATCCTATACCTTTGTAGATGTCATCAAAGCTTATAAAACATTCCATCCTATACCTTTGTAGATGTCATCAAAGCTTATAAAACATTCCATCCTCTACCTTTGTAGATGTCATCAAAGCTTATAAAACATTCCATCCTCTGCCTTTGTGGATGTCATCAAAGATTATAAAACATTCCATCCTATACCTTTGTAGATGTCATCAAAGCTTATAAAACATTCCATCCTCTACCTTTGTAGATGTCTTCAAAGCTTATAAAACATTCCAACCTATACCTTTGTAGATGTCATCAAAGCTTATAAAACATTCCATCCTATACCTTTGTAGATGTCATCAAAGCTTATAAAACATTCCATCCTATACCTTTGTAGATGTCATCAAAGCTTATAAAACATTCCATCCTCTTCCTCTGTAGATGTCATCAAAGCTTATAAAACATTCTATCCTTTACCTTTGTAGATGTCTTCAAAGCTTATAAAACATTCCAACCTATACCTTTGTAGATGTCATCAAAGCTTATAAAACATTCCATCCTATACCTTTGTAGATGTCATCAAAGCTTATAAAACATTCCATCCTCTACCTCTGTAGATGTCATCAAAGCTTATAAAACATTCCATCCTCTACCTTTGTAGATGTCATCAAAGCTTATAAAACATTCCATCCTATACCTTTGTAGATGTCATCAAAGCTTATAAAACATTCCATCCTCTTCCTCTGTAGATGTCATCAAAGCTTATAAAACATTCCATCCTATACCTTTGTAGATGTCATCAAAGCTTATAAAACATTCCATCCTATACCTTTGTAGATGTCATCAAAGCTTATAAAACATTCCATCCTCTACCTTTGTAGATGTCATCAAAGCTTATAAAACATTCCATCCTCTACCTCTGTAGATGTCATCAAAGCTTATAAAACATTCCATCCTGTAACTTTGTAGATGTCATCAAAGCTTATAAAACATTCCATCCTCTAACTCTGTAGATGTCATCAAAGCTTATAAAACATTCCATTCTCTAACTTTGTGGATGTCATCAAAGCTTATAAAACATTCCATCCTCTACCTCTGTAGATGTCATCAAAGCTTATAAAACATTTCATTCTCTACCTTTGTAGATGTCATCAAAGATTATAAAACATTCCATCCTCTACCTCTGTAGATGTCATCAAAGCTTATAAAACATTCCATCCTATACCTTTGTAGATGTCATCAAAGCTTATAAAACATTCCATCCTCTACCTTTGTAGATGTCATCAAAGCTTATAAAACATTCCATCCTCTACCTTTGTAGATGTCATCAAAGCTTAAAAAACATTCCATCCTCTACCTCTGTAGATGTCATCAAAGCTTATAAAACATTCCATCCTCTACCTTTGTGGATGTCATCAAAGCTTATAAAACATTCCATCCTCTACCTCTGTAGATGTCATCAAAGCTTATAAAACATTCCATCCTCTAACTTTGTGGATGTCATCAAAGCTTATAAAACATTCCATCCTATACCTTTGTAGATGTCATCAAAGCTTATAAAACATTCCATTCTCTACCTTTGTAGATGTCATCAAAGATTATAAAACATTCCATCCTTTAGCTTTGTAGATGTCATCAAAGCTTATGAAACATTCCATCCTCTACCTTTGTAGATGTCATCAAAGCTTATAAAACATTCCATCCTCTACCTCTGTAGATATCATCAAAGCTTATAAAACATTCCATCCTATACCTTTGTAGATGTCATCAAAGCTTATAAAACATTCCATCCTCTACCTCTGTAGATGTCATCAAAGCTTATAAAACATTCCATCCTCTAACTTTGTAGATGTCATCAAAGCTTATAAAACATTCCATCCTCTAACTCTGTGGATGTAATCAAAGCTTATAAAACATTCCATCCTATACCTTTGTAGATGTCATCAAAGCTTATAAAACATTCCATCCTCTACCTTTGTAGATGTCATCAAAGCTTATAAAACATTCCATCCTCTACCTTTGTAGATGTCATCAAAGCTTATAAAACATTCCATCCTCTAACTCTGTAGATGTCATCAAAGCTTATAAAACATTCCATCCTCTACCTTTGTGGATGTCATCAAAGCTTATAAAACATTCCATCCTCTACCTTTGTAGATGTCATCAAAGCTTATAAAAACATTCCATCCTCTACCTTTGTAGATGTCATCAAAGCTTATAAAAACATTCCATCCTCTACCTTTGTAGATGTCATCAAAGCTTATAAAACATTCCATCCTATACCTTTGTAGATGTCATCAAAGCTTATAAAACATTCCATCCTATACCTTTGTAGATGTCATCAAAGCTTATAAAACATTCCATCCTCTTCCTCTGTAGATGTCATCAAAGCTTATAAAAACATTCCATCCTCTACCTTTGTAGATGTCATCAAAGCTTATAAAAACATTCCATTCTCTTCCTTTGTAGATGATGTCATGTGTAGTCCAGGGGCACGTTGCACATAAGTAGGATTCAGACATCCAGGATAAATGACTGAGCTGGGTACAACGAATCCAAAGCAAGAGCGTTCAGGCTTAATTGGCTGCACAAAGACCAAGCCAGGATGAGCAGACACAGATTCATCAAGTCAGGTGAAACCAATCCTGGATCAGTGTACACACACGGCTTCCTCAAATAGACCATGCCATTGATCACAGATCCACCGTTCATCATGACAACGAGAGCGGCGTACTTTTCCCCGCCGGAGGCAGAAATCCTCATGGAGGTTTACGAGGAGGTAAAGGACCAAATAAAAAAGAAAGGCAACACCGCCACAGTTATTAAACAATGAGAGAAAGCGTGGCAAAGTATCGCAGACCGCCTATATACGTAAGTAGTGCGCAAATACGCACTCACTGCTCCGCTGAAACCATCACAATAACAATCCAAATAGTTAATTAACCTCTCCGAAAAACGTAGTTGTACTCTTATTAAGAATCATTTGAAATTGTAAGTGAAATTAACTCCATATTGTGTAAATGTAACTCCATCAAATTGTAAAATCTTATCTTAGCTCCTCATGCTCCATGCTCCTCTGCTGTTTCATTAGCCTATATGTATGCAAGTGTGTTTGTGTGTGTGTATAGATTTAACATGACTTGGCCAAAACAGACACGGCAGCAAGTCAAGATTAAATACAAGAACATCCTGCAGAAAGGTAAGTGCCCTGACTAACACTTAAAGCACAAGCTCGCTATGTACCCAGAGGGTGCCTGCTCACACGTTGTCTGTACTGTTTTAGCAGTCAAAAAGAAAACCCACAAGTGAAGCACGGGTGGTGTCTGGAGAGTATCAGCGCCTATCACAAGGTGAGCCACACAACCTCTATTACTAACCACTTTCTACATCATGGCTGTCAAGAATGTTACTCTATCATGAGGTTGTGATGATGAGATTTTGTATTGACAGGTGAGTTCTCTGGTGTGTTGCTGGGGGGACAGGGGGGATGCCTGCCAGCCTTTTCTCCTGACACCATTCACAGACCCCCAGGAAGCACAGCAGGCCTACAATCATGCCCATGTCAGGACAAGGGCCAGGGTTGAAATGACATTTTGCCTTCTGAAGGCATGCTTTCACTGTCTTCAAGACTTAAGGGTCAGCGCTTTGAGGGAATGTGACATCACTCTGGCCTGTGCTGTCCTCCACAGTGTGGCCTGCCTGAGGAAGGAGAGGGCCCCCAGAGTGCCATCACACATGGACTGGGGCAATCCTGCCTTCTTCCCTGGTGACGACAGTGGTGGGCCGGTCAGGGACCAATATGTGTTAAGATGTTTTAGTTAACATGCATGCTTTAAATTTCAGTTAAATATGTGCTGCAGTGGCAGAGACACATGCTGTGAATTTCAGTTAAATATGGCATGCATTGGCAGAGGAAGTTGTGTGTTTTTTTAATTCAGTTTAAATTGTTTTGGCCTCTTATGATGTTTGTGTTGTATACTGTGTGTATACAAGCTTGCAGGGAGGCTACTGCATCCATTCATTTGTCTGTTCATTTGTTGTGTATGGATTTGTCCTGCATTTATTTCAGAGTGCAGACATGTGGGGTGTATTATATACAGACCTTTGACTCACTGATAAAAGAAGAGGAAGAAGTCCATCTCCTTCACAAGTGTCCACTCCTACAGACTTCAGGACCTTATGGGGCTCCAACACAGTCGTCTCCTAACAGACAGTCCAGAGCAGAGAGAGGAGACAGGAAACCTTCTTCATCTGTAGGCAGAAAGGTAAAACCCTGAACATCCCAGCAGAGACAGAGGAGTGGAGGACTTCCTGATCTTCCAGAGACAATCACAGTCCTCTCCAGAGCCACAACAGTCCAGCTCACAGCCCAGTTTACTGCATGCATGCCAGTGGGCCCAGAGTCTGGATCTAATAGTCACTACTATTATAGCGATGATCATCAGTGGACTAAAGAGACACACCGGTCAAATACACGAGTCTAGTTTAACTCACTTAAAGAATCAACTGAGACCATTCACTTCAGCTTTAACTAGACTATATAACGCAACCTTAAATGTTGAATTTCTCTCAATATCTATAATGTGGTTTGAAATTTAAAAAAGCAAACTCTCAAGTTCTGTTATATGTACAGATTATCTAGCATTGACTGCATCAGTAACAGTGATCAGTGGTTGGGGGGCCCCCAGTCAAACTTTGCTTAGGGCCCCAAGTAAGCTTGGGCTGGCCCTGTTGACTTGCCTTTAATTTTTCACCCCAGGGACGTAAACATCTGCACAGGAGGAATACGGGAGGAAGTTGTGGTCAAACTTAGTCAAATGATTTATTTGTGTTATTATTTTATTACACCATCCTAACCCTAACCAAAGTCAGGTTTATGCCACAGCTGCCCTAAATTAACAGCATTGGTAATTACCAAAATCATTTTTCATGTTTCTGCAATGGTTAATACATCAATATGTAGAAGCTCTTTAACACAAATGATATTTTTAATGCTAAAATAGAATTATTATTGTTATCCATGAATTTTCAAATTTACTGATTTACCAAAAAACTGAAAAAATAGTAAAGCGCATTATTATTTCTTGATTAATATCAATTTATAGTTATTAACTGTCATTCCTGAACAAAAAAAATGAGTTTTAGTGGTTGAATGTTATGCTTGATTCATTTCTGACTTCTCAGAGAAGCCCAGTGAGCCGGCTCAAATTTGGGTGAATTCAGTTTGAAATCCCTCATTCCTGTTAAAATGGTAAAACGTGGAGAGCTGACTGAAAATGAAAGAGTCTGCATTAAAGCACTTCATGATGCTGGATGGTCTCCGAGACTCTGCTCCTAAAGAGCGTTTTATTTTCTCTCTCTCTTGTCACAGTCTTGAACAGCTCAAACATGGCTGCCATGTAGTTCCTCTATGCAGAAATCACTACTTGCCCTCTGTGTGGAGATCTCCTTGGAGAAAGATCCTCCCTTTTTGTTCTGATTAAAATAAAGTGGGAAATGAAAGGAACAACTCCTTCATCAAAGAGTCGGCTCTTTGGGTCGACTTGTTTGAGAACTTCCCCTCTCTATGTAAGTCCAGCTCTGCTCCTTCACTTCACTCCAGGCTGCTGAGGAGGAAGCATCGTCTGCAGGGATCAGCTGGAAGTTTGTTGCTCTTCTAACCACACGTTTAGGTGAGTTTGGTGTTTTAGTGGCTTTCAGGCTCCTGAGCATGGTCCTGTTACAGATCTGCATGTGAAGATTATTTTCTAATGAATGTTTGTTAGTTTGTGTAACTTCTCTGCTTTCTGATATCCTGACTTCTCACTCTTTATTTTGTCATGAAGGAAAAAGGAGAAATGTCCATCTCATCACTGTCAAACTGATCAGACATATTTAAAATAATGATTCAGTGTGATTTTTCTCAGTTATTAGTGGGGATGCTGAGTAAGCATCCACACTATTGATATCCACGTTGGCCACTTTCTTTATTAGTGGGGATGCTGAGTGAGGCTGCGTCTCACTTTGGCTGCGTCTCACTTTGGCTGCGTCTCAGGATGACTAATGTATGGCTTGGGTCTCTGACGTGAGTCTTTTCCTTGAGTCTTAGTCCCGCCCACCAGAGACTCATGGAGGGACTGCAGGCAGAGGACTGAAGCCAAAAGACCGATGTTTAGCTTGAAGTGACGTCAGTTTACGATGATGGTGCCGGCTGATCATCAACCAGCTGTCAGGAGGCATAAACAGCTGTGTCTGCATAATTTGCGCTGTATTTTTCTAAACAAATCTCTACATTTGCAGTGTTTGGTCTCAGTGTGGGATCAGAAAGCCTGCATGAAGAGAAACCTGCAGTATATCAAAAAACATGCAGACTCTTTCTACCAGCAAATGCTTTATTATAAAATTATTTACTGTCCTAATTATTCAGTGTGAAGTAGGGCTGTCACGATATCAGATTTTCACTTCACGATTATCATGGGCAAAAAAATGTCACGATAACGATATTATCAGGATATCAATAAAAATATAAATAATAATGGGACAATTAATCAAATTTGTCTTTAACTTTATTTATATTGTGTTTCCTCTTTTGGCAGATGAATTACACTCAAAATACCCGTCTAAGGAGGTACTGCAGCTGTTGTGTCATTGTGGAGGGTCATATTTCTTAAAAAATGCAGAAATATTAATGGAGGGTTTTTATTTATTCTGTAGCATGTGCTTTTAAGCTTTTCAAAGTAAAAAAAAACATCTGATTTGGGTTTTTTCAGTTTGGCAACAAGAATGAAATTTCCATGCTTGATCAGCAGGGTCAATCTGTTATCAAAATCCAAGATATTTCTTTTTACAGTCATCAGTTATCAGAGATAACGTACTTTCACCTGAGGTAAAGATTCAGGGCTTTTGAGTTAACATTAGGGGCATAGACCCCACAAGCCCCCCCATGGCTCCATCTCTGACTGATAAACTTATCCACCACACAGGATTTACATTGTCATAATGCCAAAAGAGTGTCAGAAACGTAGGGTTATAAACACTTTAGGAAATAATTAATTACAGACATATTTCAAGAGCACCTGCAGCAGTTTTTAACCAGAATGATCCTGTTAGCTCTACTAAAAGAACTGAGTTAGATGGCTGCGTTGGGATCAGGTCTGAATTTAATTTTTGCACTAAAACTGTTTAAGTTAGTAAACAAGGCACAGTCTAATTTCTTTAAATGCGTACAGAAGCTTTAACGCTTCTCATAGCTGCAGACAGTATCAGCGTCTCCACTGCTCTGATGCTCATGACGCACAGGAAGGGACTGGCACAGAGATACTGAGCCAATATGCTGTTATTTGAGGGGAAATTCCTTCTATCCATAAAAACTGGCCTCTTTTCATAAAGCGTTTAATTTACGGACAAGGACAGGAACAGAGAGGGGCAAACAGAGTAAAAACGAACTCTCAGAGAGAGCTGACGGAGCGCTGCACTCTTTGGCACTCGCGAACAATGATCAGGAAAATAATTCCACCTACAGCTTAAAAAACAAAGGATGTAGTCTGTAAATATCACCCTGATGTTACTCTTATCAATATTGCCCAGTTAATTAGTCCAGGCTGCCAGCTGCCGATGTTTTTGGAGCGTTGTATCTGACGAGGATGTGAGACTTTTTTTCGTGCTTCATTCAGTGAGAAAACTTGGTTTTGAACAATGAAAAAACCTTATTTGTCAAGGGCAGTGCTTAAGTGAATGCAGTATTATAATTTCTTAACCTGAACACAGCTTCTGTCATTCTGTGCATTTAGGATGGTCAGACTTTAGGAGGAACTGGACACGCATGTGTGTTAAGGTGAGAGAGAGGGATGGCACACCGCACCAGCAGGTGTTAATGATCAAGAAATCAGGGGGAATGGGCAGGTAGGCTGCAAGCTGTCCGACGTACAGTCATGGATGAAAATGTTGGCACCCCTGGAATTTTTCCAGAAAATACATCATTTCTCCCAGAAATTGTTGCAATCAACAAATGTTTTGGTATACATGTGTTTATTGCCTTTATGTGCATTGGAACAACACAAAAAATCAGAAGGAAAAAGACAACATTGACATAATTTTACACAAAACTCAAAAAATGGGCTGGACAAAATTGTTGGCACCCTCAACTTAATATTTGGTTGCACACCCTTGGGAAAAAATAACTGAAACCAATCACTTCCTAAAACCATCAACAAGCTTCTTACACCTCTCTACTGGAATTTTGGACCACTCTTCTTTTGCAAACTGCTCCAGGTCTCTCAGATTTGAAGGGTTCCTTCTTGCAACAGCAGTTTTGAGATCTCTTCATAGGTGTTCAATGGGATTTCGATCTGGACTCATTGCTGGCCACTTCAGAACTCTCCAGCTTTGTCTCCAACCATTTCTTGGTGCTTTTTGAGGTTTGATTGGGGTCGTTGTCCTGCTGGAACACCCATGACCTCTGACGCAGACCCAGCTTTCTGACACTAGGCCCTACATTGCGGCCCAAAAATTTTTGATAGTCTCCAGATTTCATGGTTCCTTGCACACAGTCAAGGCACCCTGTGCCAGAGGCAGCAAAACAACCCCAAAACATCCTTGAAGCTCCACCATGTTTGACTGTAGGTACTGTGTTCTTTTCTTTGTAGGCCTCATTCTGTTTTCTGTAAACAGTAGAATGACGTGTTTTTCCAAAAAGCTCTACCTTAGTCTCATCTGTCCACAAAATGTTCTCCCAGAAGGATCGAGGCTTACTCAGGTACATTTTTGCAAACTCCAGTCTGGCTTTATTATGTCTCTTTGTCAGCAGTGGGGTTCTCCTCGGTCTCCTGCCATAGCGCTTCATCTCATTCAGATGACCACGTATGGTCCCAGCTGACACTTTTGCACCCTGAGTCTGCAGGACAGCCTGAATTTGTGTGGAATTTGACTGAGGATGTTTATCCACCATTCCAGCTATCCTGTGTTGCATTCTTTTGTCTGTTTTTCTCTTCTATCCACGTCCAGGGAGATTAGCCACAGCTCCATGGTTATAAACTTCTTGATTATATTACACACAGTGGACAAAGGAATTTCTAGATCTCTGGAGATGGTCTTGTAACCTTGAGATTGTTCATATTTTTCCACAATTTTGCTTTTCAAGTCCTCAGACAATTCTGGGCTCTTCTTTCTCTCCTCCATGCTTGGTGTGACACACACAGGCACACAACACAAAGGTTGAGTCAACTTTTAGACATTCTAACTGGCTTCAGGTGTGATTTCTAGATTGCCAGCACCTGTTACTGCCACAGGTGAGTTTAAATGAGCATCACATGCTGGAAATAAAATGATTTACCCACAGTTTTAAAAGGGTGCCAACAATTTTGTCCGGCCCATTTTTTGAGTTTTGTGTAAAATAATGTCAATTTTGGCTTTTTTCTTCGAATTTTTTCTATTGCTGTAATGCACATAAAGGCAATAAACATGTATATGCCAAAAACATTTGTAACTGCAACAATTTCTGGGAGAAATGGTGTATTTTCTGGAAAAATTCCAGGGGTGCCAACATTTTCGTCCATGACTGTAGGTCTCTATCTCTACATCCTGTCCGTTAAGAGCTGTGTGAACAAGGAAAAAGAAAACCTGTGTTCTCTAAACGTCTTGCTGGGCTCACAGTGTGCGTATGCTGGGGGTGCGCATGGAGAGAGAGAGAGAGAGAGAGAGAGGGAGAGAGCGCCGAAGTGAGGCTGGACAGTTTCAGAACAAGGGGCGCAGAGGTTAGAGGAGAGCAGGAGTTGATGATCTGTGACATTGATGGGCTTATTAAAAATGTTCAGGGCTCATGATGGCGCTGGAGTGGCACTGGATCATTTACACGATATTATCATATGCACATTTGTAACACGATATTGAAATTTTGTTTTTATATACCACGGTTAACGTCAATACCAGTATACCGCAACAGCCCTAGTGTGAAGGTTAATGATCAAACCTGATGAGCACTAACAATCAGACGGATAAAACTTCACTGACCCTGCAATGATTTAAAACGCGTTTCTTCCTGACAGACAGACTGCTGCTGTCTGACTTTAGTATTCTTCATAATATAATCAACAGAAATAACTACTAAATAGACTACTACACCACACAGCAAAAAGAAAAGTTTATAAGACGTTAAAAAAAACGTCTCCACCATGTCTAAACAACGTTTAGATTTAACTGAAAAGTGAAAGGTTAAAAGCTGTAATTTTCAGGTCGTTGAAAAGACGTCTCTGTAAAGACATCACTGTAATATTGTCATATTTCTAACTTTTAGCTATTTATGCGCTATTTTTAGCTATTTTATGCTACTTTTAGAGATTTTTTTAATGCTATTTTCAGTTATTTTATGCTATTTACTAGGGCTGGGTATTGCTAAGAACCTCATGATTCAATTTGATTTCGATTCTTTAGGTTGCGATTCAATTCGATATCGATTCGATATTGATTTAAATGCTTTGATGTTGATTCAGTAAGAAGTAGAAATACACAAATGACCTGTTGAAAAATTTTAATAATTATTTTCGTGCTCATGTGAACATATGTGGTAGGTCACCTCACATTTTTTAGCAATAAAACATTTGAAAATAAAAGTTTGCACAATAATAACTTATTTGTGCATAAAGAGTACAAAAGTAAAAAACATACCAGCTCTGTATAAACACTGAAAAAGTAAAGTGCATGTAAACTTTATCAATATTTCTTTCCTCTTGGAAATTGTGATAAACCTCACATAACATGGTTATGGTTGGTTGTTGTTTGGTTGAGCGCGGCCTCCGTCCATATGACGCGAATCACATGCACAGTGACCCCCACTGGCCAGAAGGTGAATTGATTCAGAGGATTTGCTGAATCGATATTGAATTGAAGGGGAAATATTGCGATGCATCGATTAATCGATATTTTTACCCAGCCCTACTATTTACCTATTTTATGCTATTTTCAGGGATTTTTTATGCTATTTTCAGCAATTTTTTGCTTTTTCAGCTATTTTTTCAGCAATTTCCTCTGCTGTGTGCTTCAGGACCGGACCGTTGTGGTTCACTGCAGATGGAGAATGGGGGTTAGGCTCAGCCCATTGCCCCGCCCCCTTTAAACACAGTTACGGGTGTAGTGGTGAAATCTGCTCCCATAAAATGGGACGACCCTTCTAGCTCCTGATCCAACACCAGTGATCGTCAGCAGCATGTAAACCGACGAGACGAGAATCTCATTCATTTCTACAGTTTGAACCAGGAAGGCACTTTAACAGCTTTTCTCCCTCATTAACAGGAATTCATCCATGAAACCTAAAGGGCAGTTCTCTGTTTTTATAGAGACATTTTTAATCCTGGATTCTAGAGAATAAGCAGGTATTATCTTCTGAAGTAAAGTCAATGGTGGTGGAGTAAACATGCTGTGGGTTTTATGTCCTCAGGTGCTGACTGTCTATAGAGGAGCTGCAGAAGATCTCCTGAATCCTGTAATCTCTGACCTGAACATGGCCTACAGACTCAGTAAGTCACTAGATTTTATTCATGTTCAGGAAGTGGATAACATCAGTGCTAGCTGTATACACTGCTGTGGAAAAACTTCCTTTTTTATTATTATTATTTGTATTATTTTGCACATTTGTGACACATAAATATTTCAGATAATCAAACTATATTAGTGTTGTAAACTTGATGGAAAAGGCCAAACTTTTATTATTTGAGACATCCTTAAGATCCAGGAGTCATTAACCCTTGTGCCCTCCTCTGGCATTTTTGGCCATTTTTCTCAAGTTTTCTTTCTTTTTTTTATGGGTCTTTTCAAAGTGCTGAATGAATGCATTCTATCCACCTCCCAAGGCCTTTGCAAGCTTGCTTTAAACAAAAATAAATTCAAATTAGAAAATAAAAATAAATTCAGATTTAAAAAATAAGACAAGACAAAAACAAAAATAAATAAAAATAAAAATTGGGAATTCCCTCTGAGCTCAAAATTACACATTTAACACCACAAACAAACCTAGACAAACAGAAAATAAATAACACAGTGTGCCGGCACACACATATAGGTTACAACAAATTCAGGCCTCTTCAGAGATACAACACTCTGGCAACTCATTTTAACTTGAACTTTTAACTGGTGCCGATACCGCTGTACCAGATTTACACACAAGTCCCTTAAGGTGACTGTCAATCAATTCTTGCAACATTTCAACTGTTTCACACGTATTTCTTAACAGTACTGAGTGACTCAGGGTCTAAATGGTCAGATCCAGCCAAGAAGCTTCTACACAGCATGTAAGATACCGTGCGCTTGACCGCTGGGGTTTGAACCAATCTGAACATTTATTTTATCTCAGTCCCTTAAGTTCCTGACATTGACATTCGGACAAAAAGTGATTCTCTCCCTGTACCCTATTCAATAAGATAACCACACACAGACAGGGAAGAAGAAAGAAGAAGAGTGGGAGAAAAACGTGTGGGCAGTCCCGCACTGCTGGCTCCAGACCCCTTTAGAAAACCTCAGCTTGGGAACTCCATATACTATATATTACTATATTACTATACAGATACAAAATATACAACCAGGGGGGACGTAAATCTCAACCTGGGAACTCCATAAGTTTTAGGTATACAACTATAACTATACAAAACATGCAACCACTGAGGACATAACCTACCACAGGTATATTACATCGGATTATATTTCCAGAACAAGCATGCTATTGTTCTGGCGGATCTTGGCAGCCCTTATCGGAGCACTCAGGCTTTTACTCATAAAAAACTCATTCTCATACTCATAGGGTACTCATAGACACATCCCTAGCATGAGTCTATGTGTTTGAACCTTACATGTAATCACTCTTTTGTCCATTAAATCTATTTATATTCAAATTAAAACAATATATCCAAATCCAAAATCCAAATATTATACTCAGTCTCTTGAATTCTTTTCTCAGACAACTCTTCATTTAGCGTTCCCAATATGCAGAAATTCTGATTCTTAATCAAAAGGTTTTCTGCTCACCTTTATTTACTTGACGGTGCACCGTGAGTTGTCTAAGTAAAAAATCTCCCAAGAGACTCCACCGAACGTGGCCCTCAGTGCGGGCAGGTCCTTTCAGCCAATCACGTCGGGAGTCACCAGTTGTTAGAATTTTGCGCTGTTCTTTGATTGGAAGAAGGACAAAGAGAGCATTAGTTCGGCCCAAAGTTTATTAAGGATTACATATGAAGTTTACAAAATGTCACAAGTATCACCCACCTGTGCGCCCAGTGAGCTCTCAGAGCAGAGAGCTCATGAGCTCAGGAAGTGTCCCTCTTTTTATCTTCAGGGGAGGATTCTCCTACACTCCCTAGTGAGGAGGAGTCCTGTGAATTACGTCACTTCCCTGTAACAAAGAGTGGTCTCACTAACGTTAACCTTAGCTGTCATTATCACTGTATACAAAAAGGAGCCACTCACTCTAATCTAAGCAGAGATTCTCACAGCCCAGTGAGCCGACTCAAATTTGGGTGAATTCAGTTTGAAATTCCTCATTCCTGTTTAAAATGGTAAAATGTGGAGAGCTCACTGAAAATGAAAGAGTCCGCATTAAAGTACTTCATGATGGTGGATGGTCTTTGAGACAAATATGACAGGTGGTCTAATAATTTGTTAAGCGCTGTATATATATATATATATATATATATCCAAGAAATCATGTCTGGCCCTCAGCTTTCTGTCCTTGAAAAATGTTGGCCCCCAGGAAAAACTAACTGAGGACCGCTGCGCTAAGCTATCTTTAATCCTCCGTGTTTCTGCTTCATTATTCACTGAATCCATGACTGGTCCAAAATCCTCCCATACTGCCGATTTTCCTGCATAGAGTTATGTCGGTTCAAATACCTCCTAGTTCATGTTGATGTCATGAATATTTAATTAGCCATGTGCTGCCTACGTAGATCAAAACACCTGAGCACTGAGCAGGAAGGAGTATGCTCTCCCAAAAAAATTTGGTCATAGATAAAGGTCTTCTAGTTCATATTAAATCCATTTATGCAACCTGTAATTAACACTGCTAGGAAATAAGATATTTAAAACTTAAAATAAACTAAAAAAACAGCATTAAACACTAATTAAAACTCAAATGAAAGTTAAAAAAGGTGAAAATTAAATAGAAATTAATACTAATGATTCCAAAAGTATTCTAACCTTGCCTTTGGCCACACTCTATTCCCTCTAGTAACTGGTTTTACTGGGCTGATAGTGGTCTATATGGGGCTGGTCTGACTGACCCATATGGCATTAAAGCCATGCTTGATATTGCTGATCACATGGTCCAGGGTGTTTCCTCCTGTGGTGCAGTGGACATGCTGGTAATAGAATCGACTGGTGCTGAGCTGCTGCATGTGCACACGCTTCTTCTGCTCATCTGTAAACATTCATTTGTCTCTAATATTTGAATTCTTCTGTACCAAACTGCAGACATCAGCTCTGAGGATGATGATTGTGGAGGAGGCCAACTCTGGAATGAGGATGTGGTCATTGTGGTTGCAGGTCAGACATCTAAAGTCTGCATGTTGCATTAAGTCTGATGTTTGATCGACCCGATGATCATTGTAATTCAGTGTTTCTCATTCTTTCTCAGATGGTAACATACAGAATAACGAGGAGCTGAGGATGGTGTTGGTGGGAAAGACCGGCAATGGGAAGAGCGCCACCGGAAACACCATCCTGGGTCGAGAGTGTTTTGAGTCGAAGTGTGGTGCAGAGTCTGTGACTATGGAGTGCTCTAAGGCCAGAGGTACCGTGGATGGACAGAAGATCGCCGTCATCGACACTCCAGGCCTGTTTGACACCAGAGTAGACATGGATGAGATAAAGCAACGTGTTTCCCAGTGCATCGTGTTCGCTGCTCCTGGTCCTCACGTGTTCCTGGTGGTTGTCAGGGTGGGTAGATACACCGAGGAGGAGAAGCAAACGGTGCAGATAATTCAGGAAACATTTGGCCAGGCTGCAGACCGGTACTCCATGGTTCTCTTTACTCATGGCGACAATCTCGAGTCAACTATCGAGCATTTCTTGAAGGGAAGCCCCGAGCTGAAGGAGCTCTTGGCCCGATGTAACGGCCAGTACCACGTCTTCAACAACAAGAGCAAAGATCACTCCCAGGTGACTGAGCTGCTCAAGAAGATCAGAAACATGGTCAAGAGGAACGGAGGGAGTCACTACACCAACGACATGTTCCAGAAGGCTGAGGTGGTGATTGAAGTGGAGAAACAACGAATCCTGAAAAAGAGTGAAAAGCAATTTCATGAAGAAACTGCAGCGTTGGAGAGAAGACTGAGGCAAGAACACGAGAGAGAGATGAGAGCACTTAGACAGCAACTGGAGTCTGAGAGAGATGAGGAGAGGAATCAGCTGGTAGTGTATGATCACAGGATGAAGGAAGAAAAGAAAGAGATAGCAATGGTGATGTCAATGATGGGGAGGATGACAATGGAGGTGATGACCAGGATGGAGAACATGCAGGAACAGCACGACCAGGCTCTGAGAGAGGAAAGAAGCACGTACCAGCAAGAGCTGAGAGAGGAAAGACAGAGGTATGAACAGAGATTTGAAGGGGAACGAAACAGGTATGACCAGGCTCTGAGAGAGGAAAGAAACTCCTATCAACAGCAGCTGAGAGAAGAACGAAACTCGTATGAAGACAGACTGAGAGAGGGACAAAACAAGTACGAACAGAGACTGATAGAAGAAAAGGAGAAGCTGAAAGAAGAGTTTGACGAAAAGGCCAAAGAGATAGCTATGATAAAAGCGAAGAAAATCTGTGTTGTCATGTGATCATTAGGTCTTCTCCCAACCATTACTGAAGTCACTAACAAAGTCATTAGTGCTAATTAACAGCCCATCTAAACAGTGGATTAGGCCGTTCTACTGAGACATCAGTGTGTGATTTGATGGGGAAATTAAATTTAGTCTTGGGCTAATATTGATGAGTGGTCCTTCATTTTATCATAGTGTTGTTTTAGTGTTGTTAAGCTTTAATTGCTCTATCAGGGATGATTCCTCTGTCTAATTTAGCTCTGTTTGTTCTACATGACCTTCCTCTGAGGACTGGATTCAGATGTATGCAGATGACACAGTTATTTACACATTCATATCATTTTAAGTTTGTTTGAAGGGATTGTAATAGTTTTATTGCTGCATTCCTGTCAACTACAGTTCAACCCAAACCCTAACCCTGTCTGAAAACATTGATGCCATCATGTGTCAGAATGGAGCAGAAATAAAGCTGTGATACTGAGACCAAACCTCTGTCAGTTCTATTCTTAGTTGCCCAGTCCAGAACTCAGAGGTCGATGCTGAACAAACGTGTGGTGACTTGGTTTTATTTCAGTGGATTTAGATTAAAACAGAGAAAAATCAATGATAATAACTAGGGTTGCAAACAGCGTTAAGTTGATGCTGCAGCATTCTGCTGACAGCGTGTGGATCCCCAGGACTGACATTAAATCAAAGAAAAAAGAGCATGTTGTACTTCGTATATGAGGCAATACTGGCTTCCAACAGTTGGGGGCAGTGTGACAAAGAAAGATGCTAATATTTAGACGTGATCATGTCAGACTGATGGTTCTCATGTAAAACTCAAAGATTGGATATTTTATGTTGGAGGTATTACTCACTCCTTACCGTAGGTGGCGCTGCAGCAAAACTATAAAATGAACCTTTGAATGTGTGGAGGAGCAAACCCTAATCATATATTTTTAATGCTTGGGTTGAGAGTTACACCAACTTCCTGTCAAACTGGTGAGCTATTGAAATGCTTGCCATTGCCAATGAGGACCCCTTCAAGCTAACATCAGTGTTGTTTGAAGAATATCGAGGCTTTAACTTCAAAAATCCATTACAATACCCCTTAGTGATCGCATTAGCTAGCTTAGATGTTGTGGTTTTGGGGACAAATCCAGGTCTGCTGCACTGCACCAGTGTAGCTTGGCATTATGGCTTGATCCCATGGTGATGTTAGCATCTTTGCTAACATTAGTAATCATGGCCTGATCCTGTGTTGTTGTTAGCGTCTTTGCTAACATTAGCACATAATCTATCATACCTTGATCCCGTGTTGTTGTTAGCATCTTTGCTAACATTAGCAGAGATGTGTTTTGCCCAGAGGTGTTACTTCAGACTGGTACTTCGGTGTGAGGACAGTTCATCACTGCAGTATGTACACACAACTTTTGTTTCATCCAGACTTCATTAGGCAGCTTTTTAAATCTAAATTTGCCGTGAACCAGACCTGGATCTGTCTCCTCTCTCATCAGTGCTGGCTGTGTTTGACCCACCTTTAACCTTTTCGCCCCAGGGATGTAAACGTCTGCACAGGAGGACTATGGGAGGAAGCTGTGGTCAAACTTAGACGTGATTTAATTGTGTTATTTTGTCTTTTTAATGCGTTAAGCTTCTAGCTTAATCATGGGCATTAACACATTTTTATTAACAGGCCTATAAAAAAACGTAAGAGGGATAACAAATGGCCCATTTGTGTCACTTCCTGTTGGCAGTAGGGGGTGCTATGATGGGATGTTTGCATGAGAGGATTTTTAGTGTGATACCGTTGTCTTTAAGGAAACTGAAGAAGAACATAAGTATAGTTTACAAAAGTTACAAGAAGTTAAAGTCATTTGGCATTTAAAAAACGCATTATTTTGAAATTGTTTGTTGCAACCTCTGCCAACAAACAAATCTCCTCTCCAGGAGATCCTGATCCTGTCTGAGGTTCACAAGCAGGTGATAATTCCAATTCTATAAATAACTTCAGGAATAAGAGATGAAATCTCAACTGTGAGTTTTCTCATGTTTCTGTTATCGACAACAGCCTTGACATAAATCACTGATGGAGACGCTCACCCCTCCCTCCATCATTTACAGGAAGAAGAAACACTTCTCTGAAACTGTGGACAGAAAAATCCTCAGTGCTCCCCCTAGTGGTGGAGATAGAGCATTACCACAGGGCACAATAAATAAAAAAGTAATTTAATGTTTTCCCCACAGGGGAAATTCAAGCATTCCAACAACATAGAAAAGAGAGTGGGGAAAATGGAATAGGAGAAAAAAAATCCAGAATGGAGTCATAAAGTTAAAGACAGGAAACACAGACCCTCCATTTCTTTGATTCCTGTTCATATTTTAGATATAATTTTAAATATTATTTTGTTTTTGTTCTGACTACTTTTTCCAGCTCTACATCATTCGATCCATAATTTGACTTTACACTGATTTATTGTTGATTTTTTCTTTTAAATTTCCACATTAGTTTCTTCCTCTCACAGATGTCATCAAAGCTTATAAAACATTCCATCCTCTGCCTTTGTAGATGTCATCAAAGCTTATAAAACATTCCATCCTCTACCTTTGTAGATGTCATCAAAGCTTACAAAACATTCCATCCTCTACCTTTGTAGATGTCATCAAAGCTTACAAAACATTCCATCCTCTACCTTTGTAGATGTCATCAAAGCTTACAAAACATTCCATCCTCTACCTTTGTAGATGTCATCAAAGCTTATAAAACATTCCATCCTCTACCTTTGTAGATTTCATCAAAGCTTATTGTAACGATATGCCGGACCAAAGGACCCAAAAGCAGACACAGGAATCAAGCACTTTCAAGTCCGTTTAATCAGGAAAAAGGTTCGATACACGGGAGGTCCAAAACAAGCAGGCAGAGGTACAAAAACGGCAGGCTAACTCGGAAACTAGGACGGGAAACTGGGTCAAATAAATCACGAAGGTCAATCAGAAGTAAGGCTCGAAGGAATTGGACACAAAGGAAACAAGACGATCTCGCACAGCAGACAGGGAGTGAATGAGCTAAATACACGAGGAGGGGAACACTCAGCCGGGGATCACCAGGTGCAGTCACTCGACAATCAACACAGGTGAGACACATGAGGATGATCAGGACACAGGGAAACAGGTAGGGATGGGCAGGAAGGAGTGATCTGGAAAAGAGACACAAGGTAAGTATACAAAATAAAACAGGAAATGACAGACTAGAAACATGAGGGAAAAAGTAACTTAACTAGGTCAACCTGGAGATGTGACACTTATAAAACATTCCATCCTCTACCTTTGTAGATGTCATCAAAGATTATTAAACATTCCATCCTCTTCCTTTGTAGATGTTATTAAAGATTATAAAACATTCCATCCTCTGCCTTTGTAGCTGACATCAAAGATTATAAAACATTCTATCCTCTACCTTTGTAGATTTCATCAAAGATTATAAAACATTCCATCCTCTACCTTTGTAGATGTCATCAAAGCTTATAAAACATTCCATCCTCTACCTTTGTAGATGTCATCAAAGATTATAAAACATTCCATCCTCTTCCTTTGTAGATGTTATTAAAGATTATAAAACATTCCATCCTCTGCCTTTGTAGATGTCATCAAAGCTTATAAAACATTCCATCCTCTACCTTTGTAGATGTCATCAAAGCTTACAAAACATTCCATCCTCTACCTTTGTAGATGTCATCAAAGCTTATAAAACATTCCATCCTCTACCTTTGTAGATTTCATCAAAGCTTTTAAAACATTCCATCCTCTACCTTTGTAGATGTCATCAAAGCTTACAAAACATTCCATCCTCTACCTTTGTAGATTTCATCAAAGCTTATTGTAACGATATGCCGGACCAAAGGACCCAAAAGCAGACACAGGAATCAAGCACTTTCAAGTCCGTTTAATCAGGAAAAAGGTTCGATACACGGGAGGTCCAAAACAAGCAGGCAGAGGTACAAAAACAGCAGGCTAACTCGGAAACTAGGACGGGAAACTGGGTCAAATAAATCACGAAGGTCAATCAGAAGTAAGGCTCGAAGGAATTGGACACAAAGGAAACAAGACGATCTCGCACAGCAGACAGGGAGTGAATGAGCTAAATACACGAGGAGGGGAACACTCAGCCGGGGATCACCAGGTGCAGTCACTCGACAATCAACACAGGTGAGACACATGAGGATGATCAGGACACAGGGAAACAGGTAGGGATGGGCAGGAAGGAGTGATCTGGAAAAGAGACACAAGGTAAGTATACAAAATAAAACAGGAAATGACAGACTAGAAACATGAGGGAAAAAGTAACTTAACTAGGTCAACCTGGAGATGTGACACTTATAAAACATTCCATCCTCTACCTTTGTAGATGTCATCAAAGATTATTAAACATTCCATCCTCTTCCTTTGTAGATGTTATTAAAGATTATAAAACATTCCATCCTCTGCCTTTGTAGCTGACATCAAAGATTATAAAACATTCTATCCTCTACCTTTGTAGATTTCATCAAAGATTATAAAACATTCCATCCTCTACCTTTGTAGATGTCATCAAAGCTTATAAAACATTCCATCCTCTACCTTTGTAGATGTCATCAAAGATTATAAAACATTCCATCCTCTTCCTTTGTAGATGTTATTAAAGATTATAAAACATTCCATCCTCTACCTTTGTAGATGTCATCAAAGATTATAAAACATTCCATCCTCTTCCTTTGTAGATGTCATCAAAGATTATAAAACATTCCATCCTCTACCTTTGTAGCTGACATCATAGATATAAACATTCCATCCTCTTCCTTTGTAGATGTTATTAAAGATTATAAAACATTCCATCCTCTTCCTTTGTAGATGTTATTAAAGATTATAAAACATTCCATCCTCTCTACCTTTGTAGCTGACATCAAAGATTATAAAACATTCCATCCTCTTCCTTTGTAGCTGACATCAAAGATTATAAAACATTATATCCTCTACTTTTGTAGCTGACATCAAAGATTATAAAACATTCCATCCTCTGCCTTTGTAGATGTCATCAAAGCTTATAAAACATTCCATCCTCTACCTTTGTAGATGTCATCAAAGCTTACAAAACATTCCATCCTCTACCTTTGTAGATGTCATCAAAGCTTATAAAACATTCCATCCTCTACCTTTGTAGATTTCATCAAAGCTTTTAAAACATTCCATCCTCTACCTTTGTAGATGTCATCAAAGCTTACAAAACATTCCATCCTCTACCTTTGTAGATTTCATCAAAGCTTATTGTAATGATATGCCGGACCAAAGGACCCAAAAGCAGACACAGGAATCAAGCACTTTCAAGTCCGTTTAATCAGGAAAAAGGTTCGATACACGGGAGGTCCAAAACAAGCAGGCAGAGGTACAAAAACGGCAGGCTAACTCGGAAACTAGGACGGGAAACTGGGTCAAATAAATCACGAAGGTCAATCAGAAGTAAGGCTCGAAGGAATTGGACACAAAGGAAACAAGACGATCTCGCACAGCAGACAGGGAGTGAATGAGCTAAATACACGAGGAGGGGAACACTCAGCCGGGGATCACCAGGTGCAGTCACTCGACAATCAACACAGGTGAGACACATGAGGATGATCAGGACACAGGGAAACAGGTAGGGATGGGCAGGAAGGAGTGATCTGGAAAAGAGACACAAGGTAAGTATACAAAATAAAACAGGAAATGACAGACTAGAAACATGAGGGAAAAAGTAACTTAACTAGGTCAACCTGGAGATGTGACACTTATAAAACATTCCATCCTCTACCTTTGTAGATGTCATCAAAGATTATTAAACATTCCATCCTCTTCCTTTGTAGATGTTATTAAAGATTATAAAACATTCCATCCTCTGCCTTTGTAGCTGACATCAAAGATTATAAAACATTCTATCCTCTACCTTTGTAGATTTCATCAAAGATTATAAAACATTCCATCCTCTACCTTTGTAGATGTCATCAAAGCTTATAAAACATTCCATCCTCTACCTTTGTAGATGTCATCAAAGATTATAAAACATTCCATCCTCTTCCTTTGTAGATGTTATTAAAGATTATAAAACATTCCATCCTCTGCCTTTGTAGATGTCATCAAAGCTTATAAAACATTCCATCCTCTACCTTTGTAGATGTCATCAAAGCTTACAAAACATTCCATCCTCTACCTTTGTAGATGTCATCAAAGCTTATAAAACATTCCATCCTCTACCTTTGTAGATTTCATCAAAGCTTATTGTAACGATATGCCGGACCAAAGGACCCAAAAGCAGACACAGGAATCAAGCACTTTCAAGTCCGTTTAATCAGGAAAAAGGTTCGATACACGGGAGGTCCAAAACAAGCAGGCAGAGGTACAAAAACAGCAGGCTAACTCGGAAACTAGGACGGGAAACTGGGTCAAATAAATCACGAAGGTCAATCAGAAGTAAGGCTCGAAGGAATTGGACACAAAGGAAACAAGACGATCTCGCACAGCAGACAGGAGTGAATGAGCTAAATACACGAGGAGGAACACTCAGCCGGGGATCACCAGGTGCAGTCACTGACAATCAACACAGGTGAGACACATGAGGATGATCAGGACACAGGGAAACAGGTAGGGATGGGCAGGAAGGAGTGATCTGGAAAAGAGACACAAGGTAAGTATACAAAATAAAACAGGAAATGACAGACTAGAAACATGAGGGAAAAAGTAACTTAACTAGGTCAACCTGGAGATGTGACACTTATAAAACATTCCATCCTCTACCTTTGTAGATGTCATCAAAGATTATTAAACATTCCATCCTCTTCCTTTGTAGATGTTATTAAAGATTATAAAACATTCCATCCTCTGCCTTTGTAGCTGACATCAAAGATTATAAAACATTCTATCCTCTACCTTTGTAGATTTCATCAAAGATTATAAAACATTCCATCCTCTACCTTTGTAGATGTCATCAAAGCTTATAAAACATTCCATCCTCTACCTTTGTAGATGTCATCAAAGATTATAAAACATTCCATCCTCTTCCTTTGTAGATGTTATTAAAGATTATAAAACATTCCATCCTCTGCCTTTGTAGATGTCATCAAAGCTTATAAAACATTCCATCCTCTACCTTTGTAGATGTCATCAAAGCTTACAAAACATTCCATCCTCTACCTTTGTAGATGTCATCAAAGCTTATAAAACATTCCATCCTCTACCTTTGTAGATTTCATCAAAGCTTTTAAAACATTCCATCCTCTACCTTTGTAGATGTCATCAAAGCTTACAAAACATTCCATCCTCTACCTTTGTAGATTTCATCAAAGCTTATTGTAACGATATGCCGGACCAAAGGACCCAAAAGCAGACACAGGAATCAAGCACTTTCAAGTCCATTTAATCAGGAAAAAGGTTCGATACACGGAGGTCCAAAACAAGCAGGCAGAGGTACAAAACATCAGGCTAACTCGGAAACTAGGACGGGAAACTGGGTCAAATAAATCACGAAGGTCAATCAGAAGTAAGGCTCGAAGGAATTGGACACAAAGGAAACAAGACGATCTCGCACAGCAGACAGGGAGTGAATGAGCTAAATACACGAGGAGGGGAACACTCAGCCGGGGATCACCAGGTGCAGTCACTCGACAATCAACACAGGTGAGACACATGAGGATGATCAGGACACAGGGAAACAGGTAGGGATGGGCAGGAAGGAGTGATCTGGAAAAGAGACACAAGGTAAGTATACAAAATAAAACAGGAAATGACAGACTAGAAACATGAGGGAAAAAGTAACTTAACTAGGTCAACCTGGAGATGTGACACTTATAAAACATTCCATCCTCTACCTTTGTAGATGTCATCAAAGATTATTAAACATTCCATCCTCTTCCTTTGTAGATGTTATTAAAGATTATAAAACATTCCATCCTCTGCCTTTGTAGCTGACATCAAAGATTATAAAACATTCTATCCTCTACCTTTGTAGATTTCATCAAAGATTATAAAACATTCCATCCTCTACCTTTGTAGATGTCATCAAAGCTTATAAAACATTCCATCCTCTACCTTTGTAGATGTCATCAAAGATTATAAAACATTCCATCCTCTTCCTTTGTAGATGTTATTAAAGATTATAAAACATTCCATCCTCTACCTTTGTAGATGTCATCAAAGATTATAAAACATTCCATCCTCTTCCTTTGTAGATGTCATCAAAGATTATAAAACATTCCATCCTCTACCTTTGTAGCTGACATCATAGATATAAACATTCCATCCTCTTCCTTTGTAGATGTTATTAAAGATTATAAAACATTCCATCCTCTTCCTTTGTAGATGTTATTAAAGATTATAAAACATTCCATCCTCTACCTTTGTAGCTGACATCAAAGATTATAAAACATTCCATCCTCTTCCTTTGTAGCTGACATCAAAGATTATAAAACATTATATCCTCTACTTTTGTAGCTGACATCAAAGATTATAAAACATTCCATCCTCTGCCTTTGTAGATGTCATCAAAGCTTATAAAACATTCCATCCTCTACCTTTGTAGATGTCATCAAAGCTTACAAAACATTCCATCCTCTACCTTTGTAGATGTCATCAAAGCTTATAAAACATTCCATCCTCTACCTTTGTAGATTTCATCAAAGCTTTTAAAACATTCCATCCTCTACCTTTGTAGATGTCATCAAAGCTTACAAAACATTCCATCCTCTACCTTTGTAGATTTCATCAAAGCTTATTGTAACGATATGCCGGACCAAAGGACCCAAAAGCAGACACAGGAATCAAGCACTTTCAAGTCCGTTTAATCAGGAAAAAGGTTCGATACACGGGAGGTCCAAAACAAGAAGGCAGAGGTAAAAAAAACGGCAGGCTAACTCGGAAACTAGGACGGGAAACTGGGTCAAATAAATCACGAAGGTCAATCAGAAGTAAGGCTCGAAGGAATTGGACACAAAGGAAACAAGACGATCTCGCACAGCAGACAGGGAGTGAATGAGCTAAATACACGAGGAGGGGAACACTCAGCCGGGGATCACCAGGTGCAGTCACTCGACAATCAACACAGGTGAGACACATGAGGATGATCAGGACACAGGGAAACAGGTAGGGATGGGCAGGAAGGAGTGATCTGGAAAAGAGACACAAGGTAAGTATACAAAATAAAACAGGAAATGACAGACTAGAAACATGAGGGAAAAAGTAACTTAACTAGGTCAACCTGGAGATGTGACACTTATAAAACATTCCATCCTCTACCTTTGTAGATGTCATCAAAGATTATTAAACATTCCATCCTCTTCCTTTGTAGATGTTATTAAAGATTATAAAACATTCCATCCTCTGCCTTTGTAGCTGACATCAAAGATTATAAAACATTCTATCCTCTACCTTTGTAGATTTCATCAAAGATTATAAAACATTCCATCCTCTACCTTTGTAGATGTCATCAAAGCTTATAAAACATTCCATCCTCTACCTTTGTAGATGTCATCAAAGATTATAAAACATTCCATCCTCTTCCTTTGTAGATGTTATTAAAGATTATAAAACATTCCATCCTCTACCTTTGTAGATGTCATCAAAGATTATAAAACATTCCATCCTCTTCCTTTGTAGATGTCATCAAAGATTATAAAACATTCCATCCTCTACCTTTGTAGCTGACATCATAGATATAAACATTCCATCCTCTTCCTTTGTAGATGTTATTAAAGATTATAAAACATTCCATCCTCTTCCTTTGTAGATGTTATTAAAGATTATAAAACATTCCATCCTCTACCTTTGTAGCTGACATCAAAGATTATAAAACATTCCATCCTCTTCCTTTGTAGCTGACATCAAAGATTATAAAACATTATATCCTCTACTTTTGTAGCTGACATCAAAGATTATAAAACATTCCATCCTCTTCCTTTGTAGATGTTATTAAAGATTATAAAACATTCCATCCTCTACCTTTGTAGCTGACATCAAAGATTATAAAACATTCCATCCTCTTCCTTTGTAGATGTTATTAAAGATTATAAAACATTCTATCCTCTACCTTTGTAGAGTTCATCAAAGCTTACAAAACAATTCATCCTCTGCCTTTGTAGATGATGTCATGTGTAGTCCGGGTCTTTTCCATTCCAAAACGTTGTGAATATATTTCTCATCATCATGAGTAGAACAGTCATTTTGCCTCTTTGTTTGATAAGAAGAAAAGATCATAAGGCTGCTATACCTAAACATGCCCCTAGATGTAGCTGCTGTCTTAGGTTTTAAGTCGAGTAGTTCTCAACAGTTCCTGGCACGAATCAAAGCCTCAACCCTCTAAAATTATCATCAGCAATAATGAAATATTTTTGATCTTGGGTCACTGACTTTCTTCTAAACATCTGTTACTCTATTTTTAATCTATCTGATATTTTGTCTTTTAAAAGCTTTGTTTTGTCCTCATGTTTTTATCGTAAAAGGAAGCCCATATTTATTTTATTTTATCTGGATTTTTTTCCCTAAATTGTTCTGTTTGTGTTGAAAATCAAACACACAGAGAAACTTCTGATTAAGCAACAACATACATGTGTTACAAAGGGTTAAAAAACCCTGTTTATGGTATAAACATCCCAGTTCCCCCTCTAAATATCTCCTCCAAAAATAGCTGCAACCTTTGATAAGTTTATTTGTATGGAAAAAAAAGCTTCACTACGCATTAACTGGAAAAAAGAATGGATGACATCAGCGTACGCCTGCTGATTGTAAATGTGGTAAACACTTCAACAAGATTTTACAATACAATACAGAATCAACTAAAAGACAAGAATAACTCAACTTTTATTGCAGTATCTCAGCTTAAATAATTTAATCAACACAGCAATAATCAGACATGCTGAAGCATCAACGTGGTGCATCATGGGAAACCTGCTGACACTCCAAAACATCATCTGGAACAGGTTTTGTCCGTGGTTTACATCAGTTGATCAGTCAGTTCTGTTCAAGCAGCACTTCTTCTCTCATTATTGTCCTCGTCACCTATCAGTCAGTGCCATCGGCCTGGGTCCAGCCCTGCTGTCTCTCACCCCTGCGTGTCTCACCCCTGCGTGTCTCACCCCTGTGTGTCTCACCCCTATCTCCACTGCGTGTCCTCTTCAGACATACTTTGCTCTGCGTCTGGAGGATTCAGCAGGTCGATGGTGTGTCCTTCTCTGAGCCTCAGCACCGCCTGTTTCAGACTCCACCTGCAGTGAGGATGAACATGTGAGGAAGACTGACATAAAACTGAATCTATCAGGACCTGAAGTATTCAAACAGGGACAGATCAGCAGCATGAGGCTAGGGGGGTTAAAAAACTGTTCCTGCCCTCATGTGGAGATCTTCATGTGATCTGCAAACAGCTCAGTAAGTTAGATGATGTTTTATTGGTCCTGATCTCTGAATAATCCATGCTTCACTCACCTGTTGGTTTTTAGGTCTCTGACCGAAGTCGTGTAGAGATAACCTCCATCTTTAGAGCCGGTCACAGGGATCTTTATCTGCAACACACACACATACAAAATCAACCTGTCCAGGTGAGTCTGAAGGTGACATGGCTGTGTCTGCAGTTCTGTTTATATTTAGATTAATGATCTGTTTGTTCATCCAGACTGACGTCACGTTAGTCCATGCCTCCATTCTCTGCAGTAACAATCATCAGAGCTGACCTGATATCAGAGCTCTCTGTCCCTCCTCCGATTCTAACTACATCCATCCATCCTCTCTGACCGGGGCTCAGTGTCTCTACATGCTGGTCAGAATGAATGGGAGCCAGTTAGCCACCAGCTAAGAGGCTAGCAGTTACTCTTTAACAGCTTTTCACCCTCATGTTCACATCAACATGCTTTCAAGGACATGCTGATGAGATAGTAAACTTTGTGGGGTACTGGTTAGACTGGAATGACAAGTGGGGGTCTAGACTGGCCTGGATGGAAAAGGCAAGGATGGAATGTTTTAGAATATTTAACGTAGAACATCATCAAAAGTCAAGGACTGAATGTGTCATAATTTTTGATAAAATTATTTTAAAATCAAGGAAGGAATGTTTTATACATTTCAAAGGATGACATCATTTAAAAGTCAAGAATGGGATGTCTCCTGAGCTTTTAATGATGCAGGCATCTTAAAATGAATGGAGGGAATGTTTTACAGCTTTAAAGGATAACATAATCTAAGTCAAGGACTGAATTTTTATAATCTTTGATAATACCCATTTAAAAGCAGAGATGAATTGTTTTTTAATCTGTGATGACATTACATTTAAAGGCAGTGTTAAAATGTTAAATACGCTTTAAAAGATAACACTCCAAGTCAAGGATGGAATGTTTAAGAGCTTTAAAGGATGACATCATTTTTAAAGGCAAGGATGGAACGTTTTATAAACTCAAAAAGAGCACATAATTTTACAGACAAGGATGGAATGATTTACAAACTTATAAAGAACACATTCTTTTTAAAGCAAGGCTGAAATGTTTTATAAACTTTAAAAGAACACATTTGTTTTAAAGACAAAGATGGAATGTGTTTTTAAAGGATCGTATAATTTTTAAAGGAAAGGATTAAATATTTAATTGGCTTTAAGGGAAAACATCAAAGTAAAAGTCAAGGATGTAATGTTTTATAAACTTTAAAGGATCACATAATTTTTAAAGGCAAGGCTGGAATGTTTTAAAACTTTAAAGGATGATATCATCTTTACAGGCAAGGATGGAATGTTTTATAAACTTATAAGGATCACACCATTTTTACAAGCAAGGATGTAATGTTTTATAAACTTATAAGGATCATACCATTTTTAAAGGCAAGGATGGCATGTTTTAACTTATAAGGATCACACCATTTTTACAAGCAAGGATGGAATGTTTTAAAAGGCTTTATAGGGTGTCCTCCTCGTTCTAATGCTTATTAAGGGATCTAAAAGATGACATAATCAAAGGTTAAGGTTGGAATGTTGGTGAAGCTGTGGTTGTTGGAGGCTTTCCCTCCATTTTTCACAGTGGGCCATCGGTTAAAACTTTTGTAAAAGTGGGTGGGGCTGGCAAGGAGTGGGGGAAACCCTAACCTTTTCTAAAGGCCCAAAGAGACACAAACCTGAGTTTTCTGCTGGTTACATTTGTGGTTAAACTCAGATCCAAACCCGGCGTGTTTCTAAACCATAGTACCTGTGCGGCGTACAGATCTACGCGGTTTTGTCTGTCCGTCAGATGGATGTTGTGGACTTTCAGAGGCGGGGCTCCCAGGCTCTCCATGGCGACCGAACAATCCTCCAACTTCTGCAGAGCCAATCGGTGATAGTCCGACTCAGCGAACCTCTCTGATACACACAGATACACAAGACGGAGAAAAACAAGGAAACCAAGGCTCTTTAGTTCAACCGCCATGTCAGAAAAAGATTAAAATGTTGGATACAAAAGAAAAAATGAGCTGAGTGAGTTTAACAGAAGACCACAATGATCTCCATCATAAAACTGCTCCATGATGTTTCCTGGAGGTCCTCATCTGTGACTGTGTAGCAGATAAACTGGGGCTTTAAAGGAACGCCACTGGTTTTGGTTCCCATCAGGTAAATCTTCTCTGGTACATGTAATAAAAGTAAAAACTGACAGTGTTTTTTTTAACCTTACCTCTGATCCAATCACACTTTAACACACATCAAACATGTTCTCCATTTTGGTCTGAATCCACCTAAACAACCAGACACACCTGGTTCACCTGTACTCACTCTGCTGGAGGTAGTACATGGTGCCGACTCCTCCTCCTGTCAGCACGGTGGTGAAGATGGCGAGCTGCTGCAGCTGGCTGGTAGAAACCCTCATCTTTACCTGCTTCCTGCACACACAGAAAGAGGAGACAGGTGAGACATCAGCTGTGGAAACACAGACATCAGGGTTTATCGTGACTAACTGGACGGCTTGGTGGATGGGGATGAGCATCAAAAAATGGGACTGGCACCAGGACCAGTACCAGGACATCCGATAATTACCTCTTTTCGATACCCTACTACCCTTATAAAGGGCAAGAAATGCCCCAGTATCAGAAGAAACCCAAACATACCCAGACCTATTGGTGGATGTGGACCATAATGAGCACTGTCTCCAGACTTTAGAGGCAAACATACAGGCCTGCCAACATTTCTCTATGAACTTGACAGCATGACAAATCTGAAAAGTACCCCAGATTTTATCTGTAGCTTGGACCCCCATACAGCAGTACCCTCGGGGAACCCCCTTATATAATAGATAAGGGCCAATAATAAAAATCAAACATAAAACTTCTTATTGTACTTCTTTAGTTATGTTATCAGATAATAATAAAAATCATAATATTTATTCATTTCAGTGTCTAACCTTTTCAACAATACTCAGTCTTTGTCTTATTAATATCAACAATAATGCTAAAACGCAGAAAATACATTTAAATATCTTTAACTAATCACATTCAGCCTGGATTTATCCTTCTAATGACAGTTAAACACAGTATAAATGGGTTAATATAGCCCAGGTTAATATAGTGTAAATGGGTCAAAATAAGTCGAGTTAAATACTGTAAAAATGGGTTACTATAACATGGTAAATTATAGTATAAACAGAATGGAATGACTCTGGTTGAATACAGTATAAACTGATTAATATTACACGGATGAAATCATTATAAAAGGGTTACTATAACACGGGTTAAATTCAGTATAAACAGGTTGGATTAACTCGGGTTAAATACAGTATAATCAGGTTGGAATAATTCGGGTTAAATACAGTATAATCAGGTTGGAATAACTCGGGTTAAATACAGTATAATCAGGTTGGAATAACTCGGGTTAAATACAGTATAATCAGGTTGGAATAACTCGGGTTAAATACAGTATAATCAGGTTGGAATAACTCGGGTTAAATACAGTATAATCAGGTTGGAATAATTCGGGTTAAATAAGTATAAACAGGTTGGAATAACTCGGGTTAAATACAGTATAATCAGGTTGGAATAATTCGGGTTAAATAAGTATAAACAGGTTGGAATAACTCGGGTTAAATACAGTATAATCAGGTTGGAATAACTCGGGTTAAATACAGTATAATCAGGTTGGAATAACTCGGGTTAAATACAGTATAATCAGGTTGGAATAACTCGGGTTAAATACAGTATAATCAGGTTGGAATAATTCGGGTTAAATACAGTATAATCAGGTTGGAATAACTCGGGTTAAATACAGTATAATCAGGTTGGAATAATTCGGGTTAAATAAGTATAAACAGGTTGGAATAACTCGGGTTAAATACAGTATAATCAGGTTGGAATAACTCGGGTTAAATACAGTATAATCAGGTTGGAATAATTCGGGTTAAATAAGTATAAACAGGTTGGAATAACTCGGGTTAAATACAGTATAATCAGGTTGGAATAACTCGGGTTAAATACAGTATAATCAGGTTGGAATAATTCGGGTTAAATAAGTATGAACAGGTTGGAATAACTCGGGTTAAATATAGTATAATCAGGTTGGAATTACTCGGGTTAAATACAGTATAATCAGGTTGGAATAATTCGGGTTAAATAAGTATGAACAGGTTGGAATAACTCGGGTTAAATACAGTATAATCAGGTTGGAATAATTCGGGTTAAATAAGTATAAACAGGTTGGAATAACTCGGGTTAAATACAGTATAATCAGGTTGGAATAACTCGGGTTAAATACAGTATAATCAGGTTGGAATAATTCGGGTTAAATAAGTATAAACAGGTTGGAATAACTCGGGTTAAATACAGTATAATCAGGTTGGAATAATTCGGGTTAAATAAGTATAAACAGGTTGGAATAACTCGGGTTAAATACAGTATAATCAGGTTGGAATAACTCGGGTTAAATACAGTATAATCAGGTTGGAATAACTCGGGTTAAATACAGTATAATCAGGTTGGAATAACTCGGGTTAAATACAGTATAATCAGGTTGGAATAACTCGGGTTAAATACAGTATAATCAGGTTGGAATAACTCGGGTTAAATACAGTATAATCAGGTTGGAATAACTCGGGTTAAATACAGTATAATCAGGTTGGAATAACTCGGGTTAAATACAGTATAATCAGGTTGGAATAACTCGGGTTAAACAGCCTCCTGACACGTTGTCATTGACATTAAAACACCGTTCTGATGATAAATGAGGATAAAACCCGCGGAGTTGAAATGTTTGACTCAAATCTTTGTCCCTGCTGCTGTATAATAAAATACAGTTGAAGTAGAGTTTAGAATAATGAAATAAAAGATAACAGCAGGTTTGTTTTTACCTTCATTCGTCTCCTTCCTCATCTGTCCATCTCTGTTCCTCGATGACGTTTCCTGGCGGTCGTCAAACAACTACTGAGAGCGCATGCGCCACCTAGCGGTTGGATGATTCAGATCTGTAGTGTCACTCTTGGTTTTCTTTCTTCCATTCACTTTATTTCCACTAATTTAGAGACAAAGTCAAACACATCATATCTTCCTGTAACACTGAAGATTTTTTCAGTCAAATTCAGCTAAAATAAAGGTTTTACTATGTTCCAGAGTAAATTTTAATAGAAACTAGTCCACAGCTTCAGGTGAATTTGGCTGTAGACAATGCAAAATTGCAACGTCTGAAACACTGACTCACAGCCTTATCATAATAAAATAATTATCATTAATTTTTCATCAGCGAAATACTAAACTTAGAAGTATGCCTACAGTCAGTTAGATACTCACTGAGGCTTTTTTCATCTTAAAGATCACTGCCTGTGTACAAATAGAAGCTTCTTTCTATCCACTCTTTAAAAGTTTCTCTGTGAGCCCTTAAATGTAATCACTCCACTGGACAGAGTTGCTGATAAAGTTGTCAGATTCTATTTTTTCACTTTCTGTAACTTTAATTGCACCAAAATACCCCTCCAACCTGATTATGGACCTAAAAACATGGTAGCCTAATGTAAACAGATGTGTAACATCATTATTTCAGGTGTCCACTGGAGGGCACCACCAGGCGGGACAGGAGACCGACACAGCCCCAGTCTGTTCTGGATGTCCTTCTATAACCAGGGGTATCAGAAAATAACAAATAATAATAATAATAATAATATAAATAATAATTTTAATAATAAGAGTAAGAATAAAAATAAGAATAAGTAAATAATGAATAACAATAACAATAATAATAATAATAATAATAATAATAATAATAAGAGTAAGAATAAAAATAAGAATAAGTAAATAATGAATAACAATAATAATAATAATAATAATAATAATAATAATAATAATATTAATAATAATAATAATAATAATAATAAGAGTAAGAATAAAAATAAGAATAAGTAAATAATGAATAACAATAACAATAATAATAATAATAATAATAATAATAATAATATTAACAGCAACAATAACAATAAAAATAATACAAATAATTAATAATAATTAAATTAATACAATAATTTAAAAATATAATAATAATAATAATAATAATAATAATAATAATAACAGCAACCATAACAATAAAAATAATAAAAATTACATAACAGTTAAAAAAAATATATTGCATTTTACAATGGAAAATAAGTATTTGATCTCCATATTATTTAGTGTTGTGTTTCCTGTCTTGTTTCTGCTCCTGGTTTGCCTGAAGATCTGGTAACTGCTGCTCTCTTTTCCACCAGGATCTGGAGGAACAGGTTTTTGAACTCAAGGTTTAAGCAGAGGTCAAATAAAATAAAACATCAGATATTTTCTCTGTTCGTCACATCTTTATTTAATCTTTAAACAAACACCATCACCATGAGGCATGAATCATCTTTACAAGGCTGAACATATGACATCAGGGTTATATGTTAACATGTAATATGAACTCATTATTGTAAAAAAGCATGGAAGTCACAAGGCTGAGTCTAAGAACAGTTTCTCATGGTGGATGAAAATCTGCTGAGACTAGAGAATGGTTAAAGACATGTGACTTCAGGGATTTAGACTCATGAACCTAAAAGTATCCATACAACATCAAATTGTCTTTATCCTTTCACTTCTGTTATTGAAAAAGAGGATGTTTTTAAAGTCTTCTGGGGGAATGAAATCCCCTTAAATCTAAACTCACCCTGCAGATTCTCCTGGAGCGTTTCCCATTAGAGCTCACACGGCTCTGGGCTGCAGGCTCATCTCTTTATTAATCACTTGGTAACTTTTGAACCGTAGGTCGTAGACACTAACTTGTTTATCCCATGAAAGCTCTTCTTTGTGCCTTTCTAATGATGTTCTCCATGCCTTCGCAGCTCTTACAGAACATCTTCTAGTGAGCCGAGAACTTGGGTGATAGTCCTGGGTCTCTGAGGACGGTGTTGTCGGATACAACAAGAAATGACAAGTATATAAAAAGGTTAATAAGTCTGAACTATAAGTCATAGACACTTAGTATTTTTTCCTCTGAAATCTTTCATATTTGTCGTTTGTCTGAATCTCTAGAGATTACATCCACTGTGTTAGATCTGATAATAAACATCTTTTTAACCATTTTTAATCCATTTTCGATAATTTACTTCTTTTTTTTTTTTGGCATGTGCTTTGCCATATTGTTTACCCACAATGCATAGTGTGGGGAGCTGTCAACTAGTTGCTTCTTTGAGGAATTGCACAAATAAATATAACTGCAAAAATGCACATGGACTTTTTTTGTATATATGTAGATGTTTAGAAAACCGTTAGTCAAAAAAATTTTTTTTTTCACTTTTGTGTCCCCAAGAGATGGAAACAAGTCTGTGCAAAGAAAAGGCTTCGTCACTAATGTTTACTTTTAATTTTTTTTTTATTTAACCTTTATTTAACCAGGATTTATGCCCATTGAGAGAAAATAAACTATTTTACAAGGGAGTCCTCTACTGTGTGATATCAATAAAATTATTGAGAACCAAATTCCTATTTGTTTTTCTTTTGTCTCTAGAGTCCTATAACTTTTTTTTTAAAAGTCCAGTGACATTACTGTGGTAGATATATTCTTAAAGCTCAGGTTGTCCTGAAAGAAAAGGATGTTTAGAGCTTGACTGTGCTCCACAGGGTTGATGTTTTACAAGCTTTTTAAGACGAAAAGTCCTGACAAGACACGATGGTGAAAAAAATAGCTGTGAGCTCTAAGGGTCACACGACTTTAGAATTACTTGAAATTATTCGAAATTGCCTTCGCTAATGATGAGAAAGCTTTTTTAGTTGCCGTCCATGCTGATTTACCAGATTTTAACAGATGATATAATGGATTTTTCTCCTCTGCATGTTTTCTAGCTTCAGTTTCATACATTTGCTTTAGTTCTGTCATCTTTTCTTCTACATCCCTTTCATACTGCTCCTGTAGCCTTCTCACCTCTCTCTTCCTCTCCTCTCTCTTCCTCTCCTCTCTCTCTCTCCTCCTCTCCTCCTCTCTCTCAGTATTCCTATCATGCTCTCCTCCACTCCCTATCTCCTCCTCTCTTTCTTTCTTTTCATCTCTGTCTCTCTCCTTTCTATCTCTCCTCTCCTTCTCTATTTGTTTCTTTTTTTCTTCCTCGCTCTCACTTTTCTTCTCCTCCTCTCTCTCCTTCTTCTCCTCTTCTTTCTTCTTCTCTCTCTCTCCCTTCTCATTCATATCCTCTCTTTCCTTCTTCTTCTTCTCCTCTCCCTCCTTCTTCTCCTCTTCTTTCTTCTTCTCTCTCTCTCCCTCCTCATTCATATCCTCTCTTTCCTTCTTCTTCTTCTCCTCTCTCTCCTTCTTCTCTCTCTCTCCCTCCTCATTCTTATCCTCTCTTTCCTTCTTCTTCTTCTCCTCTCTCTCCTTCTTCTCTCTCTCTCCCTCCTCATTCTTATCCTCTCTCTCCTTCTTCTCCTCCTCCTCTCTCTCCTTCCTCTCCCTCTGTCGCTCAGACTCCAGTTGCTCCATGAGCGCCTTCATCTCTGGCTCATATTGTTCTCTTATTTTCCGCTCAATTTCTTCTCTTTTTCTGCGTATTTCTTCTTCTTTCTCTTTCAGGATTTGTTGTTTCTCCTCTTCAATCATCCTCTCAGCCTCCTGGAACATCTCAGTGGTGTAGTGACTCCCTCCGTTCTTCTGGACTATATTTCTGATCTTCTGGAGCAGCTCAGTCACCTGGGAGTGATCTTTGCTCTTGTTGTTGAAGACGTGGTACTGGCCGTTACATCGGGCTACAAGCTCCTTCAGCTCTGGACTTCCATCCAAGAACTCCTCAATATCTTCACCTTCAAGCATGTCCCCCCCAGTAAAGAGGACCATGGAGTACTGGTCTGCAGCCTGGCCAAAGACTTGCTGGATCCGTTCCACTGTCTTCTTCTCTTCTTCAGTGAATCTGCCCAGCCTGATGACCACCAGGAACACGTGAGGACCAGGAGAGGCGTACGTGATGCACTGGGTGACATTTGCAGTGGTCTCGTCCATGTCTACTCTGGTGTCAAACAGGCCCGGGGTATCAATGACAGCCACCTTCTGACCATCAACTGTACCTCTGTCCTTGGTACACTCCATGGTCAGGGACACGGCAGCAAACTTTGACTCAAAACACTCTCGTCCCAGGATGGTGTTTCCTGTGGCGCTCTTCCCAGCGCCGGTCTTCCCCACCAGCACCATCCTGAACTCCTCATTATTCAGTCTGGTGTTTTCTGTAAAGAAAATAAAGCAAAGAGATGTAGTTACAGACTTCTACATAGAAGAGAAGAGAAGAGGAAAATACTGAGGTATTCTTGAAGTCAGAGCAGCAGATAACTTGGATAGGAGAAACATTTTTAGACTGTCTCTTTCCTGAGTTCATGGTTCACAGGCACCATGACCACAGCAGCACTGTTAGGGACATTTAAGAGACAACGTGTCAGGATTTAAGTCTAAAATTAAAAAAATAGGTAGTATACTGTAGGAGAGGAGGGCAGGACTTTGTTCCAACCGAACCTGGGGGCGGGGCTAACTCCCCACATGACATCATGAGGGGGAAATCTTAGAACCGCTTTGTTTCTGCACACATTTTCTGGAAGGTGAAGATAGAGAGACGGGGAAGAAAATGGATTTTTCTGATTCTTGGGGGAATTGCATGACCTTTAAAACGTGCACTTGAAACTTGAGTGAGGCAAGCACAAGGCAAACGTTTCAGTCAGTCATTATCCCCACCTGTTGACAGTGGAGGGGGCGGGTCTCTGAGGCTTTTACGTCCCTCTGCTGTGTGAGAGCTCGTTCAACAAAGACACTGAATGAAAATAGATTACAGATGAGTAACAGTAGTAGTACTGCCCACATCTGCTGGCCACACCATTGGAGAACCCCTGCTGTCTAGTTCTCTCCTCTGTTCTCAGTCATTCCTCACAGCTGTCCCCACTTCCTGACCCCCAACAGACTTTCAGGATCAGAACTACAAACAGCCTATAGACCTAGTCCAGATGAATGACTCCACATTACAGCCAGGATTTGCAGCTGTCTGGGTTGATGTAGGGAAGAGGTCACCAACCCGGTCTGAGACCTGTACCCTCCAGAAAAATATCCTACTGTTTCTTTCTACTAGAGTAAAAGTTTAATAGAGCTACAGTAGATTTAATGGAGTAAAGTCCTCTGCACTCTCTCTCTTCCCAGCCCTGAAATACCATAAAAATATGAACACAATAACAGGACTTACCTGAATCGTCAGACATGGTTGAGCTCTAACAGATGCTGTTTGTCTTCTTGTTAAAATCATTCAGCTGAGTCCGGGGGTGAAGACAGCGAGCCTACTGAAGCTCCTTCTGTTCACCAGGACACACCCAGAGATGGCTGCATGTCACATGACCTACGGGAACCTTTAATGAGTTTGGTTTTCTCACGCAGACGACACCTCTGTTTACATCACAGATAGAGAGAGAACGTCCCGACAGACAGACAGACAGGTACTTTATCAAACCTGAGGGAATTACAGCAACAGTCAGTGAAGATTGGTCTCTCTTCATAGTGTAGAAGTTAAACTCAGTTAGGCTGAATTCCAGAGTCAGATAAATTCTGTTAAACCTGATTTTTAACCCTGTCCGTACTCCACTGAGTGTTAATCAACTTTAATAACAATGCTAGTGTGACTTACATTTGACACTGAGGGATTTTAAGCGTTCGTCTGTTAAACTTCACAGTAAGGGTTAATTAAAAATATTAACATTGTCTCTTACAGTATTGAATCTAATCTCCTGATTTTCCAGTGTGACGTGATCCGGAACATTCTCTCTCTATCTGTGATGTAAACAGAGGTGTCGTCTGCGTGAGAAAACCAAACTCATTAAAGGTTCCCGTAGGTCATGTGACATGCAGCCATCTCTGGGTGTGTCCTGGTGAACAGAAGGAGCTTCAGTAGGCAGAGCAGACTCGCTGTCTTCACCCCAGGACTCAGCTGAATGATTTTAACAAGAAGACAAACAGCATCTGTTAGAGCTCAACCATGTCTGACGGTTCAGGTAAGTCCTGTTATTGTGTTCATATTTTTATGGTATTTCAGGGCTGGGAAGAGAGAGAGTGCAGAGGACTTTACTCCATTAAATCTACTGTAGCTCTATTGAACTTTTACTCTTGTAGAAAGAAACAGTAGGATATTTTTCTGGAGGGTACAGGTCTCAGACCGGGTTGGTGACCTCTTCCCTACATCAACCCAGACAGCTGTAAATCCTGGCTGTAATGTGGAGTCATTCATCTGGACTAGGTCTATAGGCTGTTTGTAGTTCTGATCCTGAAAGTCTGTTGGGGGTCAGGAAGTGGGGACAGCTGTGAGGAATGACTGAGAACAGAGGAGAGAACTAGACAGCAGGGGTTCTCCAATGGTGTGGCCAGCAGATGTGGGCAGTACTACTACTGTTACTCATCTGTAATCTATTTTCATTCAGTGTCTTTGTTGCACGAGCTCTCACACAGCAGAGGGATGTAAAAGCCTCAGAGACCCCGCCCCCTCCACCGTCAACAGGTGGAGATAATGGCTGACTGAAACGTTTGCCTTGTGATTGCACGTTTTAAAAGTGACATATGCAAAATCCACCTTTTCAGGCTTCTCTAACAAAAATGTGCCCCTGACCTGTCAGCAATCCCCCCAAAAATCAGAAAAATTCATTCCCTTCCCAGTCTCTCTATCTTTACCTTTCAGAAAAATGTGTGCAGAAACAAAGCGGTTCTAAGATTTCCCCCTCATGATGTCATGTGGGGAGCTAGCCCCGCCCCCAGGTTCGGTTGCCCCCCCCCCACTTGGAAGAAAGTCCTGCCCTCTTCTCCTACAGTATACTACCTATTTTTTAAATGTTAGACTTAAATCCTAGCATGTTGTCCCTTAAATGTCACTAACAGTGCTGCTGTGGTCATGGTGCCTCCTTCATCTACCTGTGAACCATGAACTCAGGAATGAGACGGTCTAAAAATGTTTCTCCTTTTTTTATAGCAGTTACACTGATGTTTTGTAGGTAAAGACACTGTGCAGAACATAACTGGACACTGTAAAGTCAAGCAAAAGCAACAAATCATGGCCTGGAAAAGAACTGATTTATTAAGTCTTAATTCCTTGTTTTTAAATACCATCCTAAATGGACTTTATATTGAGGTATTACATACCTACTAATTCGTAGGCCGTGGTCTGGATCCGGACTGGGCGTTCCTGTTGGATCATTTTGATAACCGCTCCTCTCTCAACCTGTACAGTGTTTTATATATAGGGTGACCAACAATGCTCCCTCAATGGGGTTTGGACCATCTGCTAAAAGCCTGATTTCAGCTTTTAACTGGACTGAACTGACCTCTAATTTCCAATTACAGCCAACATGCTGTGGACCGCTGGCAAATCAAATTGTGGAGCAAATCGCTCCCTCTCTAGTCTACCAGAGTATTTCCACAGCCAACGCTCCAGACAGGCAGCGGGGCTTCAGTGCGTGGCACGGTTGTCCTATGTGGAAATTGCGGGTGAGAAGGAAAGGCAGAGAAAAACACACGTTACAGCTGTTGTATGTTTTGATCTTTTTAAATTAAAAAAATGGCTTTTGAAACCAAAATCTATAAAACAAGACAGGGGAAAATCAACACTCCATCTTTAACAGAGTGACTCTGTGACTGTTGAGTGGTCATCAGAGTGACTCTGTGACAGTTACGTGTCCTTCAGAGTGACTCTGTGACTGTTGAGTGGTCATCAGAGTGACTTCGTGACTGTTGAGTGGTCAGAGAGTGACTCTGTGACTGCTGAGTTGTCATCATTGTGACTCTGTGACTGTTGAGTGGTCATCAGAGTGACTCTGTGACTGCTGAGTTGTCATCATTTTGACTCTGTGACTGTTGAGTGGTCATCAGAATGACTCTGTGACAGTTAAGTGGTCATCAGAGTGACTCTGTGACTGCTGAGTTGTCATCATTTTGACTCTGTGACTGTTGAGTGGCCATCAGAGTGACTGTGTGACTGTTGAGTGATCATCAAAGAGGTTTCTTTTGTCAGAGTAACTCTGTGACTGTTTTTGTCTGTACTGCATGCAAACTTCTATCACCATGGTTAGGATTTTGGGATTCTGTTTAAGAAAAATCAATTCTCCTAAGCATTTATTTTTTTTTTTTTAGATTTAATTTTGTGCCTTTTTGTGCTTTTATTGGATAGCAGAGGGCAGTGGATAGACTCAGAAACAGGGATATCCCTTCCATGCTGTTTGTACTGAGGAGGAAACCATTAGTTCAAATTTATACATTTCACATTTTAAGGGAGTGCTCTACTGTGCTTGGTTTGGAAGAGGTCCCAGTATACACAACTGCAACAGGCAGCATCTGAGATCCGTGGTCTTTAGTCAGAGCCCTCTCTTATGTTTTAACATCTCAAGCATGTGCACAAGTGCTTTTTGTGTAAATTGTATTGAATATAGTTTTACAACTTGTTATAAATTTTAAATCATTCTTCTCCACAGGAAATAGCAGAATGAACGTTGACGAGCTGAGGATTGTGATGGTGGGGAAGACTGGCAATGGAAAGAGCGCCACAGGAAACACCATCCTGGGTCAACAATGTTTTGAATCAAAGTTTACATCAGCCTCTGTGACTGTGGAGAGCTCCAAGGGCAGAAGTACAGTGGATGGACAGGTGATCGCTGTTATCGACACTCCAGGCCTGTTTGACACCAGATATGATGAAGAGAAGACTGAGAAAGGTATCAAACAGTGCATCACGTACGCTGCTCCTGGTCCTCACGTGTTCCTGGTGGTCATCAGGCTGGGCAGATTCACTGAAGAAGAGATGAAGACAGTTGAACGGATCCAACAAATCTTTGGCCAGGCAACAGACAAATACACCATGGTTCTCTTTACTCATGGGGACCAGCTTGATTCAACCATTGAGGAGTTTTTGGATGGAAGTCCAGATCTGCAGGAGCTCGTGGCCCGATGTAGCGGCCAGTACCATGTCTTTAATAACAAGAGCAAAGGTCGCTCCCAGGTGACTGAGCTCCTCCAGAAGATCAGAAATATGGTCCAGAAGAACGGAGGGAGTCACTACACCAACGAGATGTTCCAGGAGGCTGAGAGGACGATTGAAGAGGAGAAACAACGGATCCTGAAAGAGAAAGAAGAAGAAATACGCAGAGAGAAAGAAGGAGTTGTGAGGACACTAACACAGAAATTTGAGAGAGAGATCGCAGCACTCAAAGAGGACCTGGAGGCTGAGAGGAGAATGGTGAAGGTGGGGAAGATCAGGCAAGCCAAAAAAGCCCTCGAAAACCAGGAGATGAAGAAGACCGTGGCACTGTTGGGGCTGATGACGGCTGACACGGTCAGCAAGATGGAGAGAATGCAGGATGCGCATGAACAGAAACTGAGAGAGGAAAAAAACAAACATGACCAGATGCTGAGAGAACGACAGATGAGGTATGAACAGACCCTGAGAGAGAAACAAGAGGAAGTGGATCAAAAACATGCCCAGGAGGCCAGAGTGAGAGCTGAGAAGAAGAAAGGCAAATGTACTGTCATGTGATTACTGACGGCCCTTGAATCTCTCCGTCATTTCCAAAGTCAGTGGCAGTGATCAGAGATCATTAACATCCCTTATTATGGCACCATGAATCCTGATGTTGTTTTATTCATGTTGTTGAGGTTTAGTTATTCTAGCAGGGATCAACTATCGTCTAATCCAGTCTAGTTTGTATCTAAAGGACCTTCCTCTGAAGTCTAGATTCAGATGTATGCAGATGACACAGTTATCTACAGCAGAGTTCAACCAGGAGAACAAGCTGCTCCTGAACTCTCTGCAGAATCAAACAATCAGAGAAAGGTGATGCATCCTTGTTTTATTGTATATTTTTAAACCTGATTTTATTCCTGTTTCTTTGTCTAAGATTTATTTGAAATGATTTTATTTGTAATCAGGTGATGGTGTGTTCCTGCTGCTGACTGTTTAATCAGATCTTTACATTCCCAATATGAAAATTAATGCTGTTTAAAACAATGATGTTATATCCTAGTGAAGCAGAAATAAAGATGGGATCCTGAAACCAGACTCTGAAGAATCTTGTCTGTCTGAGATTTACTGTAAACGTTTGGATTAGTGTTAGTGTAAGTCTGCTCCTTTTAAATAACATTACTGTTTTTGTGACACATTTACAGAGCTTAACAAATGTATTAGACCACCTGTTATATTTGTCTCGGAGACCATCCACCATCATGAAGTGCTTTAATGCGGACTCTTTCATTTTCAGTCAGCTCTCCATGTTTTATCATTTTGAACAGGAATGAGGAATTTCAAACTGAATTCACCCAAATTTGAGCCGGCTCACTGGGCTTCTCTGAGAAGTCAGAAATGAATCAAGCATAACATTCAACCACTAAAACTCATTTTTCTGTTCAGAATTGACACCACTATAATTTGACATATTAATCAAGAAATATTAATGTACTCTATTATTTTTCTTTTTTTTTTTTAAATCAGTAAATTTGAAAATTCATGGATAACAATAATAATTCTATTTTAGCATTAAAAATATCATCTGGGTTAAAGAGCTTCTACATATTGGTGTATTAACCATTGCAGAAACATCAAAAATGATTTTGGTAATTACCAATGCTGTTAATTTAGGGCAGCTGTGGCATAAACCTTACTTTGGTTAGGGTTAGGGTGGTCTAATACCAGAGATGTCGAAAGTATTCACATTCATTACTCAGGTAGAAATATAGATACTAGGGTTTAAAAAGACTTCTGTAGAAGTTGAAGTATCAACTCAAGCTTTTTACTCAAGTAAAAGTGTAAAAGTGCTGGTTTTAAAACTAGGCCGCGCCACAGGGCCCTATAGTGCACTACCCCACCTCCCCCCAAAAACATTTTTCTAAAGGCCATAATGACAATAATGTTATATCAAAATGTTAATGCTGAAAAATTATGGATGCACCTGTTTAAGCCGCATTTATGCCCATTGAAAATGAATGCATTTAGCACAATGCAAATACCATTCACCATTTTTGCCAATTTTGGTCTTTTTACCACTTTTCAATACTTTTTATCACCATTTTTGCCACTATTAACCATTTTAATCACCTTTCTCCCTTTTTTCCTTTTATACTAATGGTCTGCTTAATTTTAACCTCTATTCACCACTTTCCTGCAAGTTTTTGTCCCTTTGTGCCATGCCACAACCCATTTGGATGCTTACCGCCCATTTTTGCCATTCTTTAACCCCTTTTCACCACTTTATCCAGCCATTTTTTTTTTTTTTTTACTAGTTTTAACACTTTTTAAAAAAAAATTTACTAATAATGGCTCACAAGTGAATTTGTGTAGTCATTCTAAAAGTATTTCTGGGGGCCAGACAGGAAGCTTTGGGGGGCCTGATTTGGCCCCCAGGCCGCCAGTTGATAATCAGTGTAGTAGGGTATACCCTGGAGCCCACCTTAAGTCCTAGGGTTAAGGTAAGGTGTTATGTCTAGAGCCCTGAAGGGGGGTTAGGTTTAGACATAAGTCACTAAGCGGTTAGAGTTAGGGCAAGGTAGTTGGGTAGGGCATACCTTGGAGCCCACACTAAGTCCTATGGTTAGGGTTATTACATAATGCTGCGTTATTACATAATGTGGCATTATTACATAATGTGGCGCTACAGGGTGCCTGTTGAAATGCCTGACTGAATTGTATGTTCTGGCAGAGTGATTAGTGTTTGGGGGGTGTAATTGTGCTGTCCCTAATGTCTGGGGGTTGAGAATTAAAGGACCCTAAAGTTTAAAACTGCTATGCAAAGACAAGCGCTTAATGTGCTTCTTTGCGCTTGTTTAAAAAAGAAATGTGGCCCAGGTTCAGTGAAATTTTACCTTTGGAATTACATTTTTCTTTTTTTTTTTTTTTTGGTTAACTGACTGTTATTTTGAAATCATTATTTTGGACCTAAAAACCTCCATTCACTGACCTCTGACTTCTGGATTGGACAACTCACGACAGACAAAGGTTTGGTCTCAGTATCACCTCTTTATTTCTGATTCCCTTCACTGATACATGATAGAATAAATGTTCTCAGACAGCATCAAACTTCATACCCAAAAATAATACAAATATATATAATACTGAATAAACTGTAGCCAAGAGGAAAAGAGCAAATGATCAGACACATTACAATCATTTAGAATACATCTAACTAAAACAAAACAAGGGAAATAAAAACCTGATTTTATTAACCTTTAGACAATAGTAACTGAGAAATTCAGATTTACGTGACTGTATAGCAGCACTAAAGGATATGACAGGATGAACATTCCTTTCTCTGATTGTTTGATTCTACAGAGTTTAGGAGCAGCTTGTTCTCCTGGTTGAGCTCTGCTGTAGATAACTGTGTCATCTGCATACATCTTAATCTAGACCTCAGAGGAAGGTCGATTCCTGCTAGAATAACTAAACCTCAACAACATGAATAAAACAACATCAGTGTTTATGGTGTCAGAAATCTTTAAGAGATCAAGGATGGAAGCAAAAATATCAGCCCCACTATCAAGACTAGGTTTTTTTTTTAGTATAATAACACACTGATGCTTCAGTAGAATGATCTTAAATCCAAACTGCATGGTTCAATCAAAGATTCATGTTTAGATGTGAATGATCACAGATCACTGTTGGTGATGTTAGAGATGATGGGGAGAAAAGTCACCAGCCTGTAGTTGATCACATCACAATACAACTTGTTTTGTTTGCCTCCTCCGCTGACCTCCTGGCAATTCTTGTATGCTCCCTATCCACTTCCTGTTGTTTCTCTCTCAGTGTCAGTTCATGCTGTACCTGCATTTTCTCCATCAGGTTCACCGTGTCAACCGTCATCAGCCCCATCAGTGCCACGGCCTTCTCCATCTCCTGGTTTATGTGGGCTTGTTTGGCCTCCCTGATCTTCCCCACCTGCACCATTCTCCTCTCAGCCGCCAGTTGCTCTTTGAGTGCCGCGATCTCTCTGTCATATTGCTGTTTGAGGCTCTTCTCAATTTCTTCCTTTTCTCTGCGTATTTCTTCTTCTTTCTTTTTCAGCATTCGTTGTTTCGCCTCTTCAATCTTCCTCTCAGCCTCCTGGAACATCTCGTTGGTGTAGTGACTCCCTCCGTTCTTCTGGACCATATTTCTGATCTTCTTGAGCAGCTCAGTCACCTGGGAGCGATTATTGCTCTTATTGTTGAAGACATGGTAAAGGCCGTTACATCGGGCCACGAGCTCCTGCAGAGCACGACTTTGACCCAAGAAATCCTCCATGGTACCTTCAAGCATGTCCCCCATAGTAAAGAGAACCATGGAGTATTTGTCTGCAGCCTGGCCAAAGATTTCTTGAATCTTTTCCACTGTCTTTTTCTCTTCTTCAGTGAATCTGCCCAACCTGATGACCACCAGGAACACATGAGGACCAGGAGCAGCATATGTGACGCACTGTTTGATTCCTATCTCCGTTTCCTCTTCATCAAATCTGGTGTCAAACAGGCCTGGAGTGTCGATAACAGCGATCTTCTGTCCGTCCACTGAACCTCTGCCCTTGGAGCACTCCACAGTCACAGAGGCTGAAGCAAACTTTGATTCAAAACACTCTCGACCCAGGATGGTGTTTCCAGCAGCACTCTTCCCAGTGCCGGTCTTCCCCACCATCACAATCCTGAACTCCTCGTTGTTCATTCTTCTGTTTCCTGTGGAAAAACATAAGCAACACAGAATTATAATGACCATCAGGTTGTTCAAACACTCGACTTAATGCAACTGAAACAAAAACAATGAAGAAACACTCACATAGTTTGAACATAGTGTACTATCATAAGTGTACTTGATACCAGAGCACCCTAGGCCAAAGGTCAATGATCGACCTTGTTGTTGTTTCATCAGATCTGGAGCCTTATGTTTTGGACACTCGGGTAAAGACAGGAGCAGAGCTGTCAACTGATCACCACCTGGTGGTGAGTTGGATCAGATGGCGGGGGAAGCTGCCAGGAGGTTAGGGACATAGAGGCTGAGTGGTCTATGTTCAAATCCCCTATTGTGGAAGCAGCTGTTAGGAGCTGTGGCCAGAAGACCAACTGTGCCTGTCGTGGCGGCAACCCTAGGACCCGCTGGTGGACACCACTGGTAACGGAAGCCATCAAGCTGAAGAAGGAAGCCTTTTGGGCCTGGTTGGATCAGGGGTCTCTGGAAACAGCTCACAGGTATCCGAGAGGCTCGGACTCGCAGAGGGCTGCAGCTTCAGCAGTTGTGAAAGCAAAAACCCAGGTGTGGGAGGAGTTCGGGGAGACTATGGAGAAGGACTTTCAGTTGGCCCCAAAGATGTTCTGGCAAACTGTCCGACAACTCAGGAGGGGTAAGCAGGGCTTGGCTCAGGCTGTGATTAGCAGGAGTAGGGAACTGCTGACCAGGACAGGGGATGTCATTGGTAAGTGGAAAGAATACTTGGAGAAACTCCTTAACCTGTCTATCACGTCCTCGTCCCGGGAGGTGGAGTCTCATGATCCGAGGGGGGGAGAGTCACTTATACCCTAGGTCTCTGAGGTGGTCAAAAAGCTCCTCGGCGGCAGGGCCCCAGGTGCAGATGAGATTTGCCCTGAGATGCTGAAGGCTCTGGCCAATTGTCGAACCTCAGATCCAGGAGGAACAATGTGGAATGCGCCCTGGCCGTGGGACATTGGACCAGCTCTTTACCCCTGCAGGGCTCAGAGATGGCTTGCAACTGTGTCCTGCAGGGGGTAATGTGGGGGGTACTGCGGGAATATGGGGTCCCGGGCCACTGTGGTGTGCCATCAGGGACCTGTATAACCAAAGTGAGAGCTGTGTCTGCATCCTAGGCACAATGTCAGACACGTTCCCTGTGCGTGTTAGCCTCATCCAGTGGTGCCCCTTGTCTCCGATTCTGTTTGTGATTTTCATGGACAGGATCTCAAGGCACAGCAAGGGGCAGGAGGGCTTTGGGTTGTTTGACCTCAGAATTCCATCTCTACTTTCAGCAGATGATATGTTTCTGTCGGCCTCTTCAGCCAGGGACAGCAGGCACTGAGGCGTTTTTTTTGGCTGTATGAGAAGTGGTTGGATGAGGGTCAACACCTCCCAAGTCTGAGGCCATGATTCTCTGCTGGAAAAAGGTGGATTGCTTCCTCCAGGTGGGGAGGAGTCTTTGCCCCAAGTAAGGAGTTCATGTTTCCTTGGGGTCTTGTTCACGAGTGAGGGTAGAAGTGACCGTGAGAATAAAACGTGGTTCCATTGCACTCTTGTGATATATGTCTAAATCAAAACGTCTGGAAAACCTCCTCATGAGTGCCTTAAATTTTTTTAGCGATATCTGAGAGGCTTACCAAAATTCATATGTTTCCATTACCTGTTTTTTTATTGCACTAAAGTAGATAATGAAACAGCTGCTCAAACAGTGTATCTGAATGTCATTAGTCTATTTTAAAAATGGATACCTCAGTGAGAGGAAATGTCATGGAATCGGCTTCGGTGACAATGTCTAGTGTACGTTTTCCTATTAATATATGTACACTAATGAATGAATTTTGTAATGTTCTTGTCCTCTGTGAATAGATTTCCCCACTTTGATCACCTGATGGCTGTTTGGCTCCTGATTGATTCAGCAGTTCATAAAACAATCACAAGACTAGACAGCTGCCAGGAGAAAAGTCGAGGTGGTAAAACCTGCTTGTCTCCACAGTAGCAACAATTCTGCAAAGCAGCCTGGGCCAACATTCCTCCTCAGTGATGTGAAAGACTCTGACAGCCATCACAAACATCCTTGGCAGCAAGGATGGAACAGCCAGTTATTCGGGTTAGGAGGCGATAACTGTTTCACACAGGGCCAGGTAGGTCTGGATGGAATCATCATTTAAAAACTGACTTCAGCACATACTCAGATTATCTTCACCTAGGATTAACATTAGTGTGATGATCTGGAACATTTAAGTTTGAGAAATATGCAAAAATACATCAGGAAGTGGAAAATACTTTTCCACAGCAGTGTATACAGCTAACAGTGATCTTTTCTTTCTCACTGGAAATGAATTAAATATTGTAATTTACCATATCTGTAGGCCATGTTTACGTCAGCGATTACAGCTGAAGAGAGGGAACAGGATTCAGGAGATCTTCTGCAGCTCCTCTATAAACAGTCAGCACCTGAGGACATAAAACCCACGGCATTTAAACTCCACCACCACAGACTTATAAAGACAGCATGCTTTACTCAGTCCTGCAGACCTAGTACTGTCCAGTAATAGGAGACCAGAGTCTAGAGGACTGTAGTCCTGAGCTAAGGGTAGCTGAGCTCCTTTTACGTCTAAAAATCCTCTTTTGGTGTCAAACCTGCTTGAATGTAAACACTGATGTACATAAACACAATAAACCTTGTGGGCTGAGAGACCGAGGAATGGTGAGCCGTTTATGAACAAGACTGTTTTACTAAATGGCTCCTTAGTCAGACTGGAGTAATGTTAAAGACTCCGAAAAGTCAAATCCAAAGTTGGTGTCTTAAAACTCTAGATATGTTGTAATCTGGTTGCTGTAAACGTGTGAAAACACTGAGATCTACATGAGACTGAACTCTGGATTTAGACTGTTAGAAAGTTTTTCACCTCTTTCCTGGCTGTCTTTAATGTGGGCGGGGCTAATATGTGGGCTTGTGATGTCATCAGCCCACAATGGGGTATGGACCCACCCTCCTAACACAATCTAAAATCACAGAGCAGTTCATCTCAGTCCAGTCTGTTGTCAACTGATGTAACTGCCTTTATTAAAAGTTAACAGTCAGTTAAATGCTGTTTTTTTGTTTATTGTGAGGCAAATTTGCCAAATCTATCAGCCACAGTTGTGTATGGATCATTTAAAGCATCAGAACAGAGATTTGAGCCAGAAAATGGACTTTGTCTCAGCCAGGCAGCTGTGATCTGATAATAAAGTCAAAGGAAGGTCAAGGGGCAGGCTAACGACATAAGTGCTTTCATCCATTCAGATTATAACATTTTGTTTTGAATTAGGGGATCGTATTTCTCCCAAGTGGGCGTGGCCTTAGCTCAGTCCTGGAGCAGATTTTACTGCCTCCTTTTTCATGGTTTTGAAGGTTAATTTTAAAAAATTACAGATGATTTATTTGTCTGAAATTTAAGCTGGGGGTCCAGAACACAGTGACCTGTCATGCAACAAAACTAAATACAGATTTATTTGGACAATTCGGAGGGTGATTGGGTAAACATACTGTCGTATTTTTACAGGCCAATTAGAGCAACAAAACACGTGGCGTAGCCGCTACAAAGGGGTAAATTCCATGGAGAACTGCATAACGTGAACCATGGTGACTGTAGACATGTGGCAACTTTTGTCGTTATTGAAAAGAATACAACAAAACAACGCCTCCGTCATTATCTATCACGTCTCTGTCAGTATCTATCACATCTTTGTCAGTACCTATCACGTCTCTGTCAGTATCTATCACATCTTTGTCAGTACCTATCATGTCTCTGTCAGTACCTATCATGTCTCTGTCAGTACCTATCATGTCTCTGTCAGTACCTATCATGTCTCTGTCAGTACCTATCATGTCTCTGTCAGTATCTATCACGTCTCTGTCAGTACCTATCACGTCTTTGTCAGTACCTATCACGTCTCTGTCAGTATCTATCACGTCTCTGTCAGTACCTATCATGTCTCTGTCAGTATCTATCACGTCTCTGTCAGTACCTATCATGTCTCTGTCAGTATCTATCATGTCTCTGTCAGTACCTATCATGTCTCTGTCAGTATCTATCACGTCTCTGTCAGTACCTATCACATCTTTGTCAGTACCTATCATGTCTCTGTAAGTACCTATCATGTCTCTGTCAGTACCTATCATGTCTCTGTCAGTATCTATCATGTCTCTGTCAGTACCTATCACGTCTTTGTCAGTACCTATCACGTCTCTGTCAATATCTATCACATCTTTGTCAGTACCTATCATGTCTCTGTCAGTACCTATCATGTCTCTGTCAGTACCTATCATGTCTCTGTCAGTACCTATCATGTCTCTGTCAGTACCTATCATGTCTCTGTCAGTATCTATCACGTCTCTGTCAGTACCTATCACGTCTTTGTCAGTACCTATCACGTCTCTGTCAATATCTATCACATCTTTGTCAGTACTTATCATGTCTCTGTCAGTACCTATCACGTCTCTGTCAGTATCTATCACATCTTTGTCAGTACCTATCATGTCTCTGTAAGTACCTATCATGTCTCTGTCAGTACCTATCATGTCTCTGTCAGTATCTATCATGTCTCTGTCAGTACCTATCACGTCTTTGTCAGTACCTATCACGTCTCTGTCAGTATCTATCACATCTTTGTCAGTACCTATCATGTCTCTGTAAGTACCTATCATGTCTCTGTCAGTACCTATCATGTCTCTGTCAGTGTCTATCATGTCTCTGTCAGTACCTATCATGTCTCTGTCAGTACCTATCACATCTTTGTCAGTACCTATCACGTCTTTGTCAGTACCTATCATGTCTCTGTCAGTATCTATCATGTCTCTGTCAGTACCTATCATGTCTCTGTCAGTATCTATCATGTCTCTGTCAGTACCTATCACATCTTTGTCAGTACCTATCACGTCTCTGTCAGTACCTATCACGTCTCTGTCAGTACCTATCATGTCTCTGTCAGTACCTGTCATGTCTTTGTCAGTACCTATCACATCTGTGTCAGTGTCTATCACATCTTTGTCAGTACCTATCACGTCTTTGTCAGTACCTATCATGTCTCTGTCAGTATCTATCATGTCTCTGTCAGTACCTATCATGTCTCTGTCAGTATCTATCATGTCTCTGTCAGTACCTATCACATCTTTGTCAGTACCTATCACGTCTCTGTCAGTACCTATCACGTCTCTGTCAGTACCTATCATGTCTCTGTCAGTACCTGTCATGTCTTTGTCAGTACCTATCACATCTGTGTCAGTGTCTATCACATCTTTGTCAGTATCTATCACGTCTCTGTCAGTACCTATCATGTCCTCTGTCAGTATCTATCACGTCTTTGTCAGTACCTATCATGTCTCTGTCAGTATCTATCACATCTGTGTCAGTGTCTATCACGTCTCTGTCAGTATCAATCAAATCTTTGTCAGTATCTATCACGTCTTTGTCAGTACCTATCATGTCTCTGTCAGTACCTATCACATCTTTGTCAGTACCTATCATGTCTCTTTCAGTATCTATCACGTCTTTGTCAGTATCTATCACGTCTCTGTCAGTATCAATCAAATCTTTGTCAGTATCTATCACGTCTCTGTCAGTACCTATGACGTCTCTGTCAGTACCTATCACGTCTCTGTCAGTATCTATCATGCCTTTGTCAGTACCTATCATGTCTCTGTCAGTACCTATCATGTCTCTGCCAGTACCTATCATGTCTCTGTCAGTATCTATCACATCTCTGTCAGTACCTATCATGTCTCTGCCAGTACCTATCATGTCTCTGTCAGTATCTATCACGTCTCTGTCAGTACCTATCATGTCTCTGTCAGTATCTATCACGTCTCTGTCAGTACCTATCATGTCTCTGTCAGTACCTATCACGTCTCTGTCAGTACCTATCATGTCTCTGTCAGTACCTATCACATCTTTGTCAGTACCTATCATGTCTCTGTCAGTATCTATCACGTCTCTGTCAGTACCTATCATGTCTCTGTCAGTACCTATCATGTCCCTGTCAGTACCTATCACATCTTTGTCAGTATCTATCACGCCTCTTCACAGAGAGATTTTTTCAGAGGACAGTTGATGATTTTCATGTTGATGAGGGAGAACAGCACATGCGTTTCCTCTCATAACAGACCTACTTGTTTTGGTTAATAACACACAGATTCACATCAACTGACCTGCAGCTAGTGTAAATGTTGAGTGTAAATGTGAGTCATGGTCATATGTAAGTGCACACATATGAATGCCACGGACAGCCAGCCACAGACAATACAACACCAATGTCCAACCTGCCATGATGATGATGATGATGATAACACAGTGCAGTCTTCAAATTCCTTAGAGAGAACAATGCTTCATCTAAGCAGACTGACGTCAGAAGATGATCATAGATCATTGCTCATTACTGAGACCTAAGAATGGACTCAGACTTGTGAAAAAATGTCTTGTTTGCATCTCTTACTCACAGCTTCTTTACACAGCAGTGCAACTTAGATGGTGTGTATGACAAAAATACAGTTATCAGTTATTACACAGAATCTAGCAAACATAGCAAACCTAATTTGTTTTATTTATTTAGCATTTATTTGACATGGACACACAGTAACATTGATGCTGGGACATATAATCATACACAGGTCCCAGATGTACTGCTCTAAGTGTTTATAGCAAAGTGATAATCTTCATCACCTGTCCATGGTAGGCTTTTAAAGATTAAAGTTGTAAATAAGGGAAAAAATAGAAAATAACAGAGATACCTAAAACACAGTACATTAGCAAATACATCAGAGTTAAAGTATCCAAGACTTCATTAGAAGAAAACTTTTAACAGAAAAAAAACTTGAGAGAAATCTAAAAAGGAGAAGCAGGGCTGTCAGCAGGCAGAAAGCCTCTAAAACATTCCTACTAAACACCGACTTCATCAAAATGTGAAATTAGAAGATCATCAAACTTACAGCCAGTGATTATCGATGATCTCTCCTCAGCAGTCAGGAGTGAGTGACAGGAACAGAGGCAGACTACGTAAGAGATATGAAGTTGTCAAACCAGCCACTTCTCTGAGCCGACTCCTTAACCCTTCAGTATCAGTCTGATTCTGGGCCCTCGCTTTCAGGGTAAAAATCACGTTCTTTAGAAGCTCATCTTTCTGCTGTAGCCGTTTAGGAACAAAGCTTTTCTTCTTTTTCATGCAGTGTTTCATTTTATGATCTTTAGACCTGTTCCTGGACTCAATGGTGGTACAGAGGAGAGGTTAGCTCCTGATCTGGTGATGCTGCTTCTGGTTAAGTTTAAGGAGAGTGATGTTCTACAAGTCTGTGAACATGTCATGGGTTTGACAGCAACACCAGTTCAGTGGCTATCTAACACCTGTTTGGTGGCTCACTAATACCTGTCCAGTGGCTAGCTAACACCTGTTCAGTGGCTGGCTAACACCTGTTAGGTCACTAGCTAATACCTGTCCGGAGGCCCGCTAACCAGTGTTAATTTCGTCGACTAAAACTATGACTAAAACTAGTCGTCGACAGCCATTTCCTCCATGACAAAACCTAGACCAAGACTAACAAAAATAGATCTGTGATGACTGAAACTGACAAAAACTAAGTTTAGTTTTCATCGGACATTCAAAATAGCAGCCAAAATCAACACTTCCACTAACACCTGACTAGCTAACACCTGTTTGGTGGCTAGCCAATGCCTGTCCAGTGGTTAGCTAGCACCTGCAGCTGTGGGGTTTGAGTCGTCAGGATTCCTGCTTACATTCAATGTAAAATAAATCTCAGGAACTTCTCTCTTTGCTTCAGAAGTCCTCCCTCCTTCATTTTTTGAATTTGACATCCTCATATTCCTACTCATATTCTAACTTGTTTTTCTGACTTCTGATTGGAAGTGGCAAATGGAACATCTCCCTGTGTTGAATTTACAACTTGTGAACTCGTTCTTTCACAGAGCACCCAGACCTCGACGTCACAAAATGGTGGCACAAAGCATAATTGGATTTAACAACAGATGCTCTCTCTTTAGCATATAAACACTCAGTGTCTATGCTTCGCTGTTAGTAATAGCAAGTTTCGGGTTTTTTCTCATCATTTCCACTTTAACCTCAACTTGCTCAAAATTATTTTCTCCTTTAGAAATGGCCCTAATCCTCTTCTGTATCATTTATCAAGCGACTAATCCAATCAGTTTTATTTGAACACGAGTGCTTTTAATTCAGAAAATCTCATGTTTCCTCATATACTTGTATATGCTTGTGAGATGTTCTTCTCTCTGGCAGAATGGCGGACATGATGACATGTTCAGCAGCTGGCTAACACGGCCAATGAGGCGTCTACGTTTATTATGTCTATGAAGAAAACCTTCCTACAGGAAACCATGCATATGCAGCCACACAGACAAAATGATCACAAAATTAAAGTGAAATTCCCCCTTTAGGACATAAATCTTCAAATAAAGACCAGAGCATCATCTGAGCCGCTGATGTTTCCTCCAAAGCCCTGAGTCCTTCACTAGCAACATCGCACAGCGCCCACTTGTGTATTTACCCGGTCTGAAACAGCAGGTGGCGGTATTCACGTAGCTGGTTTACAAACCCGTTAAGGAGGAGAGAGAAGAAGAAGCTACCATGGCAACCACTGGGGTCATGACCTGAGCAAAGATTTTTTTTTGTTTTAACCCAGCAAAAAGTCCATCCTGCAGCCATGGATGATTAAAATCACTTTTAAGATGCCAGCAACTTCTCTCTTTGTATCTGCACATCTACTACAGCTCAGAGGATTAAAGCGGGTTTTGAGGTGACAGGAGACTTTTACTGCCTTTGCATCTCCTCTCACTGACTCCAACTTGTGTTCATCTGTAAGGTGAGTCACAACAGACTGTTTATTGACTAGATTCTGATGATTTTTTCCCTTTATTGAGGAAAATGTGAACAAACTGCCGCGCTGTTAAAAGATTTTTAGTTTTTTACGCTGCTGTCATAAAGCTGATATGACGCTCTGTCCCGTATCCGAGCAAGGTTGCATTCACATCACATCCGAACCGTGCCAGAGTCCACTTGAATCGCGCCCAAGACCACCTCCCTAAGTGGACCCGGGCCCAGTGTCCAGGCGCGGTTTGTTTGCATTCACACTACCCAAACAAACTGGACTTTAGGCTCAAGTGCACTTGGATCCGGGGCCGGTCCACTAGTGTGAAAGCACCCTGATTATCACTGTACCACCCAGCCCATCCTCTCCTCTGACTAAAACATGGCTGCCAGCTTCCACATGTTGAGCTCGTGGTATTTTCTCACACCCTCACGTCACAGCCTTTGTCTCTCTGTCTGAAAACAACAGGCAGGAATGCAGGGACATGTGAAGAGGGCTGGGGATGCCAACAGCAGTATCATCTGAATTTCTTTCAGTGTTTTATAAAATAAGAGCTCTCAGCTCTGCCCTGTGAAGTCTGCAAACATTTTTTTTTAAGTAAAGGGAAAAATCATATGTGCACCTGTGTTTAAATTACTGGAACTTTACTGAAGATCCGTCAGAGGATTCAGAGGAGACTCTAGAACTGAGTTCCTGAGTTCTAGCCCAGCTTATGTAAGAGTTACAGAATGTTAGCTAGACACACCTATACTCTGCTATGATGAGTTTTATTGATAGAATTTTATCACCGTCAGACACCCAAAGCATTAAACCTGATCTTCTACAGAGCCGCAGGGCAGTTTTACTTCTGTTTTAACAACTCCATTAAAAACAGATTCAAGTATGCATTTATGACACACCCGGCTAGATCATCACCATTACTATTTAAACCTTTATAAATAACCACAAAGACAACAGAGGCCATGGTAAGTAGTGTTGGTCTGTTGACACGGTGCACTTAGAATGGATAACTTTATTATTTCCCTTAGAAAACAGAGAATCAATGATTCAGACAGTTTAAGTCAGTGTAGCCATGTCTAACAGTAAACAGTTTAATGTCAGCATATGTATGCTCCATCAGTGGTGCAGTATAATTTGATTGTTGATGAAAAAAGACCAGACTAAGAGCAGTTCAACAAACCCTTATCACACAGGGACTGGAGTCACCTTGCCCAGAGAGGGGTCCTAGGGCATCCCCTCACAACTGACTCCACCACTAGGGGGAGCACTGAGGCTTTTTCTGTCCACAGTTTCAGAGAAGTGTTTCTGATTCCTGTAAATGGTGGAGGGAGGGGTGAGCAGCAGGAACTCAGATCAGAGCTGTTTCCTCTAAGATCGGTGTTTACAGTAGTTTCCTCTCATTCCTGAGGTCATTTATAGAACAGACATTATTTTCTCTGTGTGAACCTCAGAGAGGATCACTGAAGAACAGGACAGGCATGGACCTGATCAGCTGAGTGAGCGGGCCAATCACTGATGGTAGATGTACGGGACTGAAACTGGAGAATTCATCCTGATAGTATGCTGCAGTTTTGTGTGACGCCAAATATTCAGTTCTTCACAAGGAAATTGTATTTCATGAAATTTACCCTGTTAACTCATACAGTTTCTGTCCCATTGAACCATTTCTGCTGCTCTCTAATCAACCAGGTTTAAAATCTTAACATCAGCCAGTGTTTCCCCTAGGATGGAGTTGTCGCAGTGGAGGTGAAGCACGTGTGCCAGAAAATAAATGTGAGCCCCCAAAGCGTGCACTGCTGGGAAGAGCTCTACAATGGGCTCTCCGCACAGCAGGGGGTGGTGTATTTCCAGTGGGAAATAAGACCGTTTCACAACTTCCACCCAACAATACATGCTAAGCCAAAACAGAATCTAAACCCTCCTAAACTGCCTTAATTTGTCCGTTTCGTTTTTTTTGTTTGTTTCAAATGTTGTTTGTGTTTACTCTATCATCATCGCTTGGCATCCAAACATGCTGAAATGATGTTTCAAAAACAGGTTAAAAGCACTTCTGGACATCGTTGCTGCGTGCTGCAATGCACATCTTCAGCTAAATTTAACTCGTCATTGACAGTAAGCTCAGGTAACTCATGCAAACAGCGAGTAAACCGCAATGATTTTGCCATCATACCCCATTCTCTTCTCCCGACTGGAAGTGTGGGAGCGGTCTAATGCCAAATGTGGAAGCAGTTCATGCATAGAGCCCATTACCATTCTCTGAGTTTGTCATGTAGGCCAACGTGTACTTTTTGGTGTGTTTTTAAAATTACATATTTTAATTGTGTAATTTTGGAGGGAATTAATGTACTTATATTACACAGCATATGTTACTAAGTAAAATAATAAAACCTAAATTTGATAGAATGGTGGTCCAAATGTCCCATAACTTATATTAGAGCTATTTGACCTCTGCTGACACCAGTCAGTCAGTAGCATATCTACATGACCTCTAAACACATTGTTGCAGCTACACTTCAACTTATAAGTAGGGCTGGGCGATATGGCCTGTAATTGATATCCCGATAGATTTTTGCTATATCCTGATACATGATGTATATCTTGACATTTTGAAATAGCCTCTTAGCAGCTGTATAATGTTTAATTCAGACCCAACTGACACCAGTTTGGTGATAAAAAAATAGACTGTTCTATTGGATTTTTAATAAAACTGTATGCATAAAGGGTAAAAGTCAGTATAAAGTCAAATTTAGTAGTTTTAATTTGAAAAGGACTTCATTCCAAGCAAACCTACATAGAACTCAAATGGCCAAAATCCTGCAGGCTAGTCCACCATTCAGGCCAAAATCCTGCAGGCTAGTCCACCATTCAAGCCAAAACCCTGCAGGCTAGTCCACCGTTCAGGCCAAAATCCTGCAGGCTAGTCCACCATTCAGGCCAAAATCCTGCAGGCTAGTCCACCATTCAGGCCAAAATCCTGCAGGCTAGTCCACCGTTCAGGCCAAAATCCTGCAGGCTAGTCCACCGTTCAGGCCAAAATCCTGCAGGCTAGTCCTCCATTCAGGCCAAAATCCCGCAGGCTAGTCCACCATTCAGGCCAAAATCCCGCAGGCTAGTCCACCATTCAGGCCAAAATCCTTCAGGCTAGTCCACCATTCAGGCCAAAATCCTGCAGGCTAGTCCACCGTTCAGGCCAAAATCCTGCAGGCTAGTCCAACGTTCAGGCCAAAATCCTGCAGGCTAGTCCACCATTCAGGCCAAAATCCTGCAGGCTAGTCCACCGTGCTGGCCAAAATCCCGCAGGCTAGTCCACCGTTCAGGCCAAAATCCTTCAGGCTAGTCCACCATTCAGGCCAAAATCCTGCAGGCTAGTCCACCGTTCAGGCCAAAATCCTTCAGGCTAGTCCACCATTCAGGCCAAAATCCTGCAGCCTAGTCCACCATTCAGGCCAAAATCCTGCAGCCTAGTCCACCATTCAGGCCAAAACCCTGCAGCCTAGTCCACCGTTCAGGCTCACAGCTGTGATTATTAGAAATGCACCGAAATGAAAATTCTTGGCCGAAACCGAAAACCAAAAATGAGGAAACCAAGGCTGAAAACCGAAACACTGAAAGAAATTATAATGCCAATTATTAGTACCAATGCATTTATGGCTATGACTGTGTACTAACCTCACTAAAATCAAGGCATTGTAATTGTATAAATTAATATTAATGCTTCAAAGAATAAACAGATTACTAAATTATGAAAATATTTATTTAGCACTGACATTCCAAGAATTCAAAATGTAAAATAAAATTAAATACAAAATAAAATGTTTAACCCTGACTCCACTCATGTATACATTAGATAATAATGTACAGGCCTATAACTGACTGGCCTACTGAAAGATAGTAAAATAAAATATGTTCTCATAAAAACACAAAGTGCATTTAAGTCAAGTGCATTTTAAAATTTTCTCTGTAGGACTACTACAACAAAGTGCATTCAGAATAAGTGCAACTGCTGAAAGATAAAACAATATTTTCTCTGCAGGTCTACAACATAATAGTGTGTTAACCATAAGCCATTTAACAACAACAAATGCACCAAGAATTGCAGATGTGTAAAGTGGAAAACAAATATTTAAACACTAGACACAAGCCCATTCTACTTCTTGAGGTAAAGTGGCAGGTTTTTCTTGATGAAGAGTAGCTTCTCTGCTTTATCACAGTGAAGTCTGTTCCTCTTCTCATCAAGAACATGAGCTGCTGCACTGAACAGTCTCTCACTGTCAGTGCTTGTGCACGGAGCAGACAAGTCCTTGTGTGCCATCTTTGCCAGGTCAGAAAAGTGGCCTTGGTTATTTCTCCGGTAGGCAAGAGGGTTATCACTTCTGGGGATGGGGGCTTCAGACAGATAACCATCTAACTGTTGAGCGGTTGAGCTTGTCATCTGTCTGACATTTGAGAAAGAATTGAGGGATTTTATTTCATTGGGGCCAGTGCATAAATAAACATTTTGTCAAAAAAAATAAAAGAGCAGAATAGCCTACCTATTATTTGGGGCACTCTCTTGCAGGATCTCATAGAACATATCAGACAAAGAGGGTGCAGAGAAACGAGTCCTTTTTTCTGCGCTCTGCTCTCCCTCTCCTGCGCTGTGTGCGTCTCCATCTCCACGCGGGTTCTCCGCATCCATTGCGGCTTGGATCATTTCTCGCGCACGCTGCTTTATTCCCACATCCAAGTAATGATCTTTATAACGCGGATCAAGTACAGTCGCGATGAAATGCAGAGGATCCGAATAGATCTCAGTAAAACGTGTGCTGACAGACTCTACTAGTGTACTTTTCATTGTTTTCACTCCTTGGTCCATGTTATATTGTTTATGGGTACAATAATATCCTGAATCATTGGAGACACATGACGACCAACTTAGTTTGTTAGTGCCCAACTGTTTATTGTCCCCCGAGCAACAGGTACAAGCACAAAGGTTCCTAACCTTGTAATAACCTAACTTCTTTGCTTAGAAGACGCTTTAGTGCTGCAATTATAGGAATAACGTCTGCTACAGATGCATCAGAGGAGCTGATCTCTTTGGTTAACTGCTCAAAGGGGGCAAGAAGAGAGAGAATGTTCTCTATTAAGACCCACTGGTGTGAAGTGAATGTCGCGGGGAGCTCATGATCTGCGCTGTATGCAGCCAGTCCTCGCTTTTGCGCAAAGAGGCTTTCCAGCATGTTATAAGTGTTGTTCCACCGTGTACTCACGTCTTGTTGGAACCATTTTACCGGTGTTCCAAACTGATCTTGCATAGACTGTAAGCGGGAATAGGCCAGCTGAGAATGTTTAAAGTGGCCAACAATTCTTCTGCCTATAGCCAACACGTCTTTTACGCTGCGCTGAGACAACACTCCCTCGTTCACGGCCAGATGTAGTGTGTGGGCCATGCACCGTATTCCTTTTAGCTGGCTTTCTTCTATCGCTTTTGCCATATTTCTTGCATTGTCACTGGCTATGGCATGCACTTTAGACCGGTCGATATGCCAGGTGGCGAACATATTGGCGAATGCATCAGAAATAGCTGCTGCTGTATGTGACCCTCTAAACTCTTGTGAGTGGAGCAGAATCCTTTGCAGCTTGAAATCTGTGTCGACCCACTGTGCAGTTAAATTGAGCATACTGGTGAGGCTGACGTCTGAGCTCCATATGTCGGTCGTGAAACTGATGGCTAAAATATCTGCAGCTAAAAGCTTGTGGACGTGAGTTGCAACAGCATTAAACAGCTCAGGAAAACACACGTCTGAGAAATACCGTCTGCTCGGCATGGCATAACAGGGCTCAGTGTGCTCTATCAGCCTATGAAATCCCACATCCTCTACGACAGAGAACAGCTGATCATCTAGGGCAATGAATTCCATAATTTTCTGTGTAATGCCCTTTGCTTTGGCACCATCACTGGAAAACTTTGTTGCCTTTTCAAAAACGTCCGCCACAGACGGAGTGGGCGTGCTGGGAGGGATTTTCCTTTTTTGTGCCGTGCTCTTCTCATATTCAGAATGTAGCAGCTTAATCTGAGATGTAAACCAAATCCTTAACACTGGAATAAATCCCAAATACAAGGCACTCTTGTTATTTCAGTGCAATTTCTAAAGTGCGACTACAGCTGCTACATCACTTTTTCCCTCTCACTTATTTCTCAGAGACTCAGCAGTGACATGGGGCAAACTTCTGAGCTCCAAATGTCTGTAGTGAAGCTAACGGCGGTGAAGTTGCATTTCTCTGGTATGCTGTCACGTACTTTGTTGTACAGCTCCGGAAAAGCAGTGCCGGTAATGTAATGTTGAGACGGCAGGGCATAGCGGGGGTTCGGTTACCTTTTATTGCCTTGTTGCTCTCTCGAGGGTATTTATCCCTCCTCTTAAAGGTGCAGTGTGTAGAAATTGGAATTTTAGCGACATCTAGCATTCAGATTTTAGAATGAGCCCATTTGTTTCCAAACATCACATCACTAAGCGACGAGAGCCTGTGAAGACCAAAAAGGATCATGAGCCGGACATCATTTACAGCAGTGACGAGGTGAGGGTTTATTCATTCATTATTGTAACCATTATTTTTATAGATTATAGGTCAGTCTTCTTCTCCGCCTGTCTTCCAGGTAGATTTCAGGACTGGCAGGCAGGTTCATATTTAAAAATCGCGTTTGGCTCTTTCTGTCCCCAAAACGTTGCCGTAGACAACATGGCGGTTCCTTATGTCAGCCTCCGTGAGCGCTGACATAAGCGGTAAGGTAAATCTAAAAAAGCTTTTTTCTAATTTTGTAAAAAGAAAACGAAAGTTTTAAGGGGATGCTTGGACACTTATTTTAACATACTTCACATAAATATGTAAACATTATATCCCATTTACACCGTTTCTGTTTGGTGAAATGCAGCCAACTTCTACACACTGCACCTTTAAAGTCCAGAGGTTGTTGCTCTTGTAAAGTCTCCGTATCCCGCTGCATGTTTTGATCGGAAATGACGGATCAAATTTGTAGAATTAAATGCAGCTCTGCTACCACCTCGTGAAACGGTCCTGTTGCAGATTCTGCAAGTGGCTGTAGGACTGTTTTTGCTTTCACATTTTAAGTTTTTTTCACACCGTTGACATTTTAACACATGGACACTAATTAGGCTACTTGCTACTTATGCTTTGTTGTTACTGGTGTGTTTATGGCCTGACAGTTATGATGAAAATATGAAGAAAGGACAGATACACCCCTTACAGAAGAAGATTCTCCAGGAGAAAGAGTGAAACGACTGACATCAGGGAAAGAAAAAAGGAGGAAATGTGTGATGAACCAAGAGAGGAGAAGAGGAGGATGATTAGAGAAAAGCCTGAGGTTGAATTCAGATTTGAGTAATCATGAAACATGAAGTAAAAGAAAAGTAAAAAGAGAAAGAGAGAGGAAGGTGAGAAGAGGAAGTGAAGTCACCGGTGGTTTTAAAATCAGGTGAAGACAAAGAGACAGAAGATGAAACTGTTGATCAGATAATAGAGCTGTGGTACAGAAAAGATAACAGAGGAGCCAAGAGTTTATGTGACTAAGATGCATATAAAACTGGATCTTTTAGTGGTAGTATATGGTCATAAATCTAAAACTCCTTTTTTATATGTTCTTCTTTCAGTGGAGCAAACTAAGAGAGAGCAGAGTGAGTCAGAAAGGAACTGATCAGATAGTCGCTGTATGATAAGTCCAATTTGAAATTCTGTTCTGCTGTTTGCCTTGAGAAATTTAAAGGAAAAAAAAAGTAAGAAGGGTTACAGGTATAAATTTACCACTCGTGTTTATTATGAGATAAGGTATACTCAGCACTTTAAAATAATAGAAGTTGTTTTTTAATAGACACATTAAGTTCCTCCAAATAAAATATGTGCATTCTATGAATACAAATGGCTTCAAATCAACAAAAATAGTGTCTGTAAAGTTGGAAAAAGTCTCATTAGGAGAAGGTCTCCAGACCCCCTAGTCATGGGCTAAGCTCCTAATGTTGGCAACCCCTAGCGCCGCCCTTGATTAGAGGTAAGTTATTTCAGTGGATGATACTTTGGCATTATATGTTTTCAATCAGAGAGGTTAAATCAGCCGAGAGATTAACCCTGGCACACACTTGTCTGCGTATTTGGCACTCTCCTTTACGCACGGAGGATGAAAGGTGTTTGTTATCCCGTGAGCTGCTGTTTGTCACTAAAAAAGGGGAAGAAGTTTTATTTCACAAACCAAAAAACCTCTTACAGTCAGTAAAGCCTGACTTTCTTTGAAACTGGTCAGAAATGTGGACTGGACTGGGATCCAGCTGCCTCTAGCATGCGGCTGTGTGTGCTCTCAAGCGGCTTCCTCTTGTTGCTACTTCATGTTACGTCACATTCCCGCGCTCGTGCTGCTTCATTTGCATCTGTGCCGTGCCTAGGCCCACCTCGTCCATCCGTGCCGGGGCCGTGAAGTGTGTCGCGTGGAAGCACGGAACGATTGCACTCACACTGACAAGACTTTAGGCTGAAACGGCCCAGGCACGGTATGGATGGCCTAGTGTGAGTGCGCCCTTAGAAAAGAACAGAGAGAAGCCATGTCATCTTTGGGGGCCTTGGGTGGTCGGGATAAAAACTCTGTTTCTCTTCAGCAGCTGGCGTCACAGACTTACCTGTGTCTCCTCTCCTCTGTCTCAGGAATGTTTCACTGCATCAGCCCATTTTCATCTCAGACTCAGGATTTTTCGTATTGATGGCACACTAAGTTTATCAGAGATGTTGATAACACAGACAGATGACTCATGCACCTCAAATGTTGGTTTTCTCTCCTATGTGTCCTCCTGTTAAGTGGATAATGAACACTTTTTCTCTCTCTCTATGGGTCTATTAAAGGTTATTAAAGTTCAATCTGCTGAACTCGTATTTTTAGGAGAGCTTGGAGTAACAAAATATTTCTTTGTCATGCCAACAATGAGGGGCCTAATATCTGAATAGTACGAAGACCTAAAGCTGCACAAGAAACAACAGAATGACAAAATGTAAACAGGCTTTAGCATCAGAAAGGAAGCTCCAGGAGAGAGCTGCTGAACTTCTGCAGGTGCTGCATCACCAGCTCAGAAAGATAGTAAACATTAAACCACCAGGGACTTCTTGGGTGAAATTGCGAACTGAAGAACTTTGTCTAAATCTGGACTTAAAGATATCGGGACTTTCCATTAAGATTATTCAGGAACACCAGTTAGAAAAAGGGCCCCCTGTCTGGCCACAGTCAGTCTCTGGACTCCAGTGTGTTGGCTGGATTGGCCTGTCTGAGTAGCTGATCTCTGAGAGCTCTGTGGAAGCACCAAAGAAAACTCTGATTTTGAGCTACCAGTCTGGAGCTGTAGCTGCTCTGGGTGAGAGGGATCTGAAAGTCCACATGGCTCTGACTGTCTAATGAAAGCAGAGTCCACCAGTGGAGATGTGGACAGATTATATGGTCCAGAAACTGTATCCTCAAAAACTCTTAGTTTTCTTTCAAGGCTTTTAGAGAATGTTTTAGATGAGTTGTAGTTGCTATTTCTTTTTACCATTTTATTAATTTCTTCATTAATTTTGTTTATTTGCTCAGTTTTTGCTTTTGCGTGTTCATGGTTTTAGATAGAAAGATAGAAATTTATTTTGAGTGCAGAGTGGTCACACAAAGAAAAAAATGCTCATAGACAAAAAAAAAAAAACCCTAAATAAATACAGTGCAATGTGAATGTCACGTGTAACAATTTGATTTACATATCCAAAAAGTTCACACTTATTTAATCCCACCCCCTCTCCATGGCTCGCTAATTTTGTACACCTTTAGCTGCTCTGTTGAAGTAAATAAACGACTTTAAGATCTGTCCTGAGTCTCTGATGGGACTTTGTCTCTACAGAGAAGTTAGGGATGTAAACACACTTTCTTAGTTTCAACACTAGTCTTCTGATTCTCTGTGGGATCGTCAGCATTTTTATATAAAGAGCAGTTTTCCTCAGACTCTGAGGTGAGCTTAGCCATCCACATAGCTGATTATAAACACTAAAATCATCAGTACAGAGCACATGTTCATGTCTTTAAACCAAATGTGGTTCAACTAAGCTAACCACTCCCTCACCCACCAACCCAACTAAGAACAGACTGTAGATCTACTAACACTGATCTAAACATTCAGAGTAAATCTCAGACAGACAAGATTCTTCAGAGTCTGGTTTCAGGATCCCGTCTTTATTTCTGCTTCACTAGGATATAACATCATTGTTTTAAACAGCATCAATCTTCATAGCAGGAATCTAAAGATCAGATTAAACAGCAACCAGCAGGAACACACCATCACATGACTACAGATAATAAAATCATTTACAATACATTTAATAAAACAAGACAAAGAAATAAAATCAGGCTTAAGAACCACGAGTCAAGGTTTCATCCTTTAGACAGTTATGATAAAGTTGTGAGAAAACAATAAAAACAGGGGAGGGGCCCTTGAGGAGCCTGCCAGTGTATTTTTATCTATTTTTTCTTAGTAATTAATGTCATTATTGAATCAAAGCAACAACATGAAGTCAGAGTTAGGAGCAGCTTGTTGTCTTGTTTTAGTGCTGCTGTAAATAACTGAGTCATCTGCAAACATCTGAACCTAGAACCAGAGGAGTCATGAAGGAAGGAACGGTCTGATCTATGCTATAAACCAGAGCAATAACTAGCCCACTAGATTTAATCTGGAATAAAATAACACTGATGAATGACAGGACAGAACCATGGCTCCTCAGTCCACACTGCCGGTTCAATGAAGGATTGATGTTTAGACAGACTGTTGTTGATCCTCAATCACTCTGAGTGGCTTTAGAGGAGACTGGGAGAGAAACCAAGGATCTTCAGTTGATCACATTACAGAACATTGAGGCTGAAGTCTTGCCTCAGCTAATGCTCTGGTCAATTCAAGATTCATTCCATGTGTTTCCTTCATCGTTTCACTTATGCACCTCAGAGTATTTGTCTTTTCATTTCTCTGTTCAACTAACTCACTCAAACATTTATCATTGAGCCTCTGTGTTTCCATCATCATTTTACTCATGCCCTCAACAATCTTTGTATTTTCCTTTCTTTGTTCAGCTAACTCACTGAAACATTTATCAGTGATTCTCTGTGATTCCCTCATCATCGACCCTAACATGCACACCATCATTTCATGATTTGATCTTTCTTCCTCTCGCCTCATCCTTCCCTCATACACTTGCAACTCCAATCCCCTTCTCTCCTCCTCTCTCTCCTCCCTCTCCCTCTTCCTCTCCTCCTCTCTCTCCTCCCTCTCCCTCTTCCTCTCCTCCTCTCTCTTCTTCTCTCTCTCCGCCTCTCTCTTCCTCTCCTCCTCTCTCTCCTCCCTCTCTCTCTTCCTCTCCTCCTCTCTCTTCTCTCTCTCCCTCTTCCTCTCCTCCTCTCTCTCTTTCTTCTCCCTCTCTCTGTCAGCCTGGTTTTGCACTATCAACTTCCTCATCTTCTCTTCGTATTCTTGCTTTATTTTCCTCTCATGTTCTTCTTTTTCTCTGCGTGTTTCTTCTTCTTTCTCTTTCAGGATCCGTTGTTTCTCCTCTTCAATCTTCCTCTCAGCCTCCTGGAACATCTCGTTGGTGTAGTGACTCCCTCCGTTCTTCTGGACCATATTTCTGATCTTCTGGAGCAACTCAGTCACCTGGGAGCGATCTTTGCTCTTGTTGTTGAAGACGTGGTACTGGCCGCTACATCGGGCCACGAGCTCCTGCAGATCTGGACTTTCATCCAAGAACTCTTCGATGGTTGAATCAAGCTGGTCCCCCCCAGTAAAGAGAACCATGGTGTATCTATCTGCTGCCTGACCAAAGGCTTCTTGAATCTTCTCCACTGTCTTCTTCTCTTCTTCAGTGAATCTGCCCACCCTGATGACCACCAGGAACACATGGGGACCAGGAGCAGCATACATGATGCACTGTTTGATACCTTTCTCTATCATCTCTTCATCATATCTGGTGTCGAACAGGCCTGGAGTGTCGATAACAGCGATCTTCTGTCCATCCACTGTACCTCTGCCCTTAGAACACTCCACAGTCACAGAGGCTGCAGAACACTTTGACTCAAAACACTTCTGACCCAGGATGGTGTTTCCTGTGGCGCTCTTCCCATTGCCGGTCTTCCCCACCATCACCATCCTCAGCTCCTCGTTATTCATCCTGATTCCTGCAGAAAACAAAAAGAAAAACTGGTTTGTCAGGGGCAAAAAAGTCTCTGCTATGTCCCTGATAGCTGTGGGATCTCTGAGACAGATCTGGGCTAAATGTATCTGTTCTGTCTTATTTGTCCCCATCTGTGACTCGGTGACCAGCTGTTAGCATTTGGCTGATAAGTGTTTCACATTTTAATGTGCAGATTTCTTTTTGCAAACCTTCCTGATAACAGACTGAATGTTCAGAAGATCATCAATCAGCTGGTGCAGGATTCCATGTTTGTAACGGACTGTACAGCATAGTCAGTAAATAAATATGACTGGTTAGATGTTACTTAAACTGAAGACAGCCAATCAAAAGCTAAATGTTTATCAAACCTTATCACAGAGGAGCAGAAATGAGAACCAGAAGGGAGAAATTCCCCTGACACACCCAGTTCATCAGAACCTGAAAACATTTATAAAGGACACATTAATGAAACTTTGATATTTTAATTCATGATCAATAAATATCAATAATGTTTTATTTTATTGTCATTCTGAGTCACTAATAAATGTGAATGAAGTACATTTTCATGAGGAGAACTTTTATGTTTTTAACACTAGAATAATATGAACCAGTCTGATAAAGGACCAAATGATTACAGACAGCTGCAGCAGGTAGAGTCTGAAGGTTCACCTGAACCAAAAAAGTTAGGACGAGGTACCCTGAAATGGTGTATGAACAGTAGTAGAAGAGGAAATGAAGGTTTAACAGAATCTCTCAGTGAACACCCCCATCAGTGAATAACCTCTAAACCACAGATGTCTAACCAGGACTTACCTGAGCTAGTAGCCATGTCTGGACTGTCCTCAGTGCAGGTCAGGTAAAGGTAGATCAGTGAAGAGAGGATGAAGATGTCACGTTCAGAATCAACCCATCAGTTTGACCTCACCCAGAGATGATTCAGAGGTGTTATATTGAGTTGACAGCCCCTCCCTCTGCTCTGAGAGTTCAGCAGACAACAGCCTCTCTACTTCCTCACCATTTACTGGAAACAGCTGCAGTTCTTTTAGGTTCTCCATAGTAAGAGTGGAGTATGGCTCCCTCTACCTACCAACAATAGAAAACCATGTCTTAATCTTACCTTCATTCAAAGAAAGTTCCTCGTCTGTCTGCTCAGTGCTCAGAATATTTCCCAGAAGTCTTGGGGATCATCAGGATGTTTTTAGTCAAATGTGAGCTGAGTCTTTATGTTCTTGTTTCTCAGCAGTGGTTCTGTTCTTGGCACTCTCCCATGATGCTGTTGTTGTCCAGTCTCTTTCTGATTGTTGAGTCATGAACTCTGACCTTAACTGAGTCAGTGAGGCCTGCAGGTCTTTAGATGTGGTTCTGGGTTCTTCTGGGACCTCCTGGATGAGTCGTCCACGTTCTCTTGGAGTCATGTTGGTAGGTCGGCTTCTCCTGGGAAGGTTCACCACTGTTAGATCTACCAGCAATCTTCATACATTAATTTACATCCACTCTCCTCTGTTGGTCAGTTGTGGAGAAGTGGGCCCCTAAGTCTGTAGCTAGTTTCTGTAGTCCTGGTCTCAGTGTCCTCTGTGGTCTGGTTGGCTGCTGTTAAGATGTACTCTCCACCGTTACAAGCTCCAGGATCAAACACTGTACTGAAAAGTTACAAGGACTGTTTTAATCATGTCTGACTTGAATCTGCAGCATCGTACTCACTCATACATCCTGTAGTGTTAGGGTTTGTGGTTTCCTGTCACTCACAGGCTGTGAGAACTCAGAGCACAATATCTGTCTACTGCTGTAACACCAGCCTGTGTGTGTGTCAGTGCACTTTTAAAAAAGAATAATTGAGAAAACTCAAAATTTTAAGGCAACCTTTTGCAGTAAGATTTTTGAGTTGTGTCAACGATTTGCTATGTCATTGTCCTAAGTGACATTTCATCGTTGTACCAATTACATTTACGTTGTTCTGTGATTGGTCACTATTATTAATTCTTCATTTTGCCAATATAAACATGTTTATTTGCTCAATAGCGTCATTCATATAACTAGCAAAAGCTAATTAACTGCACGATCATTATTTATTTACCTGCATTTCAATAAATACACAATCCTAAATGGTGTTTCCATACTTTTATTTTACTTAACTGTGCAACACTGTAACACTTTGGTGATAACACTGTCAAGAATGACACGCCTACCCAGAGGAATACCACAACAGGTATGAAGGCATTCATTGTATAAAAAAAGGAACACTTAAAAATCTGGCACATCGTCCAGGACAACAGCCTCCTCCAAAATCACAGCATGTTCTGCATCATAGCTGATGAAGTTGGTGCAACAGCTTCCTCTTCACCTCACTTTACTCTCAGAAAAATGGTGCTCAGTTATAACCTCTAAAGGTACAAAAGCTTGTCACTGTGGCAGCACCCTAAAGATACAAGTATAGGGTACAATTTTAGGGAGTACAATTTTGTACCTTTACATTATGTACCCAAAGGTACATATACTGTACCCATACCCTTAGATTTTGTACCTTATGGGGACCATCTAGCATATAGCCATCTATGCATCTAGCCTTTGACCATGGAGAGGACTGGTTTCATCTTCTGGTATCCCATATGTAGATCATACAAATGCTTCTCGATAGAGGATGCAGCACCTGCTAGAATTAACAAATAAATAATCACAATCACCAAATGCTGACTCCAATTAGACTGCTATTATCAGAGGCTGAAATACTATGTTATTTGCCCTGGAATTTTTATTTAGAAAAGATACAAATGCAACTGATTTGGCCGGGATTTAAAAAGGCAAAACTTATCTTGTTGCAATTTTTTAAAATCATTTTAAAGTGAAAGATTACAAGAACATTTTTATGATTATTATGGTAATAATCTATATTCATCACAAGGACATTTGTATCACTGACATAATTTCAATTCTTTGTTATTTTTATGTTGGAGGTTTTGTTTTAAGATCAATGGTAGATGTTATGGTAATTATTTAATGCCAACGTAACCACATGATAAACTGACTAATTAGAAAACAATCAATAGATGAATCTATGAAATAACCATTGACAACCGAAAGCCCAAAACACACTGGCACTGTCAAACCCACATCCAAATGACCGCCCCCATTACTTTCTATCAGCACCGGAGCATTTTAAGCCACTGCTCTATTCCCGGTGCAGCCGGCTGCAGCTGGCAAAGTGTTTACCTGAGAGAACCGCTTTGGGTTACTGTTGTTGAAATGACAATTGATGGCATGGCAACTGAGGTGTGTCATATCATATAACACACTGCAGTGGTCTGCTGTTGGTGTTTTGGGCTTTAGCCTTGTCCCAGAAACATACAGTTACATGTAATTGTGCAAAAAACATTTCTAATAAATACATGCAGCTATATCAATCCACTCACCCCTGGCACATATCTGCAACAAGTTCTTGCAGCACTAGGAAACTCTTGGTGTTTGGTACCCAAATTTCTTTTCACTTCCTTCCACTTTGTCAAGAGTTCAAGGTATCTAAAACAAAATAATAAAGCAAAATAAACATTCATTATCAAATGATAAAATAAATATATACAATAAGTTATTCATGATGTTTTGAAATCACAATATCAAAAGATACCCATATATAGTTATATTGATCCAATAAAATATTATGCATTGCTGTGGGTTAAGTTACCCAGCAGTGTATAAAAAGTGCTAAAAGTATGTGAATTTTTTACTTTCTATAACATCAATTAAGAATGAAGATTAATGACACAGTATGATGCTCTAGAATATCATTTTTACAAATACACTAGGAACCATTATAAACTTACCCTTCTCAAGCCAAACGCTTCTTGAAGAATTCCCCAGGATCTGGTCATACTGTCCTACAAATACAGTTGGCCTGAACTTGGCTTGCTTCTTGAATGAACCAGTAAAAGAGTTGTGACACCAAGTGTTCTGTGATGCCAGACTGTTGTTTGCCATCTACTCCATGACCTACAAGAATGATCACACAGAAAGGGAGAGAGAACTGTCATTTTTACAACACACATTAAAGGTTAATTTATCACTTCTTTCGTAAATGTAGGGTTAAATTGCCATGTACTAGTATGAGTATTATTTTTTCTTGCTTAACTAAACACCTAACAGACTTTACTGACTGGAAGACTGTTGATCTGGCCAATAAATCAAAAATATGGGATATTGCAGCTTGCATTTGTAGCTGCTGTTGTGGTGTAACTGGTGACCGTGTTAACCAGTGACTTACTTGCTTTACATAAATGCATCACGGACTTTCAGCTGGTGTAAACGACTAAATCTGTCCCAACCGGTATATTTAGCCTAAAGTACACCAAGAAAGCACTCTTCTGATATGAACTGGGTGAGAAAGGGTAAACAGAGCGAATTCGTGGGGAAAGTTTCTGTTATTAACATCCGTTTGGCTGAAAGTCACTAATTAACACGGTCGCTATTTACAACGTAACATCAGTCCGTGCAAATGCTACGTTGAATCAAATAAAAAAGAATCTGCGACCAATAAACAAACACTGCATGAGCACGGAATGGCAGGACACACTCTGACACACTCTCCTGTGGGAGGCGGAGAGGGAAACACACGGGAGCTTCACTCATTTATTTAAGTCACGTTAGCCTACAAGTAAACAAACACGCCAACTGATAGCCTGCTAACAGTCCGATGGTCGACAAACAACTCTGATAAGACCCACATATTTAACAACTGAACCAGTAATGCAGCAAAGAAGCGTTACATTTTATCAGCCGTCTACCACACTGGTGTAGTTTGTAGCAAAGGGCAGAGTCAGCTCACCTGTCTGCATACACCTCTGTAAACAGAGATACCACTGCGATGACGTCATCACAACTACGTAAAATAACGTCACAAACGATCCAGATAAACTACAGTTTCATTAATTTTAAGACGTAAGAAACTTTTAACAACCGATTTAAAACAGTAACAACATGAGAGGGGATATTTTAAATAACGTGTAGTCCTTTACTCATCAGTTCTCTACAATCTAACACAATAATAAGTTAAAGCTCTCAGAAGTGTACCCTGAGAGGACATTTTCTGTCACACAGACACAAAGGTACAGAAATGTACCCTCAGGAAGCATTTCAGTTAGCCAGGCTATGAGCTGGCATTTTTTTTAGCTTGCTAGCTAGTCACTATTCGACCAAGCTACGCAAATAACAAAAAAAACTAAAACAAACAAAAAAAAAAAAAACCCTGAAAACCTGTAGATAAAACTTAAAACCTACTGATAATTGTCACAAAGTCATACCTGCTGCCATGGCCATAACTTATTCCTTTTCACTGCCTGAAGCTTAACGGCTAACTTAAGCTAATATCTAGACAATGCTAGCAAGCTCTTCAGTCACTCGGTTTATTCAGTTTAGATAAAAATGGGCTTCATGGAACATTTAAAGAATTAAATTCACAACTTTAAGTTTAAACTGAGGTGCACATTATTGGTCTAACATGTATTTTCTAGTTAAATAATAGCTATTTTAATTTTCATGTTAACACAATTAAGAATACAAACTCTGGTGAATAGATTGTCGTTGTCTTTTTAACAGTGTAGAAGAATACCTCAATATAAGTGTTACGTTTACTCAGCCCTTGATTTATTTTCAGAGTGTAACCTCTAAACCACAGATGTCTGACCAGGACTTACCTGAGCTAGTAGCCATGTCTGGACTGTCCTCAGTGCTGGTCAGGTAAAGGTAGAGCAGTGAAGAGAGGCTGAGGCTGCCACACTCAAAGTGAAACCGTCAGTTTGACCTCATCCAGAGATGATTCAGAGCCGTTATATTGACTTGACAGTCCCTCCCTCTGTTTTGAGAGTCCAGCAGACAACAGCCTCTCTACTTCCTCACATTTACTGGAAACAGCTGCAGTTCTTTTAGGTTCCCCAGAGTAACAGAGTGAAGTTTGGCTCCCTCTACCTGCCAAAGATGAAACACCATGTCTTAATCTTTCCTTCATTCAAAGAAAGTTCCTCCTCTGTCTGCTCAGTCTTCAGAATATTTCCCAGAAGTCTTGGGGATCATCAGGATGTTTTTAGTCAAATGTGAGCTGAGTCTTTGTGTTCTTGTTGCTCAGCAGTGGTTCTGGTCTTAGAACTTTCCCATGATGCCGTTGTTGCCCAGTCTGTCTGTGATTGTTGAATCATGACTTCTGACCTTAACTGAGTCAGTGAGGCCTGCAGGTCTTTAGATGTGGTTCTGGGTTCTTCTGGGACCTCCTGGATGAGCCGTCCACGTTCTCTTGGAGTCATGTTGGTAGGTCGGCTTCTCCTGGGAAGGTTCACCACTGTTAGATCTACCAGCAATCTTCATACATTCATTTACATCCACTCTCCTCTGTTGGTCAGTTTTGGAAAAGTGGGCGGGGCTGATGGGTAGCAAGGTTAAAAAAACCCTGATAAACCTTTATTTTCCAATCATTTTTAGGTCATCAGTATTTGTTGAAGTGTTAGGGGTTTGATTCTGTGACCTTTGTATTTAGAACAGGTCTAAACTCGACTCTCTGGCTCTTTGACCACATTTTCTTCAGGACTATAAAGTTGATCTGACCTTGTCTCTTTGACGTTAACTCTGACTGAATCCTACCTGTCCTCTCTCATGTGTTTCCTTGTGGTGACAGCATGTGGCTCTGCTAGCTTGCCTGTGTCACGTTCACCTGGTTTACAGCTCATTCAGGAAGTCTGCAGACCCGGTTCCCTTTATTCAGTTTTATCCTGATGCTCCAGTCGATTAAATTCATCTTCATCCTCATCCGTCTACTCTCAGTCATGACAAAGAAAAAACAGAAATATAGGATATTATTTTCTACGTTTATTCATAATTAAAATCATAAATATCACACTGACATCAATCTACAAACACAGAGAGGTTAGAGTCTCCTCAGAGTAAAACTCATGAAATACAGATTAGAGATTTTATTTTGCATCTCCAGTCAGTCTGTCCTGTTTCTCTCTGAGGAGTCTTCATCTCTCCTCTCCTCCATAAAGTCCAGATCAGTGGAGGCTGCAGTGATGGTTCTAGAACTTTGTCCCATCTCCTCCAGGATCTATAGAGCTCAGTCAGAGGGACCATCAGGTTCTTGGTCTCCTCTGTCACCAAGGTCCTTCTGCCGTGATGGTGACCAGGTCTAGAAGAGTCCTGGTTGGTCCAGAGTTCTACATGTGAGGATTCTGGAGGCCACTGTTCTCTTGAGAACCTTCAGAGCAGCAGAAATGTTTCTGTGCCTGTCAACAATCCTGTCCCTGCAGCTCCTCTGACCTTTGACCCTTAGTTTCTGCTCTGATATCATTGTCAGCTGTGAAGTCTTCTCTAGAGAGGGGCGGGGCTTTAGAATCATGTCCAATCAGGTTAATTTAGCACAGGTGGACTCCAATCAAGGTGTAGAAATGTACAACTCATTTATTTTTTCATGACCAGCTCTTAAAAGCACTGTTTAAAAGAAAATTAATAAAAAAAACAAATCAAAGCCAACAAATCTGTGCCCCCTTACAACAATTTGAAGATAAATCATTTTATTAATGTTTTCTAAAGCAGTCAGAAATTTCTGTTTTTCTTTAAAGGTTCAGAACATGGGTCACATTTTTTGTAAAACTTTGTCATAGAAAAAACATATTTTAAAATATTAAGTTTTTTATTTCTTCTGCAGTGTGTGTTTAAACTATTAGGGGTAATTCAATAAATAAGTAAACAAAAATACAAAATCTATTTTTGTCAGTTTGGTCCAAAGAATGAAATTTCCATGTTTTATCAGCAGCGTCCCTTTGTGTATAATAATTACATTTATCCATCATAACACTCAACAATATCACACATTTTACCAAACTTAAAGATTCAGGACTTTTAAGAAAACATTCAGGGCATCAGCCCTTCTAGCCAGCCCATGGCTCGGTCTGTGACCTGTAGATATCCTCCACCACACAGGATTCTCACATCATAATGGAAAAACAGGTTTAAACACACTGGGGATGACAGATTACAGACATTTTTAAAAGCACCTGCCACAGTTTTTAGGAGACGTATCCTGTTAACTCTACTAGAAGAATTAAGTTAGAGGGCTGCGTTGGGAGTGGGTTCAAACGTAACTTTCGCTCACACTAACTCTGTTTAGACAGGGCTGCCAACTTGTGAGAAAACCTTGGAGTGAGACTTTGTGGTGTGCGGGGCAAATGTATGGTTGGCCCAGTCGGGGTTACCACCACACACCCAATATATTTATTTATATTAATATTTTATGCATCTTCCTATTCAAACCTACCAATGTATGCTTTGTGTTTGTGTCCCATAAAAATGGGGTCCTGGTATTAGCAGTAAGAACCACTACTCTGTAGGCCTTACAGTACACAGTCTGTGTACATGTTTATTGTGTTCAGGTCCCTTCACAATGAGTTCTCCAAAAAACAAACATGGAGGAAGAACAGTCAAGTGGCCATTGGAGAATTTAACACATCCGAAACGCAACATTTTGCTGGAACAATTTAACACGTAGAAAAACATAAATTGGCATTTAAGCATGTAAAAAATTTAAATAATAAATAAAATAATAAATAATAAAGTGCAATTAGGATTTGAAGTGCTTGTAGCCTTCTTTGAAGCCTCGATTAGGTTTGGAGAGGGCTCCCACTTCAAGCAGGGCTCCAGGTCAGCCATTTTTATGGCCACAATGGACGACAGGGATCCATCCAGGGCCAAGCTGTTCCTTGTCTTAGGGTGAATCCCATGTCTACCCCTTAGCCCTTATCTTAGCCCTACCCCTTGGTTTTGCGCATTCATGTCAGGTGAAGTGGTGTCCCAATTCTCTTTTGAATCAAGGGGTACGGCTAAGGGCCAATGGCTACATAGACCTTGTAATGAAGATTTTTCGGGACCACACTTGAAACCGAGGGGTATGATGAATTTCTCCTGCATGCACTGCATTCAGTTGTGAAATGGCACAACAGATTACGAAGGAGGCGCATAAATAAAAAAATATTTTTGGCAAAATGATTATAGAAAACAAAACAATTTTATTTTCTCATATATTCAATCTTTAGCCACCGAGGATTGAAGTTCATTGTATTTTTGGTGTCCACGCATATAAACGAGGGTTGTCAATTGTATAAATATGTGGAGAGGATCGACGCAGTATGAACGAGATGGTTGAAGCTTTATAGTCACCTCTGATGACGCAGCTGTTTATCTGCAATGTGTGATGATGAACTGCATGTTATGTTTTTCTTTTAACCCTTAGAGCTCACGGGGCATGGATCCGTGCCAGAGGCACACCCCTTTGTAAATTGCTTGGTAACTTTTAAACCGTAAGTCATAGGCACTAGCTTGTTTTGTCCTCTGAAAGCTCTGTGTTGTGCCTTTCTATATATGTGCTCCATGCATTCGTAGCTCTTACAGAACATTTTCTAGTGAGCCAGAACTTGGCTAACTTCCTGGGGCCTCTGAAGACAGGGTTGTTGTAAACAACAAGAAGTGACACAGTTTAGAAAAACGTTGATAACTTTTGAACCATACGTCGTAGATGCTTACTCTTTTTTTCATCTGAAAGCTGACCATTTTTCCATTCGTTTGCTACCATCCGTATTCCTTAAGGACGCCGTTCTAGCGAGCCTGGAACTTTGGTGACTTTTCAGGGTCTTTAAAGATTAAATCCACGGTGTTAGATCCAGTAATAAGCGTCTTTTTGTCCATTTTTAATCCGTTTTCGATAGTTTATCTTGGCTTCATTCAGTGGATTCCACCATATTTGTTAAGGGCAACGTTTGAGACGTATGAGATGTAATGCATTGTGGGAGTTGTAGTCGACTAGTTGCTTCTCTACTGCTTAAAGGAATGTATAACTGCAAAAAAAAAAGCGCATGGACTTTTTTTGTATATATGTATATACACTGCCTGGCCCAAAAAAAAAAAATCGCCACCAAAAAAAGGTCACACACTCTAATATTTTGTTGGACCGCCTTTAGCTTTGATTACAGCGCGCATTCGCTGTGGCATTGTTTCGATAAGCTTCTGCAATGTCACAAGATTTATTTCCATCCAGTGTTGCATTAATTTTAACATTGATGATGGGAGAGTCTGACCACTGTGCATAGCCTCCTCCAGCACATCCTAAAGATTCTCAATGGGGTTAAGGTCTGGACTCTGTGGTGGCCAATCCATGTGTGAAAATGATGTCTCATGCTCCCTGAACCACTCTTTCACAATTTGAGCCCGATGAATCCTGGTATTGTCATCTTGGAATATGCCCGTGCCATTAGGGAAGAAAAAAATCCATCAGTGGAATAACCTGGTCATTCAGTACATTCAGGTAGTCAGCTGACCTCATTCTTTGGGCACATAATGTCGCTGAACCTAGACCAGACCGACTGCAGAAACCCCCTCGTTAAATCCAGGTGGTGACTTTTTTTTGGCCAGGCAGTGTATTTTGAAAACCGTTTGTCAGAGAATATTTATTTTTTCACTGTTTTGTCCCCAAGAGATGGTAGAACAAGTCTGTGCAAAGAAAATGCTTTGTCACTATTGTTTACTGTGTGTTATCAATGAAAATCTTTGAGTTTCAAATTCCATTTTTTTTAAATTTTGTATTTAGAGTACTATAACTTTTCCAAAACATTGAGCTTGGCCCTGGCGGTGAACCCAACATTCAACTCTCTTCCTGTTAGAAATACAAGTCCGGGTAACAGAAATATAGTCTGAATCAAATTCACATCAACATGACATGAGGTTGCTCTGTAATCTCCCTTTTTACAAATTAGTATTAGTCATAGTTAATTATGAATTACAGGTAGCACTTCACTACAGCTCAAACAAATGATCAAACACTGACCTGGCAAATGGTTCGCCTTTTCTTTAAAGGTGATTTCAGCTGGCTCTTGGTCGTGCTGGAGGGCTGTAGGCACCATGAACGTCGAACACAGCTTGCGGATGAAGCTGATCTTCTATAAAACAGCAATTCAGAGAATCGCATCTGACTCAAGGTGTACTGCTAGATGAAAAAACACCCCACAGCAGAAACATATCCCACCCACCCTTTATGCCCCATCATGTAATAAGAATACAGATGGCTGCTCTCTCTGGAGAGGGAGGTTGAAAGCGGTGATTCTGGCATGTTGGCCTGGAGAAACAGGAGATACACCTCCGTCATGGGGTCCGAGAGCGCCTCCTTGATTCTCCTGAACCGCAGCTGTTTCTCATCTATGAATGAAAGCTAACAAGACTGTCCATAACACAAGTATATAGTTAACAATACTGTGTATTTGTTTGTTGCTGCATGATGAAATGATGTATGATAGGCCATACTTGCAGATTTGAAGTAGCTGGCCAGAGGGTCACACAGCCTCAGAAAACGGGTGACACAGGTTTCAAGGCTTAATCATCAAACGGAGACATGCTGGAGGATCTCCATGTACTCTGCTTCATGGAGCTCACAAAATTCTGTGGCAGACATTAGATTTAATTTCTTTGTGTATTCCCAAGTGCATTTCACATTTCAATAATAGAATTGGTGTTCTTAAATGATTTATTACCTGCCAAGTACCCTTTGCAGTTGGTGCTACCTTTGAACCAGAAGGCCACATCAACAATCATGTCCTCCACATCAAATTTGGATACCTGGAAATTAGAATGGCACAGATACCAGGCCCAGGTGTGCCTCATTCACCCTGACAATTCCTTCAGCTCCACCCTGCCAATCAGCCCTTGCAATAGCCAAACATAGTGGGAGAGGGTTGTCACAAAATTACATTAAAGTATTATTAAGTCACTCACCTCTAAGGCCCCGTTCACACGGAAACAAATTCAGGTGCATACGCAAAAGTTGGATCGGCGTTTCATCCACACGGAAACGGCGTTTCGGGTGACTGTAAACGATACTTTTTGAAACCGGGTCGCAGAGTGCATAAATCCGTATACGACTGCTGTTTCGTCTCTCTGTGGATGCGTATCCGCATATTTCTTGAAACGATTACGTCACACGCTACGCTACGCCCTGTAGCTCTTCTAACGTGCCTGCGCGGGTCCGACCAAAACAATTAAGGCTGACTACAGGGTTGTCTTCATGCTGCAGAAGGTACTGAGCTTGTTGTGGCTTTTACAGCAAAATCTTTTGCTCCTTTACCACCACGAAACGCCCAAACCATATGTTTGAAAATCCAATGCGGAGAACAACCAGAAGGGCAACTAGAAGAAAGTTTTTGTTCGTTTTCTGTGATACTCTTCTTCTACTTTGGTGCATTTCCATGGCAGCGTTGCAGCGCCATTTACAGGCTTGGCATATGTACTACAGCGTTTTCAGTGGTTTCGTTTTTGCGCGGATATTTCCTGAAACGATTCTGTCTTTACGGAAAATTTTTCCAAAACGAAACGGCATTATAGTGATTTCATTTCCATGTGAACGGGGCCTAAGAAACCCAGCCCAGCCTGTTTAGCCGTGTTGTGCACCACGTGGCATGGGCAACCATGAATGTAGATACCGGCGTTTTCTTTCAGGACTCTGGAGGCGATGGAGTTGTGTGCTCCCATGTTGACAGAGGCATTGTCGACAGAGAGAGCAACAAAGTTGCGCCATGGAATGTCCTTTTCTTGCAAGGTGGCATTCATCTGGTCAAAGCTCTCCTACTTAGATTTTTTACTACTTGAATACAGGTACTGCAAATGCTGTGAAACTGCACCTACATGGAGCATCAAAGAATTATAACTAGTGGATGAAACTTTCACAGCATCCTGCTGGTTTCAAAATAAAACAGGAAAAGAAATACATATGAATTAACTGTCATACATGACGAAGATGAAAGATGGAGAACACGGTGCATGTTGTAGTGCTGATAAAGGAACCTTGGAGATGAAGAGGATGTGAGACAAACAAGATTTACAGATCCATCAACGTTATCTCTGAGCTTCAGTAATCTAGGACAACAAATAAATGATCTTAGATTAAATAACAGAGCTTACCCCACTTACAGAAAAGGCTCATAAACCATAAAGGCTGTGATATGAGAGAGAACAGTCATCAAGTAACTGCACTGATATTTACTGCTGCACTGTCCCAGGTTAATGTTCTCAGGTGTGATAAACAAGAGCTAAAGTACATCTACTGAGACAGTTCCCTCTCTACAGCTGCAGAACACACTCTGTAACATCTGACCCAAACATGGCTGAAACATCTGGTGAGTCACAATATCTGGTTCTGTTTAACTGACTGTTTTTATTGGTGGAACAGTCCTCAATGCTCTTTAATCTCATTTTATGTCAGGGTACAGCAGAGCAGGAAATCTGCACCTGCCACTGGCCAAATACCGGTATTTTTCTTTTTTTTTTTTTTGCAGTGTTGGGTAAATTTGCCCACCCTACCAACTACTGGGGCGGGTAAAAAAAAAACAGTAACCGTAACAACAAAGCCATTTTGTGACAGTATACAGCATAACCTGAGTCCCAGTTTTCTGCTTGTTCCCACTGACTTCATGAGCAGAGCCCAGCAGACCTACATGCTCCTGAAATAAATGTAAATGATGTAGCCTCTATCTGTCTTCTTCAAATTTAAAAACAGAAGCTTCAATCCTGTCTCCTCCATCAGCCGAAGCTCCTGTTTTAAGGTTGAAAAAATTGTATTCATTTTCAGGAAGCAGATATATTTGAAAAGGGGGAAAATAGGAAGATTTTTCTGAAAAAGCTCTCCTTTATTGTCTGAGTAAATAAGCAGGAAGCTCTGCACTACATAGGAAAATACAGTGCTGTGAAATTTCACTGCCTTGTTATGGTGGTGATGAGGGTTTAGAGATGAATTACACTCATCTACTCATTTATGATCAAATTTGACACATTATCATGACCACAGAAACACCTGAGAAACAGTGGCTGTGCAGTTCTGCTCTCGTTGTAGAGACAGGTTATTTTGTGCAGTAAATCACTGCTACAGTATTTTTGTGTTTCCTTCGGTGTCGTGTAGACGGAGACGGAGACAGAACAGAGCGGCGCTCTCGTGGATCAGCTTATGAACTTTTATCATTTTAAATTTAAAAAACTGTTCACCGGTAGACTATCCCTTTTCTGGTTTTATTCCTCACATGAATGTTTCTGACACCCTGCTCTACATCCTGTCATATTAATGATTGTTGTATGCTCTTAAATAAACCTCATTATTATTATCTTTATAAATATTAACACTATTATTAACATATATTATTATTAGACTTCTATTATCATTATAATAATAATAATTATTATTATTACCTTTATTATCACCATAACTATCATTATTATCAGTTATTATTATTATTATTATTATTATTAACATATATTACTAATAGATTTCTATTATTATTATTATTACTATTATTATTATTATTATTATTATTATTATAAATATTAACATTATTTTTAATTTATATTACTATTAGATTTCTATTATTATTATCAGGATTATTATTATTATTATTATCTTTTTATTATTATCTTTATTATTATTATTATTTTTTAAAACTAGTATTGCTGTTATTATCACCACATCCTGATCTACAGGAGTGGATCACATCCTCTCCTTGGCAGCCAGACTCTAGAAACAGGCACTACAATATCAATATCAACAAGTTTTAATAAATTCATAAGGACAACAATAAAATCAAAACTAAACCATTTTCCACAGGCTGTCCCATACATGGATGGGCAGTTTATTATTATTATTATTACTTTAATTATTATTACTACTACTATCATTATTATCAGTTATTATTATTATTATTATTATTATTATTATTTTAAATATTAACATTATTATTGACATATATCATAATTAGATTTCTATTATTGTTATTTTTATGATTGTGTAAAATTATTATTATTGATCATGTAAAAATGCTGACATGGCCTCTCAATAGTGGCTATTCAGGAATCCTCGAGGAATCCTGTGGAGGGTGCTCTGGGAGTATGGGGTGCTGGACCCCTGATAAGGGCTGTTCGGTCCCTGTATGACCGGTGTCAGAGCTTGGTCTGCATTGCCAGAAGTAAGTCGGACTCGTTCCTGGTGCGTGTTGGACTCCACCAGGGCTGCCCTTTATCACTGGTTCTGTTCATAACTTTCATGGACAGAATTTCTAGGCGCAGCCAGGGCGTTGAGGGTGTCCGTTTTGGTGGCCTCAGGATCAGGTCTCTGCTTTTTGCGGATGATGTGGTCCTGTTGGCTTCATCAGACCGGGACCTCCAGCTCACACTGGAACGGTTCGCAATCGAGTGTGAAGTGACTGGGATGAGAATCAACACCTCCAAATCCGAGACCATGGTCCTCAGTCGGAAAAGGGTGGAATGGCCTCTCCATGTTGGGAATGAGATCCTGCCCCGAGTGGAGGAGATCAAGTTTCTCGGGGTCTTGTTCACGAGTGAGGGAAGAATGGAGCAGGAGATCGACAGGCGGATCAGTGCGGCGTCTGCAGTGATGCGGTCTCTGCACGAGTCTGTTGTGGTGAAGAAAGAGCTGAGTCAAAAGGCGAAGCTCTCGATTTACCGGTTGATCTACGTTCTACTATTTGTTGTTTATTTATGATTTAGTGTTCAGGACAGAGTCTATTCTAAAATTTAGACTTAAGTCTTAATAGTTTGTTTCTGAAGTTTCACTACAACATTGTTTATCATGGAGGACAGCTCGGCTGTCATACTCCTCTCCCCCACCTCCCCCAGCAGACCACGCTGTAGAAGATGGCCGAGGCCACAACAGAGTCATAGAAGGTCTTCAGGAGTGCCCCCCTCAGCCTCCTAAGCAGATAGAGTCTGCTCTGACCTTTTTTATAAAGTGCAGTGGTGTTATCAGTCTAGTCCAGTTTATGGTTCAGATGAACACCCAGGTAATTATAAAATGTCCCTTCCCTGGATGTTCACTGGTGATGGGGGAGTGGGGGTGCCGACGAAAGTCCACAACCAGCTCCCTGGTCTTTTCAGCATTAACCAGGAGGTGGTTTCGCTGGCACCAGTCCACAAAGTCTTGTATGAGTATGAGTCGTCAGAGAACTTCTGCAGGTGACAGGTGGGAAAAGTCAGCAGTGCAGAGGGTGAAGACGAACGGTGCCAGAACCATTCCCTGGGGGGCCCCTACACTGCAGAGGACAGTCTGTGACACACAGTCCCAGGTCCTCAGGCTGGTACACAAACTGCAGCGGGTCCAGGTGTACAAGGACCAGCCGCTCCAGGGCCTTCATGAGGTAGGATGTTAAGACCACTGGCCTGTAGCAGCTAGGGTCCTTGGGATGCGGGGTATTTGGCACGGGTACCACGCAGTACATCTTCCAGAGGCGTGGCACCCTTTCCAGTTTCAGGCTCAGGTTGAACAGATGTCCAACGATCCCACTCAGCTGGTCTAAGCAGGACCTGAGGAGCCTGGAACTGAGGCCATCCGGTTCTGCAGCCCTCCTGGTCTCTATCCTCCTGAGCTGATTCCTCACCTGGAGAGGTGTGAGGGACAAGTTGGAGCAGGGGGGGCTGCTGCAGGGCTGACAGAGCTGGGGGAGGGGCAGATATCTCCTCAAACCTACAGAAGTAGGAGTTTAGTTCATCTGCCCACTTTTGATCCCCAGCTGCCTGGGAGTTTGGCTCCTGGTGGCCTGAGATGGTTTTCAGGCCTCTCCAAACTTCCCTGGTGTTGTTCTCCTTCAGCTGTTCCTCCATCTCCTTCCTGTGTCCGTCCTTCCCCTCCGTGACTCTTCAGCTCCTCTTTGTCTCCTGACTTAAAGGCCCTCTTCTTCTCCTGAAAAGAGCCTTAATGTCAGGATTAATTCAGGGTTTGTTGTTGGAGAAACACCGTACAGTCCTGGTGGGTATGGTGTTCTCCACACAGAAGTTTATGTAGTCCAAGATGCTGTCTGTTATACAGGACACAGCTGCTTGCCTGTTAACAAGGGGGTTGTATACAGGCAGGAAATGCTGCTAGTACGGCGCCATCTCGATAATTTTTAGGGCCTGAGCATGGAGTGGTGTGAGGACCCATTGTTTTTGCTCGAGACGTGTAATTTTCCGTCATGGTGTGGACTTTTGAGGCCCTTAACATATTCAAATAAAGCAAGAAACTTGGCAGGTGCATCCGGTCTCGCAAAGATATTGATATTTTTGGGGTCTCCAGCATGAAAACTACCAGTTTTCAAAGTTGAAGCTCCCTCCTTTGACTTTGTTGTAGATTCATGAAATTGTGTGTGCAAGTGCAGCTTGGTGAGATCTACAAAAAAAGCCTCTTGGGCCTACACTCTGTCTCCAACAGGAAATCCGCCATTTTGATTAAATATGCAAAAAAGGGGCTGTTTTGCCCTGTTCCAGGGGTCATATCTGGAGTAACTCCTCTTAGGGATTTCATCCGATCGACTTGTACTTCGGCACAGAGCTACATGAGACATGGATCATGAAAAGTTAATAGGAGTTTTCTCATTAGTCGAAAGGCATGGCGTTGGCGAACCCTCAAATTTGCATATTTTTTGAATGGAGACGCACCAATCACTGTGAAGTGAGGTTTATCCTAAATATAATCCAAATGATCGTGGTACAAAAAAAATTCACCCCCTGTACAGTGGGAGAACAATAAGACACTAGCTAATGAGACATGTTTGGTGTTTTAAACCAGGCTGTAAACCAGTTTATTTTGTGTGACAAAATCGGCTGTTTAACATGTGTGCAGACGAAACTTCCAGTTTTCCTGCGGCCAGCCTCAAGTGGACAGTCGCGGTATAGCAATTTTTTGCACTTGCGCATTGGCTTCATATTATAGGACTGGAGGTTGCTGCTTGGTGTAAACATAAACAAGCAGCAACAAGAGGCCGGTGCAATTATGGCAGGAGAGATTAGCGTGGATGCTGCTAAAGCGCCAGTTTTATCAGAACTTGACGACATTTCTTCATGAAAAGAAGAACAAAGAACAGCAGTGAGTTGTTTTCTTTTCAGAAAACACAAAAGTCGAGTACTTACATGTCTTTAGTCACAATGTTTTGCGTTATTCCTCCGTAGCTGCACACACGCAGCCTGATAGTTGCTCTGATTGGCCCGTAGAGATGTGACAGACAGAACGTTCATCCAATCACACTCCGAGCTTTTTTCAAATCCTCTGCCTTTTCCAAAACATTTCCTATTGAAGCTTTAACAGATGGATGTGTGAAACACATACATCTGGAGTGTCAGGTTAGATAATGTTACTGTCTGTTTGAAATGAACCAGTGTGTATTAGGCCTTTCAGAAATGAGGAAAAACTACATTGTGCGGTAACCCCCTTCAATTAAAAATTCAAGTCATTAAGGTATAACAAGACATAATTTGTTACCATGTTTTCATTAACTTTTTAATTTACTGTATCTTGGTTCAGGTTGTCTTGGCAAGTTGATATCAGGATGATGATGAACAAGAAATAAAATATTAATAATCAGAAAAAAATAAAACTAATAATTTGTGCTGCACTGTGCGTATGTACAAGGCTTAATAAAGTGTTTTATCCTTACCTCATCTAATACTGATATTAAACTGACCTATTAATGTTTACTGATTGTGGTGTTGCACTGATTAACTAGCATGATTAACAACACCAATCTCTTACTTAGACTGAAGATGATCCAGATGTGGTGGATAGAGAGAGGCTTCACAGCAGAGATGATGATGACACCCAGGGCAAAACATGAGAGCAACTGGCAGAACGGCCTCAGAAACCCATACAAAGCACCAGTATGATTATGGTGAGGTTGATGATAATGATGCTTGTTTGCTTTTTTAGCCATATGCACTAGCTTGTGCACTAAACCTTAATACTGCCATCTTTATATTTTGCTGATAACTTCAATCATGTGTACAACATATTTTTTTGTCACTCATCTAGATAGACCAGCATAAATGTTCCAGAGGAGACTGTAGAGAGGACTGTGGCCCCATTGCAGAGGAGGAAAAGTACCAGACTATTGTATCCAAGTAAAAGTACAGTTACTCTGGTTAAATTTACTTAAGTAGAAGAAAAGGACTGGTCTACACATCTACTCTGATAAAAGTAAAGCTACTGTGGTTAAAAATACTTAAGTAGAAGTAAAAGTACTGGTATATAAATCTACTTAAGTTAAAGTAAAAAGTAAGTCATTCAAAATTTTCTTAAAGTACTGAGTAGATTCTTTTGTCACTTGAAGGGTTTTCACAGTGAAATATGACCTGTCCTTAATGTGCAATAGCAAGAAGAATATCTGAACCTCTAACCAAGTTATTTGTTAAAATGTTTGGCCTAACCTAAAGTAAAATTCAGCATCTGTTTAGAGAAGAAATGTGGAATCATTGTCTCGCTGTAGTTATGTACTGACGACTGGTCATTTTCATGTTGTTGACTGAAAGCTCAGACCTCCTTTTGGCTTATAGTGTTTATTGATTTACTCAGTACTCAATGCTATTTAAAATGTAATTCACTCATAAAATTCTTAAATAAAACTACACAAAAAGCACAAGCACACAAAAGACTACTCAATTTAAGTAACTTGAGTGAATGTAATGAGTTACCCCCTACCCCTGCCCCATTGTCAACATAAACCACTTCAACCCAGCCTTTATAAGTAATACAGGGATGAGAACTCTATATACTGTACTGTACTATGTTGTTGAGTTTTAATGCACCTGGCATCCCTCACTTTTATACCACACAATCAAGAGGGGGGTAGTTTGAGACAGACTGGCACTAACTGACTTACTAGCTTGTTTGTTGGTAAGGTGCTTGAGTAAGCATAAATAGAGAGAATCAGTTTTCAGTTTAGTTTTCATTTTCATAAATGCTCTGGGTTAAGTTTTTATGCACTTGTAGTTGGCTTTGTTAATCCATTTTTTTTCTAAGTCTTTTAAAATGGCTTCTTGTTGTAATGATGTTGCCCTTTAGTGGTTTATTCAGGGTATAGCTAGTCAGTGTAATTCCAATCTCCACATCCTGGAAAATTGATGGGTCCTTATATTAGTGATTCAGTGATCTGTAGGCAGGGACTGTCCTGAAATGGTTCAGATCTTACTTATCAGAAAGGACTTTCTCTGTCAATCTTGGTCAGTTCTCTTCTGCACCAACCCCATTATGTCATGGGGTCTCGCAAGGCTCTGTTTTAGGTCCCCTACTCTTTTCTTCATCCTCTTCTTCCCCTACATGCTTCCTTTGGGGTCTATTTTCAAGAAACACAATGTGTCATTCCATTTTTTTGCTGATGACTTGCAAATTTATCTCCCCATGACCCCTAAAGGAAATTCTTTTACAGTCTTACAAAACTGTTTAAAAGATGTAAAATCATGGATGGAGTTAAACTTCTTATATTTAAATGAAAAGAAAACTGAAATAATAGTGTTTGGAAAATCTGAACTCCTGAATGGTGTTGACAGTGTTCTTGGTCCATTAGCCTCCTACTGTTGACCTTTTGTGCGTAACCTTGGTGTCATCTTTGACAGCTGCTTCAAATTTGACCATCAGATCAGTTTGGTGGTCAAGACCAGCTTCTTTCAGCTGAGACTGCTGGGGAAGGTCAAGCCCTACCTTCCTCCAAATGACTTAGAGAGGGTAATTCACATGTTCATCACCTCTCGCTTAGATTATTGTAACTCTTTGTATGTTGGTCTGGACCAGTCGTCTCTGCGTCGCTTGCAGCTAGTTCAAAATGCTGCTGCATGGCTTCTGACTTGCAAGAGACGTCGAGACCACATCACACTGGTGCTGGCTTCTCTCCACTGGCTTCCTGTCAGTTTCAGGATTGAGTTTAAAATGTTGCTTCTTGTCTTTAAGGCATTGCATGGATTGGCACCATCATATTTGTCTGAGTTGTTGCACCAACATACTCCAATCAGAGCACTGAGGTCAACACACCAGATGCTTCTTGATGTTCCTAGGTGCAGTCTTAAAACTAGAGGTGACAGGGCATTCGCTGTGGCTGCTCCTAGACTGTGGAACAGTTTACCTCTGAACATTAGAACTGCTGAGTCAATAGATCATTTTAAATCTTTGCTGAAAACTCACTTATTTGCACTGGCTTTTAATACAAGTTGAACTTGACATTTTGACATTCTCTTTGATATTGATGTTGCTAGATCAGTATGTGTTTCATGTGTTTTTGTGAGTCATTTATTGTGCTTTTACTGTTACGTCAAAACCTGTAAAGCACTTTGGTCAACTAAGGGTGTTTTTAAATGTGCTGTATAAATAAACTTTGACTTGACTTGATTAAAATCACTGCAGACTTATTTTTGTACGCTACTCAACTGGGTTATTTAGTTTACTGATAACTGTATGTCAAAACACCAACTGCATAGATTTTTTTCATCATGTTACATGAAACGTGTGCTGCCAGCTGGCTGGCCCCCCATACCGCTCATTAAATGTGCCGGTCTGTCAATGATTTCCGGGACACTTTTTCCCCCCAGTCCACCCCTGGTTACAAGGACCGTTTTCATCCTGTCTAACTTCAATCTGCAGCTCCTTTCTCACTTGTATCTGCTGTAGTGTTAGGGTTCCTGTCACTCACGTGCTGCGAGAACTCAGAGCACAACACATCTCTACCGCTCTAACCAACCCCAACGCACCTGCAGTATTTAAGAAAAGAACAGAGCGAGAAGCCATGTCGCCTCATGAGACTCACCTACGGGGGCCTTGTGTGGTCTGAAGAAAAACTCCCTCCTGAAGATCAATTTGCGTCCTCAATAATCCCACAATAAAAAGGAAATAATTCAAATCCTCAGAAGTGTGAAAGGTTACTCCAGCAAATGTAGTGACAAAATCCCACTAAGATATGGTTGAAAATATATATATATATTGTATTTGCAGCTCAGTCAAAAATGTATCAGTTCACTCAAAACGCCAAACTGATAATCAAATTGTCAGATTGAACAGATTACATGTAAAAGTAAATTCATCACCAACAAAAATGGATTACATGAACATTTCTGAATGATTCCATGGATGAAAAATGATGTGAAAACCAATTTTAAAGCAAAAACACATATATGTTAACATGAAAATCTTGGTACCAGAAAATTTAAAACAGTCAAAAAACAAAAAAACAAACAAACAACAAAAAAAAAAAAAAAACATTGAGTTGAAACCACAAAAGATAGGTTTTGGTTTGATTTAGTTCTCCACCCTGGACCACAGAAACTGTTAACTCTAATCAGCTAATGCTACCTTCAGGGAGCAAAACACCAGCATGGGTCTCCCTGACTTTGAATAGCCGTTGTACTTGTTAGCTTCTATAGTACTCTCTTTTGTAGAGGGGTTTCCTTTCCACTCACAAGTAGTAACGACCCTTAAGTGGTTTTTCCACTGATAGGTGTTATCACCGATCGCCCACAGAAGGTCTCAGGTGCACGCCAGTCGAGCCAACAGGTTGGAATCTGCAAGAGACCCGATGGGCAACCAGGGGCCCCTTTTATATACCTGGTTCCACTGACGTATCTTCATGGAAAGTCCCGTCCTTTTCAACTTTAGACAGTTCTTGGAAACTGAGGGTTCACCAAGTTGGCACCTAGTCCACTATCATAGTCTTTGAGGGTTGAGGCTGCACTCTCCATCGAAAGTAAATCCAAGAAATCCTTTAGCCAGTTCTGTATATTACAGCAGTCTGGTTTACGGGTTTTCCAGTTCATAAGTATTGTCCTTTTTACAGAAAGAAAAGCTAATGCGACAATAGGTTGTGTATTTCGACTGTGTGTATTTTCTAATCTATTTCCCAATACACACAGAGCAGGGCATTGTGGAATATGGACATTCAATATTATCTTTAAAACATTTATTACCTCAGTCCAAAAATGTTTAACCACTGGGCAGGACCACAATATGTGCATAAGAGTACCAAGCCTACCACAGCCATGCCAGCACAGTTCGGAGGCATTTGGATCTTTTTTTTTTTATTTATGTGGTGTAATATAAGCTCTGTGTACAATTTTCATTTGAATAATTTTATATCTAACACAGTTGGACATAGATGTTGAGCATTTCAATATTAAGTCCCATTGATCTGAAGTGAGGGACGAGCCAATGTCACCTTTCCATTGTAGTGTGGTGGAAATAGTGCGATCAGGGAGGGATAGACTTAATATCTTATACATACTTAAGACAGTTCCTCGCCCAGTAGCAGCATTCCTCAGTTTACCATCAAGGATGCTTGCAGTTCCCAATACCCTAACCCTTTGATGTTAGTTTTTTAAAAATGGATCTCAACTGTAGGTATTGTAGAAATGCAGAGTCATTCAAACCAAACTGTCTTTCTAAGATTGTGATGCGACACCTGCAGGAGAAGTCGCACTGTGCCTTCACACACCTTCTGTCAGCAAAGTTTCAGTTCTGCAGGTGCAGCAGCAATCATGGTCTATTTATAGACATGTGCACATACAAAACTAGAGAAGCTTAATAACTGCATAAGAAATAAAATAAAACATTTGTCTTGTTAAACCTGACTTTGGTCAAGTGTTTAAAAGTTGCGATGTGAATTAATTGTTTTTTTGATTGAAAATAATTTGATAACACATAAAGTCGATTCTCTCAACACAGGTCATAGTTTTATGGACCGCCCTGTTGAATGAAAGAGCTGTGATTGGCTGTGGGCTGACCATCGGACTTCTGAAACAAAATTCTTGTTATCACATTAAAATGAAGTAAAATTAATGACATGCCTGGCCTCCCAGGACTTCTGCAAAATGTACTTTTTACAGACCTTCCCCCTACCCCTGCACTCATAAAGACCCAGGACTCTACACCTGGATGTGTCAGAGGGGTAGGGTAGAGTGTGTGATGGTGGGGAATCATTTATAGAATAATATTTATGGTTGAAGTCAACTCTAAAGCAAGAAAGACTTAGAATTAAAATCTAAAAAGATTAAACTCAGTGTTGCTTGTTCTTGCATCTGTATAACTGTAACTGAGGCTCTGAGGCGAGTTCATTGACCTCTGCATTCTGTCGTCAAAGTCCCGCCTCAGCTGCCTTATCTCATCGCACACCGCCACATCCATACTCCTGCTCCTCTCAACCAATGCCATACTCTCGTCTTTTCTCTCCTCCTTCAACCTCTTAATCTCTTCATCCATCTCCTTCTTCATCCTCTTCCTCTCCTGCTCCCACTCCTCCTTCATCCTCTTCCTGTCTTCCTCTCTCTCCTCCTCTCTCTTCCTCTCCCTCCTCCTCTCCTCCTCTCTCTCCTTTTCTCTCTCCTCTCTCTCTTTCTCTCTCTCCTCCCTCTCCTTCTCTCTCTCCTCTCTCATCCTCTTCCTGTCTTCCTCTCTCTCCTCCTCTCTCTTCTTCTCCCTCCTCCTCTCCTCCTCTCTCTCCTTCTCTCTCTCCTCCCTCTCCTGCTCTCTCTCCCTCTTCTGTCTCTGTCTCTCAGCCTGGATTTGTTTTTTGAACTCCCTCCTCTCTTTTGCCTGTTGTTGCTTTAGTTTCCTCTCTAAAGCTGCTTTTTCTTTATTGAATTGCTTTTCCTGCTCTTTCAGGATTCGTTGTTTCTCCTCTTCCTCCTCTCTCTTAGCCTGGATTTGCTCTTTTAACTCCCTCGTCTTGTTTTCATATTCTTGCTTTATTTTCCTGTGAAGTTCTTCTTCTTCTTTGTGTTTTTTTTCTTCTTCCTCTTTCAGGGTCCGTTGTTTCTCCTCTTCAATCTTCCTCTCAGCCTCCTGGAACATCTCGTTGGTGTAGTGACTCCCTCCGTTCTTCTGGACCATATTTCTGATCTTCTGGAGCAGCTCAGTCACCTGGGAGCGACCTTTGCTCTTGTTGTTGAAGACGTGATAATGACCGTTACATCGGGCCACGAGCTCCTGCAGATCACGACTTCTATCCAAGAAATCCTCAATGGTTGAATCAAGCTGGTCCCCCCCAGTAAAGAGAAGCATGGTGTATCTATCTGCTGCCTCACCAAAGACTTGTTGGATCCTTTCCACCGTCTTCTTCTCTTCTTCAGTGAATCTACCCACCCTGATGACCACCAGGAACACGTGAGGACCAGGAGCAGCATCTGTGACGCACTGTTTGATTAATTTCTCTAACATCTCTTCATCAAATCTGGTGTCAAACAGGCCTGGAGTGTCGACAACAACAATCTTCTGTCCATCCACTGTACCTCTGCCTTTTGAACACTCCACAGTCACAGAGGCTGGAGAACACACTGACTCAAAACACTCTCGACCCAGGATGGTGTTTCCTGTGGCGCTCTTCCCAGTCCCGGTCTTCCCCGAAACCACAATCCTCAGCTCCTCGTTATTCATTATGATTCCTGTAGAAAAGGATAAGCAAAACTGGGTTATTAGGGGCTAAAACTCTCTGCTATGTCCCTGATAGCTGTGCCATGTTTGAGACAGATCTGGGCTAAATGTATCTGCCATGTCCCTGATAGCTTTGGCATCATTGAGATAGATCTGGTCATCATTCCATGTTAGTAATGGACTGTACAGAGCAGCGCCAGTATTATAGATGACTCGTTAGTGTTTAGGAGGCCGTCTCTATCAAAAGCTAAATGTTTCACAAACCTGACCCCCCAGTCATTCACACCCTGAATACATTTATAAAGGATACAGGTATGAAACTTTGATATTCCAAGTCAATATCAATATATCAATATGTATAAATAATGTATTTTTTTATTGTCATTCAGAGTCACTAGAATAACATGAACCAGTCTACTAATATGACCAAAGAATAACAGTTCCAGACAGCTGCAGCAGGTAGAGTCTGTAGGTTCACCTGACCCAAAAAAGTTAAGACGAGGTACCCTGAAATGGTGTATGAACAGTAGTAGTAGATGAAATGATGGTTTAACAGTATCCCTCAGGGAACACCCCCATCAATGACTGTACTCTAAAAATATCCCTGCTCTTTACTTAATAAAATCAATGAACACATTTTACACTCAAAAATATTAAGTAGGTTTCAAAGCCTTGGAATTAAGTAAAAGAAATCATTAATAATGAGTAAATCTAACTTGCATTTATCTTCAATGATGTCTGCATAAATTGAGTTAGTAGAATGAACAAATTAAATTGAGTAAATGTACTCAAAATATTTTGCAAACCTAGAGAAAAATAAAGAGGAACCACAACAAAATTAAGTACACATTGCTCTATTTTTTTTTCGTTGTTGTTGTTGAAACTGATTACACCAAAGTTTTTAGGTGGTAGACAGATATTTTTGAGTAATGATTATTCACAGATTCATGTTGGGTTATATTGGGTACTTTTCATAAAACTATGTGTTCTAAATCAACCGCAGTTTAACCTTTTTTTCTATCAAGTACTTTGATTTTGACAATTACTGCCCACCGATGTAGTTCAAATTAAGTGACTACAAACCACAATAAGTGACAAGTTCACTGTGAACCAGGAAGTTCTCTACCATCATCTTCAGTTTACCATTCACTGTGGCCATTTTCGAATTCGCCTACTATACTAGTAGTGTGTACCAAAATGTAGTATGCAGTATGTGAACAAATGCAAAAGTTGCAGTATGCCAAAAATACCTGGATACCTGAAAAATTTCACAGTATGCATCGGACCAGTGTGCTTCGCCTACTGTTACCCACAATGCAAAGGTCAGAATTCGTAATAGCGGAGAGCGGCGGAACTTTCACAGGAGTGGCTAACAGTTACAAAAGTGCCATTACCTTTTACCTTTACCTTTTTAACATGTACTATAGCGAAATAAGTTGTAATAAGGTCACGGTTGTTTTTGTTTTGCTGTTATGTAACGGCCAGAAAGGTGCTGTCAAGTGTGTCCTTTCATTATGCTATACATGCTAAGCTAAAAATAGCGGCTATAAAAATCCAGAAAAATCAAACTAGAAAAGCACTCAGAGAGCACAGACCTCTGCCATTAGCCCTATCTCCCAATAGTGAAGAATGCTTTAAAAACATTCCTGGATTCAGACGGTGATCCGGGTCACTCTCAAAATCTAATTCGCCGATTACTCCCTCTCCGGTGGGGTGGAGACATGGTGAGGCAAAGCATTGGCTTCGCTATGTGTGGGAGTCATGGCAGAGGGTGAATATTCCTCTATTCCTCCCAGCATTGTGAGCATTCTCGCTACAATTCGCTGTCTTTCTCTCTGTTACGCTCCGACTCGTCTCCTTGACCGGGCGTGCGTCTCTCAAACTCTATAAACTCCAAAACTTTGAATAAGTTACTCATGTCCGCCATCTCCTGGTGTAAAGTGGTAACAGCGCAGACCTCAGCCATTAGCCCTATCTCCCGATAGTATAGAATCTTTTCAAAAATTCCTGGATCCAGACAGTGATCCTTATCAGGCCCAAAATCTAATCAGTTCTTCCTTATGCCATTTCTGACATTTCCTGAGAATTTCATAAAAATTCGTCCATGACTTTTTGAGTTATGTTGCTAACAAACGAAAGAACAAACCCACCTGATCACATAACCTCCTTGGCGGAGGTACTAAAAATACTTCCCAGATTTTTTCTGTACATAAATGGATGGAAAACACTGTAGCGTCATTTAATATTGACCAGGGTATGACGTATCTCTGTCTACCGGAAATCAGCTAAACCGGGCCAAGCATACTACACAATAACGTCCAACTGGAAGTCATACAGCATACTACTGTCGAATGCAGTACGCAATGCACAATACATACTGCATACTGCGTTTGGCAGGAGTATGCAGTAGGCCAATTCGAAAACAGCCTGTGTTTCCTACCTGTCCCCTACAGGCAGAACTTATCTCCCTGAGTTAAGGCCCATTTATGCCCAACGTTAAATATGGATCCGGATACAGACGGAGCCTCCTGTCCATGCTTCGTGTTTATTTGGTCCGTATTTCTGCACGTTTCCATAAAGCTTACGGATATGGGTCAAACGGAGCAGTACCAGAAACTGTGGGGGCAGTGTTGCTGTCACTACCCTATGCATAGCTCTAGTGAGACATGAAGAAGAATTAACAATGGCGGAAATGTTGTGCGAGTTTTTGTCTTAAATGCAAGAGTACATTATCAATACCTCCTCCACAGTCACCATGTTTGTTTTTGAGTTTGTTGTTGTCATAAACTTTTGACTCTGGGCTGCCCCCCGGTGGATGTCTTGGTTAACATCCATACCAACATAAAGGACACATGGAAGTATGAGCAGTAACAATAACATTGTTTTCATACGTAACTATAAATGGGCCTTTAGTGTCCTCACTCATGGTGCAAATGTGTCTAATGCCCAAAGGCATCCTGGGACAAAATATAACTACAATGACTGAGTACTGTTTGCCTAAAACTAATAATGTGTTCAACAACTCAGAAAAATAGAGCTGAAATATCTATTTTGGATTTTTAAGTTAAAAACAACCTATTTTTTTAACAACCTCCAGCTGGTTGGTCTTACAGCGTGCGTAGCTGTTGCCTCTGTAAATGCTGTGTATGTAAAATATAACATTTTTTAAAAGTACTTTCCAGTCTTGTTGTAGTCCTTAATCTGGTCAGACTGAGAGTAGCTGTTCCCGCCAAAACTGCACCGTTTGAATCAGAACCATTACAGAATGACATCACTCATTCACCTCCCCCCCACCTACTCAATTTCTTTATGTAGAAGAGTCAAGTCTCTTATAATACTGAGCAGAAGTGTCTAACATTTTGTTCTTAAAATTGATAAATTTTCATTGTATATACTCAAATATATTATTTAAACACAGAAATGACTTAAGACATTTAAACAGTTTCTTTAAATTAAATAAACTCATTTAAAATATGTAGATTTCACTCAAAGATTCATGTTTGAGTTTTACTGAAGAATACTGATCATTTTAACCCAAATACTCAGAATAATGACGTTCATTGGTTTAACTAACTAAGAATACCTCAATTTAAGTGTTACATTTACTCAGCCCTTGAATTATTTTTAGAGTGTAACCTCTAAACCACAGATGTCTAACCAGGACTTACCTGAGCTAGGAGCTATGTCTGGACTGTCCTCAGTGCTGGTCAGGTAAAGGTAGAGCACTGAAGAGAGGCTGAAGATGCCACGTTCAAAGTGCAACCGTCAGTTTACTTCCCCCAGAGATAATTCAGAGCCGTTAACTTCACCTGACAGTCCCTCCCTCTGCTCTGAGAGTTCAACGGTCAACAGCCTCTCTACTTCCTCTTTTAAGCTCCCCATAGTAACAGAGTGGAGTATGGCTCCCCCTACATACCAAAGATGGAAAAGCACGTTTCAGTCTCTCCTTCATTCAAAGAAAGTTCCTCCTCTGTCTGCTCAGTCCTCAGAATATTTCCCAGAAGTCTTGGGGATCATCAGGATGTTTTTAGTCAAATGTGAGCTGAGTCTTTGTGTTCTTGTTTCTCAGCAGTGGTTCTGTTCTTGGCACTCTCCCATGATGCCGTTGTTGCCCAGTCTCATTCTGATTGTTGAGTCATGAACTCTGACCTTAACTGAGTCAATGAGGCCTGCAGGTCTTTAGATGTGGTTCTGGGTTCTTCTGGGACCTCCTGGATGAGTCGTCCATGTTCTCTTGGAGTCACGTTGGTAGGCCAGTCTCTCCTTCACCACTGTTAGATCTACCAGCAATCTTCATACATTCATTTACATCCACTCTCCTCTGTCAGTCAGTTGTGGAGAAGTGGGCCCCTAAGTCTGTAGCTAGTTTCTGTAGTCCTGGTCTTAGTGTCCTCTGTGGTCTGGTCCACCGTTACGAGCTCCAGGATCAAACAGTGAGTACTGAAAAGTTACAAGGACTGTTTTAATCGTGTCTGACTTGAATCTGCAGCGTCGTACTCACTCATACATCCTGTAGTGTGAGGGTTTGTGGTTTCCTGTCACTCACAGGCTGTGAGAACTCAGAGCACATCTGTCTACTGCTGTAACACCAGCCTGTGTGTGTGTCAGTGGGCCTGCAGTACTTTAGAAAAGAAGAGAGAGAAGCTGTGTTGATTCTTGAGACTCATCTACAGGGGCCCTGCATGGTCAGAATAAAAAACTTTTATCTTTCATATTCCCTGTCCTGTTTCTCCTCTGTCCCTGGAATGTTTCATTGCTACTGAGGCACTTCTGCAGGTGCTGCATCAGCAGCACAGGAAGTAAACATTAAACCACAAGGGACTTTTTAGCAGAACAAGTGAACTTTCAGTTTCTGTGAACTGAAGAACTTTGTCTAAAAAGTCTGGAGCTGTAGCTGCTCTCAGTGAGAGGAAAGCCTTCACTTACTGAGGGCTGAATGTGAGCCACCAAGTGCTACACAAAAACTAGACTGGTCTGGTTGGAGGATCTGAAAGTCCACATGGCTCTGACTGTCTAATGAAAGCAGAGTCCACTAGTGGAGATGTGGACCGATTATATGGTCCAGAAACTGTATCCTCAAAAACTCTCTTAGTTTTCTATGAAGGCTTTAGAGAATATTTTAGATGATTTGTACTTGTTTTTTTTCTTTTTACCATTTAATTAATTTCTTCATTATTTTAGTTTATTTGCTCAGTTTTTTTCTTTTGTTCATGTTTTTGTAAACCTTTAGCTGCTCTGTTGAAGTAAATAAACGACTCTAAGATCTGTCCTGAGTCTCTGATGGGACGTTGTCTCTACAGAGAAGTTAGGGATGTAAACACACTTTCTTAGTTTCAACACTAGTCTACTGATTCTCTGTGGGATCGTCAGCATTTTTATCTAAAGAGCAGTTTTCCTCAGACTCTGAGGTGAACTTAGCCATCCACACAGCCGATTATAAACACTAAAATCATCAGTACAGAGCACATGTTCATGTCTTTGAACCAAATGTGGTTCAACCAAGCTAACCACTCCCTCACCCACCAACCCAACTAAGAACAGACTGTAGATCTACTAACACTGATCTAAACATTCAGAGTAAATCTCAGACAGACAAGATTCTTCAGAGTCTGGTTTCAGGATCCCGTCTTTATTTCTGCTTCACTAGGATATAACATCATTGTTTTAAACAGCATCAATCTTCATAGCAGGAATCTAAAGATCTGATTAAACAGCAACCAGCAGGAACACACCATCACATGATTACAGATAATAAAATCATTTACAATACATTTAATAAAACAAGACAAAGAAATAAAATCAGGCTTAAGAACCACGAGTCAAGGTTTCATCCTTTAGACAGTGATGACAAATCTTTAGAGAGCTGTGAGAAAAAAATAAAACATCTGATTCAAGAAAAAAACACAAAAATCTGAACTTTGAATAAAAATGGACAATGATCCCAGACAGTCCAGCAAGTCCACCTCTGAATGGAAAAAAAACTAAAGGAAGGTTCTGGAGTGGTCTAGTCAGAGTCTGGACTTTAGGGCCAGGTTTGGATGGATTTACCCCTTAATACATGAAGTCATCATTTTAATCTGACTTAAGTTTTCACTCAGGTTATCTCTAATGTTAACATTAGTTTGATGATCTGGAACATTTCAGTGTGACAGCCCGGCGATTGACTGGCGACCAGTCCAGGGTGTACCCCTGTCACCAACTGACAGCTGGGGTAGGCTCCAGCCCAACCACCCCCCCCGACCCGGAACGGAACGGAATAAGGGCCGGTTATAGGCATGCATATGTGAGGGGGCAGGCAGAAATGTGAAGGGGTCAGCATGCGTACACATCATGCTCCAGCATGTTTTTTGTTGTTGTTGTTGCTGCTAAGTGTTTTTGTCATGGGATTGCGTTGTTAGCGCTGTCAAACCCCTAAGAAATGGATTGCACTTTTTCAGGCCTCTACCATAAGACCTGTCCAGCTTGGGTGTCCCACCTGAAGACAAAGCTCCTGCTGGTATAGCTCCTAGGGTCACTGAGGCAAGCAAACCCCCTGACCAAAATAAGGTTCACAATCCTTCAGGGGGGAAACAGAAAATATTAATAATAATAAATAAAAATAAGAAAAGAATAAAATATCCTTCACCAAATTTTTAACAACCAACAACTTAACAATTATCTCATTGGATGGCCATTAGGCCTCTATGCATCTCAACTACATTTGAACCCATTAAAAATAACCTAAAGAAAAAAAAGAAAAAAATAATAATATAAAAAAATCACGAAGGATTTTCTCACACAAACAGAATTAACAAACACAGCAAATATAGAGCAGAACATTTTTTGTTTGTATTTTTTTGTTAGAAACTTAACTGCACTTTCTTAGCACTCCATTCTCCCTTCACCTCACTCCACTCTCGTAAATCCAGCAAGTTCATTTTGTCTTCTTATCCCAAACAATCTACTTAGTAGATCACTCCACTCTCCTTTCTCCTCACTTCACTCTACAAGAACAGTCTCCTGTTTCTCATCACATCTCTCTGTGCTTGTGTGATTGAGAGACGCTCCTGTGAGGCTCACACTTGGAAAAGAACAGCATAACAATCGGGCCGTTCCTGATAACAATCCCGGGTTAAGAGCACAAATAGATGCTATACATACGTTTGTCTTTTTGTTGTTACTCACACCGATGAAATCTGCAGGGGGTTATGTAAAGGGTTCCGTATCTTTGTGTCTTTGTTTGTTTGTTTGTATGTGTACAAGATAACTCCAGAACGCAAAGTCAGATCGTCACCAAACTTTCAGGGAATGTTGGGATAGTGACAGGGAAGAATCGATTAGACTCTGAGTGGCTTTAGAGGAGACTGGGAGAGGAAACATGGGCCTTCAGTTGATCACATTACAACACAGACATGAATCGTCAACAGACTTCTTTGCTGACTTCTTTCCTCAGCTAACTCTCCTGCCAATTCAAGATTTATTTCCTGTATTTCCGTCATCATCCCAAGCATGCCCGTCATCATCCTCCCAAACAACCCCATCATCATTGCATGATTCGCTCTTTCTTCCTCTAGCCTCTCCGTCATCCTTCCCTCATACACCTGCAACGCCATTCCCCTTCGTTGCTCCTCTTCAATCTTCCTCTCAGCCTCCTGGAACATCTCGTTGGTGTAGTGACTCCCTCCGTTCTTCTGGACCATATTTCTGATCTTCTGGAGCAGCTCAGTCACCTGGGAGCGATCTCTGCTGCTGTTGTTGAAGACATGATAATGGCCGTTACATCGGGCCACGAGCTTCTGCAGAGCACGACTTCGACCCAAGAACTCCTCAATGGTTGAATCAAGCTGGTCCCCCCCAGTAAAGAGAACCATGGAGTATCTATCTGCTGCCTGACCAAAGATTTGTTGGATCCTTTCCACTGTCATATTCTCTTCTTCAGTGAATCTACACAGCCTGATGACCACCAGGAACACGTGAGGACCAGGAGAAGCGTACGTGATGCACTGTCTGAACAAATTATTTATCATCTGTCTACTGAATCTGGTGTCAAACAGGCCTGGAGTGTCGATAACAGCAATTTTCTGTCCATCCACTGTACCTCTGCCTCTTGAACACTCCTCAGTCACAGACTCTGGAGAACACACTGACTCAAAACACTCTCGACCCAGGATGGTGTTTCCTGTGGCGCTCTTCCCAGTCCCGGTCTTCCCCACCAACACAATCCTCAGCTGTTTTTAACACTAGAATAATATGAACCAGTCTGATAATATGACCAAATGATTACAGACAGCTGCAGCAGGTAGAGTCTGTAGGTTCACCTGAACCAAAAAAGTTAGGACGAGGTACACTGAAACGATGTATGAACAGTAGTAGTAGATGAAATGAAGGTTTAACAGTTTCTCTCAGTGAACACCCCCATCAATGACTCAAGTAACTAAGTACAAATACTTTGTTACCTTACTTAAGTAGAAATTTGGGGTATCTATACTTTACTGGAGTCATTATTTTTCAGCCTACTTTTTACTTCTACCTCTTACATTTTAAAAATAGCCTCGTTACTCCTATTTCATTTCAGCTTGTTCTCATTCAAAAAACACAAATAAAGAAACCCCAAAACCTATCCAGATCACATCATCCGGATAGAGTGAGCTTGATTGTGGTTGGATGAGAAGTATAAACATAATACCATTCGGACACCCTATTGGTTTGTACGTGATCCATAACACCTGCACACGACACAAATCACATCACACTCCAGCAAGAAAATAGCAGACGAATGTAGCCTAGTACAAAGATGTCCGTGTCAGAGACTCAAGAGAACTGGAGCAAAATGTCCCAACCAATCACCAGCGAGGAGGTTGGTAGTACATATATGGTTCTTGAATGTATTTGCATTGTACTAAAATGTGTTCATTTTCAGTGGGCATAAATGTGGCTGAAGCAGGGGCATCCTAAATTTTTCAACATTAACATTTTAATATAACATTATAGTCATTATGGCCTTTAGAAAAATGTTTTTTTGGGGAGGTGGGGTAGTGCACTACAGGTGTAAACTTTTGTCCTTAACGGCATTTTTTCCCCCCTTATATTACTTTTACTTTTATACTTTACGTAGTTTTGAAACCAATACTTTTCAGATTAAGATTCAGATTCAGACAACTTTATTTATCCTAAAGGGCAATTCAGTTTTTGCAGTCGGCCCAGACCGTACATACAATCACAAACAGCAAACAGAGACAATAATAAATAAAAGTCAGTACATGACAGAGATGCTCATTGACACATTGACCCTCATGTGACCCTTTTAGTAATGACACTCAGGGTCAGGCAGATTATAGTGCACATTTAAGAATAGCAGCAGATAAAAGAGAACATAATAAAATACCCAAAGGTGCGTTATGGATTACATCATGAGTTTACATTCATAGAATGTACGAAGGAGCCACCAGCATAAGAACAGGGTTTTAACCACCATGTGGTTCGGCGCCAAACAAGGACAAAAAAACAAAAAAAAAACAAAAAAAAAAAACCACAATTAAGCTGTCAGTCCATGAGACTACTATCAAGGTTTAACAGCCTGATGGCAGAAGGAATGAAAGACTTAGAATAACGGTTTGTGCTCCCACAGGGCGTGAGAAAGCGGCAGCCTGAGGGCGTAAACTTTTGTCCTTAACGGCATTTTTTCCCCCCTTATATTACATTAAAGTAAACTCAGAGCACAGGATGTGGTCACATTCTACTCAATTCTTTTAACAGACCAGAGTGTTTTCTTTTTTACCGGACAGTTTCGACTGCTCACTTGCAGTCTTCCTCAGAGTGCTCACGTGATGTTGCTGTGACTCTGAGGAAGACTGCATTGGTCATGTTGGGAGATGATTCCTTTAGCTTTTCTGACCACGTCTCTCCCACAGAGAGCGCAGATCTCTCTGCTGGTCTCCCGTTATTTTGGAGCAGATTTTAACAATACGATACAGACCGTTTTTGTCTTTGACAGAAAGACCATCAAACCAGCAAACAAAGGAAAATGTCAAAAGTTTTTCAATAAAGGACTGATAGAAGATAGACAGCATTTTATCACAGATATTTTTCCACAGACTTTTATACGTTTACTTGAGTAGAAAGCTTGAGTTGACACTTCAACTTCTACCAAAGTCTTTTTAAACCCTAGAATCTATACTTCTACTTAAGTAATGAATGTGAATACTTTTGACACCTCTGCCTTTAAACCACAGATGTCTAACCAGGACTTACCTGAGCTAGTAGCCATGTCTGGACTGTCCTCAGTGCTGGTCAGGTAAAGGTAGAGCAGTGAAGAGAGGATGAAGATGCCACGATCAGAATGAAACCATCAGTTTGACTTAACTCAAAGATGATTCAGAGCTGTTATATTGACTTAACAGTCCCTCCCTCTGCTCTGAGAGTTCAACAGACCACAGCCTCTCTACTTCCTCACCATCAACAGGTCTTGTACAGTTTTTTTCTGATTGCTAGATCGCAACTTTGCAAACTAGGCTGGTTTTATCAAAATACTTAACACAATCCTCAAAACCACACACCCAAACTGCAAAATACCTCATATATCCTGCAAAAAGAAGCACTGCAACCAAAACTACATATAGCATTATCAAAATCAAACTTTTGCACCAAATGGCACTCACTTCATTCATACTACCAGATTTTTGTGTAACCAACTACACACTGTTGGGCTCAATGAAAAGCACTCTCATCTTTAGTATGCTTGCCATAATACTAAAATAGTTCAAATTGAAGAAAATTCTTCAGATTGTTCAAATGCACAGAAATATTTGCAGATACACATATGCTGTTGAAACATTTATTTTTCTATTTTTCACCAAACAAGTCAGTGCAACATATGCACAGCAGATATATTTACATTGGAGTGAACAAAAATATGCTCACAAAAAACAGTAAACTGAAGAAGAAAATTGCAGAAAAATACATTTTAAAAAGATGCAAGAAAAATATTTTTTTCCAGTTGCTAACACACTAAAATGACATGCATAGCACAATTATTTAAACTGACACACAGAGAGCAAAACCTCTCCTCAAGTCTCCAAAACTCTAAACACGTTTTCTGCTTTACACACATATTGCAATTGCTTAAACACAATTTTGGAAACAGGGCTCATTTTGTCAAAACACTACACACAATTCTCACAACCACACACACAAGTAGCAGAACACCTCAGATCCTTTGCAAAATGAAACACTTTTGTAAAAAATATACACTAATTTATAGTAAACCCTATTTTGTTACCATATGAAACACACACGTTTCATATGACTTAGTTCTGTTTGAACCAGTTACACACTGCTATTGCTAACCTAAAACACTTTCAGCAGCAGTTCTACTGCTCAGGGATAAGAGTACTGTAAGTGAAGCACACAGAGAAAGTGCAAATATACAATAAATTCACCAAACACTACACAAGACCGATGCTGCAGACTGATGAAAATGTATTTCTCTCCATTTACCCAAATCAGTCAACATGTCAGCATGGAGAATCACAACAACACATGTCCCAGTTTTCATGCTACTACAGTAGTGTGCATAACACTGTAAACTCAGTAAATATCAGACAAACATAAAATACTGTATCCAGCAAAGGTTACATTTACAGTCAAAAATGTTTAGAAAAAAACAACAATAAAAACAGAACAGAAAATACTAGACATTATCTCTTTACTTCACTGGATCTGGCCAGAGAATTTCATCAACATCACAGGTGATATCCTCATTGGCAAGACGACGTGGGAAGAACCATCTTGAATGTCGACTCCATCCTTGCACATGTAACAGAGTTAAAAATGCCCTATTTGTTGAATTTCTCCAAAATTAATGTGCTTGCCATATTTATGTTACTTTGTCGCCACCTGGTGGGTTAATCGTGCTACTGCAGCAGTAGGGCTCCAAGCAGGCCACCGTACGTACCTCAGCAAAGGAAAATGCTCCTATGCTGAAGGTGTGTGTGTCTAATGCTGAGATCGATGTTAACTTGTTTAATGCTTTAAAACTGTTGTAGAAGCTTTTACCAGCATGTTTTCTGACCATAAACATGATGAGAACACTTTGTGAAAGTTACAGACGTTTATGTGTACAAATAGTAACTTTATTCCCGTGTTGCTCTCTGTTTACTTGCCGAGCTAACACTAACTAGCTTACCTTGTCGGCTACCTATAGTACAGAAATGAATGAGCCCATGCAGGTGCACGATGCAGTGCTGATGTTTTTGCACCAGGTAGGCAAAGTAATGTGAGTTTTACATTATAAAGTTGCTCTTAAAATTGTCATTGTTTGGGATTAAACCAAAAGTTTAAATACAGTTGGAGAGACAGTATGAGAAACATAAATACATTTCATTAATAGATAAGTTTTATTTAAAATATTATTTGTTATCTGTTATATATGAAATGCCAGAAAAATGCTCCTCATTCTCTGTACTTATGTTAAATGTATTTTTCCACTGTACGATCACTCAGCTGACAGTGTGTTAAAGATGAATTATTTCATTAGCACAAATGCATTGTTAGAAAAAGGAAAATGCTCCTATGCTGAAGATATAAATGAGCCCATGCATGTGCACGATGCAGTACTGATGTTTGTGCACCAGAATTAAAGAGCAGACCAGAGTGAGAGCAACTTCTGTGTGATTGTGGCGTCCTTCCTGCACCATAAACACTGAGAGACAGAGACACATCCTTCATAGTCCAGCAGAAAGACACAGCAGGGGTTACACACAGCTGTGGCGTCGATTTGGTCACAGGCCTCCTCCATGGGCTGAATGAGGGGTACCTGAGCCCGGGGCTGGAGAACTGAACCCTCCACTGCCATGCCTAGAAAAACTCTTTGAATGGGTTTAGACTTTTTTGATGAATTTGGTCCTCTTCTTCTTTGAGCATGTTCTCTTCTTGCTTCAGGTTTTCCTCTTCCTCCTTCTCCTCCTCCGTGGATTCCCTCTCTCCCTCACTCTTCTTCTTCTGACTCCTTCCATTTTGGTTGAAGACAGGTGAACTCACCTGCTGCATTTTTATAGTGCCTAAACCTGATCGGAAAAAAATGTAATTAATCCTGCCACACAGCTGAGTCTGGCCACAATGCCTCGTCCACATCACAGGCAATATCTCCCCTTGCCAGACATCGAGGGAGGAAGTGCCTTGAGTGCCTTATCCATCCCTGAAATGCACCCACATCAATCCCATCACATGCCTCTTCCATAGTCTGCACAAGCCAACTAAGGTTGCTCTGGTTTCATTTGAAAGTTGTTGTCTTCTTTGGCCATGAACTCCTCTACCAGCTCTACCCCTACCTCTCACTCTTCCTCCCCCTCTCATTCTCATTTTGGTATTTTATTAAGTTCTCATATAGTTGTTGTAAAAAAAAAAAAAAAGAGGTGCACACCTGTGGTCTTTTTATAGTGCTTACTTCCTGACTGAAGTGCTAACAATTAACCATTGAGGTGCTTGGCCAGGTGGCACATATTGGCCAATTAGCTCATGTAGTGTCATTTTCAATGGCAGTGTTTTGAAATGGCAAATGTGACTTTATGTCAGATTGTTGTGTTCAGTGCATTTAAAAAGTGCGATTTTGAAAATGTGTTTAGAGTTTTGGAGACTTGAGGAGAGGTTTTGCTCTCTGTGTGTCAGTTTAAATAATTGTGCTATGCATGTCATTTTAGTGTGTTAGCAACTGGAAACAACTGTAAGCTCCCCATAGTAACAGAGTGGAGTGTGGCTCCTTCTACCTGCCAAAGATGGAACACCATGTCTTAATATTTTCTCCATTCAAAGAAAGTTCCTCTTCTGTCTGCTCAGTCCTCAGAATATTTCCCAGAAGTCTTGGGGATCATCAGGATGTTTTTAGTCAAATGTGAGATGAGTCTTTGTGTTCTTGTTGCTCAGCAGTGGTTTTGGTCTTGGAACTCTCCCATGATGCCGTTGTTGCCCAGTCTCTTTCTGATCGTTGAATCATGACCTCTGACCTTAACTGAGTCAGTGAGGCCTGCAGGTCTTTAGATGTGGTTCTGGGTTTTTCTGGGTTCTTCTGGGACCTCTTGGATGAGTCGTCCATGTTCTCTTGGAGTCAATGTTGGTAGACCAGCCTCTCCTGGGAGGGTTCACCACTGTTAGCTCTTCATACATTCATTTACATCCACTCTTCTTTGTTTGTCAGTTTTGTAGAAGTGGGCGGGGCTGGTGAGGAGCGAGGTTAAAAAAAAACCCTGATAAACCTTTATTTTCCAATCATTGGTAAGTCAACAGTTTTTATTGAAATGTTAGGGGTTTGATTCTGTGACCTTTGTATTTAGAACAGGTCTAAACTCAACTCTCTCGCTCTTTGACCACATTTTCTTTAGGACTATGAAGTTGATCTGATCTTGTCTCTTTAACGTTAACTCTGACTGAATCCTACCTGTCCTCTCTCATGTGTTTCCTGGAGGTGGACATCCTTAATCAGGAAGTCTGCAGACCCCGTTCCCTTTATTCAGTTTTATCCTGATGCTCCAGTCGATTAAATTCATCTTCATCCTCATCCGTCTACTCTCAGTCATGGCAAAGAAAAAACTGAAATATAGGATATTATTTTCTACGTTTATTCATAATTAAAATCATAAATATCACACTGACATCAATCTACAAACACAGGGAGGTTAGAGTCTCCTCAGAGTAAAACTCATGAAATACAGATTAGAGACTTTATTTTGCATCTCCAGTCAGTCTGTCCTGTTTCTCTCTGAGGAGTCTTCATCTCTCCTCTCCTCCATAAAGTCCAGATCAGTGGAGGCTGCAGTGATGGTTCTAGAACTTTGTCTCATCTCCTCCAGGGTCTGTGGAGCTCAGTCAGAGGGACCATCAGGTTCTTGGTCTCCTCTCTCACTAAAGTCCTTCTCCCCTAATGGTGACCAGGTCTAGAAGAGTCCTGGTTGGTCCAGAGTTATTCATGTGAGAATTCTGGAGGCCACTGTTCTCTTGGGAACCTTCAGAGCAGCAGAAATGTTTCTGTAGTTTTCTCCAGATCTGTGCCTGTCAACAATCCTGTCTCTGCAGCTCCTCTGACCTTTGACACTTGGTTTCTGCTCTGATTTCATTGTCAGCTGTGTGGCTTTCTATAGAGAGGGGCGGGGCTTTAGAATCATGTCCAATCAGGTTAATTTAGCACAGGTGGACTCCAATCAAGGTGTAGTAATATCTCAATAAAGACCAGAGACATGGAGGAACCTGAGCTACAGTTACTAAAGGCTCTGAGCGCCAAAGTCAGCTTCTACCTGAATCACAGACATATTGGAGTCAGATGGGACGTCCTGTAGGAATATAATTCACCAGAGGTCTCCAGGTATTACTAGTCTCATACAGATAAGGCATTATTGTAAAAATAGAATTATTTGATGATCTGAACTGTTTCAATGTGACAGATATGCAGAAGATCATCCCAGCATTGTGGATGGAAGGTCAGTGGTGTAAAACCAGGTAAAACTGAAGATCCTGGTCTTCACCTTGTCAGAGGGAAGGTAGAACAACCGTATAATGCTTCAGTTTGAGTCCATGGTTCATGTTACCTTCCTCAACTCTCCTTTGTTCAGTCTCTGAGAGGAATGGCAGCTCTTTGTGGGAGGTGGGGGCTCTTAGAAGAGCCGTGGGCTTAGACTGTCAGCTGCTGTGTTCACTTAGAGCTGGTGTACTTGGTGACGGCCTTGGTGCCCTCAGACACGGCGTGCTTGGCAAGCTCCCCGGGCAGCAGCAGGCGGACGGCGGTCTGGATCTCCCTGGAGGTGATGGTGGAGCGTTTGTTGTAGTGAGCCAGACGGGAGGCCTCCCCGGCGATGCGCTCGAAGATGTCGTTGACAAACGAGTTCATGATGCTCATGGCCTTGGAGGAGATCCCGGTGTCGGGGTGGACCTGCTTCAGCACCTTGTAGACATAGATGGCGTAGCTCTCCTTCCTGCTCTTTCTCTTCTTCTTCCCACCTTTAGCAGCACTCTTCGTCACCGCCTTCTTGGAGCCCTTCTTTGGGGCGGGCTTCGGAGGGTCCGGCATGGTCGGATGAGTGTTGATGTTTCTCAGCAGAGAACAGTCCTGTAACAGAGGGAGCTCCTGCTTATGTAGAGTCTGTATGCTAACACTGCTGTGTCATTCAACTGCTATGATTGGTGGAGCTGTGCCATCCCCTGCATGTGACTGGCTGAGCCATTCATGCGTGGTCTCACTGCAGTTTTTGTTTCCAGAAAAAACTACAGCTGTAGGAGAAAGAGATAGGCTCATGCTGGCATCCATGAGAGGACAGAGACTCAGAAAACTCAGAGTAAAGTTATCTCTATGCTGCAGAGTTACAACAAAACCACCTCAGCTCTTTACTTCTGTCTGTTCTCAACATTTTAACTGGCAAAGTTTGATATACACAGTAACTAAAGCCAGAGTTTGATTTATAGAGTAACTAAAGCCAGAGTTTGTTTTATAGAGATAAGATAAACTTAGTAAGAGGATGTGTTCTAATGAGTATTTATCTACAGGAGTATTGGGGAGTGGACTGTTTCAGGGATTTTTCTGCTTAGAACAAAATCATGAAAAAAACAAACCCAAATATTTCCACATTTTCAGTACAGCGTTTATTTTCAACAACACTTCTTATGTTTGAATAAATATTCAGTTTTCTGACAAAGACTGTGATGGATAAATGCAGTGATTGAACGTCATGGGAACAAACTGAACTAAACTGTTAAAAACATGAAGATTTGTTTGGAAATATCATCGTCACAGAGTAATCAAACTGCATTTTTAGATGGAGATTGTTTAAAACAAAAAAAAACCTTGTTACAATGATAAAATACTGATTAGCTGTGATTCACCATCTTTTATTTAAAAATCCCAAACTGCTGAGAAAATCTTTAGATTGATATTTCTCATAGATAAATAACGTACACGTTTTAATCACGTTTATCTTCTGTTGTTATGTCGTATCATTGATCACTTTAAAGACTGTGGCTCATTTCAGGCTGAGTTAAGGAAACCCTGGTTTGATCAACCCTGAGTCTTTATTTCTATAACAGCTGACCTGACAATGTTCAGTCATCTGTGAGTATTTATTATAATTATTTTAAGAGTCTGTTTAACCTCTGTAAATGGGCCCCTGGTCTACAGCCTTTGTTATATTCTCCGTTATAAATGCTCTGCAGTTTAACTTATTAACTGTTGGTCGCTAATGCTCAGTCCGTTTGGTGAACAGCTCAGTGCTTCCTCTTCTCCTTCCTCCTTAAACTCGGTCGGCTTCTCCTCTCCTTCGACCTGGACACAGCGATGTTTCTTTAAGGACTGGGAGCGGGTGAAGAACCTCTTACAGAGAGAGCACCAGTACGGTTTCTCTCCAGAGTGCACGCGCAGGTGTCGGCTGTAGCTGTAGGAGCTGTTGAAACATTTCCCACACTGCTCACAGCTGTACGGCTGCTCTCCTGTGTGGATTCGAAGGTGTCTTATGTAGTTACTCATCCGGCCAAAGCCTTTCCCGCACTCCTCACACTTGTGCGGTTTCTCCCCTGTGTGCGTGTTCATGTGCTGCTTGTATGTTTTCGAAATAGAGAAACTTTTATCACAGAGTTCACAGTGAAACGGTTTCTCTCCAGTGTGGATCCGCATGTGTGACTTGTAGTTCCCCATCTGGGAGAAGCTGCGGCCACATTGAGAGCAGCAGTACGGTTTCTCTCCGGTGTGCACTCTCATGTGAATCCTATACCCGCTCAGGTCGCTGAAGCTCTTCTGACAAGTCTCACACTCGTACGGTTTCTCCCCCGTGTGGTTACGGAGATGAAGGCTGAAATGTCCAGACTGGGTGAAACTTTTCCCGCAGAAGTCGCACTGGTACGGTTTCTCTCCGCTGTGGCTCAGCAGGTGTCGCTTATATGAACTCAGAAAGCTGAAGCTCTTTGGACACTGATCACAGCGGTACGGTTTCTCTCCAGTGTGAACTCTCATGTGAATTTTATAAATGCTGAGGTAGCTGAAGCTCTTCTCACACTGATCGCACCGGTACACTCCGCTGTGTTCACGCACATGCTCTTTAAACAAGCCATGGCTGCTGAAGCTCCGCCCACACTGGTCACAGCGGTATGGTGTTTCTGCAGCGTGCGTGTGCAGGTGGAGCTGGTACGCCTCCTGCTGGCTGAAGCTGGCATCACACCACTCACAGCAGAGCAGCTCCTCTTCACAGTGACTGAGTTCGTGTGTTTTTAGGCTGCAGACCCGACTGAAAGACTTCTCACACCGCCGACACTGATGAGGTCTGACTCCATCTGACTCCTCCTCCTTAACCTGGAACACACAAACACATGCGGATTCACACTTACAGACACTGAGCTCAAACCTGGACAAAGAGTCAATGAAGACAAACACAATTTAGAGAGGACTAACCACAATAAAAGATGAAATAAATCACATTTTCCTAAAAATAAAATTTACCCAATCAAATATTTACTCTGAATAATCTGCAATAATCCAGAGAAGTGTCCACAGGGATTCTGGCCTCTCTGTGTTTCTCTGTGACTTTTTACATTGGTTCAGGAAGGTTTGGATAGCTTTTGTCCTTTTAAACAAAATCAGCATCATACTACTCAGGTTATCTTTGTCTAATATCAAAATGAGCTGATGACCTGAAACATTTAAGTGTGACAAATATGCAAATAAATTAATAAGACATCAGGAGGGGAGCCAATACTTTTACCAGATAACAAATCAGTCTTCTAGAAGATAAAAAAAATTCACTAATCACCAAAAAACATTTGAACCAGAGTAGATTTTAGTTTAGTGAAGTTAAATTTGAACATGTAAAACCAAAACAATATAAAACAGTCATATACCTTCAGAAGAAACATACAGACTTTTAAGAGAGAGAAAAAATTACAAGAATGATCAAGAATACATGTTTTAAAAGGAGCAGGAAGAGGTGCAAACTTATTTAATCACACCCCTTCTCAATAAATTATAACAGTTTTCATTACATTTCAACAATAATCTACTTTTACACAATATAGATAAGCTACTTAGAGCAACAACTTTTAAGGTTTGCCAAAAATCTTTCTAATTCAAGATATGACTTTTTATATGAGCTTCTTAGTGCAAAAATAGTACTGTTTGTTAATCTGTATCAAATAACAATAATAAGAAGGAATCTATATTTTTTCATACAAGTTTAAATGACCAAAAGACAATATTCTGGTAATTTAAGCAGGTATTTACAGAAAAAGACAAACTACTATAAACCTGAAGATCAAGAAGAAAGACCAAATACCAGAACAGATAACTAAGCTGTAAGCATCTGGTGAAAATCAAACCTTTTTAATGTTTTAGTGATGAGGTCAATAATTCCAGAGCACGAGAAAACGGCCCAAACTTGCAGGTTTTCATGAGATAGAGGGGTAAAATAAAATAAATGGGTGTACATCCCTGTCGGGCTGTATGTTAGAATCTGAACAGTGCAGTGTTCATTTTGGCAGCTATTTCTAATTTTAGTTTTAGTCTTTAAATGAAATTCATTTTAGTTTTAGTCACATTTTAGTCATTTCTATCCTTTTTAGTTTTAGTCGACGAACACTCTAAACATTTTAGTCTAGTTTTAGTCCATAAAAAGTCTAAGCTGACACACCAGATGGATTTGTTTCAAACATCCATCTGGGAAAGCTTCAATAAGAAACGTTTGAGAAAAGGCAGAGGGTTTGAAAAAAACTTGGAGTGTGATTGGATGAACGTTCTGTCTGTCACATCTCTACGGGCCAATCATAGCAACAAAACACGTGACTATACATGGCGACTATAGACATGTAAGTACTCGACTTTTGTTGTTTTTGAAAAGAAAACTGGCGCTTTAGCAGCATCCACGCTAATCTCTTCCTCCATAACTGCACCAGCTCTTACTGCTGCTTGTTTACGTAACGACTCCGCCGTGCCTGAAAGTACTGCCCCTCGTCGCTGATTGGTCCTGTCACTTTCTAACCGGGCCCAAACGGACCAGATGGGAGCTTAACAAGATGGATTCACCAGTGAGGAACAAGGAAATGGGCTTATCCATCTGCTTTGCACGGTTATAAAAAGTCCTCACATTTTAGTCTTTATTTTTAGTCCAAGCATTTATTTTCTTGCCTAAATCTGGTACCAAATCATGGTAGAGTGTTCTCTGCCAAACCTGGGGTCCCTGCTTTCTACAGCTGAGAGGCAGAATAGATACAGATGTGTTGTTTTTGACAGATTTACCCACAGTGGAGAAATATCATGGATTTTGAATGTCAGACAAAACGACATTACATTTTAGTCTAGTTTTAGTCATCTTGATGAAAACTAAACTTGTTTTTGTCAGTTTTAGTCATCACAGATTTATTTTTGTTAGTTTTAGTCTAGTTTTTGTCATGGAAAAAAGGCTGTCAACAAACATTTTTAGTCATAGTTTTAGCTGATGAAAATAACACTGGAACAGTGAGATTAAAGAGTGGCCACCAGGTGGCGCTGTGGTGTTTCTTTCAGATCTCACCTCTTCAGATGAACTCATCTCTGCAGCTTCTTCGTGGTGAGTTTTGGTTTTTTAAACGCGCCTGTCGACTCATTTCAGTCTAAAAATAAAAAACAGACTGGTCAGAGGAAATACCAAAACATGTTTAATATTTAGAGCTCATAATGTCAGTAAAAACGTTTAAATGTTTTTAAAACAAGCTGTGGACTGAAAACCTACTGATGGCTGAGTAAGGAGATCTGTTCCTGTAGTTTTTATAATCAAGCATGAAGACAAACACTGGCAGATCATCTGAAATGAACAGATGTGTTTTTAGTGCAACTAACTGATTTAACTGAGTTTACAACATAAATGATGGTTTAATAATTGATCACAACATCAACATAATATTTCTCTATTCAATTATCAGTAATAACAGCGGATAAATTCATATTTCAGCCTCAGACACTGACCCTCTAACCACCATATTCCTCCTGCTTCACAGGTGAGCTCTGTTTACCTGACTGCTCATCACCTTCACCTGCTGTCCTGACCTGACCTCGTCTGACACGGTAACAGAACCCTCCACTACACCAGCTCAGAGACAGAAGCTAACATGCTAACGCGTTAGCACCGGGAGCTAACGTCACACTGCTGCTGCCGTTGGCTTTAACCGGAAACGGTAAACACGGACAGACGGAGATAAAAACTAAAATAAAGAGATAAACACCGACCTTCAGCCTCCATCAGGCTGTCAACGATGCCACGCAGATACCGCCATCTTCACTGATAACGGTACCATGGTGACGTACTGCGCATGCTCTTCTTCTCTGTGGTAAAGCAGCAGCGTAGGTCGTTACTGGGGAAATACTGACACCTGCTGGAGGTTTCTATGTTCACTGAGGACATTTCCCTTAAAGATCAGGGATTAGGGTTAGGGTTTTCATAGAGTTGTGGGTTATCTCCACAACTCTATGAAAATGAAAACAAAAATCAATGAATTAAACATTTAATTATCCGGCTTTAGGGTTTCCTGGTGAACATTTCAGAGGTTTGGTGCTCAGTGTTGGATTAATCAGGAGTCATGGAGGTGTGGAGCTGCTCTGATGGTCTGTTTTTGCTCAGGACAGTTCCTGACTGAGAGATCTGAGTGTCAGCCATGATGAGGGCTGATTTAATCCTCTGCATCAGTGGTTCTCAGCTGGTGGGTTGGGACCCAAAAGTGGGTCGTGGAGCAGTTTTCAGGGTCACGACTAGGTGTCTGAAAAAAAAATGATGGTAAAAGTTCTGAAGTCCTCCATGGACATGCATCAATACTTTTTATTTTACCCTGTTTAACTGTGAAACTGGGTCAGTTTAAATGTTACATCAATATTTCAACTAATTTATCTCCTCTCCTAGTCATGTAGAAACAAGGCCGCCCATTGGGGAAAATGGGAGAACTTTCTGGGGCCAGCAAAATCCTGGTCCATTGTAAGTTAAGCTGTGGTATTCTATATTTAACCATAATAATAATCTCTCTTATCAAAGAAACAAATATATTTTTAGTAATCTGTGCAGTAAGTAGCCCTCTTAAAACTGAATTAACCCCTTAAAGCCTGTTGTATCATATTTGAAACTTTTATGATACCTCTATCTAATCAATATGATCAATAAATTACTATAAAAACTTCTGAATAAAATCTTATAAATGATAAAAAAAAATGCCCTCAAGTGGATTATCAGTTACCAAACACACCCTCTAATGCATTAAATGAGATACAAAAAATATATTTGTTAAATTACATGGAAATTTGGATTTTTTTTTAATTTTTTTTATTAAAAAGTTAAAAAAAACATTTCAGTTAAAAGAATATCTATAATTTTCTGGCTATTATTTGTGTAGTCAGGCTTTAAAGGGTTAAAATACATTAAAATGGCTAAAATGGGTTAATAATGGCAAAAAAATGCTAGGAAAGGTGGTGAAATTGGAGTTTAAGAGTAGCAGAAATGGGTTAGAAGTGACTAAAAGGAGTTCAATTGGCAAAAACTGGCATACTAAGTGGTAAACTGGATTTAAAAAGTGACTGAAGTGGTGTTAAAGTAGCAAAAATAGATGAAAATTAAGTGAAATTGGATGAAAACTTAATATAAACTTCCAAGAAAAGGTTAGCTAAGGCAGAAATGGACATATTAAATTGTGTAATGTGATGTAAAAAGTGATAGAGGGGTTAATAGTGGCAATAATGTGTCAACAGAGCCAATAATAGACAGAGACTGGCAAGATTTTTGTTAGAAGTGTCAAAAACAGGCAGAAAAAAATAGTGGAAAGGGTTTAAAACTGACAAAAAATTGATTTTAAGTAACAAAAATGTGTTAAAGTTTGCAAAATTGATGTAAAGTAGCAACAGTGTAGATTAAAAAAATATTCCTAGTTTTTTTTTAAGGCATATGGAGACCCTATCTCAGTGTCCCGTGACACCTAATGGGGTCTCGACCCCAACATTGAGAAGCCCTGCTCTAGAAAATTGGCAACAATTGAAACATAGTGATGGGGAAAGAGGGTATAAAATCTGTCAGTTTTGTCCCTTTTCATGTTTAGGGTTAGGGTTAGGTGTTTCGGTCCAGTCATGCTCCAAACTGCAACATAATCAATCAACTAAATGTGTGTTTGTTGTTGTAAATGTTCGGAAACTTGGGTAGCGATCTGTCTAAAGCCAGACTGGTGGGTCCTGAGGCCGGGCCGGGTTAGAACCGCTGCTCATGATAAAGAAAAGGAGCTTCATTTAAAGTGAACCATTTAAAAGGAACAATCTTAATCAGACATTTTTCAGGTATACTGATGATTCATCAGAGAGGAAAGGAAATCACTGCCATCTCTGTTTATGATGTTTAAGATTTCATAGCTGAAGGTTAATTCTAAGCTGTTTTTCTACCCTGGTTAATAAAGAAAAACAAAGGAAGTACTCTTCTGTGATGAAATCTAGCAGTTTAAAGTGCTCCACATGAGAGACAGAACCAGTGTCGACTATAATAATGGAAATGTCCCAGAAATAATAACAGAACAATAAAGACAGACTGGATAGAGGTGAAACAGAACATTTTATGACAAATATACATTAAAAAAACAGTAGAATTCATCACTGAAACAGTAGCTTACTTTATGAGGAAGTTCAGATGAAGAGGTCTCTAAAACCCTTCCAGGTGTTGTGACAGTCAGCTGCCTCCTCCTGAGGAGACGTCTCTAAGAGCTTTTATGTTACAACCTCTGGTCTGTGATCCTGCTTCTCTACATTTGAACCCTTCACCAATAAAACCATCTCAGAGCTGCACAGGCTGTATAGAGACACGCTGAGGCTGCTGTGTGCATCAGAATTTAATCAAACTGCTGCAGATGTTGATCCAGAGCGTCCTCCATCATCCTGAGCTGGTCCTGGTTCAGATGCTCTAGACGGACTCCAGGCAGCTGTCGATTCTCTTAGAGCAGAAGGAATGTCTGACAGAGCTGCAGACTTCATTAAACCAACCCCCTAAAACACAAAATATTAGATTATACTAGTTTTATGTAAAAGCAGACCTTTTATAAGTATGAAGAAGAAGATGCTGCTTACATCCAGACTGAATGTAGACGCAGCGGTGAGTGTCCACATCGTTGTAATTGTAGAATCTGGAGTAGATGAAGCGGCTCTGGTCCACCCACCTCCAGGTCTGCACACATGAACACAGGTTAAACATGAGTGCTGCTGAAAATCATCATTTCTACAATGCATGATGACAAAAGATGATTCTGCATGGATGCACAGACAGAACACAGCAGATCTGGATGTTTCCAGCAGATTTCTCCTGCTCCTAGATCTACCATGGATAGTAACCTGGTTCCCTGCCTAACAGGGCCATTTCCCCGTCTAACAGGGCCATTTCCCCGTCTAACGGGGCCGTTTCCCCGTCTAACAGGGCCGTTTCCCCGTCTAACAGGGCCGTTTCCCCGTCTAACAGGGCCGTTTCCCCGTCTAACAGGGCCGTTTCCCCGTCTAACAGGGCCGTTTCCCCGTCTAACAGGGCCGTTTCCCCGTCTAACAGGGTCGTTTCTGTTTCCCCATCTAACAGGGCCGTTTCCCCGTCTAACAGGGCCGTTTCCCCGTCTAACAGGGCCGTTTCTGATGATCTTCAGTGGTGCTGCCTATTCCAAAAGATGCAGCTTCTCCCAGCGGTACAGTAGCACCCATCACACATGATGCTGCACAAAAAACTCTTTTTTCAGACCAGATGAGGGTGCAAACATGGAAACACTCAGGAGTGTGCAGAGGGAAGTCTGTGAATCACAGAATTTCCAAAGATGAGAGTGACAAAGATACTTATGAGTCTAGAATGGAGGGACTGTTTTATGCTCTTGCTATGTTTCCCCCAGTGAGAGCATGACCTGTTTTTTAGGACTTACTCTGTTCAGACTTTCTCTGCTGTGTATTATTTAAGCTTTGTGTGAAAATACTTCTACAATGTTAAGACATCTGCATTGATACTGTATGTCAGCGTTACTGACATACAGTTACAAAGAGCCAAATTGTTGAAAAATACCTTTACAAGAGCCACAATCTAAAGTGGCAAAAATAGGTTAAAGTGGCATTAAAAAAACAAGTTAAATGGGTCAAAAAGGTCTAAAAGCAACAAAAAATTGTGAACAGGGGCAAAATCAGCATAAAAAGACAAATACTGTCTGAAAAGGGACAACAATGGGGGAGAAAAGTGGCAAAAAGGACAGACAGTGGCAGAATGTGGGTGAGAAGTGACAAAAAATGTGTTAAATGTGGCAAAAATGGTCAAAACTGGTAAAAAAAAAATGATAAAAAATGAGTCGAAAGTGACTAAAATGGGCAAAAGGCAGCCAAAGGTGGGAGAATGGGCAAAAACAGCAAAGAGTGGCAAAATTTTGGGCATTTAATGGCAAAAGGCAGCTTAAATGGTTGAAAATTGGCAAAAATTGGGAAAAAAATTGCAAATAGTAAAAAGCAGGACAAAAAAGCCAAAACTGGACAAAAATAGATGACAAAAGTGGGCTTAAAGCAGAAAAAAAATGATTAAAAGTGGCAAAAAATGCAAATAAGGGCAATGAAAATATACAGACAAAATAAAATGCTGACAGTGAAAGCATAAGCGTGGAAAACTAATTAATGTGACTCACAATGGATAATTTCTGAGGTCAAAGTTTCCCTTTATTTAAAGTTTTATGGGGAATAATATTTCAAATTAAGACATGAAAAAGCCACAAATCATCACAAAAGAGCCACATGTGGCTCAAGAGCCACATGTTGAGTATTACTGCTGTATTTTGTCTCTGATTATCTAAATATCAGCCCTCATTAATGAAAAAGTATGCATTTACAGTTAAATAGAAAACTGCAGGTAAAACCCATCTTCATACATCTTTATGCATCGTGATCTCTAATGGAATGGTTGTCATGACAACCATAATCAAACTGAATCATGAGATCAGGGATGATGCACAGCTCTGTTAATCATGCAGCAGACTGTCTGCCCTCTGACTTCATGACGTCAGCTTAATCACAGCGCTCTATCAGCTGTTACAGTTTCACTGGATGACTGTGAAATAAAAACGATGCTCTGATTACCTGAAAGTGGAATCCTCCCACCCAGGCAGTGAAGACGCCAGTTCTACCAAGGAACCCCTCGAGGTAAATGTCATCAAACTCATCATGGACAGAAGCCAAGGACGCTCCCAGACTGGAACAGTGGGCCTGAGGGACAAACACAAACCGTTACAGACATACCACAGGTTTAATGTTGATTTAATGTTGATTCAGCTACCGTCTGAGTGGTCAAATAGAGGCAAGAGCTGAAGCCCCGCCCACAGCCAGGTTCAAATAAACACATTTACACCATTACTAAACATGTTTACAATATAAAAAAACGTAAGAAATGTAATTAAACCGATTTAAAACATAAATGTCACATCATTAATCTTTACAAGATAAAAAACGATTTTATGATCGATACAAAAGCGATACAAACTCTCTTGTTGGGATAGTTCCCGTCTTTATGGATGCACTACATGGATTTAACTTCTCTTACGCATTCCAAAAGAGTTGGGTCAACGATAAGAAAAGACTGGGAATGTTATGGAAAGGTGTGGAATGTTGTGAAGTGTTGTAAAAAGCTGTAAAATGTTGTGGAAAGTCAGGCAATGTTGTAAAAAATGTAGAAAGTAAAAAGACTGGGAAAGCAATAGAAAGTTGTGAAATGTTGTGAAAGCTTGTAGAATATTGTAGAAAGTTGTTGAATGTTGTGGAAATTTATATCATGCTGTAGAATGTTATGCAATGTTGTGAAAAAGTGTGAAAAGCAAGAAGGAATGGAAAAGCTGTGGAAATTTGTGGAATGATTTAGACTGTTGTGTAAAGCTGTGGAAAGTTGTGGAAATTTGTTGAATGTTCTGGAAATTTGTTGAATTTTGTGGAATGTTGTGGAAAGTTTTGGAATTGTGTGGAATGTTGTAGAATGTTTCAGGATGTCGTGGAAAGTTTTGGAATGTCATGGAAAGTTGTGGAATGCTGTATAAAGTTGTGGAATGTTGTTGAAAGTTTTGCAATGTTTCAGAATGTTGCAGAAAGCTTTGGAATGTTGTGGAATGTGAG